>NW_017728947.1:105313969-105323150 GCF_001723895.1 Crocodylus porosus
ACCCAGAGGGGATTTGAACCCCTCTCTCACACTGACTGGCACAGTTAGCTACCTACCACACCATACATTAGACAGTATTCAGAAAATTACTCCAGAGGTCCTTCTGAAACCAGCTCCCGGGGAGCCAAGAGAAGGAGATATGTGGGACAACAGGGAAACTAGTGGATATGCGGCTCAGCAAGGTGCTGGCTGGTGCAGAAAGAAAGGGCCCTAGGTTCTAGCCTGAGCCCTTGCTTCCAGTGCGGCAGAAACTTCCCCATTGCACTGCTTTTCATCCACATGTATCCAGTCACTATTAAATATAAGGTGCAGAAGCTCAACTTCAAAAGTTGCACCACAGAGCATCCTGGATACTGCCGGACCTGTAACATGGTGGTTACAGCACTGTTCTGAGACGTGGATTAATATCTGTATTAGTTAAATGAAAAAATTAAATGAAGATCATCTCCTTTTCATGTGCCAATAAAATTGATGCAATGCAGTATGGTTTGTTTCTTCCATCCCCTTTTCCCTTGTTAAACAAAGAACCAAGGTTAAGCAACACATGAATCACTTTTTTTTGTTACTCTTGCGATCAGCCCCAGCAGTTCCAGAACTAAAAGATCTTTCTGGCTGAGATGTCCTTGCCATTGTTCTAGCACCATTTCGGGTCACTATCTTTCACATGTTTTTGTTAATTGCAACTTAATATGAATGCCTGCTGCCTTGATCTTCTTTCTCACGAACCGTTCCCTGCCTGACATCTTTTGTCCTCTCAGATGCCATCCCTCCGAGTCTTAGTGCTAAGCCAACCGCTAAAGCAAACATGTGTCACTGCCGCAGCAGGCTCCCAAACAATGTAGTTCCTCCATAATCATCCTTTTCAAGTGGGGTTTTAAAAAATGACTCTTGGTAGCACGTGTGAGCTGAGACTCATTCTTTTCCCCTGCAAGTCACCTTTATTCTCTGAGCGTGTTATTTACACTGGCACCTCTGCTTCACTCACACAACAACGATGTTATGGCGAGCGCGTTGCTACCAAAATATTGGACTTGGCTTCTTAAAGGCAGAACGAAACAAGAAGCAGTGGCACTCCAGAAACTGTAAGGAACTGCCTGAGAGGAAGCCAACCATCTCCCTTTCCTTCCCTCTCCTTCCTTGTTCCTTTTTGATCAAACTCCAAAAACATCAGATACCTTTTAAAGCTTATGTTGTTACACAACAACATTTTGTACCTAATGTGAACAACCAGAAAATATTATTGACTTAGACATTGAATTCCCCCCCAGATGCTCTCATGGGCCTTCTACTGATGTCGCTGGACTGACCCCAAAGGCAGAATACGATCCATACTGATTTTATTTATCTCAGTTTCTCTGGTGTCTCTTCCAGGTTCAAGGCACAGACCTTACTTGACTCAGACTTGCTTACATCTTTCTTCTTCCCTGAAGAAGAGGAAATTCTTCCTAGACCTGCCCCACTTTCTACATCCTGCCTGGCCAAAACCATGGGCATCCGAGGCCCGGTCACTGGAGATGTGCAGTGATCCGCCTAGAAAACAGATTTAAGTGGCGTGGCCACTTTCTGAAGTATATGGAACACATCCTTCTCCCTTGGTCCTAAGCAGTGTGCTCGCTCATGAGATATCTAGAAATAAGTATTGTTATCTAATGTCTGCAATGGTGCATTTGTAACAGACTGAAAAAATCACTGGGGAGCTCTTGCTTTACCAGCTGCTTGGGGGCTGTGCAGCTTACCAATGCAGGGGGAGGAGAAGGCTGAAGTGGATGTGCCCCTCCTTCCCAATACCCCTTACTTCAACCCAACTGGAAATGGATCTATATAAAGAAGAGAAAGGGCTCATGACCTATTAAACATTTTGACTGATTGATTCTCTGTGTAAAGGGTGATACTAACTCAGATGAGGGGGGCATTATGGTAAACGTACTACACCGCTGCCTTAGCGCAGGAATGAGGGAATACAAGCAAGCAGACTGGCCTGCCTGGTGGAGTCCTTTGTAGCTCCCCTGCCCCACGAAGACCGTGCTTGCTTCAGGGCTTTAGAAACTGTGTTTTCATAGAAGTGCCGGAGGTACAATACACATCAGGTCACAGGAAAGTAGGACTAGAATTGACCTTGCAAGAGCACCTAGTCCAGCCCCCTGCTGAAGCCAGGATCATCCTTGACTAAACCATGCCACCCAAGTGTCCATCTTGCTTATGAGGTGAAGAGGGGCAGCAGGATCCCATCCCCAGGCTGACAGAGAGGTTGCAAGAAGACTGTTTGTCTGTGGTCTAACTTGGGAGCGGTAAATTCCAAAGCTCCCACACCTACATCACCCCTCACACCCTTTGCCCACATCTGCAGAAAGGTGGTAGAGACGGCTGCATGTTGGAGCGGTTCCCCTCATAAAAGGGGCAAGAAGAACAAACAATGGCCTAGCAGGATTGGCCAGGTCCAGTCTACAGTCACTGCGGTGCCCCAAGCACAGCTCCAGTCTGGTTAATGCTCCTACAGGCTCCCTCGTCTCATGATGAGATAGAAGATGGCACACTGGGTCTGCAAGAGGAAGGGTGCAAAGAAAGAAGGAAGAAAGGTGAGAGGCAAATGTGTGGGCCTAGCTACCACCCGAGGGGAGGGATTACCTAGAAATGAGGCACTCAGGCTCAAGGTGGTAGCCAGATTGCAGAAATGAGAATTCTGGCAGAGGGGATCGTATGCAATGAAATATTTCCTTCTAACTCAAACCCTGCCAGCTACGGAGATCTGGACATAATCCAAAAGAGATTACTGGGGTCTGTTCACTGGGCACTCTAAGCCTAACACAGACTTGCCCAGCAATGCAAGTCCTTTGCAGGTCTAAGTGGATGAAAGATTTTAAAACCATAAGCCCTCTAGGAGAAGCTTTATCTCCTACTCATAAAAAGGAAACCCCAATTACAAGAGAGTGGCAAATACTTTATTATGGAATGCAAACATACAAATTCCAGCAAATGGCTCCAGAAGTAGATCCGCAATTTTGAAAGAGGGGTGCAGGAGCAGTGGCCGGTACTGCAGGGATGGCTGCACCCCTTGCTCCCAGCCTCTGTCCCCTGCTGGAGTAGGCAGACCACACCACGGGAGCACCACTGGGCCTTTTTTTTTTTAAGAGCCCAAAGCAGGTAAGAATTCTCCACTTCTCTGCTCAGAGTAGGGTTGCCAACCCTCCAGGATTGCCCTGGAGTCTCCAGGAATTAGAGATAAATCTCCAGGAGACTGCTGAGAGTCACCCAGGGGATAAATGATAGGGCATTCATTAAAATAAATAAAGTGTTGAATCTGATTATACAGTTGTCCAGTAAGTCTTTAAAATGTAATAGTAATGTGCAATTGCATTCCTGATGCGAAGTCATTAATGTCATTACATCATGTGATGAAACCTCCCGGAATAGATTCAAACAGAGTTGGCAACCCTAGTTCAGAGGCCCAGCTCCTCCCCTCCCTTTCCCCCACCTGCCACTGTCTCCACTATCCCAAGAGCTCCAGAGCCATTTCAGCCAGGCAGTCTGGGGGCTGGGCTCAGCTCGCGACAGCAGCAGTGGCAGCTGCAGCAGGCAGGTTCCCTGCACCACCTTCCAGGCTGGCAGGGAACACAGGAGGGAGACCAGTGGGGGGGGGACCCACCCTCCTGCCATTGCTTCTGCTGTCCAGGGCCAAGCCCAGCCCCTGTGCAGCCCAGCTGGAGTGGGACAGTGACAGTGGCAGGTGAGGGAGGAGAGGGGAGGTGACATGCCTCTGAGCAAGGAGTGGGAAAGGTGGGAATTTTTACCCTCTTTGGGGACTTTAAGAAGTCCTCAAATGTTGCTCTTGCTGTGTGGTCAGAAAGGGGGGTGGGTGCAGTTGCATCACTGGACCCCCTTTGGATCCACTCCTGCATGGCTCCAATCCTGTAGGGAGATTCATTAGCCAACCCTCTGGACCTCTGCAAAGCCCCAATAACTTTGAGTAAAGGACTGCACAGGCAAAGGTATCTGCACAGGATTAGCACAAAGGAAAACACATAGTTAATTCTGGTTCTCACTGCTAAGTTACCTACCAAAGCCTTAATACTAAACCTGTCCGGAAAAAGAGTTATAGTCTATTCATATTCTGTAAATAATTCTTTCCATGGTGCAGCTAAACACCCTCTCGCTGGTTCTCCATGACTTCCTGTGCTCTGTATCTATTTGCTGTAATAGTATTGCCCTGACTCCATTTCAGCAAAGTATGAACCATCTCCCATTCTCTTCGCTTGCTGTATCATTGAAAGCTTGCAAAAACTGACAAAGGGTGAGGAGAGGGGGAGGAAGAAGACAAATTTAAAAAAAAAATGCAATCAGAAATGTATCAGTTTTACTGCTCTGGAAAAAAAAATTAAAAAGTCTCCCCCCAGCATTAAAAGCCAATCTTAATGACAACTATTTCAGGTGTGAAGTAAACACAATGAAAACATTAGTTTCAAGTAAGCACATGAGCAGACCACACCCCGTTGCCATATCCATGTCTGTGTAACTATTACGGTCCTCTGCCAAGTGGGAGCTACTATTGGCTTCAACAACAGGCAGGGCTGGTATTTCTAGCATTTGGAAAGCAGTGTAAAACAACAACAAAACACTTTGCCTGACGCCAGCAGGCCCATCTCTGTCCTCACCCATTTCTAATTCAAGCTGATAAAGCCCAGAGTGCTGGTGCTGGTCCAGAGAACAGAATCCAGCTTCTGTGGCTGGGTATGAAAGCTGCTCAGAAAGGTAAAGTCCTCTAAACTTGCATTTGACTGTAAGTGAATCCAGCCTCTTGCTTCTGCTATTAATGGACGAGAGTGTTATACAATATGAGCCTGATTCTGCGTGTGTTTGCTCTTGTGAGTGATCCTCACTCAGGCAGGCAGCCAGGCATACTTCATCTACAGCTCCCATGTACCAGCATCAGACACTCTCCCTCCCCAGGCAGGATAGCTCAGCTAAACTTACATCCCCTCCCCTGCTCTGCTCTTCCCCCACTTCCTCCCATGGAAAACACCTATAATAGAGATGAAAATATTGTTTTAAAAATATCCATTTAACCTCCTTTAATTATATCACTTAAAAGGTTAACCGATAACTTATACCCAGTTTACTGATCTCCGAACAGCCCCAGCCCCTAACACCTTCACCGTGAATCTGTTCCTGTGCACTGCAGGCCCCAGGCCGCTGACGAGGAGCCATGGGCAGGGGGTGGCAGGTGCAGCTGAGCCACTATGGGTGCTGCCCAGCTGCAGAGCCACAGCTTCCCCTCGCCCCCATGGGCAGGGGCTGGGGCTGTGAACCTCTCCTGTGCCCAGATCCCACTGCCAAGAGGAGGAGCAAGGGAGGGGCATGCCAAACCCCCCACCAGGGTCAGGCGCGGCCCTTCTCATTGCAGCAGCAAGACTCCCACCCCTGCAGTGGTGGAGCCAGGCAGAGCTATGGGTTCCCTGAGCCTCCTGCTGCGCTTGTGCCACTGCGGCCCAAACCTGCAAGGCTCGTCCATGCTGCCGGACCGGGCCCTCCCCAGCTCGCCCTGGGGAAAGGGGGGGGTCTAGTCCCAGTGGGGTGACCACCAGCAGGCACACAGCATCCTCCCCCGTCCTGCCCATGGTGCTGGCGCTGCACAGGGCTTGGTCCAGACTTAAGGCAGGGCAAAGCACACAGCTGGCTCGGCCCAAGGAGGCACCACAGCAGATGGAGCAGGTGGCACCAGGTCTGAGGGATCACTATGGTGAGCAGCCCCAGGGGTACCTGAGGGGCAGCGGTGTAGCAGGGGTCCTGGAGGGAGCATCAGGGCTGCAACAGCAGCCTCCCAGCGTGCCGCTGCCTCTCAACAGTGCCTCGGGGCTGCGCTCGCCATGCGAGCAGCCAGTGGTAGACCCACTGTGGAGCCAAGAGTCTTGCTCCCGCAGCAGAAGGCCCCACCTGATCTTGATGGGGGGCCCAGCACCCCCTTCCCTCCCTGTGGCAGTGGGATCCAAGCACAGGAGATGTCTGCAGCCCCAGTCCCAGCGCCTGCTGCCCCCTGCTCACGGCTCCCCCCCAGTGGCCTGGGACCCACACAGTGCCAGAAGCACAGTCAAGACATAAGGGGCTGGGGCCACTCCTGCCAGAGGTCACAAAACAGTAAGCGGTAAATGGTATAAATATAATTGTCAATTAACCATTTAACCATTTCCATCCCTACTATACAAGTGGTTTATTCCCACATAAGCATCAAGACTGCTACTGTGGCCAGATATCATAAGAACTATGTGTAAGCGGGTATGGGGAGGTTTTGCTCCCTCCTGTAGCCATCTGGCATTGCATAAAGGCAGAGCAGTTTGGTTTATTTCACTGACCCAGGAAAAAAAAACACAAACCAGCATAAATCGATAAACAGTAGCAGAATAATAGCCAGTGGCTCTCAGGGTGACAGGATAACATTCAGATCAGTTCCCATGCACAGCAAACAGGCCATGGAAAACACTTCCTGCTGTAGACATATTTCTGCAAGAGAGGCAGATGTTTCTTTCTCCATTTTCTTGGAAAGTGTGCTTTCCCCTCCCTCTTTCATTGCTCTGAGGTTTTAATGATTTAGCAAAGCTCTAATTCTTGCATGTATCCTGTGGTTAATTAGAAAAAGATTTTGATTTCTAGGAGGATGAATGGGTTCTTTGTTAAGCTTTTTTAATGGGGCTCCGAGTGACCTTGGATTTATCTTGCCCTAGTTTTCAAAACCAGAATAAATAAAACCATCCACAAACTAATAAAGTGCTTCCTTTGCTACTGGCAGGGCCGATGCCAAAACTCACCAAGCTAGAAGAATGGAGCTGCCGAAACAAATGTGCAGCTGGTAGCAAGGGAGCACCTGGAAACGTTCAAATTTTCTCTTAGTTTGAAACTCAGTTTTTACAGAATAACTTATTTGTGGAACATAATAAATAGTTTGCTACGTATAGTAACTGGCAGTCAACCAAGACTGTTGAGACAATTGTCAGTACACACCGTAATGGGCAAGCAGCAGGCACCAGCGAACTGGCTAAACATTAAGGGCATCAGGATGCAAGGTAGCCTCTAAGAAGGGCCATGACACTGCTCCACTGCCCTGGGAATAACCTGAGAAGGAGAAAGGAGCCAGGGGATCAGCTTCCCTTCTTATCTCCCCACTGCTACAGAAAAGGAGTTATCAGCAATAGGCTTTCCCTTGCCGTAGCCCTCACTTTCAGGCACACCTGTGTCACTGCCGTGTCAGGCATACAGAAGGGGTTCCCCTGCTTCTTCTTGGCTACCTAAATGAGGTGAGACCTAACACTACCACAGAGCCTGCTCCTCTCTATCTGCAGGGAGTCATGCTACACCTGACCGGCATAAGACTGCTACAATCTGCCCTGAAGTAGAGGCCAAAACATGTAAGCAAACAATAAATATTGTAGCAGGACACTAAGGTGCCTGCTCCTCTTAGAGCAGAGATAAGGCCCCAGGTGCAGGTTGCCAGGACAAACAGTTAATGAGGGAATTGGCCGCACCTGCACCTGGTCAGCTGGCCGGAGGAGGCAGGGCCCTAGGCCCATATACACCCCAGGGCAGAGCATGATGTGAGCTCTGCTTTAAGTTACAGCCCAGGGACTCATGGTGGTGGGCGGCTGAGTGCATGCTGTCTGATAACAGCCGGTGGCTTGGGTGAGGCTAGTTGGGGAAGGAGGATGCTTCATTGGGGTCCACTGCAGTGTGGGGGGCCCCGGTGCCAGAGAGGGTGCAGCATTTGGAGGGGAACAGACGCTGGCCCCAGAGGGGGTGCAGCACTTGGGACAGGGCTGGGGAGAGCCCAGTGCCAGAGAGGGTGCAAAGACAGGACTGCAGAGAGCACAATGAGGACCAGAAGCCGAATTAATAGAAGGCCTAGGAAGATGATGCCTGTATCATCTGTGAGGCTTGGGGCGTGGTAAAGGGGTGGCTGGAGCCATGCATATGGCCCATAAGGCTAAGAGATTTGGGAACCATCCACAGTGAAGCGAGACGTAAAAGGGGGTAGAAAACAACAGGGTTAATAGGATCTAGCCCAACCGTGTCCAAAACTAAAGCTGAAGGGCAGCCTCCCTATATTTATCATACCAACAAGACATGGCGGGTGAGAATGTGGGTGCTTATAGTGGGTGCGAAAGACCGGCACGGTTAAGGACCTGGGGGTGGGGGGTAACACAGCCATCCCTAGGTATCCCACCCTGCTACAAATATATTAAAAGCACTTTGCAATAAAGATATGCCCAAGATGAGAAAGGAAATCTGTTGTGGAGCAGGAATTGTATAGTGTTTTCCTGACTCTGAGGCTACACACTTTTCTGGAGCAGTGGGGAGGTGAGAACTGATGCCCTTGCTGCTGCCTTTCTCCTTCTCAGGTTATTCCCAGGGCAGGCGAGCAGCGCCGTGACCAACAGTTCAGTCTCCTGCTCCTCTTTCCTTTGTATGTGAAGGTTTCCTTAACTCATGTTCACTGTTGATTTCCCAAGTTTAACACTGGGAACTTCTCAGACAAGTTACATTTTTATAAGATTACTAAAATTGTGAATATATTCCCTAGTGGAAAAAAATCTCGTTTCATTACCAAGGAAATAAACATGAAAGTTAGAGAAAAACACTCATAAAATGCTCATAACGACACAACACACACTCATAAAAGCCCTTTTAGGCCTTGTAGGCCTTCTCATTTCTTGTCAACAGTATCCTGCCCCCAGACCATGCTGCTGCCCCTCACACCCAACCCACAGCCCCCTGGCACTGCCTGTGCCCCACACTCCCCACCCACAGCCTTCAGCCCCCCTGGTGTCCTTCACTCCCAAACCACAACCCCCCAGTGCTGCACATGCCCCTCACCCCTGACCTGCAGCCCTCTGCTCCCCCAGCCCTGCAGTGTCTCCCAGCTGCCCCACACCTGCAAGCATGGGCATTGGCCCTGGTGCTACAGGCCCAGCCACACAGCTCCCCACTGCTCCCAAAGGGCCCCCCACTTCCTACACTGGAGGGGCAAGTGCCTCCACTGCCCTGCCCCAGCACCTGGACAGCTTCCCCCAGCATTGGCAGACATCCGCCCCCTCACACACCCATCCCCTGCATATACCCGTCTCTCTCTCTCTCTCTCTCACACACACACACACACACACACACACACACACACACACACACACACACACACACACAC
>NW_017728947.1:105323161-105362511 GCF_001723895.1 Crocodylus porosus
CTTGTTCCTTTTTGATCAAACTCCAAAAACATCAGATACCTTTTAAAGCTTATGTTGTTACACAACAACATTTTGTACCTAATGTGAACAACCAGAAAATATTATTGACTTAGACATTGAATTCCCCCCCAGATGCTCTCATGGGCCTTCTACTGATGTCGCTGGACTGACCCCAAAGGCAGAATACGATCCATACTGATTTTATTTATCTCAGTTTCTCTGGTGTCTCTTCCAGGTTCAAGGCACAGACCTTACTTGACTCAGACTTGCTTACATCTTTCTTCTTCCCTGAAGAAGAGGAAATTCTTCCTAGACCTGCCCCACTTTCTACATCCTGCCTGGCCAAAACCATGGGCATCCGAGGCCCGGTCACTGGAGATGTGCAGTGATCCGCCTAGAAAACAGATTTAAGTGGCGTGGCCACTTTCTGAAGTATATGGAACACATCCTTCTCCCTTGGTCCTAAGCAGTGTGCTCGCTCATGAGATATCTAGAAATAAGTATTGTTATCTAATGTCTGCAATGGTGCATTTGTAACAGACTGAAAAAATCACTGGGGAGCTCTTGCTTTACCAGCTGCTTGGGGGCTGTGCAGCTTACCAATGCAGGGGGAGGAGAAGGCTGAAGTGGATGTGCCCCTCCTTCCCAATACCCCTTACTTCAACCCAACTGGAAATGGATCTATATAAAGAAGAGAAAGGGCTCATGACCTATTAAACATTTTGACTGATTGATTCTCTGTGTAAAGGGTGATACTAACTCAGATGAGGGGGGCATTATGGTAAACGTACTACACCGCTGCCTTAGCGCAGGAATGAGGGAATACAAGCAAGCAGACTGGCCTGCCTGGTGGAGTCCTTTGTAGCTCCCCTGCCCCACGAAGACCGTGCTTGCTTCAGGGCTTTAGAAACTGTGTTTTCATAGAAGTGCCGGAGGTACAATACACATCAGGTCACAGGAAAGTAGGACTAGAATTGACCTTGCAAGAGCACCTAGTCCAGCCCCCTGCTGAAGCCAGGATCATCCTTGACTAAACCATGCCACCCAAGTGTCCATCTTGCTTATGAGGTGAAGAGGGGCAGCAGGATCCCATCCCCAGGCTGACAGAGAGGTTGCAAGAAGACTGTTTGTCTGTGGTCTAACTTGGGAGCGGTAAATTCCAAAGCTCCCACACCTACATCACCCCTCACACCCTTTGCCCACATCTGCAGAAAGGTGGTAGAGACGGCTGCATGTTGGAGCGGTTCCCCTCATAAAAGGGGCAAGAAGAACAAACAATGGCCTAGCAGGATTGGCCAGGTCCAGTCTACAGTCACTGCGGTGCCCCAAGCACAGCTCCAGTCTGGTTAATGCTCCTACAGGCTCCCTCGTCTCATGATGAGATAGAAGATGGCACACTGGGTCTGCAAGAGGAAGGGTGCAAAGAAAGAAGGAAGAAAGGTGAGAGGCAAATGTGTGGGCCTAGCTACCACCCGAGGGGAGGGATTACCTAGAAATGAGGCACTCAGGCTCAAGGTGGTAGCCAGATTGCAGAAATGAGAATTCTGGCAGAGGGGATCGTATGCAATGAAATATTTCCTTCTAACTCAAACCCTGCCAGCTACGGAGATCTGGACATAATCCAAAAGAGATTACTGGGGTCTGTTCACTGGGCACTCTAAGCCTAACACAGACTTGCCCAGCAATGCAAGTCCTTTGCAGGTCTAAGTGGATGAAAGATTTTAAAACCATAAGCCCTCTAGGAGAAGCTTTATCTCCTACTCATAAAAAGGAAACCCCAATTACAAGAGAGTGGCAAATACTTTATTATGGAATGCAAACATACAAATTCCAGCAAATGGCTCCAGAAGTAGATCCGCAATTTTGAAAGAGGGGTGCAGGAGCAGTGGCCGGTACTGCAGGGATGGCTGCACCCCTTGCTCCCAGCCTCTGTCCCCTGCTGGAGTAGGCAGACCACACCACGGGAGCACCACTGGGCCTTTTTTTTTTTAAGAGCCCAAAGCAGGTAAGAATTCTCCACTTCTCTGCTCAGAGTAGGGTTGCCAACCCTCCAGGATTGCCCTGGAGTCTCCAGGAATTAGAGATAAATCTCCAGGAGACTGCTGAGAGTCACCCAGGGGATAAATGATAGGGCATTCATTAAAATAAATAAAGTGTTGAATCTGATTATACAGTTGTCCAGTAAGTCTTTAAAATGTAATAGTAATGTGCAATTGCATTCCTGATGCGAAGTCATTAATGTCATTACATCATGTGATGAAACCTCCCGGAATAGATTCAAACAGAGTTGGCAACCCTAGTTCAGAGGCCCAGCTCCTCCCCTCCCTTTCCCCCACCTGCCACTGTCTCCACTATCCCAAGAGCTCCAGAGCCATTTCAGCCAGGCAGTCTGGGGGCTGGGCTCAGCTCGCGACAGCAGCAGTGGCAGCTGCAGCAGGCAGGTTCCCTGCACCACCTTCCAGGCTGGCAGGGAACACAGGAGGGAGACCAGTGGGGGGGGGACCCACCCTCCTGCCATTGCTTCTGCTGTCCAGGGCCAAGCCCAGCCCCTGTGCAGCCCAGCTGGAGTGGGACAGTGACAGTGGCAGGTGAGGGAGGAGAGGGGAGGTGACATGCCTCTGAGCAAGGAGTGGGAAAGGTGGGAATTTTTACCCTCTTTGGGGACTTTAAGAAGTCCTCAAATGTTGCTCTTGCTGTGTGGTCAGAAAGGGGGGTGGGTGCAGTTGCATCACTGGACCCCCTTTGGATCCACTCCTGCATGGCTCCAATCCTGTAGGGAGATTCATTAGCCAACCCTCTGGACCTCTGCAAAGCCCCAATAACTTTGAGTAAAGGACTGCACAGGCAAAGGTATCTGCACAGGATTAGCACAAAGGAAAACACATAGTTAATTCTGGTTCTCACTGCTAAGTTACCTACCAAAGCCTTAATACTAAACCTGTCCGGAAAAAGAGTTATAGTCTATTCATATTCTGTAAATAATTCTTTCCATGGTGCAGCTAAACACCCTCTCGCTGGTTCTCCATGACTTCCTGTGCTCTGTATCTATTTGCTGTAATAGTATTGCCCTGACTCCATTTCAGCAAAGTATGAACCATCTCCCATTCTCTTCGCTTGCTGTATCATTGAAAGCTTGCAAAAACTGACAAAGGGTGAGGAGAGGGGGAGGAAGAAGACAAATTTAAAAAAAAAATGCAATCAGAAATGTATCAGTTTTACTGCTCTGGAAAAAAAAATTAAAAAGTCTCCCCCCAGCATTAAAAGCCAATCTTAATGACAACTATTTCAGGTGTGAAGTAAACACAATGAAAACATTAGTTTCAAGTAAGCACATGAGCAGACCACACCCCGTTGCCATATCCATGTCTGTGTAACTATTACGGTCCTCTGCCAAGTGGGAGCTACTATTGGCTTCAACAACAGGCAGGGCTGGTATTTCTAGCATTTGGAAAGCAGTGTAAAACAACAACAAAACACTTTGCCTGACGCCAGCAGGCCCATCTCTGTCCTCACCCATTTCTAATTCAAGCTGATAAAGCCCAGAGTGCTGGTGCTGGTCCAGAGAACAGAATCCAGCTTCTGTGGCTGGGTATGAAAGCTGCTCAGAAAGGTAAAGTCCTCTAAACTTGCATTTGACTGTAAGTGAATCCAGCCTCTTGCTTCTGCTATTAATGGACGAGAGTGTTATACAATATGAGCCTGATTCTGCGTGTGTTTGCTCTTGTGAGTGATCCTCACTCAGGCAGGCAGCCAGGCATACTTCATCTACAGCTCCCATGTACCAGCATCAGACACTCTCCCTCCCCAGGCAGGATAGCTCAGCTAAACTTACATCCCCTCCCCTGCTCTGCTCTTCCCCCACTTCCTCCCATGGAAAACACCTATAATAGAGATGAAAATATTGTTTTAAAAATATCCATTTAACCTCCTTTAATTATATCACTTAAAAGGTTAACCGATAACTTATACCCAGTTTACTGATCTCCGAACAGCCCCAGCCCCTAACACCTTCACCGTGAATCTGTTCCTGTGCACTGCAGGCCCCAGGCCGCTGACGAGGAGCCATGGGCAGGGGGTGGCAGGTGCAGCTGAGCCACTATGGGTGCTGCCCAGCTGCAGAGCCACAGCTTCCCCTCGCCCCCATGGGCAGGGGCTGGGGCTGTGAACCTCTCCTGTGCCCAGATCCCACTGCCAAGAGGAGGAGCAAGGGAGGGGCATGCCAAACCCCCCACCAGGGTCAGGCGCGGCCCTTCTCATTGCAGCAGCAAGACTCCCACCCCTGCAGTGGTGGAGCCAGGCAGAGCTATGGGTTCCCTGAGCCTCCTGCTGCGCTTGTGCCACTGCGGCCCAAACCTGCAAGGCTCGTCCATGCTGCCGGACCGGGCCCTCCCCAGCTCGCCCTGGGGAAAGGGGGGGGTCTAGTCCCAGTGGGGTGACCACCAGCAGGCACACAGCATCCTCCCCCGTCCTGCCCATGGTGCTGGCGCTGCACAGGGCTTGGTCCAGACTTAAGGCAGGGCAAAGCACACAGCTGGCTCGGCCCAAGGAGGCACCACAGCAGATGGAGCAGGTGGCACCAGGTCTGAGGGATCACTATGGTGAGCAGCCCCAGGGGTACCTGAGGGGCAGCGGTGTAGCAGGGGTCCTGGAGGGAGCATCAGGGCTGCAACAGCAGCCTCCCAGCGTGCCGCTGCCTCTCAACAGTGCCTCGGGGCTGCGCTCGCCATGCGAGCAGCCAGTGGTAGACCCACTGTGGAGCCAAGAGTCTTGCTCCCGCAGCAGAAGGCCCCACCTGATCTTGATGGGGGGCCCAGCACCCCCTTCCCTCCCTGTGGCAGTGGGATCCAAGCACAGGAGATGTCTGCAGCCCCAGTCCCAGCGCCTGCTGCCCCCTGCTCACGGCTCCCCCCCAGTGGCCTGGGACCCACACAGTGCCAGAAGCACAGTCAAGACATAAGGGGCTGGGGCCACTCCTGCCAGAGGTCACAAAACAGTAAGCGGTAAATGGTATAAATATAATTGTCAATTAACCATTTAACCATTTCCATCCCTACTATACAAGTGGTTTATTCCCACATAAGCATCAAGACTGCTACTGTGGCCAGATATCATAAGAACTATGTGTAAGCGGGTATGGGGAGGTTTTGCTCCCTCCTGTAGCCATCTGGCATTGCATAAAGGCAGAGCAGTTTGGTTTATTTCACTGACCCAGGAAAAAAAAACACAAACCAGCATAAATCGATAAACAGTAGCAGAATAATAGCCAGTGGCTCTCAGGGTGACAGGATAACATTCAGATCAGTTCCCATGCACAGCAAACAGGCCATGGAAAACACTTCCTGCTGTAGACATATTTCTGCAAGAGAGGCAGATGTTTCTTTCTCCATTTTCTTGGAAAGTGTGCTTTCCCCTCCCTCTTTCATTGCTCTGAGGTTTTAATGATTTAGCAAAGCTCTAATTCTTGCATGTATCCTGTGGTTAATTAGAAAAAGATTTTGATTTCTAGGAGGATGAATGGGTTCTTTGTTAAGCTTTTTTAATGGGGCTCCGAGTGACCTTGGATTTATCTTGCCCTAGTTTTCAAAACCAGAATAAATAAAACCATCCACAAACTAATAAAGTGCTTCCTTTGCTACTGGCAGGGCCGATGCCAAAACTCACCAAGCTAGAAGAATGGAGCTGCCGAAACAAATGTGCAGCTGGTAGCAAGGGAGCACCTGGAAACGTTCAAATTTTCTCTTAGTTTGAAACTCAGTTTTTACAGAATAACTTATTTGTGGAACATAATAAATAGTTTGCTACGTATAGTAACTGGCAGTCAACCAAGACTGTTGAGACAATTGTCAGTACACACCGTAATGGGCAAGCAGCAGGCACCAGCGAACTGGCTAAACATTAAGGGCATCAGGATGCAAGGTAGCCTCTAAGAAGGGCCATGACACTGCTCCACTGCCCTGGGAATAACCTGAGAAGGAGAAAGGAGCCAGGGGATCAGCTTCCCTTCTTATCTCCCCACTGCTACAGAAAAGGAGTTATCAGCAATAGGCTTTCCCTTGCCGTAGCCCTCACTTTCAGGCACACCTGTGTCACTGCCGTGTCAGGCATACAGAAGGGGTTCCCCTGCTTCTTCTTGGCTACCTAAATGAGGTGAGACCTAACACTACCACAGAGCCTGCTCCTCTCTATCTGCAGGGAGTCATGCTACACCTGACCGGCATAAGACTGCTACAATCTGCCCTGAAGTAGAGGCCAAAACATGTAAGCAAACAATAAATATTGTAGCAGGACACTAAGGTGCCTGCTCCTCTTAGAGCAGAGATAAGGCCCCAGGTGCAGGTTGCCAGGACAAACAGTTAATGAGGGAATTGGCCGCACCTGCACCTGGTCAGCTGGCCGGAGGAGGCAGGGCCCTAGGCCCATATACACCCCAGGGCAGAGCATGATGTGAGCTCTGCTTTAAGTTACAGCCCAGGGACTCATGGTGGTGGGCGGCTGAGTGCATGCTGTCTGATAACAGCCGGTGGCTTGGGTGAGGCTAGTTGGGGAAGGAGGATGCTTCATTGGGGTCCACTGCAGTGTGGGGGGCCCCGGTGCCAGAGAGGGTGCAGCATTTGGAGGGGAACAGACGCTGGCCCCAGAGGGGGTGCAGCACTTGGGACAGGGCTGGGGAGAGCCCAGTGCCAGAGAGGGTGCAAAGACAGGACTGCAGAGAGCACAATGAGGACCAGAAGCCGAATTAATAGAAGGCCTAGGAAGATGATGCCTGTATCATCTGTGAGGCTTGGGGCGTGGTAAAGGGGTGGCTGGAGCCATGCATATGGCCCATAAGGCTAAGAGATTTGGGAACCATCCACAGTGAAGCGAGACGTAAAAGGGGGTAGAAAACAACAGGGTTAATAGGATCTAGCCCAACCGTGTCCAAAACTAAAGCTGAAGGGCAGCCTCCCTATATTTATCATACCAACAAGACATGGCGGGTGAGAATGTGGGTGCTTATAGTGGGTGCGAAAGACCGGCACGGTTAAGGACCTGGGGGTGGGGGGTAACACAGCCATCCCTAGGTATCCCACCCTGCTACAAATATATTAAAAGCACTTTGCAATAAAGATATGCCCAAGATGAGAAAGGAAATCTGTTGTGGAGCAGGAATTGTATAGTGTTTTCCTGACTCTGAGGCTACACACTTTTCTGGAGCAGTGGGGAGGTGAGAACTGATGCCCTTGCTGCTGCCTTTCTCCTTCTCAGGTTATTCCCAGGGCAGGCGAGCAGCGCCGTGACCAACAGTTCAGTCTCCTGCTCCTCTTTCCTTTGTATGTGAAGGTTTCCTTAACTCATGTTCACTGTTGATTTCCCAAGTTTAACACTGGGAACTTCTCAGACAAGTTACATTTTTATAAGATTACTAAAATTGTGAATATATTCCCTAGTGGAAAAAAATCTCGTTTCATTACCAAGGAAATAAACATGAAAGTTAGAGAAAAACACTCATAAAATGCTCATAACGACACAACACACACTCATAAAAGCCCTTTTAGGCCTTGTAGGCCTTCTCATTTCTTGTCAACAGTATCCTGCCCCCAGACCATGCTGCTGCCCCTCACACCCAACCCACAGCCCCCTGGCACTGCCTGTGCCCCACACTCCCCACCCACAGCCTTCAGCCCCCCTGGTGTCCTTCACTCCCAAACCACAACCCCCCAGTGCTGCACATGCCCCTCACCCCTGACCTGCAGCCCTCTGCTCCCCCAGCCCTGCAGTGTCTCCCAGCTGCCCCACACCTGCAAGCATGGGCATTGGCCCTGGTGCTACAGGCCCAGCCACACAGCTCCCCACTGCTCCCAAAGGGCCCCCCACTTCCTACACTGGAGGGGCAAGTGCCTCCACTGCCCTGCCCCAGCACCTGGACAGCTTCCCCCAGCATTGGCAGACATCCGCCCCCTCACACACCCATCCCCTGCATATACCCGTCTCTCTCTCTCTCTCTCTCACACACACACACACACACATGCACACACACACACACACACACACACACACACACACACAGAGTCCCCAAGTCCTGGCCCTCCAACACCCACCCCCCACCCCAGCCAGGGCTGTTCTTACCCCACTGCCTAGCTGCATGCCGGCCATGTGTGTATATGCACACAGATGAACGTGATGCCCCCTGACTCCAATCACCCCACATTCCTCCAGCCCCAAGCAGCTCCTTGCTAGGGCAAGCTGGGAAGTGCTGGGAAGCACTTTGATGCTGAGCAAAATCCCAGATCTGTTGATATTTGAAAAAACCTCCTGGATGGAGATGGGAGAACCCAAAAAGGGGACATGTGTGGGAAAACCCTGGCGTATGGTAACCATAGATGATGGGCAGTGTTGTACAAGGGACTCTTTCCCATTCTGGCTAAAAACTCGTTTATAATAAAACATCAATCTGGATTAATGAGGGATAATGTAAGATCAGAAAGAATTGCTATATAATCATTTTTGTTTTGAGCAACTTCTGGGCTATAAGTGTGCCAGAGAGGTAATTAACTCATGCAGGTCAATTAAACGAGATGAAATTAAGCAGCCAGAAATTTTGGAGACTGAGAGTAATCTAATATAAAATGCAGAAAAAAAACCTTTATCCATTTATTTGTGGGATTTCGAGTACACAGAAAACATACTGTCAGCAGGGATGATGAAATACATTTGAATTACATTAAAAGATTTAAATTACATTAAAGCATTAAACCACACCTGAAATAGTTTTAGCTCTCTCTTCCTCTTATAGTAGCATCCTTTTGGGTATGATCAAACAGCAAGGTACATTTATGTCAATAAAGTGTACTCCTGACTGTGTGTCTACACTGCTAATGAGCTGATGGAGGGCTATGTACTGCTAATGAGCTGATGCACCAGGCCCCAGATGTAGCCTGGGTGTGCCCTTGAGACACAGTCCTGGGGTGTTTCCACACCTGGGGTGCTCTTCTACCCCAAAGCAGAAGTCCTCTTTGCTATCTGCTGCTTGACCACTAAGAACCAGCTCGGGAACAGCAGAGGCCAACTTCTTGGCCTGTGGTTCCTCAGCCATATCCATCTTGGTCAGATCTTGCCAGCCCTTAGCAGAGGGGCATTTGCCAGCTAGAAAAATCACATCATTGTACATTCATGAGATGGATCCCCCTTTCCATGGAATGAGCCAGCCTGTAGGGTCAGATACCCTGGACACAAGCATCATGCACATCAAGTGGTTTGTAAACAGATTACAAAAAGCATTTATTATAAATAACAAGGATACACATACAAAATCAATTATGTTGAGACACAGAGATACAAACAAACAGACCAAGCAAAATATCAGAACAATAACTTGCTACTATCCTGCACCTTAAATCCAAGGAGACAGTCCCTAGCCAGCTTCAACAGGTTGAAAAAGCAGACCATGTCTCTGACCCCTCTGCTGGGATCAAGGCCCGGTGCTGTTATGGTTTCCTACAAGATCTCCTAGCAGCTTGTTTTTCTCAGCTGTTTCTACTCACGCTATAAATTTATATGTGGATACGACACAACATGACATGACCGAAATTACATTTATATCAAAATATCAAAACGTATAAAAATACTATAATACATACAAATACAAAAATGACAAAATGGAACCTGGCTTTGCTCTAGCTACAGATAGACTAAACACTACAGGACTACATCTAACTTAGGAGAATATCCATGCAGGCCACATGGTGAACCCCAAAGGCAACTTTGCTCTGGGGTGAATTCATGACAAACTCTAAAGCCTGAGAAAGGAAAACACTTGCACTTGTTTACCCTTTCCCTGTTTGATGGAAATTTTGGGTCACACTGATGTTATGATACATCCCATTTTGCAATCTAATCAAACATGCAGTACTGGTCTTATTTATGCAAATCTGCAGTCATCTTTACAAATACACAAATGGATTTCAACTTGTCTACTCCACCTGAATATATTTAACCCTTTTCTGTGTTCTAGGAAAAAGCTAAAGCAATCCGTGATTGAAAACTCAGTGCTCTATTTCATGGTCGAAGATGTGAGCACCGAGTCACAGGGGAGTGTGGCCCTTACCTGGGTTAACAAGAGTAACTGCTTTGTTGAGTGTTGAGGATGTTCGCATTGGCTCAGTGCACAGAAAGTAAATTCGACCTCCTGCATGGGCTTGTTCAGCAAGAGCTCACACCTTCCAACCCCGTGATCCAGACCATGGTGCCAGGAAAGTACAGTGGAAAAGAAGTGCTGGAGAAGGAGTGGGCATGTCCTTAGGGAAACAGACTTACACCCCAAGCTCAGGAGAGGGATTTTGTATACTTCTAGACTATACTGATACCACATGGGGCTGCAAAGGAATTCCCCTGCAGCCCCAGGTTTTTTCTTAAGCCTTCCTCAGAGGCATTGGGTGACTGGTGCCTCCCCAGTCTGGAGTCTGCGGGGAGCACCAAATCTCCGACAGGGGGGGCAGTCCCCAGCAGCCAATCACCAAGCAGGGGAAGGGGGGCCCTAGTGGCCAATCACTGGCCGTGGGAGGGAATCCGCCAGTGCCAATCACCAAGCCAGCTCAGAGGCACTGGGTGTTGGCTGCAGTCGTGTATTTTGACTTCAGTGGACCAATGGCCCCCCTTGCAACTTAGACCTAGAGGTTCCTGGCGAGAGGGTCTTGCCCCTCTGTGCAGGGTCAGACCCATCACCATATTTGTGGGGTAAAATTCCTTCCTGAACCCAGTCATATTGGTATGGACTGCAGGAGTTTCTGCCTTCCTTTAGTGGGAACCATGGCCCTCTACCTGGCAACTCCTGGGCATATATTAACCACCTTTGCAGCAGCAAGACACTGACTGCCATTGTCCCCTTGTTTTACCTCTGGCAGGTTCAGGTGTGATACCTGGCACTGTGTCAGAGTTGACTCTGTAGTTTTGTTAAGAGATTAGACAATGGATTTGTATGGGATAGTTGGACAGGGATGACCCTGCCTCAGGCAGGGGGCTGGATTGGATGACCTCTGGGGGTCCATTCCAGCTCTACTTCTCTATCATTGTGTGACTACGAGAGCCTCTATTCAGTTCCATATACCACAGCAGCCCAGGTGCAAAGGAAGCTACCCCCACATACTGCCACCCTTCACCATTTCTCTTACTACCTACACACCCTTCTGTATAAACCCTCCCCCTCAGTTCACATTAGCTTCTGCATCTTGCAAGATCTGCTTAGACACACAGCTCCCAAGCTGCTGCTATCAGGGGTCATTTTATCCAGGCACCCCTTCCCATGCCACAGAAATGATATTGGTCTGTACCAGTGATCAATGGAGCACCAGGCCAAGACATGGATGGCCTTTTCCCCAGCTGTATCACGGTGAGGAGGAGAGATTGGCTTCTGTATCTATGTAACAAGGAGCCAGAGTCTTCTGTTACCTGAAGGCAGAGGAAGTAGCAGGGACATCACCAGGTGAGGAGTGGGGAGACTGTATGTTACGGGCTGGCTGCAGGGGAATAGGTAGCCAGAGACTCATAAACTAAGAGTGCCTTTGCTGGCCTACTAGCCCTGCAATAGGACACCAGGGCAGCTAAGGCAGCAGAAGTTGTAAGCTGCCCTGGAAGCTAGTCATCAGGCCCTAATAGGAAACCCCTGTGTGTGGAAGAGAGCGACCTGACCAGAAGGGTCAGGGCTTAGGAGGCACATGAAGTCAGGGTTTGAGACCAGGCAAGGGGCTTCCCTGCGGGCAGCCGGGAGAAGAGCCCAACTCTCCCTTATTACACATCAGGCATTACAGACAAGGACTCCATCTGGGACCTAGGGGAAGTCTCCCTTATTACACATCAACTAATTATAACAAGGCATGGCAGACAAAAGAAAAGGGAGGGTACCCAAAGAGTCACAGCAGAGCAAGAGTTGTGCGGCCACCAGGTGGCTACCCCGGGGAGCCCGATCCTTGATACAATCCACGCCTACCCAGATGGCAAAGGATTGACCTAAATGGGAGCTAACCTCTGAGCCTCTCCAAGGGAACAAGGATTCAAGAGGCACAGTAGTAGAGGGAAAGCACATCCTTCTTGCCTCCCTGCCAACCGGGACAATCAGATGTTACCTCCTCGTTCTGTGGCTTTGCACAAGTGAGGAGGGCCCCAGAGAACAGAGGAACAGGCTCCTCAGTGGGATCTTGCAGCCAGAAGCACTACAAGGAAATGTCCACCTAGTCCTTGCAAAGGTGCTGAGGGTTAATATGGAAATTGAACAAAAAATCCCAGGAAGCCACCTGTAGCGTCTCATTTTTCAAGAGTGGAAATAAAGTAAAATAGTTCGTACTGCACAAAAGGCCAAGCCCCATTGTCTGAGCATGACTGATTTGGGCAATACCCCTGTAACTAAGGCCTCATGCATTAGGTATGATGTCCCATATGTAGGGAGCCTGCCCACTCAGGAGCAGCCACTACCCTGATTAAACAGTTGTCATAGGAACAAGAGTATTATGAACTTTCACCTCAGCAATGTAACGGGTCCAGTTCTTGACCCCACTGCAACCCCTTTAGGAGACGGGCCGAACTACTGCACAGAACAGCCAGCTCTGCAACACCTTCAAATCACTCTGCATCGTGCCTGGGAGCAACACAGAATACTAGAAGGGCGAAGGCTGTGTACCGGCACTGCCAATATTGTGTAACAAGTATAACTGGGAGTCTCACAACATTTAGTGCTTCCCTTTAGGCCTTAGCTCCTGGAGTCATGTGATTCCATAGCAAGCTTTTGTTAAAAATAATCCTAACACCTAGTGGTTGTAGAAAAAACCTTGAGCATATGTTCCTCTCAACAAACAGAGCCTAATTTGGGGGGGGATTGCGGGGGGGTTAATCTCAGGGCTTGGGGAAGGGGTGTGATCCATTCATTAATTTTTTAATACTTAGTGTTGGTAACATGCAATGTGAAGTCACCAATGCCCTCTCCCCACTGTCTTCACCTATTATGTTGTACTAGAATCTGACTCAACACTTTCACATTTTTTAATGTATTGAACAACATAAAGTAAATCATTATGAATTAAGTTATGTTTTATCCAGATCTTTTTACTGTGAGAGAACACAGCAAAATGTGTTGAGCCTTGAATAAGTTTCCTTTTCTAAAAAAAATCTAGTAGGTAAAACACCAAATGCAGGATACTACAGTAAATGCCACTGGCTATTATTAAACCCCTTGTTAAATTAATATCTCGTTGCGGTGGAGTGTGACTGTGGCAGGCCAGTAGGGGGTGCTTCTGCACTGAGCCACCCACCTCACTGCGCCCGACCACCTTCCAGGCTCTGAGTGTCTGCCTGGGTGAACCTCACATCTGGCTGACTCCCTTTGTGGAGCACAGCCACTAGACTGGGAGTAACAATGCCATCACCCAGGGTCTGGGCTGATCCTGGTACTGTGCCCCCTGGAAAACACAGGCCTAGTAGTCCTTGAGCATACTCGATCCATTCCAAAAATTTGGGGTGCTTCCCTCAGTCTGAAGCACAAATAGTGGTCTCCCATAGTCGGCCAAATCAAGGGGACTCCAAGGCATAATCTAGACCCACTCCCAATAAGTCTCCCACACTAGGTACAAAGGAGAACTTTACTGGTTACAAGGAGCAGATTTGGAATAGGGTACAGGGGTGAGCAATATTAGAGAAATCCCACAGAGCAAACTGGCATGGCTGGGTAGCCTTTGATCATGCATCTGAGTTACTGCAAGCTATATATTTTGTTAGATCTCAGGTAGCCTACTCATGAGTATCATCCAGAGGCAGGTGGAGAGTCCCTCTGGAGGCAGGCAGATCATTGATCATGAGTTTCCAGAGAGAGCAAGTTTCAGATGGTCCAGCTTCTCTCTAAGTTTTCATCATGGCTACTGCCTCTCCTCCTAGGCAGTCCTTAAATTATATAGACCTTATGACCTCATTTACCTGGTCCAATGGAGGCCAGCACCTGTTGGCTGCCAGCCAACCAATTTGAAATGCATCACTGGTTGCCGGGTAGACTGGCAGGGTCTCTAGCCCCCTCCCAGTCAGGTTGGCATTGCTTAGAACAATAGCGAGTATAAGCCCCCACCCAGGTATGTGATGCCAGTCACGTAGGCAGAGGGAGCAGGTTTCCCACCCTCCCCCAGGAATGTATCCAGCTCAAGTTACAATTCAGGGTTACCTAAAGAGCCCATGGGACAGCTTCCCGTTGCAGTGACCATGTTAACCAAATTGTCACGCAGCAGAGTTTTTAGGGAGAGACAGATGTGGCGTTCTGCCACAGTGACAACATGCCACTTGCAGAATTTTATGATCTTTCTGTAACTGCACGTGGTACATCACTGGTTGTCATCAGAACACACGGCATCTATCACTCCGAAGAGTTACTCTGGTTTACAGCAGCCGATTACTACTACTTTTTGATACCACAGCTGTGCCCACTCTCCTGGCACACCGCTGTACAAACAAAGAACAAAGAGATGACCCTTGACCGAATGAGTGGAGAATCTCACCTGCCAGGTATTAGGTGCTGGAAAAGGAAGACCCTCCCACCTTTCAGCCAAATAGTCTAGTACTTCAAGCACTTGACCAGACAGCAGGATATCCAGATTCTGAGTCCCACCAGCTGGAGGGACTCTGAACCTCCACAGTCAGAGAGGGGGTGTGAACATGCATCTCCTGCTTCGCAAAGTGCTGAAACCTCCAGGCCATAGGCATTACTCTGAGCCTTCTCCAGCCCTCCTCTTGAAGCTGATCCATGGGCAGCTGGGAAGTAAAATATACGGAGCCAAGAGAAAGCAAATAAGTGAGAGCGCATATGGCTCAGTGACCTGGATGCTGCCATGAAAGGGAGGAGGCTTTAGGCTCTAATCTTTACTCCTTCCCCAGTGCTGTTCATTCATTGTATTCAGCGACTATTAAATATCCTTATATGATATTTGCATTCACTATGAATATAGCTGATATTTGTATTAACTATGAATACCAGCTTCTAGAGAGCTGGGAAGTAGACTGAGCAATGCTTACAGATTGGTGGTTAGGGTACTGTGCTAGGAAGCAGAAGATACAGTCAGTACAGAGGTACAGGGTCCTAAACTCTCCTGCCCCCTAGGCAACTGCCCTAACCACTAGGCTACTGGGCAAACTGGTAAGCTGCCCGCCTTCCTTCTTTAAGCAGGTACATGCATAAAACAATCCTATTTTGTCACAGGGCCAAAAGCTGCAGTTATGTGGGCTAAATCCATTTTGGAGTGAAAAATCAAATGCAAAATGAAAATAGATTTAGCTCTTACTTTCCAAATGAGGAATCTCTAAGGTATCTCAAGTTAGCCTTCAAAACTAAAGCACCTACAATCTCTAGCCAGTCAGAAATGGTTACTACTATGAGTGAAATTTTTCAAAATTTTGAAATTTTTTCCAAAATTTTTCAAAAATCTGTTATCTTTGACTTATCCTACTATACCCATTTGCCCTGTTTTACCAAAGATCTGCTAACATAAGCCTGCTCATTTCTGTCTGTTTTAAGTAGGTCTTTAGCATTTCTAGATGGTTACATTTCCAGTTGTATAGCCTGCCCCAAAGGTTCAAATGGGGTCTCAGTTCTGTGTGTGTTGATGAATGTATACCTCATTTTTTAACCACTAAATTAATTGCTTTTATGCCACTTATAAAATTATTTTAACAGAACCCTTTAAAAATTAATAAATGGGGCAGTCTCAAGCCTACTGGAGACTGATTACTACACTCCTTCAAAACTATGGTAAATACATACAAACAATTTGACTTTATTGAAAAAATACATATTTCAAAGCAAAACACAAATATATTCTTTGTAACTACCTTTGCAACATTGTATCTCCTGCCTTAAAACTAAGCTCACTCTTCTGATTCTATATCATGACTAAAAACTCATGTGAGCCTGTATTCAAGGGAAAATTATCATCTTAGATGTCCACGTGCATTGAATGTAATAGGAAATGCAAATGTGTATCTAATGGCAAAACAGGAGTTCACCTCAAGCAACCTTCACAGTAACCTCTGACTTCTGGAAGTATGCTGCTTCCCCATGTGAATGAAGAGAATGACTTAACGAAGCTATGCGGACAAAGGGAAAGATCCCATACAGAAATAATTTTGGCCTTAGATCACAGTCAATGCCAATACATCAAAACTTTAGGTTGAGTAACAATATTTGTGCAGCTATGGATCAGAAAACACTGCAGAATTTCCCTCTTGCACTGTTTTATCTGCTTACAATATATTTCCACAGAAGTAAGCCAGACTGCAACTCCACTGTAAAGGAGCTAAAGGGAAATAGCTTTTCAGGGGCATGATGCCATCCGCCTACCCTACAACAGCTCAGCTCTGAGCATACTAAAGAATCAGCTTTGTAGTGGACCTGCCCCTGCAGCCCTTGTGAATGGTTGCTGGTGAAGCCAACATCAGTTTTTTGAAAGTAGAAAGACTGTAGGACTGGCTAGACACAGAAGGAAAAGATAAAAAAGTGATCCCAGAAAAAAAAAAAGCATAATCCAACCTATGGTTCAGGCACTTCCAGAAAGATTCTTTCTAGAGCTCATTTCCACCCCCTAAACTCACATTGCCCAGCTCTTTATTGTTCAATTAACCACACTGAAACCAGTGAGATTACTTGTTCAGTAAAATGCTATTTAATGCAAGTGCAGGTAGAAAAATCTATCCTTTAAAAGAGCTTATATGGAAAACACAAAGATTTTTCTACTCATTCAGTCCCTCAGAGCCATTTCCACAGATGGCTGGAGACAAGTAATGAGATTTTTTTTTGAAATACAATAAAGCTACGAGCTAAAGCAAAGACAACTAACTTCATGCATTCTAATGACAGCAAGTGCACAGTAGACAAACTGAGAAACATGGGAAACTATTGGAATTGCATAACTCTTTTTCAGACTAGTAGTTCCCGTAACCATAGTTTACAACAACATGTATTCCACAAAGGAAAGCGTAAGAAACAGCGAGCAAAGCTGTACCAAAAAAGGCAAAGACTCTGTAAATATGGTGGGAGGGAGAAATGCTCTGAGAGTACTGTGTTACGGCTGAACAGCCTCTTGTGAGGCAGTTACAGAAGTCTGTGTGCAGCAGAAAAATACGTTGGCTGAACAGACTCTAATCGATACTATTTTTAAGCGTTGTGCTTCAATGGGTTTCAGATTTTCATTTGCCATCTACACAACCACGTGCATCTGCCAGAACCGACATCAGATATTTTGTGAAACTTGCGTGGCTTCTTACCTTGCAGTGAAATGTGACGATCGTCTATCTCAGTGGAAGACTGGTCCTCAGCAGCTGGCGGGGGCTTATTAGATGCCATGTTCAAAATGAGGAAGACGGTATCATTCCCACAGTACTTCAACTGCCAAGCTGAAATGGAAAAAAAAGTTAGAAAATCAGAACCCTGATGTTTCTGTTAAAAACTGGAAATCAAACTGCTTTGTCTGACAGGAGATGTGATTTTATTCAGCTAAGGTGTTTCCTTAGCCTAGATGAAGTGACTACGCCTTCTTTTTGAATCATAAAGTTATTGGCCTTTGGCTCCGTTCGTGCTGTTTCTAACGGCTGGATGAAGTCCAAAACTCAAATCATGAATTCAAATGTGCCTTGTTGTGAAAAGGAAAGCCTTGCAATTAGAAAGAGTCAGACACTGTAGCTTTCTTTTTTGAATATGTCAGGTTGACAAAGGCTCATGGTACCTTCTGTAAATGTTACCAGCTACCCCAAAAGGTTTTCTTTAAATCTTTGTAACATTACAGACTTCTTTTCCTGCTCGGTAATTGCTATAACAGCCTGGAAACAATAGAAGCTGAGCCTACAAAGATTAGATATTAAAGTGTAACAAAAAGGTGATCATTGACACAACCGAACAATCATTCTTGCTGTTTCCATCTGTATCTTAGCTACCCTTTATCTCCCCCAAAGACTCTTTTGCACAAAGGAGTTTTATTTTCCAATTCTTTTCTGGACACCTCCTTCATCTAATGCAGTCTGAGAGAATGATATGCAGTATCGTTTTAG
Source organism: Crocodylus porosus (assembly GCF_001723895.1). Lineage (NCBI taxonomy): Eukaryota > Metazoa > Chordata > Crocodylia > Crocodylidae > Crocodylus > Crocodylus porosus. Next base: position 105,341,204 of record NW_017728947.1, read on the forward strand.
AAAATACAGTATTACATAAGTAACCACAGTAACTGTATTGTTAAAATTTGTCAGTAAGGGGAAAACTGGCCTTTCTTAAATAGAGACTAATAATTTTTTTATCAAAAAGTTAAAAACAAAGCTAAACAGGCCTGACCTTAAATAGACTTTGTAATACAAATACCAGTACACTTTCATCACAAAACAAAGGATTTACACACAAAATATATATATTTAAAGAACATGAGTATGGCCGTAAGCTCAAAAGTTTAGAAAAGCGAGATATACAAGTGCCCATGTAAGGTTAATTGGGTCCCCTTGGGGACCTGCATTTTGACTCAGTCCTTGTTTAGGCAGCAGGAGCTGCCCTGGACTCGACTGCTCCTGTTGGGAGCAAATTTGCTCCCAGTGCAGGCACACGTGCAGATGTGTTCCTGGATGCTGTTACTGCACCTTATTTTAATACGTAGTGACCTTAAGGCTTATTAATTGCCTGTGTAGACACACACAGTATGAATACAGAGGGGACAGTCTAGCCCTAGAGGTAAGTGCTGCAGTTAGTTTTAATTTAGGGTATGTAGTAATGAATCCAAGTGCAGCATGGATTGTACGTAACACTATTATACATTAACTGATCGTGTTCTGTAGTAGTACCTAGAGACAGCAGCTAAGATCAGGGTCCCATGTCAATGAGCATATAGTTGAATAGTTGGAGACAGTCTTGAGCCTAATGAGCTTTCATCCCAGAGAGGTAAGAGTCAGGAGGTATGTTGGAGAGGTAAAAGGACTTGATCTAGATGACAGAGGAGAGCTGGAGTAGAATACAGGCTACCCATCCACTCCCCAGTGTTCTGCCTGTTGCCCCCTGCTTCATCTTTACGATGAACAACTGACTTTGAAACAACTGAATTGTTTTGTTATTTAAATAAATTTGGAAAACAACCATTCTAGAGTTTTGGAGGTAAATCCAGCCTTGCACATTCAAAAGCTCAGTTCCAGTTGACTTCAATTGTCACATGAATCATCAAAGCAGGTCTTCAGATCTCAACAAAAAAAAAAAAGAGCCAGGGACAATGGAACATATTGATATTGAACTAAACATTTATTTTCACTGTTTGAGGATTTCAAACCAGTTTATTTTTTCCATGTTTGCAGTTGGCCTTCCAAGAAAACTGAAATGTGCTGGCAGACTTTCTTTTTTAACTGAATATTTGTTTGAGATCAAATTCAAGGAAAGGCAGGCTATTTTTTTCAGTGTCTTAAATATTAGCCTTTTGTTTTGAACCTTTGATAAAACTGAATGAATAGATTTTTAGTACAATGATCAGGGTTTTAGGCATACAATCATAATGATAAGTAAGATTGCTAACTGTCTATGTTTGCAATTATGCTGTATTTTCCATTCTAAGACCCTGTGTACAATTGCTTATAGCTGCTAACTTTCATGCTGGGTTTCTGTTTCCAGATGAGTGGAGTTTCTCTTTTTTTATCTGGAAAAATCCAGGCAAAGGGATTCATATATTTTTGAGAATGAGAGTAGGGAAAAATAATTTGTTATTCAGTCTGAAGAAAATTCTGGTGACCTTATCTTGAAAAGCTCAAGTACATCCATGCTTTGAAACAAGGACATAACGTTTTGTCAGCAAATACCCTTTGGATCAGGGATGTTTCTTTTACCATACCCGTGAAAAATTGACCCAGTTTGGCTACCTTGTGAAAAATCTGTTTGTACACGCTCAGCAGAAACTTGCTCAAGTTTAGAGTGCAAAATCCATGAAGGTGCAGGCACTGCTATGGGATAAATCAGAATTGTGTAGTGAAAGAGGGTCTCTTCTTTAGACCCCATTTCCTTTGTAGCAGGAGTAGAAAGTGTGCAATGAACAGAGCAGGAGATTTCAGAACAGCATGCTCTCAAGTTTAAGGCAGTTGGAAGTCATCCTAGGAAACAGGGATTGTATTCCTCCCTGGGACACAGATGGTGTATCTGGACTGCATCTCCTGCAGGTCCCAGCAGGCACAACTTGCCCACCTACTCACAGGCTCCCAACACAGAAATACCCTGGTGATGCTGCACAGGGGATGTCCCACCAGTCCTTGAGACATTGGTCTGTGCGTGCTTCAGAGCAGCTGCTGGGGTCAACCCTAGAGTGGCTTCACTGCAAGCAAGCGTGGGAATTGGTGGGTGAGGTATATACAGGGATGTCCCTGCCAGGCCATGATGCAGATATACCCAGAACTTCTCTGTGCTGTTAATCCAGTCACTTAAACTGAACTTTTTGTACGTGATCATTAATTGTGTAGTCCTCTTTTTCTCAGTGCTTGACTTGGCTCCATTAGTCTCATACAGGCAGAGATGACTGGAAGAGAAATCCAGGGTCACTGAATCCTGCATGCTATTATTGCAAGCGATCACAGCACAACATTGTTTTTTGGTAGAGCTTCAATCTTAAAACTAGCCGGGTTTTTTGCTCTCACTATTCCTATATGGAGGCAGTTCCAGAACCTCATTTTCCTGATAGCTAGAAGCCTTCTTCCAGCCTGAATGTATTGATTTGTAGTTTATACACACTTGTTCTTATGCCAACACTGTACTTCAGCTTACAAAGTATTTTTCCCTCCATGACAGTTACCCAGTGAGGCACTGGAACAGCTGGCCTAGGGAAGTTGTGGACTTTCCATCACTGGAAGTGTTCAAGAAGAGGTTAGATAAGTAATGGTCAGGAATGATCTAGGTGTAGCTATGTTATGGGTATTTCCCATGCTTCTGGGCATTGCTCCTGTTTCAACACGTCTGGGGGGGTTTTCACCTTCTTTAGAAGCATTGGGTATTGGCTGCAGCCAATGCTGGTGATTTTGAGTGTGGTGTGCCATTTCTTCTTCTTGTACTAAAAACCAGATGCTCCTGGCTGGGTGTCTGACTGTCACATTTGGGATCAGGAAGGACTTTTACCCCATGGTCAGATTGGTCCAGGGTGTGGAGGTTTTTACCATCCTCTGGAGCAGGATTCATGGCCACCTTTGAATATCGCAAGTGTATTTTAACAGTCCATGCAGGAGCAGGACATTAGCCATGGTTGTCCCCATGCTTTACTTGTGGCAGGTTAGGGTGCTATGCTTTGTAGTTGTATGACACAGTTTTGTAGTTTTAGTAATAGATTAGACAAGGATTTTCTTGGGATGGTTTGCATAGGGATGATCCTGCCTTGGGCAGGAGGTTAGACTAGATGACCTCTGGAGGTCCCTTCCAGCCCTACTTTTCTATGATTTTTAAATGTATTTAAAGAAGGTAGTTGTATCTTCTCTAAGCCTTTGTGTTGTTAAACTATGCAAACCAAGCTCTATTAGTCTCTTCATGTCTGGTAGACTCCCTGTTACACTCATAATCCTAGTAGTCCTTCTCTGCATTTGTTTTGGTTTGGACCCATTTCTCTTCAACAGACGTGACTAGAACTGCACATGCAATTCCAGATGATTTGCTGAAGTGCTGAGCACTTACAGCTGTAGCTGAACTCATTGGGAGCTGTGTTTTGAACATAGAGAGTGCTCTTTAAGGGTAAGTATGCTGGAAAATCACATCCAAGCTGTTTCAGGGCATAGACATATATGAACAACTAATGACAGGGTAAAAAGGGGTCTGGCTTTATTGTGTATCAGCTAATCAATGGTAATTGCTATCAGCCTAGCTTCTACTTACCATAGAATAAGAGCACGCAGCAAGACAGTAGTCAGGAGGCAGTGGATACATGTTAAAGCTATGCCCCCTTTGACACCATGGTGAATTGTTCATATATCCATGTCCTGCAACTGGGCACCCAAAATTTGTAAATACATTTGATCTTGATCTGTCTGTACTGCTCTTTCCTGTCAGTGAAATAGGAGCAATATTCCCTCATCTCCTAAAGATGAAGTGAATATAGATTCATTACTGTTTGAGAAGCACTCGGATACTGCTCTCCCTGTGCAGCAGCCAGACAGAGCTCTACGTTACCACTGGTGCCAGCCCGGGACTGGCCGGGGGAACAGAGCGATTACTGGCCTGGGATTCAGGGAGCGGAGAGGAGTTGCCCCAGGGGGAGGACAGCTCCCAGCTGTGTGGACTGCCCCCCTCTGAATCTTCCTCCAAATTTTTCTGAATCAATTCAGAGGCTTCGAATTGGTTCAGACCTTTTTACTGGTCTTCCAATTCAGATTCGGAGATATGGCTGCCGAATTGAGCCGAAACTCCTCTGAATAGAATCAGCACTCGAAGCTTCGCACAGGCCTACTGCTTACCCCCCTCCCTCTGTAGCTCCCCCAGGGTCCAGCACTGCTCAGCATCCTCCTCTCCCCCAGGCATGAGTGGGAGTCAACTGGGGCAGTGCTGGGACCCAGGACTGAGAGCTCCCCTGTCCCCTCAGCAAGCAAAGTAAGGGGAGAGCTCAGGACCTTGCTGCTGCTTGGCCACAGGACATCGCCCCGAGCCAGCACTGCTGAACCAGGCTGCAATCCCAAGCTCCACACCAGAGCCACAGACAGCTCCCCGCCCCCTGCTGCCTACGTTGATGGGGAGCAAAGTGTTTCTGGTCAGCAAATACACATGCACTACTGTACTGTAGCTAATGTATTGTTAATTTAGTACCCATATTCCGTGGTACTAGCAAACCATCCATTAGCCTAATTTACTGCACAGTAAGTCCCACACATGTGTAGACAGCGATGCTTTACTGTGCATTAGTCTAAAGCACAATAAAGCGTCTTGTGTAGACGTGCCCACTGAGTAGCACCATTCTTCCAGTCATTCCTTTGACTTCACCAGGGTTTCATTCATAGTAATGTACTACCCAGTACGAATAAAGGTATCGCCTCTAGCCTGTAATTAGTCTGCTAAGTATCAAGCAGCCATTAATGTTACTTAGCATTTTTTCACCTTCTTATTAAAATGTACCTCTTTTTTACTTTTCATTTAAGTTGATCCTTTTATTATGTAATCACCTGACAGTTATATATAGCTATACCATGACTTTGTAGTAGTGTTGTCACCTGCATTCAAATTTTAAAAAATCACATTTTATCATTGAAGTAAAATTGATTAAGACCCATTTCTCCATTGGGCCTTCAGCAAGTGCTTTCTTTAATAATTGTCTTTATGAATAAATTCCTGAATCAGAAGAAAGAAAGAATCCAATACACATAGAGAGGCTTCATTAGTAAAGATGGAAGAGCTTTTGAATTAGATTTGGAGTCGCTGAAGTAGCTAAATTTAGCAGTCCTAGTTGCACCAGGTATAGTGATGATGTGATTTAATTTTATGAAAGGAAGAATCTTCCAGCTGCAGAATACACAGGATTTCTAATGGAATTGCTGTTATTTTCAACAGTCTGAGTAATTACCACACAGTAATTACAAGATAACTTATCAGTTTAATAACGTGCATGTTTACAGTAATTAGGTACTGTATGTGGGTAAACACTGTGCACACTGATGGAAAAGCAGAGTAAATTTGCCTGTGCAGAGCTTTGCATTCTTGCAGCTCTGGCACCAATACCTGAGCTAGGATGTTTCGAGCTAGCTTGAGTAGCTTTACAATGGACCTATGTCTGCAGCAGAAATGTACCCAATCTAAAATACCCAATCCTGAAAAATCTTGCTTACATAAAAGTGCACTCATACTGTGGAGCTCATGGATGTACTCAAGGCCAAAACTGAATTACAGACCAAAGACCATTTCAGCCATGCCCTAGCTGCTAGGTATGGGTGCATAATAGTGGATATAGCCCACTGAGCCACTATTGCATTTATCTTTGTAGATTTGTGCCCCTACCATGTCCACTTTTAGCCAGATTGTAGTGCCAAAAGTCACTACAGAGTTCTGCCCTCCCCACATGTGTCTATCTGGCCTGGCCATCCAGCACACAAAGTTCAACTGTATTAGCTCTAGCATTCATGTGTACAAGGCCACAAAATTAACACTAGGGTTTTTAAGGAAGGAAACACTCCTGTTTTGAGTCACCTGACAGCTTTCAACTGGCGGTCGACATTTTTGGATTGGAGTAATTTAGGTTTATTGTTAGAACTGCCATTTCTATACCCACTACAGTAGAGAGTTAATTATTCATTAGTCCCTTAACTGGAATGTTTTGTATTGACAAAGCCATGAGCCCACAGTTGAGTTTTGCTCATCGGTGAGACAACTGTGCATTGTTTATTTACAAGCGCTTTGAAGTTTTAAAACAGTACACAGTGCCAGACATTTATATCTGGTTGTTTCTTCATATTTTTGTGTAATACAATAACCACAATTTTCAGCACTTCATTCTGTGGTGTCTGATTATCCCAACATTTGATTATCTAGAATTATAGTGACACTAATTATTCCATATAATCAACACTCTAATGTAGCAATATTCCTCTAAGCTTATGTGCAGGTTTCCAAATCTGGGATTTCTAAATTCATTGGCAAAAGGGAAGTAAAAGACTGAACTCCTAAAAAAAACTGTTTCAAAAGGAATTTTGCCAGTATAATAGCCCAGGATGCATGCTTTGATTTTAAAATTAGCAGACATCAGGAGTGTATCTGAAGCAATTAATAGGGAAAAATTCACATACTGCAGTGATCCAAGTTCTCATTTTAAGGCTTTAAATTCTCTACTGGTGACTCCTCTGTATCTATTTCAGACTCTTTGTATCATTTATTCCAGATTCAATATTGATATGAGGAGTTACACCAGTGTAGGTATAGTGTTACAACTACGCAGGTGCCGTTTTGTCAAGAAACTTCCCATGTAGACAAGGCCTAATTAGATTAAAGCATATACCCAAAAGACTGCATTGGAAAGGTGTTGGCGATATTGCTGTTCACATATCATTCATAGATGTAAGTGGTTTTAAGGTGCTTAGCACTGTAAAAAATCATTGTGGGAGCGGATAAGTCACTTTAGCCGAACACTTTATAGTAATGGAATTGCAACTATTTTTACATGGAGCCTCAGAGTACTTGTTCTTCCTTCTCTTCTCTGAAGTGCCACTGATTATTTATGACCAGCCCAGCAATTCTGAAAGACTTGCCTTGCAGAGAGGCCTCTACACATAAACTAAAGACTGTTCCTAGCAACAGATTATTATTACTCGTGAGTTCAGTTGGAGCAGATGTCATGGACAGAAATAGAAGATTTTTGTCTTGAGTAGTTTTTTCATTGGAGGGTCTTTTCTCCTTCCTAGTATTTAGCTGAGATCTTGTATACTTTATTTTGCACACCTTGGAACAGAATGAGTCATCTCTAAGAGTTTCAAGCTTTCCAAGTTGATAGATTTCTTCATTAGAAACTATTTTTCCCATTCAAGTATTTTATCATAATCTTCTCAATGGGAAAATCTGACGGGGTATTAGTCCTTACACATGTTTAAACGAATGCTCACAGGCACCCCCCGATAGTTAACGTTTTCATCACAGTAGTGAGGGGCTCATAATAAACCATACAGTACTGCAGTCTGACCCACACAGGCTTCCCACCTTGCCACTTCATTTGCAGCGGCTTAGCCAGTTTTAAAGAACGTCACTGAACTGAAAAATCATCAGAGGGTTAGCTTGCTTTTTTATATGAACGTCTAAAAAATTCTTGCAATTAAACCCCCTCTCAGTCTAAGCTCCTGCTCCAAACTGACTTTGGAAGTAGTTCATTTCTAGACAAAAGAAAATTGTGCCTACTGTATTTTCGGGCTCCAGCAGAGATGCTGCACAGACAACCCTCAGGTCCTGCTGCACCCAAGTGTAGTGTTCCTGCATCAAAGTTACAACTCACAGGGCTCATCTACACAAGATGCTACATCACTGTAGTCATAAGCTACATCAGTATAACTTGTTATGGCGACGTAGCGTTGGTGGGCATGAACCGTGATGCTGAAGCTACTGCACAGTAGCAACAAGCTTACTCGATTGCTGCTCAGTCATTTAGTACTTGCTTAAGCGCCCACTTTCCCCTAAGAATACTGAGCCAGATCTTCAGGCAATGCCTGAGAATATCACTGCTTTTACATTTCAATAATCATGATATTATCTGGCTCGTGAAAGTTAAAGATGAGCTAAATTCATTAAAGCAGGGTCATTCTGATTAAACTAGTCCCTGCGGTTTCCTGAGAGAAAGAACGACCTTCTATCAAGACTCGAACCTTGTTGAAGCTGGCAGGGAAGAGGGGCCTTGGCTTTGTTCTGATCCTACTAAGTCCTTGTTGCAAAGAGGATTGCATCACTACCCCCTTTCAAAGCAGCATTAAAGCATGCTCGACCTATGAGGCTGGGAGATCTGCATTATCTGGGGCAACACTGCATTATCCCTAATGTAGGACAATTCCCAGAGACCAGGTGGTGAAAGACAGGAACAGGGAACATCCCCATTAACTCTGCTATGGCACAGTAAAGAATCAAGCTCAGTGGAAATTACTGGATGAACAAGGAATACAGAATTGGCCTCAAACAATAGACCAAACCCAGTACCCTGGGTTTATTCATATAAATATTTTGCTACTCATGAGAATAATGGCACTGAAGACTACTTGCATAAGTAAGGATTACTCAAAAGAGTAAAGGTGGCAAGACTGTACACTATTATGACTTGATGACAACTAGTGACGGTACATTTGTTATTTGCCCAGCGACTTCCTACTGTTCTGTTCATAAACCTGGCAGGACTCCAAGCAAAACATATGGGTATATAAAAGCAATGGCACTTTTTAATTCCAACTAATGTTACTTGTTTGTCTTTGATTTATAAACTGATAGTATTTCCAATTGCACACGTACCATTGACCTTCTGATTACATTTATCAGACTAGAAATATGCATTTTAAAGTATTTCTTAATAGCACTTTTTGTCAGACGTAATTTCTGCATTTAGTAGGGCCATTGTACATTTTCATTTACACTAAACTACTAAGGACATAGGCCCAGGGTGGCCAAACCATGGCTCATTGACATGGTACTTGCAGCTCTGGGGGACACTGGGCTGCCAAGGGTGGGCACTGCAGCCATGCTGCTTACCCCAGGGTGCGTTCCCCTCGGGGAAAGCCAGACCGGCTTGGTGGTGCAGGGGTGCGGTGGGCGGTGGTCACCATCATGCCAGGTTGCTCAGCACTGCTCTCCCCTACCCATCCCCCCCAGTTCTCCAGCTTCGGTGGAGGATTGGATGTGGCTCCCTGGCCACCCCTGACATAGGCAGACAAGGGTTCTTCGCATAAATATGATATCTTTTATTTAGAGTTACCAGATTTCCAGTTCCAAAAAGTGGACACCTGTCACGCAGGGGGGAGGGGGGCATATGATTGTGGGAGGGCAGTGATATGCTGGTGCCCTGCCCCTGCCCATTCTTTTGCCCCTTGCTCCCAAGCCACAGGCCTGCCCCAGGCCAGCTGCTACCTCTCACTCCTGACCCACAGATCCCAGCCATACCAGAGCCCCTCACCCCCAACCTGCAGTACCTGGCCTCCTGAGCCATGCTAGTGCCCCTCACACCCAGCCTGCAGACCCCTGGTGCTGGCAGTGCTCCAACCATCTGACCTACAGTCCCCCACCCCCACCATTGCCCTTCATGCCCAAGCCACAGCCCCTTCGGCTTTCCCAATACCCCTCACGCCCAAGCCACAGTCCCCCCCCACCGATCCCCCACACTCCCAAGCAACAGCCCCCCAGCCTTGCTGGTGCCCCTCATTCCCAACCTGCAGCCCCCTGCTCCCCAGCCCTGCAGTGTAACCCAGCTGCCCCGTTCCTGTGAGCACAGGCACCAGCCCAGGTCCTGCCGGCTGGGCCACACTGCTCCCTGCTGCCCCCAAAGCACCTCCTGCCCTCTTCCCCCACTGCAGGGGCAGGCGCCTCCCTGCCCTGCTGCAACCCCTGAACACAGCCACCTTCCCCCAGCACCAGCAGTCACCCGCCCCTTCAAACACCCCATCCCCGCCGCACATCCCTACCACACACACACACACAGTCCCCAAGCCCTGGCCCTCCAACCCGCACCTCCCACAGACTTACCTATAACCAGCTGCTGGGGTGCTCCCACCCCTGCCTAGCTACATGCTGTCTACGTGTATGGGCGGCTTACCTTGAATCACTCTCCCCCAGCCCCAAGCAGCTCCTTGCTAGGACAAGCCTGGAAGTGCCAGGAAAATCTTTGAAGCTGAGCTGACCAAATCCCAGACATTTGATCATATTTTAAAAAACTTCCCAGACTGAGGTTGGAGGATCTAAAAAGAGGACATATCTGCGAAAAACTGGACATATGGTAACCCTATTTTATTAGACCAACTAAAAAGCTGGAGAAATTGTTCTTTGCAAGCTTTCAGGCACAAACACCCTTCTTCAGGAACAGGGAGAGTCTGCTGGTGTTTAGTGTTCTTCTGGATGGAGAAGAAGCCAATATGCAAAATGCAGGTCTGTGAAAATGCAAATCATGGCATAGAGGATCAGCGGTCGTGGGAGACAATAGGTGTGAGACAGGAGAGTGGGGGGGGGAAAGGGGGAAAATATTGAACTGGTGATAGACTGTAGCTGGTAAAATGCAGACAGGTTACCTGGGGTTATTGGATACCAGGCAGGTTATAAGGTGCCATAAATCCAATATCTATATTTAGTCCATGATTTTTTGTATCCAGTAGATTTATAAAGCGAAGTTTGTAGACTCGTCTATGAAAGGTGTTTTGTAAATTCCCTTTGAGGATTAGAACTGAGAGATGGGAGAGCAGTTGTCTTGTGAGAAGTGTGCACCCAGAGGTAATTGGGTATTTTTGTCTTCGATAGCTTTCCAGTGTGTGTACATTCTGGTACACAGCTGTTGTTTGTTTTCTCCTACATATTTTCCATCAAGGCATTTAGTGCACTGAAGGAGAGATGTTGCATTCCTGGAGGTGCAGGTGCAAGATCCAGGAATAGTGATGGTTCTGTTGTGGGGTGTAGTTATTGTGCGGGTGGTAGAGTTACACTGGCAGGTTTTACAGGTCTTGTCCCGAGATGATCTGGGTCCATACAGTGTGCTTTGGGCCATAGGAACTTGGCTTCTGCTGATGGGTCAGTGAGGTTTGCTGCTCTTTTAAAGGCTAGGGTGGGTGGTTCTGGGAAGATCTCTTTAAGTATTGGGTCTTCTTCTAGTACAGGTTGTGATTGTTTGAGGATTTTCCATATAAAGTCCAAGGAAGGATGGTATGTCATAACTAGCGGTGTACAATTCACGGGGATTTTCTTCTTGTACTGCAGCAGCACTTTTTCCAGCTATTTAGTTGCTCTAATAAAAGATATCACATTTACCCAGAAAACCTTATCTTAACTAAAACTCTGAACTTTCGCATATTCATGGGGTTAGATTTTGTTCTTGCTGTTATCGTTCACAAAATATATGCACCCATTTTCTTTAAATCTGCACACTGCCTCTTATTTCAATGAGCACAATTTTCAGGCTTTTTTTTCTTTAGCAGTGAAGATTTTTTTTATCTTCTTTTTAAAATAAATTGTATAACTTATTTCTTTAAGATTAATGCACTGGATCTGATTTTGCCCTGAAAATGTGTGGACACAACTCCTAAAGCAAGCAGCCTAATTACTGTGCGTGAAGCCAAGGCTAGAAATTGGCCCATGGAAAAACTTGTGTGTTGTGTTCTGTGACCATGGTCTATTTTTAGAGCAACTTTTCTTCAGAAGTATTTGCTCCCAACTGGAAATCCAGGGTGGAGCATTTACTGTAACAACTGATCTCCAGATACCCTCCCTCAGTCCCCTTTTGTCATTATTAAAGAACATAACATGGTCAGAGGACTTTAGCTGTCAGTGCAGCAATTTAGACAAAAGAGTGATGCAGAGTTAAGTGGGTTAAAGCTTTATTCTTTAACCCCTTCAGTTCAGGAAGATTAAAGCCAACCAGAATTTTGCTCAGGATTTCATCCCTGGAGCTACCAGGTATAGCTGCAGCCATTCCAACTTATACACTTTATCAATATCTTTGGCCAAGCGGAAAAACAAAACTGATGGTATATCCTGACCAGCCTTGTTGCTGCTCTATGAAGCAGAAATGGAGGCACTTTCTTCAATGCAGAGGATGTCTGAAGGCTCCCTAGCCCATCACTCTGCCCCCAGCCCTGCCCCTGCATGGCACAAAGCAGCACCAGTGTAGGGCATCCTATCGCATGAAATACGCCCCAAAAGCTGAGGAACTCATTATATAATTAAAACATGGTGAACAATGGGCTGGCAGATTCGTTTTGTTCAGCTGGGAGAGGTGGGAACGTGCAGGCAGGTCAAGTGCTCAGTTTCAGTGTCTTTCTACCCAATTAATGATGTCCTCTGCCATAACGAGAGAAACATCTTTATGTGCGTGGCCACTTGAGCAGCTCGCCGTCTTCCTGCCCCCAGTGTCCTAAACCTGGTTCATTCGTCCAAATTCAAAAAGGAAGAGGGCGGAGGACTCTGTTTATTATAGTAACATTGACTCTCACTTGGCAATCTGACAGACTAGGATAAACAGGAACATCCAGCCTATTCTGACCGAGCTGATTTCAATAAATTGCTGTTTTATTTAGCAATCTCTTTGTTCTCCTCAGGGATTAACATACAGAGTGGTTGTTTACTTGAATAGAGGCCTGTGGCCTGATTCTCAATCACACTAAAGCCACTTTACCACCTAGATAGCACAAATGGCACTTAAAAAAGAGCAAGCATTAAAATTGCATCTACTTAGTACTGACAAAGTGGGGGAAGGGGAGAAACGAGAATCAGGTCAACAGCCTGGGTGGACGAGATTAAATCATGTTCTGCCTTGAAAAGGAGAGATTTTTCCTTCTCTCAGCCTTTTTGATTCTGTTTTTTCCTAAGAAGGGAGCAGTAAGCAGTTAAAAAGCAAATTATTTTGATAGATGAACCCACAGCCAGCAGCCAGGGTGCTTGGTCTCTCTCCAAGAGCTTGCATTTGTTCCTGGACAGAGCTTTCTGAATGTCATTAACCTGTTTGTCAGTAAAATCTGAAGAGAAACGCAGGGGTGTCACGCTAATGGTGATATTAATGTGGATTTGTGAACTTAACTCCAGGCTTTGCTCTGGAAGCCTGGGCTTGATTTTACAGAGCAAGATCATTGTAAGCTGCAGCAGAAAAAAGTTTGGAGGGTCACGGCGAAGGGGAGAGGGACAATGTGATGTACACTTGCAAGCCAAAGCGGAGCTCAGATGTCTCGCATGAGGCCCATCTGCCTTGGCAGCGTTCCTTGAAAGATCAAGGAGGGATTCTTGGATCACTATATAGAGCGGGGGAAAAAGGCATTACACTGCCATTATGTCTTACCAAAAAATGCTCTTTATTTAAGCGTTAGCCAGCAGGGCAAAGATATAAAAGTCAGAGACACGCTAAACAAAATTCAAACTAAGCTTGTTGAAACTTGATCAGGAAATTATCCTTTGACAATAAATGCTGGACTGACAGCCTTAAATTGGGTTGTTTGTTCACAGAATACATCCAGGGCTAACATGTCCACCCATTTCCTGCCAACAGACATCCACTCTGACCTGAAAGGAATGCCCTATTTACTGGAAGAGAAGACAACCCTGATTATAAGATGACCCCCAATAATGAGATGTTATATATAGAAAATGTAGAAGTTTGTTATAATTTTCCAAGTATAGAATCTCATTACTGGAAGTTTGCCTTGAATTCGTCCCTCCCTCACTACTACAGAAGGGAAGATAAATCTAGCGGGTGAGGTAGGCCCTTTCCTCTCTGCTTCTCCCCAGCTTTTTCCCCTGGCTGCCCCTTTCCTCTCTCCTTACTGTCAGACCCTGCTGTCCCTGAGCACATGGAAGTGAGGAGCAAATTTGAAGACAATGACTTTGAAATTGGATGCATGTTACCTTTTTTTTTTTAAATTGCTGCACATCTTAGCACAGGTTTTCCATAAACCAGGGGCAGGCAAAATATAGCCTGTGGGCCAGATCTGCCCCACCAGGCACTTTCATCCAGCCTGCAAGCCCTCCAACAGATTGTCCCCTGCCCAGCCCTTCTAACCACAAGGGTGGGAGTGAGGTGCCTGTGTGTCCACCACCCAATATACCCTACTGCACCGCTCCTACCCTCTTGGGCAGAAGGGGCCGGCCAGCAACAGCTTCCAGGCAGGGCTGCTCCTGCAGCCACCCCATGGGAACCTGTTTGGCTTCCTGGACGTCCAGCTTGCTGGGGGCAGCAGGGAGGGAAGCAGCAGGGCTGGTGCTGGGGCAGGGGGGGCAATGGAGTTGCAGCTGGGCAGAAGCACGGAGCACAGCATGGAGCCTGTGCTCAGGGGGGCCATGGGAGTGCAGAGCTCAGTCGGGCAGGGTGCGGGTGTGGGCACCCCCCCCACTCCTCCACATGGCGCGCAACCCTCTCTGCTGGCAGCAGCCACAGGGAGGGCTCAGGATGCTCATGCCTGGTGCAGGCACTGCTGCCTGGTAGGGCACAGCTCTGACCAGAGCTGCATGTGGGACAAGGAGTGCAACCTGCCCTGCTGCTCCACTCCACGCTGCGTGCTTGCAGCTCCCGCCTTTGCGGCAGAGGAAGCCAAGCAGCAGAACGCACCTGCCTTCCCCACTCCCTGCTGCGCAGGTCCATGGACTCTACTGGGAATGGAGGAAGCCCATCATCCCCTGCTTCCCTGTGGAGTCCAGTATGGGGCTTCCCTGGTGTGAGTGCCGGAGGTGGAGGCATGCCACCCTGAGTCCCTGCGATAGAGGGGGTCAGGCAGGCTGCACTCCTCCACCCCACCTCTCCCCCTCCCTGCAAGCACAGTGCTGGTCAGAGCCATGCCCCGCAAAGCACCAGTGCCTGCATGGGGCACCAGCACCAAGCCCCACCACCTGCTGCTGCTGCGGCAGCAGAAGCTGTGCACCACATGGGGGAGTGTGTGAGGGATCCCCACAGCCCCCATCCACCCTCACACCCCACAAACCTCACACCCCCATAACCTCCACCAACATATACACACCCCAACCTACCCTATGCCCCCTACCACCTCACCTCACCATACACCCCGCCCCCACCCCACATACACCTACACCCGCCCTATCTGCTCAGTTGATAAAATTCAGAACCAATTTGGCTGATCTGGCCTGAGACACTAAATTTAAAAAAAAAAAGAAAAAAAGTGGTAGGTTCCCCATCAGCATGTTTGCTCAATAAGGGTCATGTGTTTTATAGTCATGCTCAGTGTTGGCTGCATGTAATCAACTTCATAGCTGGTTTCCATTCCTCAGCACATGCTGCTTATGGCAACAGTTTAATGATAGACAATGTATTAAATGAGGTTTCCTTGTGTGTGAATGTAAGACAAGGGCCTTTTCCTCTATGTTGTTGGGGGGAAAAGCCTCATCTTTTATTCAGGTACACATGGTACCTCTACAACTAAGAGACAGTTTGAATCTTCACTCCAATGCAATTCTTTCTGTTGAGACGTTTGGCGAGAGTGCCAGTTAAGGCCTTATTTCCAAAAGGTTTCTGTTTCATGTACATGCTGGCTTGTGCTCAGTCCAGCACTGCTGTGCATACCAGCTGCATGTTCAAATACCTAGATCAGTTTTGAAAACAAGGGAAAGCCCCTTTGTCAGTGATGACTTCTAACACTAACTTCAAGGGCTCATCCTAGTAGTCAAGAAAAAAACATGCTTCCAAAATGTATCTTAGTGGTTACTCTCCACAGTGTCCTTCAGCACTGTGAAACAAAACACCTTAGTTTAAATTACATTTAAAACAAAGTAAAACTTTGCTTTTGAGGAACTCATTACTTTAATGTTTTTTTAAAAAAACCCTTTTATTCACAGATTAGTTTCAAGCCAACAGTTAATGTCTCAGTACAGAGTCTCCCTTACTCACCTTTGGTTTCCCACCACCCCCACTTCCCCACCCCACTTCCCTGCTCTACCTTTTGTTTTCCTAATTTCTACCTATTTACAGTTTCACTGACATCCTGTCACACTTTTAGCTTCTTTCATTCCTTGGAGCCTCAGAACAGCAGAGGCTTCCTTTGCCTGAAGAAGGGTGATTGCACCCAAAACCTTGCAAAGAACTTTTTTCCAACTACTCAGTTGATCTAATAAAAGATATCGCATCTACCCAAAGATCCTTCCCTGAAGAAACTAAGTCAGGCACTTTTGGCAACAATAGTAAAACAAGAGAATACTAGGCTTCCCAGCTGCCTATGAATGAGAAAGAGCTTTGGGCACCGATACATGTGCCTGACAACTGCTCCAACACATTTTAATTAGAACACATTGGAGCACACTCAGTTAATCAAGTCTGCTGGAGTGTGCTAAGTGGTTGTGGCACCTTTGGTGCCTGCCACTTTAAGGCCTTAGAGCAGGCAGTAGGGCAGCCCACAGGTGTGGGCCAGCCTTAATGAGGCAGTCACATGACTGCAGGGGGGTCATGTGATTGGAGGAGGGGGCTGAGTAGCTTCCATTTTAACTTAGGCCCTCAGGGAAGTTGGAAGGACACCATCTGCCTAAGCTGCTGCTCAGAACATCCTTGGAGGTAAGGGCAGGAGCTATGGGGATGGCAGGAGACTCCTGGTCCACAGGCATGACCTAAAACTACAACCTGCTAAGGTAGGATGGTATGGTGGGTCCACCCATGGTGGGGTGGTCCCCAGGAAATGCCATGTCAGTTGCCTCCCCAGTGAAAGGTGAGTAAGGGGCTCCTTATAGCCCCAGCCCCCACAACTTAGTGGGTGGTAGGGACAGGCAGTGGGGCCAGGCACATGTTTGGACATCTGAGCCCATGGGGTATAAGACCCTGAGGCCCCAGTGAGGGGTTGAGGAGTTAGCCGCAGTAAAGGGGCACAGTGAGAGAATGAACTGCATACAATAGGGCTGCACAGTGTTGGTGTAGAGTAGGGTCACAGGGGATGGCCTGAAGGCTACACTGGGGGCATGTAGAGTAGGGCCACAAGGGTGACCTGAAGGTCTGCATATAAGCCAGGCCAGCCCTACCAGTAGTTCAGGGAGTGAGCCCCAGTGAGGGGGCCTGAGTTTGGAGCCCAGTGCGAGGGCACAGCAACTGTGAGCTCCAGTGGCAAATGAGAGTCTTGTGTGAGACTCTGGAGCATGGGTAACATTGTGAAGAACTGCAACAATATGAATACCATCTGCAAGGCATGGGACACAGTATAGGGAAGGTCAGAGCTGTGTATAATGCCCTAGGCATCAAGGTACAGTGGGCAGCCTCCCATACTTAACAACAATTAATGTAGCAGCAAGACATCGCAGGTGAAGCAAGGCAGACGGCCCTAGACAGGTGGGCAGGCTGATGTTTGACTAGCCTCGTGATGGCCCCCTGTCACACTGGCACACTTGGGCAGCCTTGGCATCATGTGCATTCAGCATCCCTGCAGTTCAACATGGCCATGGAGTCAGTTGAACTGAAGTTCATCGAACAAGCTTTAAAGTGTTCTCACCACCATTTTGAAGCACAGGACACTGACTACACGAGATGCTGTGGCTGCTCTTAATTAGAGTAGCTCCCCTTCCCTCACCTGAGAGTATGTATAAAGATGCCCTTTGTGCTGTAAAGGAATCAGTTAGGGCAAATTCTTATTATTGCACACAAACTACCTCAAAAATATTTAAAACTGCAAAACTAAGCACTCAAGTTGAGAAATGCCAGAATCGAAAGTAGCCATGCCATCTTATTTCAATCCTCTTGAGAGAATGGATTATGATACTGCATTAAAGCAAGTGTTTTAATCATAAGTCTAGCCTCCTCTTCTTCAGGTTGCTTTATTCCTAGAACCATATCAGGATTTATTCTAACACTGAGAAAACAGGAGAAATAGCCACAGCTTTCGAGCCTTTCAGAAGATCTTTTTTTCAAAAGCACGTTGCATAAGCAAAGGCTAATATTCCATCTCTTCCAGATATTGTTTGAATGAATGAATCCAGGACCCAAAAGATCATGAGCTACACTGGTGTTCTGGGCTGACTTAACGTTGTAAACTGAGTGCCTCAGTGGTATTACTGGTTGGCGAACAGGACAAAGCTACAATAGCAACCTACCATGATAGGGAAATAGAGCATGACATCTGAATTACAAATCCTCGATAGAAGAGAGAACCTACACATTCATACTGCTTTAAAACTGCTCTTTGGTGTTGAATGTAGGAGTTGTCTCCAGACTTGATCTTGGGAAAGAGGTGTATCATGAAGGGTGTGCAGGTACAGTCAGTTTTTATGCAAGCATATGATAACTACATGGTACTACACCACAAAGGAGATCTCTAAGGTACACAGACCACCTAGAAGATACCTAATCCCTCCTCAAGGAGCAGCACTTTCCAGGGAGCAGTGTTTGCCACTCGCACCTGTGCAGCACCAGTATCAGGTTGCTCCACTCAGCCGTGCGCAGGGAAAGCACTGGGGATGAAAATGCAGATTACTCACAGCTCCAAAGTCTGTGCTGCATCTTCTCATGACTAGCTGCAGCCAAAAGAGCTACTTGTTTTTGGTGCTGTTTCCTACAGAAAACAGTGGTTCCCCTGTACCTGCTGTATTTTATTGCTAACAATCCCTCACATCTCTGCAGCAAAAGATACAAATTGCCTAGCAATACCTGTCCGTAAAAAATACTAGCCACCCCAAAAACCAAGCAGTCTACTGTTTGCTGTAGCTGAAAAAGTTGAGTTACAACATGGAGAAATAGCAGATGGACCTTTTCTAGATTTTGTGCTTAACTATGTAGGTTGACTTTACATTTTTTTTAATTTTAAGTCAATTACTTTTATTTCATTCATTCATTTCAGCCTTAATGTCTATGACAACTATTTTGGAATCTGACCCCAACTCATTCACTTTACAACTTAGATTTTAACCATGGACCCTTGGGCAGAAAGACACTTTCAGAATCAAATTTTAGCTTGCACAGCATTGTCCTACTTCTCCCTTTCTACTCACGTTTCTGAAAATCCCTCTCTCCCTGGAATGAGGTGGGAGGATGCACTGGTAATTGTTGGTATTTCTGCAGCTACAGTGTGGGTTCTTGCAGGCATACCACATTAGTTAAGAGCATGGGAGGAAAAAAAACCACACAAGCCTAATGGATACAGCTGGGCCAGTAACATTTTTGAGTCCAGACCAAACCTCAGTCCTCAATCTTATCCTCACAACAGGTCTTGGGGGTTTTAACAATGTGTTTGGGGCAAAGGAAAGTGAAAGACGAAGAGGCAATGAGTCACCAGTGCATAGAGGTATTTTTGAGGTGGAACCAAGTACTAACATTATGCTATTTTTCAGCACAGATTATACTGATATAAAGTGCCTCATTGCAGAGGGCTTTGTGGTTAAGTGCTGGGGTCTCCACGAGCCAGGAGATGTCTGCTATTTCTGGCTCTGCTACAAGCTTGTGGTGTGCCTTTGGAAAAGTCACTGTGCCCCTCATCCTTGGCCAATGATATTTAAAAGGATCTTCATACACAGAACTGTACTCCCTCTTTAAGTCATCAACTGCAAATTATTAGCACACACAAATGATGATGGAGGGAGAATCTGCAGTCCATATTCTATGTTGTGATATTAGATATTTTGCAAGTTTAGGAGGTGAGGGAGAATAACTTCATGAGAAAAGGTTCCAGCTTGTGGGCTCACTAGCACCATAGAGATCAAGACATTACTTTTATGCTCCCGGTGCATCCTGAGACTAGTGTCACTAAAGACGTACCCATGTACAAGACTTAGGCTCTACAGGAGCTTTTCTTATTATTATTATTATTATTCTTGGTAACTTCCTGCAGGCCAAATCCTCCTTGTTCCCAGCAAAATGCCATCTTCTGAAGGTAAATGTTCATCCTGCTCACAAGCCCTTCCAAGGGCTTGAACAATGGGGGCCCACCCCGTTTTTAAACAAGACCTCCTATTTTTGTCATTACTTGAGAGCTATTACCAAAAAAACAACAAGTAAAAACAGTGCAACTACCACAAGAAAACAGTCATACAAAATTATTAACAATTGCAAACAAGATGAACCCCTTTCTAAAGCAATCTTCCCAATTCTAGGGTCCTCAGATATACTTTTTAGTCAGTCCCTCAGTGAGCTGTTTGAGGCAGTGTTACGCTCAGACCAACAAGATTAGACACATCCAATAGTACATTCCTCTTTCTTGTCTCTTAATGTAGTCATCCAGTAATCCCCTAACCCTGTCCTGACAGCCAGCACACTGTAGGTTTTAAGAATGAGGCCTTTTCTCACATCATCTTTCCTTTATCTTTCCTTCCCAATAACTGCAAGGGTTGGTTCTCCCCCTTTTAATTAGTGGTTCCTTAAATAGGGTTTGAAATATCATTCTGCTTTTTTTTTCTGCCCCAACATCACAACAACGTTGCCTGCACCATAGTCAACAACCAGCTGAAAATGCCCCAAGCCAAACTGCAAAGTCATATAGAGCCAGACCAGTGATTCTCAACCTTTTTAGACTCAAGGCACCGCTTGGAAAATGGCAGCTCTTACTTTGCACTGTTTTGTTGTTTGTTTGGTTTTTTTGCATACAGAAAAATAATAGAGTGACTCTTCTGTTGCAAAGGACTTAGAAAGATACAACAGGTCAGAATGCTTTAATGATATGGATTCTTATTTGAAGCCTCTGGCTTCACCGTGTCAATCCTGTTTGCACACCTAACAGTGCTAACCTTGTATGGTACCTGTGGCACCCTTGAAGGTTTTCTGCGTACCCCAAAGTGCTGCAACACTCCAGTTTCGAATCACTGGGCAAGACTGAGCAACTATCAAGAGCCTTCAGGGAAGGGCAGCATATAGTCGCTCTGCGCCACAGAGTGGACCAGGGACTGAAGTGCAATGCAAAGCCAAAAATCTACTCATGGCTCCCTCTTGCTATAATATTGCCTAATAATCTTGAACTGACTCTTCTCCAGCACAGTGTATTCTTCCCCATCTCTGCCATCAGCTGAGCGGCAAGGTGCTTTTGAGTCAGACCCATATTTTCTTGCATACAACATGGCCCTGACTAAGATACACAACTACTTTTTGAAAGGCAAAATGAAGAAAAAGAAAAGATCCTTCCTTGAAAATACAGGTAAGTAGCAGTAAATACCTGAGTAGCAGCAGGTAGGGAGCCCAGAATCATCATTGTGGGTGCAGAGAAGTGACAATTTTCACCTGATCTGGCCCCAGAAAGCAGTCTACAGCCACAACCAAACAGAAGCGCACAGCTGCAGACCACCTTAAAAGGGCCTTATCCCCTGAAAATCTGAACCCTCATTGTATAAGGGTTCAGATGAACATGCTCCAAAATAAAGCACATTCTGTAACTTGTCTGCAAGCTCCCAGTTTGTTGCTGTTTTTAGAAAGAGAGGGGGG
>NW_017728947.1:105363181-105364493 GCF_001723895.1 Crocodylus porosus
CGGACTAGATGATCTACTCAGGTCCCTTCCGACCCTAGAAACTATGAAACTATGCCCTGGGTCAGCAGTTTGGCTCACAGGGATCACAGGACAGAGGAGTTAGCTTTTAAGCTGAGAGATGGTCTTCAGCAGCAACTTTTAGCTACTGAAGATCATACAAGACCATGGAAGTCCTCCATTCCTCTTGCACTGCCTTATGGAGGCTGGCTACAATTGCAGTCCTTGTGGTCTGAGATTAGGAGCTACTCTTTACTAACACAAGGCCCTCATAAAATGTGCAGGCAGATGTCATGTCTGTGACTCAACATCCCCTCAACAGTAGCCAAAAAAACTGGCCAGCTGTGAAAGGACTACCCCCTGAATCTTGCTAACATGTAGCTCCACAACGGTACCCCTCCTGCTTGCCAGACCCTCTGCTTCTGACAGATGCACTCTCCCAGTGCTTTAATTCAGTAGTGTGGCTCAGCAGGACCTCTGGAGCAAAATAAAATTTAAATAACTTAGTGTGACCCTTATCCTGCAGAAGCCTTCAATTCCTTTACCCAAAGTATGTATACAAGCAAAGAAACATTAAATAAGAGCCAAAAACACTGCTTCTTCAACTGAATTGCAGTTTTTCCATCCAGGCTAACTAACAGCAATCAGCCCTTACTCACCTAGCAGCCCTTACATGCATATATAATCCCAATGGCTAATAGGACACCTTTTAGGAATAAGATGGCTTCAAAAACTGTGCCCTATAATTACCAGATACATTTACCATTTTTTCAAAAGGTCACATTTAAGGGAGATCTTTTCTACCCACACCAAGAAGCTCCATAAGAATCCAGTGAAAGCCTGCATGCAAGGTAGCATTAGCAGTACATATTAGGGGTACACCGATAAGGTTTTTCTTGGCCAATACCAATAACTGATTATAAACCAGGCATATTTGCTGATACTGATCTGATAACTGATTTACAGGACCACATCTGGGCAGCATGGAGAGCAGCTCCCTGCAGGTAAGTGTGTGGAGGAGACAGGGCATGCGGGGGAAGGGAGGGTGAAGGGGCATGGGGTTGCAGATTGAGGCCCCTATGGGGAGGGAGGGAGAAGGGCAGGGGCAGGGGACACTGCCCAGCCAGGGCAGTGGATGGGGGCCCCAGGGCCAGGTGTGGGATAGAGCCACAGGTGGCTCATCCAAGCAATCAGAGTCCTGGCATTTAAAAATGGCAGTGGGGGCACTTGAGCTAGAATGTGTCAAATAAGCTTTAGTTCAAGCACTGTTGCCACCATTTTCAAGTGCAGGGACATTTTTAGGAGTGGAGCTGAG
>NW_017728947.1:105364896-105370447 GCF_001723895.1 Crocodylus porosus
CCCACTCCCTCCCTCACCGTAGGGGCCTCAATCTGCCCCCCCAACACTCCTTCCCCCTCCATGCCCCTTCCCCCCCACAGACTTTATGCAAGGGGCTGCTCTCCACACTGCCCTGCTGCATTCCTGGCCACAAGCATGCTGCTGCTGTGCACATGCACATGGCATCCAGGGGCTCCAGCCAGAAGGCGTATTACATTTATTGGTGACATAAATGTGCCAATTCTACACCAGCCAGAAAAAGCCGATAGCCAATAATGTTAATTTTCCTTTTATCAGTGCAAATACAATATGCAACCAATATATCAGTGCACTCTGGTATATACCCATTCTTAAAAAAGAAAAATCCACCATGTATTACAGTCTAATAGACTTCTCCAAAACTACTGGGAACACTTTCAGTTATTGCAATCAGTACACAGATAGGCATTTTTAAGGCATTCATTTTGCATATATGCTTCTAAAAAATAATATTAACTGTACTTTAGAAGGGAAGAGAAATTGGTTTAACCTATTCCAAAGCATAGCCACACCTCTTCAGCAGTAGGGGATTGGGTATCTTCATCTACCTCTCAACAAAAACCACGGAGAGTCTAGATCTAAAACAGAGTTACAGTTGCTAAGAAAATGCCACCACAAACACATACGAAATGACTCATTGAGTAAAGAACATATCTCTATACTCTAGGAGAAATCCAAAGGAGTACCCTTCTTTATACCTGATCTTCCAAATTGTCTTCTGGGCTGTATTATTACTACTACTACTTCAATACAGCACTGGAGAGTAAACAAAACATAATAAATGCTGAACAAAACTCCATGTATGTAATTACATAGTGGTAAAAGGGGTATAAAATTCTTTTAACAAAGTCTAGACAGGATCCCACCTTTCTCTGAAAGCATATTTGTCAACACAAGAGAGGACTTTACCCAAAAGCTTCAAGAAGTCCTACGAAGTTGGTAGTTAAAAATGTAGGGCATGAAATATTAATAATTGTTCTTTTGTTGCTATCGCTTAAACACACAAAACCCAAATTGACTGCCATTTAGTGAAAGCATTTTCAACCCATTAGATCATTAACCAGCAATGTGAGCTGTTTCTTGAATTGCTTCATTGTGTCTACACTTAAAACTGAGCCTGACAAATGGAAAAATATCTGGCTCCCTAAGGACCTTGATCTAGTGCCTGCTGAAGCAAGAAAAGATTCTCATACAGTCAACTCTGTCTTCAATAAACTTTGCATCACATCCAGTTGGAGAAGAGGAAAAATACCATTTGTTCCTTTTCCCAGACTTAACCAGGTGTCACATAACACTTTTTAATACATTGTTTCCTTGAAGGTTACTTGTAAGTGATTAAAAACATCCAGAAACTTTTGCATACAGTTCCAAGTGCCTTAAATTACTGGTGAAAGAAGGTCAGCAACAGCTTGACCAGCACCAGGCCTGATCCTGCCAAATCCCACAAAGCCAGCTACACAGACCCCACCGAAGGACTTGCACCTCAGTTCAGTCAAGTGCCTCCTCTGGCATCATAAGCAACCCCAACTCCCATTGACTTCCCTGGAAAATGAGGGTCTATTCAGCAACATTATTGCAGCTAGTGTTTAAGGGATAACTTATAACTTACCTTTTCTGCCACTTAATTAGACCTTGACCTCATATCTCCCATTCCATAAGACCCCCAGCATGAATTACCAAATGCCCTCAAAATGGTGCAGATAAAGCCAGCCTAAAGGGTTCAGTTCAATCTACTTTATATATATACATATACTTTTGGCAACATCTTTAAAAATCCTGGTTTTTAAGTTACCAAATTTGCTCACCATTGCAATCTGCATCAGATCCTTTGCCCTAGATTAATGCCTTTATTGTTTGTGAGGTCGGATGCAAACCTCAGCCTCTGGAAAATCTTGGCTCAAGCTGGAGCTGTCTTTGGCCTCATAAACTTCCTTTCTCCAACAAACTTAGATGTGATTTCTTCTTTCCTCTTACCGTCTCTTTGTAAATAATTAAATAGCTACAGTCCATGTGTGAATTTCCTAACTCTGAGTAACTGCTATTGTCTTTCTAGTTTTACCAGGGCCCCCTGCCCCTGTTACTAGGAAGGGGTGGGGAGGAGAATGTAACTGGAGGACCGGATTGTGGCCACAGAGGCGAAGGTCAGGGGAGGCACTCCCCACTGTCAGGGACAGGAGCTAGACCTAAGCAGAGGAGGCTGAGGCTGGCAAAGTGAAACTGGAGCCCCAGGACAGGCTGCAACCAAGGGCCCAGGAGCTGAGGTATCAGTGGACCAGGGCTGAGGGCTTAGCCAAGGGAAAAAGGGGGCCAAGGCTGGAATTGCTGAAGCCTCAACAGGTGCTTGGAGGCCTGAGGGGCTGCTCTCTTGGAAAGGAAGAACCCAAGGGAAGCACAGACTCCCAGGCGTACGCTGGACCTAGCAGCAAAGACAGAGGAAGGAACCAGAGAAGCTACTCCCAGGCCCAGGGACTGCCTCCTCAGTAAACCTAACAGTAACATCAAAGGTGTGGCAGGGGAGAAACTGGTGGTGAGGTGGGGCCAGACAGAGCCAGCAGGCAGATTGGACCCCAGAGGCAACAGGTGCCAGACCCCTGAGGCCCGTTACACTACACAATACAAAATAAATTGTCACTAACCCTTCCTGCATGACCTTAGATCCAGATCATAAATGTGATTTAGGTGTCTAAGTCAGTGCTTCTCAACCAAGATGCTGTGGCACCATGGGGTGCCATCAGATCCTTTTTAAAAGTGTTGCAGGGTGCTGTGCAACATCAGCACTGTTAGAAGTGCAAACACCTACACAAGACAAACCTAAGATTTCAAATAGGAATCTATAGTGTCAAAAACATTCTGACCTGCTATGGTCTTTCTGAGTTCTTTGCAACAGAAGAATTGTGTTATCATTTTTCTATAGTCAAAAACGGAGTGAAAACTAAGAGCTGAGATTTTCCAAGAGGTGCCTTGAGTCTACAAACGTTGAAAACTTTTTTATCTGATATAAACAGGAGTTAGCTGCCAAAATACCTAAGACCTCTACTGAAATTCATTTATTTCAGTAAGCTTAGGGTGAGCCCTTAGGGTGCAATTCCATGTGTGCATCTCCTACTCATGCCATTTCAATCCAAGCTCATCATTTTGCCATCATATAAGCCAGGCTTTCTTCGAAAAGGACAGTCCAATCTTCTATTTTCATTACAAGAAGAAAAGAGCATCCTCGGTCCACAGGACAAGAAAGTTATTAAATGAAATAACTTATTTCAAAAGACCAGAATTCCTGTGGTCTGCCCTTTAAAACCACAAGGATATTCTTTGTTATGTTGCTGAATATCTAGCAGGTAGACAGAGTGTGTGCGTGCATGCATGCATGCATGTGCATGTGCAATGACTAGTATAAGACCCTGATCTCTGACTGGAACCTAAAAATATTACCACAGTGCAAAAAAACCAGTCACATATTTCATATCTCCAGTAGGCCAAGCTCACTTCCCATACCAGGGCTCCTACACTCTTCCAATCTTCTCACAGGGCTCATATGTGCTCCCTATCCATTCCTGTCTAGGTCAGGGACTTGCTGAAATTTTTCCACTTCCTCATTCATGCCAGTACCAGGGTCCCCCTAGCTACCCCACCTCCTTCAGTAGGCTCTGTGCAAACCTATTCCCCACTTTCTCCAATAAACCTTAGCTCTTTTCTTTCTCTCATTCAGGCTGTCAAAATGTTAAAGGGGTGTTGTTCTGCTGGATGGTATTAAATGCTGCCATCGCCCCATTTTGGTGGACATCACAGAACTGGTTAAAGGCAAAGGGTGAGTCCCACAGATGCTAGTGGCTCTGCGTTCTCCCATTTCAGATATAGCATTATAGCTAGACAAACAGAAACACCAACAAGTTGGGTGTAAGGCTTCACAAGCTTAGGTAATGGTTGTGATGAAACTTAGCTGAGTACAGTGGGGTCTTAAACTCCCCATGATGGCATTTCTCTGCCTGTCTGCCTGCCCATAACATGAGGACTTTGAAATGTCATGAACACTACACAGAATTTGTGGCATGGGGAGAAGAATGGGGCAGCTTGCTCTGTGGGGGAGCAAGCTGGAGGTCAGAGAGCCCCTGATGTCAGGGAGAGCCACAGAGTTGTCAGAAACCCCAAACCAGAGCTGCCAGGAGGGTGACTAGGTGCAGCTGGATACGGTCTCTCTCTCCATTTGCCTGAACTGCAATCACTTTGGAAAACTCCACCTGATCAATCCCAAAATGTCAGGGTAAGCTTCCAGGTAGAAGGAAAAGAAAAAACAGTGGAGGTGACAGTGGAAAATGGGATACACAGAGCCTGGCATGGGCTGGGGGCTTGCTGTGTTTGGGCAGCACCCGACACAATGAGTCCTCACCCATTACCGGGGCCCCAAGGCACTCCGGTAGCAGAAATCAAAAACAATGACAGTAAAGCCCAGGCTACCCATGACACATATTACACAATCCACTGGTGAATCATGCAATAAATGTAGACTGCTGCATGGGCAAGGTAAGACTGGCCACACAGCCAAAGTAACGATCACACAATTAACTGGTTCATCGGGCCCAGAAGTGCTACAGTAGCACCGCTTAATAACAATGACAGTAAGGCCTGCTACGCGTTATATATATTACACAACCCACTGGTGAATTGCACAATGAACGTAGACCACCACACAGGCAAAGTCAGACCCGCCACATGGGCAGAGCAATGATCACACAATTAACTAGTTCACCGGGCCTGGAAGTGCTACACCAATTCATAACAATGACAGTAAAGCCCCTGCTGCACATTACACTTATTACACAATCCACAGGTAAATTGTGCAATATATGTAGACTGCTGCACGGGCAAAGTAAGGATCAGACAACTAACTAGGTTCATAGGGCTCAGAGGTGCTACCAGTGACAGTGAGGCCCCTACTACACATCCTACACAACCCACTGGTGAACCGCGCAAGAAGTGCAGACTGCTGCATGGACCCCACAACTCCGGGTGCATGAGGCCCAGAAGCGCTACAGTTGCACACACTGATAACAGTGCCAGTAAGGTCCCTGCTACACACACTACACAACTGTGCAATGAATGTAAACTGTGGCGCGGGCAAAGCAAGGATGAGCTAACTCCGGGGTCGTCATGGGGCCCAGAAGTGCCACAGCAGCACCAGTGAAGAACAATGACCGTTAAGCCCCTGCTAACTCGTGCCATGCTGCGCAACCGGCGGCGAATCCCACCCCCAATGCAGACCGCCACACGGGCCAAGTCCCGCTCGCACCACTCACTGCCTGCTTCGCTGGGCAACACGCTTGCGAAGCAACCCTCACCCCACAAAAGTGCCTCGGCAGCTATAAAATAGGGCCGCCCCGCCATCAAGTTAGGGCTTGAAAACGTGGTGACAGCTCTGGAGCTGGTTTCTACCCATGGCGGGGGGGCACATCACGGCAGAGCCCGGGCGGGGGCTGAGCTGAGGGCAGGCAGGGCGGGCAGCCTGGGGGAGGCCGGGTCGGGGGCCCTGCCCAGCCCC
>NW_017728947.1:105370663-105381298 GCF_001723895.1 Crocodylus porosus
GCCGCACATGCTGCGCGCGCCCGCCCGCCCCGTCCCGCGGGGCGCCTGGGCGCGCCACTTCGGGAGTTTGGGGGACTGCCGCGGGCCGGCTCGCCCGGCTCCGGCTTCCTCCGCGGCCGGGGAGAGGCCGGTGGCCCCGCGCGGGCGGCGTCGCGAGCCCAGGTGCGGGAGGGCCGCCCGGCTCCCCCTCGGCGCCCTGCTGGACCTCGGGCCTCTCCCTGGTTTGGTAACGAGCTGTCCCGGGCCTCGGTTGTCATCCTCTGCTGTGGCCTCCCTGTCTGAGGGGGACCAAAAGGTCACTCGGCGGGTGTAGGCCCACCCCGAGCGATGACAAACAGGCCTGTGGAGGGCCACATCCGTCTTCTGCTGCTCACAGGGGGGAGGAATTGGCGGGGGACATAGAAACGGACGGCAAGCGACTATGAGATGATCAGGTTCAGGAAGGAGAGCGGTAGTGTACGGGCCCTGGATTTCGGAGAAGCAGACTTCAGCTCGCTCAGGGAACTGATGGGCAGGATCCATGCATGTGTAAAAATACCCCAGGAAAACGTTGCATTTTAAAGAAACCTTACTGGGGGCACAGGAGCAGACCACCTGGATGTGCAGGAAAACTAGCAAATGCAAGTGTACTCTGGCATGCATCAATCGATGCATCTCCAGCAAAACCAAGGAGGTGATTCTTCTGCTCTTCTCCTGGAAGATCAATTCAGGCTCAACGCTTAACCTGCATGCAGGAGCTAACATGGGAGGTATATGGTCGCACTAGGGGGAATGAATGCCTTACTGGACTTGGTGTTGGTTACAGGCAGGACCTGGTAGGGGAGCTGCAGATTCCTGGTCACCTTGGGGACAGTGACCAGCAATCACTCGAATTCACCATATGGCATAGGGTGAGTAAGGTAACTAGAAGGGTGGAAGTGCTTGAATTCAGGAAGGCTAACTTCAGTGTCCTCAGGAGTTTAGTCAATGATGCACTGCGGGATAGGAGTATTGGTGAGATGGGAGTCCAGGAAGGGTGGTTGTTCCTAAAGGAAGTGATCCTTTGGGCGCAGAGGCAGACTATCCCAGCACGAGGGAAAAGGGCAAAAGGAGCCAAAAACCTTTCAGGCTAAACAGGGAAGTCCAGGGGAACCAAAGGGCAAAAAAAGAGGCATATAGGCAGTGGATGCAGGGAGAAGCTACCAAGGAGGAGTGTACCTACTTGGCCCATGCTTGCAGGGAGGCAGTTAGAAAGGCCGAAGCAACTACAGAGCTGAGGCTGGCAACACAAATTAAAGACAGCAAAAAGTCTGTTTTTAGGTATGTAGGGAGTAAAAGGAAGGCGCAGGGCAGCAGAGGACCCCTACTGAACAAGGAGCAGCAATTAGTAACAGACGGGGGACGAGGCTGAGCTCTTCGGTGAGTTCTTTGCCTCGGTGTTCCTGAGCAGGGCTCAAGATAAGTCTCCGAGTGGGTTCATAGATGGGCATCAGAGGGACACCAGCCCAACAACTGTCAATGCTGACTTGGTGCAAAGTCACCTGGACGGACTGGATGTGTTCAAGTCAGCAGGCCCGGATGAGCTGCATCCGAGGGTACCGAAGGAACTGGCCAGTGTCAGAGCAGAACCATTGGCATGGCTGTTTGAGCGCTTGTGGCACTCGGGTCAGGTCCTGGAGGACTGGAAAAGGGCTAATGTGGTCCCTATTTTCAAGAAGGGGAGGAAGGAGAGGATCTGAGTAATTATAGGCCAGTCAGTCAGACCTCCATCCTTGAAAAGTTCTTTGAAAAGGTTATGAAAGATCATATTTGTGCAAGTCCAGCGGGAAAAATAATGCAGCAGGGCAACCAGCATGGATCTGTAGCAGGTAAATCATGCCTGACCAATCTGGTTTTGTTTTATGACAGGGTCACAAAATGCTTAGACACAGGAGTAGAGGTGGATGTCGTTTTCTTGAACTTTAGCAAGGCCTTCGATACGATATCTCATTCTATTCTCATAAATAAATTAAGAGGCTGTGACACAGATGTTTATAAAGTCCGGTGGGAGGCAAATTGGCTTGAGGGTCGCACTCAGAGAGTGATAGTAGACGGGTCGGTATCGACCTGGAAGGATGTGGGTAGTGGGGTCCTGCAGGGCTCTGTCTTTGGACCTGTACTCTTCCATGTCTTCATCAGTGACTTGGATGTGGGTGTGAAGTGTACTCTGTCCAAGTTTGCAGACGATACTAAATTGTGGGGTGAAGTGCGTGCTCCGGATTGCACCTGGACAGGTTAGACAAAGGGGCAGTACACAATAGGATGCAGTACAACAAGGACAAGTGCAGAGTGCTGCACCTAGGGCGCAAAAATATCCAGCACATCTACTGGCTGGGGAATGACCCTCTCAGCAGCACCGAAGTGGAAAGGGATCTCAGAGTCATAGTGGACTCCAAGATGAACATGAGTCGTCAGTGTGACGAAATCATCAGCAAAGCTAACCGCACTTTATCATGCATCAGCAGATGCAAGACAAACAGATCCAAGGAGGTGATACTTCCCCTCTATGTGGCATTGGTCAGACTGCAGTTGGGGAACTGCATCTGGTTCTGGGCAGCACACTTCAAGAAGGATGTTGATAGACTCAAGAGGGTCCAGAGGAGGCCACTCATCTGGTTAGGGGCTTACAGGACAAGTCCTATGAGGAGAGACTGAGGAACTTGGACCTCTTCAGCCTCCACAAGAGAAG
The DNA here is from genome assembly GCF_001723895.1 of Crocodylus porosus. Taxonomy (NCBI): domain Eukaryota; kingdom Metazoa; phylum Chordata; order Crocodylia; family Crocodylidae; genus Crocodylus; species Crocodylus porosus. The sequence continues at coordinate 105,373,371 of NW_017728947.1, forward strand.
GCTGAGAGGGGATCTTGTGACCGCCTACAAATTCATTAAGGGGGTGCAGCAAGGAATTGGAGATGCTCTGTTCACCAGGACTCCTCTTGGGGTAACAAGGAACAATGGTCACAAACTGACAGAGAGCAGATTTAGGCTGGATATCAGGAAAAACTTCTTCACAGTAAGAGTGGCCAAAACTTGGAACAGGCTTCCAAGGGAGGTGGTGCTCTCCCCTCCCTTGGGGGTCTTTAAGAGAAGGCTGGATAGGCATCTGACTGGGGTCATCTGACCCCAGCATGCTTTCCTGCCTAGGTAGGGGGTCGGACTTGATGATCTGTTGAGGTCCCTTCCAACCCTAGCATCTATTAAGGGTGTCCAGACTGTGGAATAAGCTTCCTCCAGAGGTGCTACAATCACCTACCCTGGAAATCGTCAAGAGGAGACTAGACTGTCACGTTGCTGGGGTCACCTGACCTCGGTTGTGCTTTCTGCTTGGTGAAGGGGGCTGAACCTGATGATCTTCCGAGGTCCCTTCCAGCCTTACAATCTGTAAGTGTGGCAGAAAACCAGCTTGACTTAGCAGGGAACTCTTCAGTGAGCTCAAACCGAAAAAGGAAGCTTACAAGAAGTGGACGCTTGGACAGATGACTAAGGAGGAGTATAAAAGTAGTGCTCAGGCACATAGGGATGAAATCAGGAAAGCCAAAGCACAAGAGGAGTTGCAGTGAGCAAGTGATGTAAAGGATAACAAGAAGAGTTTCTATAAGTATGTCAGTAGCAAGAGGAGAATCAGGGGAAGCATGGGTCCCTTACTGAATGGGGGATGCAACCTAGTGACAGAGGATGCAGAAAAGGATGAAGTGCTCAATGGCCTTTTCACCACAGTCTTCACAGGCAAGATCATCTCCCAGACTACTGCACCGGGAAGCACAGTTTGGGGAGGAGGTGAGCAGCCAACAGTGGTGAAAGAGCAGATTAGGGACTATTTAGAAAAACTGGACATTTACAAGTCCATGGGGCTGGATGGGATGCATCCAGAAGTGCTGATGTGATTGCAGAGCCGCTGTCCATCATCTTTGAAAACTGATGGTGACAGGGAAGCCCCAGGCAATTGGAAAAGGGCAAATATAGTACCCATCTTTAAGAAAAGGGAGAAGGAGGATCCAGGGAACTATAGATTGGTCAGCCTCACCTCAGTCCCTAGAAAGGAAACCAGTCCTCAAGGTAAACATTTCTTGGAAGGAAAGGAAGCGATTAGGAATAGTCAGCATGGGTTCACCAAGGGCAAGTCATGCTTGCCTAACCTGATTGCCTTCTAGGATGAGATGACAGTAGACATGATATATCTTGGCTTTAGCAAGGCTTTTGATATAGTGTCCCACAGCATTCTTGCAAGCAAGGTGACAGAATATGGGTTGGATGAATAGACTGTAAGGTGGATATAAAGCTGGCTGGATTGTTAGGTTCAATCAATATTGATCAGCGGCTTAAAGTCTAGATAGCAGCCGGTATCAAGTGAAGTGCCCTGGGAGTCGGTCCTGGAGCCAGTTTTGTTCAATATCTTCATTACCGAAATCTGGAAGATGGACTAGATTGCGCCCACAGCAGGTTCGTGGATGACACCATGCTGGGGGGGAATAGTAGATATGCTGGAGGGTAAGGCTAGGATTTAGAGTGACCTACACAAATTGGACAATTAAGCCAAAAGAAATCTCATGAGGTTCAACAAGAACAAGTGCAAAGTCCTGCATGTAGGATGGAACAGTCCCCTGCATGGTGCAGGCTTGGGACCAACTAAGCAGCAGTTCTGCAGAACAGGACGTGGGGGTTACAGAGGGCAATAAGCTGGATATGAGCCAACAGCGTGCCTTTGTTGCCAAGAAGACTAATGGCATACTGGACTGCATTAGTAGGAGCATTGTCAACAAGTGATTCTTCCCCTGTTCAGCACTGGGAAGGCCACATCTGAAATACTGTGTCCAGTTTTGTGCCCCCCACTATAGAAAGGATGTGGACAAATTGGAAAGAGTCCAGCGGAGGGCAATGAAAATGGTGATGGGCCTGGGACATGCGACTTCTGAGGAGAGGCTGAGGGAACTGGACTTACTTAGGTCTGCAGAAGAGAAAATTGAGGGGGAATTTGATATCAGCCTTTAACTACCCAAAGGGTAGTTATAAAGAGGATGGTGCTGGACTGTTCTCCATGGTGGCAGATAACAGAACAAGGAGCAATGGTCTCAAGTTGCAATGAGGGCAGTTTACATTGGATATTAGAAAAACTTTCTTAAGAGGATGGTGGTAAAGCACTAGAACAGATTACCTAGAGAGGTGATGGAATCTCTATCCATGGGGGTTTTTTAAGGTCCAACTCAATAAAACCCTGGCTGGGATGAACTTGTTGGGGATACTCATGCTTTCAGCAGGGGGTTGGACTAGATGACCTCCTGAGGTCTCTTTCCAACCTTCATTTTCTATGATCCTCTCCTCTCCTCTCTCCATCTCTCTTTTCCCTTCCTCCTTTCTTCTAGAGCCCAGCTGGAACTGTAGTTCACCAGAAGCCCCAAAGTTCAGCTGTGGACCCAGGCTGGGTCTCCCACTGTGGCGGGCAACTGATGGCATCAGTTGTGGGTACAGCCAGCAGGTTCCAGAGCCCAGATGTGGAGCCTGCCAGTGGTATCACAGTTGATGCTGCCGCTTGCCACTGTAGCTCCTGCTGTGTCCATGGCTGACACTTCCAGCAGGCTCCAGATCAGGGCTCCGGGCGGGAACTTCCACTGTGCTGGGAGGGGAGCAGCACCAGGTGTGGACACAGCCAGCAGGTTCTGTGTTGGGGCTGAACACTGCTGGCAGCATCCACAGCTGACACCACTGCTCACCCACTGCCCTACCTGGGTCCACAGCTGATGCTGTCATAGCAGGGATTGATGCTGCTGGGCAGAAACATATATATTATATATGGTTATTATATATAATATAATAATTATATGTAATAATATGATATATTATATAATATAGTTTTATAATATAGTTATAGAAGGCTTGTAGTTCTTCCTTGATGGACCCAAGTCCATGATCTCCTAGGCACATCAAATGATCAGTCTGCTTGGCTTCCAAGCTCAAGTGTAGTCACACCAACTTGGCTGCCAGCCTACATGTACAACTATTTTTGGACTAAATTATTGTATTATGCCCATGCAACATGAAATCTTACATGTTGCAACACCCATTTGTGGATAATAAGAGATGTGGGGGTATCAGGTGGAACAGGGGTGTCCAAAAATAACTAAAATAGTCATTTGTGGCTTTTGATTATACTCATAACAAAGCAGTGAAAGGATATAAATATATAGAATGGGGTTTGGTCTCACCATCAGTATAGATATGAACACTTGGCTATACAGACAAAAGTAGCTTTTGGAAAGTCATCTCCCACCAGTGCTGAAGCAGCTAGTTCCCTTCCAAACCTATACCACTGAATGGGTATTTGGTAGTAACAATTGAAGGGATTCCTTTATGTTCTTTGATTCCCTTAAAATAATTGGTAAAACAGCAATTGATTTAAATAAATAGAAAGGAACTAGGACCCATACCTGAAGTAATTTCTCCAGGCAAAATCTAGCAGCCTTTACCGCTGCTCCCTCAAGCTAAACTTCCATTGACCTTACAAGGTCTGTCAAATGTGTCCCCTGCTTTTTCTGCCATGTATTTTTTCAAGACAAGTGAAGTCCACACTTTTTTGCAGGCTCATTTCACTGCAAGTTGAGAATGTTATAACATCATGGGAGTGCCAGTTTAGCCAGTTACAACTTGACAGGCTTTCCTTGGCAACACCTAATATGATTCACTGTGTTCTTGCAATACACAGATTTAACTTCTATCTGGGGGGCGGGGTGTATGTATAGTGAGGTTATTTATTACATAAATGGTGCTAGTTTGTGTGGTAATACTGTTGTTGTAGCAGGGTACTGGGGTATGCCTGCTCCTTCATGGGAGCAAGCAGCCTGAGAGGCAGCTTGCATGTGGTGCAGGGGGCTAATGTTGCAGCCCGAAGAGGGCTCAGGTTTGAGCTATATAAGCCCAGAGCCTGCACCAATTGGGCAGTCTTGCCCTGCCAGTTGTGAAGTGAAAAGCTCCTGACAGCAGAGTAGCAGGACTTCTGAGCTAACAATGAAGCCAAATGAGAAACTCTGCAAACGGGGAAACAAGGGAGCAGAGCAGGGTACCTATCTATATGCAGGTAGCCTTAGTTTTATATTAAGCCCAGAAAGGGTTTGGGTGCTTGCTAAAGGAAGCAGGTACTTTGATTTAGTTGCACCAAGGTTAGCCTTGAGTTCTGCTGAGGCAGGCTCAAGGCTTATTTAGAGACTCAGACTATAAGCCCAGAAAGGGCTGAGCCAGACTAGGAGGTCTGCGAGCTCAGGAAGGGCTGAGCTGGACAAGAAGGTCCACAGACCCAGAGGAGGCTGAACCACACTAGAAGGTCTATGAGCCTGGCCGGGGGCAGAAAGCCAGATCAAGGCCCAGAGAAGGGGATGCATGTAGGGCCAGGGGTTATCAGTGAGATAAGCACCCATGAGGTTTGGGGTGTGGTATAGAGGAGGAACAGAGCCACACAATTTGCCCTTAGGCTACAGGTGCCCTGCAGAGACATAATCAAGCCAAGCAAGACTTATTAGGCTTGACTGAGTTGAGGTGAAGGGGGTCCAGCATGGGCGCGGAGATTTGTGCAGACTCAGGGTCTTTCTAAAGCCTCCCTTACACCATCTCTAATAAGAACATGGAAGGACATGGCAGGTTTTAATAAGCTCTAATAAGGTATATCAGGAAAGTGAAAAATGGAGAGCTACACTCAAGCCTGAGCCCAGTAGGGAACATACAGCCGTGGCCACAAGCCTGCTACAGTTGTGCTTGACATTTTGCAGGCAGGTTGACGACCAGGGCCCTGCCCCAAAGACTTGCAGTAAATCAATCTGGACGTAGTGAATGATCACTTGAATGTCTGTCCAAATCAATCCTTAAAGCAAGCTTATTGTACATAAGCAGGGATAATGTATGAATACTTCAGTGATACAGTGATAGTCTGGTTTTAATCAGATCAATCTAGGAATCAAGACACTGTATCCCATCTTTTCTCTAAATACTAAATAACTTTATTGGACAGATGCCTTACAAACAATGAAAGGTGAGACAAGGTGATGGAAGAGATAGTCATGCAACAAAAGTTGTGGCTACCCGCTGAGCTCTAGGTAATTAATAGACAATGACTTTCTCTGAATAGGCATTTATTTTTCTTTGCTTATGCAGCTACTTCCTTACTAGGAAGGAGAATTTTAGATCCCTGAAATCATGCAAGCACCACTTTATAAGTGTTTACTCACTGCCAAACCAGCTCATAAAGCAGTCTTTCTGAGCCTACCGAAAGATAAACTTCAGCTCTAAGTGGCAAGTTGTATTCTCAGCAAACAGCCTAAGCATGCCATGGGGGGTGCTTCAGGGCTCCAGGAGAAAGAGTCTTCACACACGGCCCTGTCAAGTGAAAACATAGCCCATAACAGTGTTTAAAGCTTAAACAAATAAAAAGGTAAGTTGTGAGGGGGTTTTGTGCCATTTATAACCAACTGAAATAGCAGGCTTGCAATCCAATGTAAAGCAAAGGAAGTAGATTAGGAAAGTGGTCAGTTACTTCATCCTAAAGCAGAGGTAAACCAGTTCGTTGTTCATGGATCCTTTTTTCTTCTTGGTGTTGTTGTGGTCCTGAATTGCTGTATTGATGGTTAGTGATTAGCTTCTGTAGACCAGCAGCAGTGCAACATGAGAGATGGGAGTTATTCTATGAGTAAAAATGTGCATAGTTAAATAGTGTGTATGGATAAATATGCAGGATTTACAGTGCAGTAATTATTTTCCCACCATTTGTTTAGCTTGGCTGCAGTTTTCAAAGGAAGCTAAGGGAATTTGTTACCTAGGTCCCAGTAACTGTAATGGGATTCTAACTCTAGCCTCCTGACTCATTTAAGCTTGTTGGAAGAATCCACATTTAAAGCTATACATAATATACAGCTTCCTAGAAATACTCTTTTCTGTAACTATCTCTTATTTAAACTGGGAACTTTTTAGGGAAGGGACTACTTTTTGGTTTTGTGTTTGTACAGTGTTTTGTACAACGGGGTCCTGTTATGACTGAGGTCTCCAAACACACACAGTCTAAATAAATACCATTAGCATTCCCGTTATTATTGTTAACACTGTCATCATCATCATCAATCCAATATTATCATCATCAATAAAAACAGATAATTAATAATCAGTCATAATATGGATAGCAACCATAATAAAATCATCTGAGACATATATATTTTAGATGTAAAATTTATGTACCAGTTTGAAAACTGCTTCAGGACAACAGAGGTAATTAACTTTTTGTTACAATTCTCATTTTGCAGTTATTCACACTGGGCCTCAGCTCTGAATTATTGTTCAGTATAAATTGGTGCAAAATTGCAGCTAGCTTTAATGGGAGGATTTTGAGACTAGCATGAGCTATTGCAAACTAGTTGTATTACTTTCACAAGCTTAGTAAATGTAGGAATATAATGTGATACCTTACTGAGAAACTGAGGCACAAATTATAGAACATCACAAATATGAAAAGACATTGCTGTGCTTGACATACAAATATGTTCTTTCTTTTTGCTTTGTCATTTCAGGCCTTATAGTTAACTTTTTTTTTTTTACTTTTTTTTTCCAGGAAGGAAAAGGAAAATTGGCACTTATAAGGCAGCCTGCTGTAACTTCTTGCTCTGGTATGTCGTGTGTTGTTTGTTTTGGTATCATGGATATATTTAGAAAATAGTTATCTGTTAGACTGCATAGGAACAGCTCTGATTTTTTGAGAAGTGCTTTATGTTCTGTATCATAAGTTCTTAAATGTATTCTTATAAAAATTCTTATCTTATTACATGCCAGGCGATTTTATTCTGTGGCCAAATTTCACCAGCCTTATTTATACTGTGGTACGTCCTCAGCCGCATTTAAACTTTACTGGAGCAATAGCAATGAACCCGAAGGATTGTGAATGGCTCCACTGAAATCAGGGGAACTACAGATAGGATAAGGAGCTACTGAACAAGGGAGAGTGACAGTCTGGGCCTTAAGAATCTGTTCTGTGCTTTAGGGAATCATCTCTTCTATATAGGTTCATATACAAGGCTCGTTACTTCAGTATCTGAGTGCTAGCTGTGTACCAATCAACATAACTTAGTATGTCATGTGTGGGGTTTTTTGTTCTGTTTTGTTTTTCCTTTCATCCTCTCCCAAGGGGGAGAGTTGTGTAGTGCAGTTTTTTTCTTTTGGACTTTTAAAATAATATATTGTATTACATATATTTGGTTTTTTTATGTTAAAAAAAGCAAAGTGAATGAGAGACAACCTGACTTTCCCGCTGAACGTATGTGATGGTCCTTAGTTCAGTTGGGAATTATTGTTGTTACAAGTGTTATTTATTACAGGTATGTGCATTATCATTGCACCTTGCACTTAATTCAATTTGTATATAGATCTCACAGAAAAGGAGTTAATGGGAGCCTGTGCACCCAGTTAACTCTCCTGGCTGTACTTTGATATGGGCCAGATACTTGAGCTATTGGGCACATTTGCAGAGGAGTTAGGTTTCATTTTAAAAGGGGTAGAAAAACTGCCAGAACAGCATCCTGAGCTAGGAAGCTCTTCGTATGGTAGAAGTTAGACTTCTTTGCCTCCATTTTCTTGAGCAGGGACCAGATCAGCCCCCCACCTGGCCCCCCTCAGGCCCCAGGGGAGGCGCACCTAGGCCAAGGGTCAGTGAGGATCTAGTCAGGGAACTTCTGGAGGGACTGGATGTATTTAAATCAGCTGGTCCAGACGATCTCCACCCCAGAGTGCTGAGGGAATTGGCTGAGGTCATTGCG
>NW_017728947.1:105381398-105386000 GCF_001723895.1 Crocodylus porosus
ACTTCACAGTCAGGGCGGCTAGGATCTGGAACCAACTTCCAAGAGAAGACCCTGGGGGTCTTTAAGAGGAGGCTAGATGTACACCTTGCTAGGGTCGTTTGACCCCAGTACTCTTTCCTGCCATGGCAGGGGGTCTGACTAAATGATCTACTCAGGTCCCTTCCGACCCTAGAAACTATGAAACTATAACCCTACTAACTATGAAACTATGAAACTAAGTGGGGTTACTGCTTTTGTTGGCCCCTTTTACCAGGATTCAAGATGCAGGGAAGTAGCCTTGTCAGCAGGCAAGCTCAAGGAAGAATGGATGACTAGCAGAGCCCCAAGATGCTCAAGATTTGGGGTGGAGGGAAGTCATTTTGAGTTGGCAGGTCTGCACCTTGGGCAGCAGCAGCAGATGGGTCTGGAGCAGTAGGCAACAGATGTGTAACAGGACAAGCTACTGTCGTGGAGGTTAGCACAGAAGCCATTGCCGAAACCAAAGCCAAAATCCTGCCCTGCAGCAGCAGCCTTTCCTGGGAGCAAACCTCTGGTCAGCACCAACCCCATAGCTGCTGCTGATGGCCAAAACTACCATGTGGAAGCTGCAGGGAGGTCAGGGGTTGAGCCCCCCTCTCCCCTGCCCATTCCCCCCATTTAGGCAGCACCTGGAGCTCTTGTCCTGCTTGACCACCTGTATTTGCCCACTGAATTTAGTCCAGCACTATTTGTGCCAGAGTAAACTCATCCAAGCCCGATGTCTACACGAGCCCAGTGACAGCAGCAAAGTGAGCAGCATAGCGGTTTAAGCCAGGGATGCTTCTGGCCTGCTGCCACAGACACAGGAAGCTCTAGGCTTTGGCCACAGCTGCCCGCAGTCATCCACAGCTGAGCACAGACACTTGGACACCATCCCTGTGCTTTGAAATGCTGCCCCATGCTGTATTTTATTCTCCGGTCACACGCTGCTCTGGCCCTAAGCAGTCTGCAGCCTACTGGCAAAGCCCACAAAATACTGTCCTGAGATCCTGTGCCCAGCATATCATGGACGCATCCTGCCCCGGCCATGGCAGTGAGAGCACTGTGTCCACGAGGCTCTTGCAGACCACCACCTTGTCTACTTCCCACAGTAGGGTACCTGGGCAGCCACCCACAGACCCTATCCCCTGTTCAACCAAAGAACATGCACATTGTGAACAGTTTGCAACAAAACCCAAACTTTATTTCCCTTCGCAACACCACAACAGACCCCCTCCGTCCCTCCTCTCCCAACAACAGGCCCCCCCAACCCAATACGCACCATCAGTAAAGCACCCTCATCCTGTGAAACTGTGAAGAGTGTGTGTGTTTCCAACTTCCAGAGAGGCAACAGTGGGGAGGAGGCACTGAGGGCATACAGCCCGGAGGAGGCACCTGGCTCTCCAGCCTCCGCAACCATGATCTTGGGCCCAGACACCATGCTGAAGCCATTGAGCCAGGGGCTGGCCTGGTAGCCAGGGTGGGCACTGTCCAGCCCACTCAGGCCACTCCCCCCCCGCTCCTCCTCCTCCACAGGGCTGGCGTGAGAAGGGCCCGCATGGAGAGCTGGCCCCATGATGCCAGCTCCCACACAGGTGATGCATGGATGTGGGGCAAGCAGTGGGTGAGGTGGGGGGCCTGGCTGCTGGGGACCCAGGATCTGGAGCAGAGGCTGGGGGCCCTGGCCACTGCAAGTAGTGCTGCACCTCCTCCCAAGCCCACTGAGGATCTGAGGCAGGCTCACGAGCAGCTGCCAGGGGCCAGCTGGGCCTGGGGCTGGGGAATGGGGGGGGGCAGGTGGGCCAAAAGGCAACACCAGGGCCAGCACTGTGTCAGGGTCATCCTCAGTGTCCTTCACCGCCCATCACACCATGATGTGCTGCTCCTCTTGGGTCTCCACCTACTTCTGCAGGAAGCCAAGAAACACTCTGCATTTTTTTTTTATTGGTTAAAGAATTTTTTTGTGTTCCAAGCCAAATCAGCCAAATCAAGTCCAAATCCATGAGTCAGTCCAGAACCATAAGTGGCCCTACAACCGGCAAACATCCTCCACCCCCACCAGGGGCTTCAGATATTTCCAAAGTCTTTTGGCAAGCATCCTACATGCACACCCAAGCCCAGAGGTTTGGGGTTCAGATGCCCCTAAGTTTCACCTGCCCTCAGCCATATGGCCACAGAAGCAAGCTAGGGAGGAGCCTCCCATTTCCATAAAGTGGGCTTTAAGCCCCAGCACCTCAGTGGGTACTAAACCACACCAAAGGAACAGTTATCCCTGGGAACACTTAAGGAAAACTGCCTTCGTGGACCCAGATACATGGTGTTTCCCCTTCTAGGTAAGACTTTTGGGTTTGCTGTCAGTTATGGTCCACTGTCCATCTTCCAGGCCTTGCAGTACCAGGCACAACTCTCCTTGAGCCAGGCCTCAAAGATGCTGACCAGCCACTCGAGCAGAGCCATCCTGTCCTGGCTCTGGTGCTGACAGAGCGAGTGCATGCGGATCATACCAGCAAAGGGTGGTAGCATCCTTGGGGCCCCATCTCCACTAGCAGCAGGTGGGTCTCCCCCACGTCCAGCAGCTGATCCTGCAGAGCAAGGACAGAGAGGTTCCTTGTGAGAGTTTGCAGCATTTCAGAGATAGCATGCACTGTATATAGGGCCTGTGTATTGGCTACCCTCGGTTCGGGGGCTGTGCACACACAGATGCCCAGGGACTGTGGTAGGTTGCCTTTCCACAGGCAGCTGCTGAGTGACCCTTCCCTCCCAGCTTCCACAGTGGGGGCAGGCGGGCCGCTTGCTGCTTGCCGTAGGCAGCCTGCCTTCCCCGTACACTACCCGGGCCAGGCCATGGCTGGCCCCTGTGGACAGCTGCCAGGGCTGCTCCCTCCCTTCTCCTCCCTACAAGCCAGGCACTTTGTTCCCATGCTGCCAGGCCTGTGGTGCCAAGGTTCACACTTTCCCACAACGTTTGCCACCACCTGGAGGGACATCTCTGCCTACACTATAAGTGGCTGACTCCTGCAGCTGGGGAGGAGAATGCCACTGCCATTGAAGAGCTTCTCCACAAGTGACGGGTCCCTGGCTACCTAGCTGGGAACCTGTGGGGCACTTGATGAAGTCCTGAATTGCCTCCTGCCTCCCTGCATGTTGTGGGAGGGTGGGGGGGTGGGACTCCAGTGAATGCAGGGGCAGCATGGCCAGGCAGTTTGGGGTGGGCAGGGAAGAAGGGCCCTCACCCTCTACCCACCCCCATGCAGGGCTGCTGGCTCCAGTGATGCAGCCCGTGGGCAGCTGCATGAGCTGAAATGGACATATGGACATGGGTGGCTGTAGTGCCCACCCCCCTTTCCTCCTGGCTCTCGTCCCTGTGTGAGGTTTACTGGGCTGGTGTGGCAACCACTCCTCACAGTCGAACAATGGTGACAGTGGGGGCCTTGGGGACACTGACCACCAATTAATTGAATTTACCATATGGAGTAGAGTGGGTAAGATAACTAGTAGGGTGGAAGTGCTTGACTTTAAGAAGTCTAACTTCAGCGTGCTCAGGAGTTTAGTCAATGGCGCACTGCAGGATAGGAGGATTGGCGAGATGGGAGTCCAGGAAGGGTGGTCATTCCTGAAGGAAGTGAGTCTTGGGGCACAAAGGGAGATGATCCTGGTGCAAGGGAAAAGGGGTAAAGCGGCTAAAAAACTTCCTTGGCTAAACAGAGAAATCCAGGAAAGCCTAAGGGCAAAAAAGAGGCATATAGGTGGTGCAAGCAGAGGGAAGCTACCAAGCAGGAGTGTACCTACCTGGCATGCACTTGCAGGGAGGCAGTTAGAAAGTCCAAAGCAACTATAGAGCTGAGGCTGGCAACACAAATAAAAGACAACAAAAAGTCTGTGTTTAGTTATGTAGGGAGTAAAAGGAAGGCACAGAGCGGCACAGGACAAAGCAGGAGCTGAACAAGCAGAAGCAATTAATGACAGATGGGGGACAAGGCTGAGCTCTTCAGTGAATTTTTTGCATTAGTGTTCATAGATTCATAGAATCACAGAAGTTGGGTTGGAAGGAACCTTGTAGATCTTCAAGCCCAACCCCCTGCCTGGCCAGGAGAAAGAACTGGGCCCAAACGATCCCAGCTAGGTAGGCATCAAGCCTCCTCTTAAAGACCCCCAGGGTAGGAGCCAGCACCACTTCCCTTTGGAAGTTGGTCCCAGATCCTAGCCGCCCGGACCGTGAAGTAGGTCTTACAGATGTCTAATCTAAACCTCCTGTCCAACAACTTATGGCCGTTATACCTTGTTATGCCAGGGGGTGCGAGGGGAAACAAGGTCTCTCCCAGACCCTTCTGGTCCCCCCTAGTGAGTTTATAGACAGTCACCAGGTCCCCCCTCAGCCTTCTCTTGTGAAGGCTGAACAGGTTCAGGTCCCGCAGTTTCTCATTGTAGGGTCTGCCCTGCAGTCCCCGGATCATGCGGGTGGCCTCCTCTGGACCCTCTCCATGTTGTCCACATCCCTCCTGAAGTGGGGCACACAGAGCTGGACGCAGTACTCCAGCTGTGGCCTGACCAGTGCCGCATAGAGGGGGAGGATCACCTCCCTGGCCCTACTTGAGATGCACCTGT
>NW_017728947.1:105386195-105394722 GCF_001723895.1 Crocodylus porosus
ATCTGACTGTGTAGGCATCAATGCCACAGTCACCCAATTTTTTAATGAGGATGGGGTGGGAGACAGTGTCAAAGGCCTTGCTGAAGTCTGGAAAGAGTACATCCACTGCAACACCTGCATCCAAGGCTTTTGTGACCTGATCATAAAAGGCAATCAGGTTGGTCTGACATGACCTGCCCCTAATGAAACCGTGCTGGTTGCCCTCAAGCATCATCTCTCAGGCCGGCCCATCGCAGATGTGCTCCTTGATGATCTTCTCAAGGAGTTTCCCTAGGATCGAGGTAAGACTGACGGGCCTATAGTTGCCCAGGTCCTCCCTCCTCCCTTTTTTAAAGATGGGGACCACGTTGGCCAAGGTTCAGTGACTGGATGATCTACTCAGGTCCCTTCCGACCCTAGAAACTATGAAACTATGAAACCCTCTGCCCCACTTACCTTAGGGGGAAATCAGCTGTTGCTGCCCCAGCTGCTGTCTCCTCTGCAGCTGCTGCCTTCGTCGCCGAGGTAAGGTGGGTACATGTGTGGCACATGTGCACCCTGCTCCCTCTGCTCCTGCTTCCCAACTGCGAGGGAATTTCAAACCGCCACTTTTTAAAACCCACGGTTTGAAATTCCCGCGGTTGTGACCTCAGCCAATCAGGCCTTCCAGTTAAGCCAGAAGTGCTTGCTGGCAGCCCCGCCCCCTACCGACCCTCCCGCTGGGATCCTGGGGAGGCAGGGATTACCACCCCCAAGGGGCTTGTCGGAGCTGCCCCCCCGCTTGGGGGAAAGCCGCCCCCGCTGTCTGCCTGCCCGTGCGCAGCTCGGGTGCACAGCTCCCTGTCGGGCAAGCTAAAAGGGCTCCAGAGGGCTTCCCCTCTGGATCCACTTCAGCTGCACTGTACCCTCTGCCCCACTTACCTTAGGGGGAAATCAGCTGTTGCCGCCCCCGCTGCTGTCTCCTCTGCAGCTGCTGCCTTCGCTGCCGAGGTCAGGTGGGTACACGTGTGGCACACATGCACCCTTCTCCCTCTGCTCCTGCTTTCCAACGTGTTCTTGAACAAGGGTCAAGCTAAGTCTCCTAGTGGGCTCTTAGGTGGGCATCAGAGGGACACCAGCCCCTACAACTGTTGACGCTGACTTGGTGCAGAGTCATTTCGACAGAATGGATGTGTTCAAGTCAGCAGGCCCGGATGAGCTGCATCTGAGGGTAGTGAAGGAATTGGCTGGTGTCAGAGTAGAACCATTGGCATGGCTGTTTGAGCACTCGTGGCACTCGGGTCAGGTCCCAGAGGACTGGAAAAGGGCTAATGTTGTCCCTGTTTTCAAGAAGGGGAGGAAGAAGGATCTACCTCCATCCTTGGAAAAGTCTTTGAAAAGATTATGAAGGAACATATTTGTGTGAGTCCAGTGGGAAAAATAATGCAGCAGGGCAACCAGCATGGATTTGTAGCAGGCAGGTTATGCCTGACTAATCTGGTTTTGTTTTATGACCAGGTCACAAAATGCTGAGACGCAGGAGTAGAGGTGGATGTTGTTTTTTTGAATTTTAGGAAGGCCTTCGATATGGTATCTCATCCTATTCTCATAAATAAATTAAGAGGCTGTGACACAGATGTTTACACAGTCTGGTGGGTGGCAAATTGGCTTAGTGGTTGCACTCAGAGAGTAGTAGTATACAGGACGGTATCAACCTGGAAGGATGTGGGTAGTGGGGTCCTGCAGGGCTCTGTCTTTGGACCTGTACTCTTCAATGTCTTTATCAGTGGCTTGGATGTGGGTGTGAAGTGCACTCTATTCAAGGTTGCAGGTGATACTAAATAGTGGGGTGAAGTGCAACTCCAGAGGTTAGGGAACGATTGCAGGCAGACCTGGACAGGTTGGAAAAGTGGGCAGTACACAATAGGATGCAGTACAACAAGGACAAGTGCAGAGTGCTGTGCCTAGGGTGCAAAAATATCCAGCACATCTACTGGCTGGGAAGTGACCGTCTCAGCAGCACAGAAGCGGAAAGGGATCTCTGAATCACAGTGGACTCCAAGATGAACATGAGTCGTCAGTGTGACAAAATCATCAGCAAAGCTAACTGCATTTTATCATGCATCAGCAGATGCATGACAAATAAATCCAAGGAAGTGATACTTCCCCTCTATGCCGCATTGGTCAGACCGCAGTTGGAGTGCTGCATCCAGTTTTGGGCGCCGCACTTCTAAGAAGGATGTTGATAGACTCGAGAGGGTCCAGAGGATGGCCACTCATATGGTTAAGGGTTTACAGGCCAAGCCCTATGAAGAGAGACTATGGGACTTAGAGCTCTTCAACCTCTGCGAGAGAAGGCTGAGAGGTGATCTTGTGGCTGCCTAGAAATTCACTAGGGGGGCGCAGCAAGGAATTGAAGATGCTCTGTTCACCAGGGCGCCTCTTGAGGTAACAAGGAACAATAGTCACAAATTGGCAGATAGCAGATTTAGACTAGATATCAGGAAGAACTTCATGGTTAGGGTGGCCAAAACTTGGAATGGGCTTTCAAGGGAGGTAGTGCTCTCTCCTACCTTGGGGGTCTTTAAGAAAAGGCTGGATAGGCATCTGGCTGGGGTCATCTGACCCCAGCACTCTTTCCTGCCCAGGCAGGTGGGGTGGACTCGATGACCCTAGCCTCTATGAATCTATGATGTCTCTGGCTGCAGAGATGAGCAACCAATGCATCCCGTGGCAGTAAGGCTCAGCATGAAGCTGCCTGGGCAGTGGCCCCCTCTGGCGATGTGCAGGGCCCATCCTCACCCTGTCTTCATCCGAGGCAGACCATTGCCAGAGGAGCTTGGGCAGGTGATGGCCCAGGCTGCCTATGTTGCCGGGTGAGGCCAAGGGTGAGGACCTGGTGTGGGAGCTCTAAGGTACCCTCCCCCAGAGAGTCCTTCTGGCCCACAGCCTCTGGCTGAGGATCTGGCAGCCCAAATGTGCTGCAAAACATCTGTGGGAGCCAGGATGCTGTCCAGGTCCCACAGAAAGGGTTTGGATGTTGCAGTCAGGGTCTTGGCCTTGACCCGGCACTGTTGACTGGACTACTGGTATCTGTGCTCCAGCACCCATCAGGACACATCATCATAAACATGGACATTGGCCCTTGTCACCTGGCCAAACATCTGCTGGACCTCAACATCCCCCCAGATGACTTTTTCTTCATGGCTCCAGTTGGGCCCCTGTCCCCATGTGCTAGTGGGTACAGGGCCCAACATGGCGGCAGTTGGCAGGGCCCTCATCAGGTCAGACCTGGGCTCCGGATGGTGGTATTGGGTGGGAAGTGCCTGCAACAGTGGGGCATGGTGGTCAGGGGGCAGGCCTGGGCTGGCAGGAGCTTCAGTGGTGCAGTCCATTAGGTGGTGGAGGATCTGCCTGGGCCACAGGGGTCCTGAGGCTGCCATGCCACATGGCTCAGCAGCAGGCAGGAGTCTGGCTCCCTACTGGCTTTGCTGACTAGGCGCAATTTGCATTTGTGTCACCATCTATACATGCATTTAATCATGCTAATTTATTCTGCTGTCAGATAATACTTGTGTCTGACAGGACTATCCTATGCCACAGTAAGTTAATCTACTATGTCCTAATAGGGGCACATGTGTAGATGGTGACACTTTACTGCAGAGCAAATTAGTCTACTCCACTGTAAAGCACATGTGTAGACATGCCTGCTGAGTCACAGAAGAAGTAGACCAATGCAGGAGATGAGATGGCAATCAATAGAGGGGCGTCATATGAGGTCAAAAATCTGTGGTGCCATGCCCAATGACAGTGATGTGCATGACTGGTGTCACCCTTCTATTGTGTTAGATGCTTTACAAATACAGACAGTCCATGCCCCAGAGAGACTGCAATCCAGGTATACAGGTAAGAGCCAAAGAAAGAGCTAAAGACAGAGGACAGTAATTCATACTGTATTGCTTTCAAACTCATTAAGAGTTTCCAATCCAGTAGACAAGTTTTACCCTTATTGCAGAAAATTCCATTTTTGCTGGAGGCTGGAACTACATCTAAATATATCAACGTTCAACTATTACCATAACAATTCAATACAAATAAAAGCCATAACATAGCTTGGCAGTGTACCCCATATTTGCTCAAGAGCTGTTCAGAAATGGAAGAGGAATGAGGGTGTAGATGACAGCTTAAATATGTAGGAAAGCTGCTTGAAGCCGGTATGTACTACTCCTAGCTCCTACCAAGCCTATTAGTCCTTTATTTTCATAAGAATTAAGTTCCTTTACAGTTGCAACTTAGAGCAAAAGATGAACCCAGCCCTGCACAGGCAAAAAAAAGCAGTTCATCACCCTGCTAAAATGCTAATTATCTTTGTTTATTAATCCAGGGTGGATTGATTCAGAATACCAGTTTTAATCAGGATTTAATTCAACAAGCAGGAGACTTTCATTGATTTTAATTTTGTTTCACGTTTGTGGGTTTTAGCTGTTTTCCTGAAGAAAGGTTGCTTCTTATTGAGTGGGACAAGTTGGTGCTACTTTTTGCGAATGAAAAGAAGTTTGCAAACACAGGCTTAGAATTCAAAATGATGCTGACTAATTGGAGAAATATTCCTTCCTCCCCCCACATGTCCTGATCAGGGCCAGGCTACTCCCTGCCTCTCTTCCCCCCCAGGTTAGGGCCAGGCCATGTACTCTCCTGTGGTCAGATCAGGTCCCCACTGCACGGGCCTTCCATACCGAATCAAGCCCACTGGCCAGATCTGGGCTGTGGATGGATCTGGCACTGCCTATCTGGCCCACAGGGTGAAAACTTTGGGCACCACTGGATGAGACAAATATCTGTCATAAGTAGCCTGTCAGAGAGAAAAGCCAGACTGTCCCTAAGACCCAACAACAAAACAGTAATCAAACCAGCAGACAAAGGTGGAGCTATAGTGATCTTCAACTATCAAGACTACATCAATGAAGGTAAAAGGCAACCCTCAGACAAAAAATACTACAAAGAACTTGGGGAGGACCCTACACCAGAATTTGCCCTGGAACTGGAAAATATCATCACTGGGACTAAACACTGATACGGGGTTCATGCTACATTATATTTTATCCAATTCCTGAATTCTTTCCACACAAGGAGGGTGAGATAGAGCCTCCTCCCTTTTGATACGTCTCAATCTCCCAGTAATCACCTTCTTTTCTTTTGCTAATTGGGCATCTGCTACCCCTGAGCTTTTCTCTCAGCTCGTTCCCTCTGCTGTTCTTTCACTATGCTGTGCCTGGCTTCTGCAGATCTAAGACCCTGATGAGGAATGTTTTGCATTTGAAAGCTTGTCTAACTTTATCCCAACTACATAGTTGGTCCAGTAAAAGATATCACCTGGTTTAGGCATAGTTGGTCTTGCCTTTGGCAAGGGGGTGGATTAGACAATGCATTAGAGTCTCTTTCTCTGTTTCCTGTGATCCATGGTCATCAGGGAGTCCACAATGAGACTGAAGATAATAACCAGAGCAGGCTGGGAGGCTACGCACCACCACTGTAGGACTGGGTCACCAGGCTGGCTCTGCATCAGTCTTTAGGATGGGGTAGGCACTCCATAGCAGAAGAAGTGAAAAGAAAGGGTTCCATGATGTTAGGAAGTTTGAAAACCACTGTAATATAGGATACTATTTTTAGCTATGATTTGTGACAAGCCACCTTTGGGTGGATATTACAATTAATGAATAAAAACTAAAAAATCTTAAAATTGCTATTAAGTAAATAAAACTACTTTACATGTTTTCATAAGAAAAAAAAGTTTGTCAGATCACACTTTGTAAGTTTTTCAATCCATCCAGGAAGAGCACACACCAACTGCAGAGGCTTCCTCAGCTTGACAAAGGGTTTTTAAACCTGAAAGCTTCCTAAAATTTTTTCCCCAACTATTTAAGTTGGTCTAATAAAAGATACCAGATTCACCCAAACAACCTTGTTTGCCTATGTCCTTAGACCAACACAGCTACAACCTACACTCCTCAAATTACACTTTGCATTTAAAACTGATTTATTAAATAGAGATACTTGAATTTAACTGTTTCTCGTCACTGTGTCAATCAAGATTTTAAAGCCAGCAGATTTTATCTTCCTGTATTTCCCTTTTATTCAAAGATTAGTAAACTGCGTTCTCCTGCTTTTTTAATACTCAGTTTCTGAACTATGAATGTGTCATTATACTATATATATATTAGATGATCTGGGGTCTTGTGAACTCAGCGTCATTCCTGCCTGTGGCAGGGGGTCAGGCTAGATGATCTGTTCAGGTCCCTCCTGACCCTAGCTCCTATGAAACTGTGAAACTATACTACTTTCATACAATGAAATGAAGGAAATGCTCTCTCTCTACCTACTACTGTCAAAAAGTAGTTCAGCACTTCAAAACATTCAGATTGCAGGTGTTTAGCCAATTACTTCTTCAAATTTTAGGTCAGTGGTTTAACTCTCAGCTTCGGCATCAAACATTTACCTTAAATTACTTTCATAAGTTACAGTAAGTGTAAGCAAGGCTATAATTTTAGATTAAAAATGAAAAATGTATTTACCTTCAATATAAAGAAGTAGATTATGAGTGAGTAGTTAAAAAATTCCTTTCCCTAATAAGACAGAAGCAAAATGTATTTGTATTGGACATAGTTTCCTTTCTGGGTTGTTTTAGGTTACCTAGAACAATGGTGGCCAGCCTTTTTTGGCAGGCATGCCACAAAGCAAGCTGCACACCCTGCCCAACTGCTGCTCAGATCCCCTTCCTCTGCCCAATCTGCTGCTCTGCTTTCTGCTCTGTGCTCTGTTTCCTGCCTGATTTCAGGAAGGGAAAGGAGTCTGAAGGTTCAGTAAGATGAACACAGGTATTAGAAATCCTTGAGAAACTGTGTCTTAGAACTAGAACAACTTAAAACTCAGTTGGTCTAATAAAAGATCTCACACCTACTCAAAGGACCTTGCCTGCCTATGTCTTAGAATTGGACTTTTTTTCCCAGAGGATACGATTGGCAGGACTATTTCAATCCCTGTTGAATAACCTGAATCTTAGTTTAACTTCTCAAACCCAGCAAATGCTGTACACTTTGCAGGGGTGTATGTGGTAGCCATGTTGGTCTAAGACAAAAAGAAATGCACAAATCAGAACTCTTGGTTCCAAAATGATACCTTTTATTAGACCAACTGAGAAACTGCAAAAAATATCTTTTTCTGCAAGCCTTCAGACTCATGCACCCTTCATCAGGCTCAGGGAAAGTTCAAGACTGTAAAAATATCCCCATATGTAGGAAATAAACTTCATTTTTGCACAGAGGAAGCAGAAGTTAGAAAACTGTCCCCCTGGGTCCATGAGAGTCTCTTTGTGAGCTTGCTGTTTGTTGTGTAGATCAAGCAAGATTTCAACCCTGGTGGTGTCAGATGGCTGGCAGGGAGGTGTAGAAATCTTTCTTGTTGTTCAGCAATGAAGTTTATAATGCAAAAATTGGCTAAAATTCAACATCTTCCATGTTTCAGGGATGTATGCAGTAGCTGTGTCGGTCTGAGACTTTGCAGAAGCAACAGTGACATCTAGTGGAGGGGGGGGGAAGTATTGCAACTTTCCAGATCGCAGCTAATATTTAGGACGCATCCTGACAGCTAATGGTACTCCTGAGGAATTTGTCCAAACAGGAAATCTCATGTGCCAAAATTGTTATTGTCGTTATGAAAACAGCAAAAACTGCTTTGAAAACATCTAGGGCAGAATCCTAGTTCTCTTTACAATTTGTGATGCTAATCCACATGCATTAGGCTGTATTCTGGTGGGGCAGGCACACGGCTCCATACAGGAGCCGAAGTCCCAAAATTGTAGCCTTGAAAAAAGAATGGTGGAAGGAGGAGGGCCCTTCCTCCCATATCTTAGCCAATGATCTAATGGCTGAGGCATCTGCCCAAGAAGCAGGCAACCCAGATCTCTCTCACTAAGACAGGATTTGAACCTATGTCTGTCTTTGCTTTACTTCAGCATAAAGCACCACCAGGCCACAAGTCAGCTATTATACAGGGTGGTTTTGTTTGTTCCCCCCTTGGAGCTGATCCACTGTACCTTGCATTTAATAGTCATCAGAAAAAATGGAGAGTGGTAGGAAAGTTTTTGTGCCATTCCAGACCCTGGGGTCTGCTCCCTTCCAGGCCAAAATTTGGTTTGCTGAGCCACAAACCCTTTAACTTAGACTGGTTTCCTCCAGGCAGCACGTATGTCACATTCTTAGCTAATCAAGAGGCCAGCTTCAAAAACAGAGCTGGGAAGAGGCCTGTCTGAATAAAACTTAACCTACAACCTAGTGATTAGAGCACTATGCTTGACTTAAGGGTTCAAGCCCTGTCAGGGTGAGGAGGGACTGCAACCTGTGTTTCTTATGCAAGAGCCCTAATCAGAGGTTGAAAAGATGTGAGAGGCCACCACTTTAGGCACCTGTTAGCTTGGCTACAGTCCTGGGACTTACTGTATTCACCCAGGTGTGCGTGTACAGATCTGCATACCTGTCCTACCAAAGCACAACCTACTGGGCATGCTCAGTAG
>NW_017728947.1:105394932-105425153 GCF_001723895.1 Crocodylus porosus
TTTCACATTAGCCAGTCATGTCCCTGAAATAGTCTCATTGGTTGTTCATATATTTCACACACAGTTGAGTCCAGCTTTACTGATGAGTACCTAACCTTGAAAGGTGAAAACCACCGAAGGCTGGAAGCTTGTTATTCAGGTTTACATGATACTTTTACAGTTTAGTACAGTATTGTGATTATTCATGACATGTTTATGTAGCTGGAAAATGTCCTGCTAGATGCAAAAATCCTCAGCAATTGTATTTGAAATGAGTTGGAACAAACTGACAGACTTCTATCTTTGGTGAAGGTAGCACATGCCTTTGTGTGCATTTACAGTGGAACACTTGAGAAGGAGTTAAATCAAGAGAGAAGCCAAGAAAAAAAAATGAAAACCTTGTGTAAGAAGCATCCCTGTACTGGAATACATAAGCTAAGTTTATAGACATGTTGGGAAGAGAGAGAAAGCTCAAAGGAAGCAGTACACCATTACATGACTGAAGGCATGGAAGGAAAGACAGGGATTGAATGAATTGGAAGAGGTTACCAGAAGACATCAATGAGAAGGTGACAGACTGGGACTGACTAGGAGACAGAATCACTGTGAGGTTTGGTGCAAGCATACAATTTGTCTTCCAGGTCAGGACAAAGAGCCCCTCCTAACAAAACAACAGTGAGGGTGACAAATTAGGAGAGAATTATGCAGTTAAATTTTGCTGTACCTTTTAACCTAAATGTAGCCAAAGACTCTGCCTGTTACATAATAAATAAAGGCTTGTTTGGGAAAAGCTGTTCCTATGTCATTGCAAACATCTGCTAGTTGCATAGTTCTTGAAACAATTAGCTCATAACTAGGGATCCAAGTTCATGGTGAGAAGTAAAGTACAAGCCCAAACTTTCTGAAGCAATTCCAACATCCATGGTTGTGTCCCTGAAATAGAACTTGGGCATGTCTGCCCAAGACATGTTCATGCATATTAGCCTAAGTTAATGCATATTACAGGCACATATCTACATGTGCAAGCCCTTAATGTGCATCAACTTAGGCTAATCATGTAGGCATCAGATTTACATGTGATTAGTTAATGCGCATTAACACACGTGTAGATGCAACCCGGCACTAAGTTTAGTGCTGGGTCTGCCCTGCCACTAGGGGGCTGGCCTGAGCACACTCCCAGGGAAAATCCAGAGGTTGGGGTGCTGTCCCCCTACATCCTCCCTCCTATGGCCCCCCACTCTGGGCTTGAAGACACAAAAGTTTGTAAATAGTTTTCCCCTTGGCATACCATTTTCCTCTTGTATATAGTTTTCCCCTTGTAAGCGGGTCTCTTATTGTTGGCGGATGGGGAAGGTGGTGATGGGGCTTTGTTGGTTGAGGGAGAGTGGGAGGGGGTTCTGTTTGTTGAGAGGGGAAGGGGAGGGATGGGGTGGGTGTTGTGAGGGTAATAATGTTTTTTTGTTTTAACCATGGCTGTATCCTGAGAGTGGTGCTGGGAGTGGGCAGGGGGTAGGAGGTGTGTAGGTTGCAGGGCAGGTGGGCTGGAGCAGGGTGTGCCGTAGGAGGGGGTCAACCAGGGCCTCCCACAGCCAGTGCCCTGGCCCCTACTGGTGGGTGCATGGCTGTCCTGGGGCCTGGGCAGAGGGGCTTGCTGGGGTCATCGCTGGCAGGGGCACTGGTCATTTCTGTCAGAGGCCAGCTGTAGCAGTATGGTGCTGGGCACTGCTGGCAGGAGCAGAGGCTGAAGCAGGGTGGACAAAGAGGGAGCTGCCATGTGCTGCCACTGAGCTGAGCATGTGGCTCCTGGGCAGCGAATGGGATGGCCATTGATCAGAGTTTCCCAGATGGCTGCCAGGTGCTTGCAGCTGGCTCTGGCTTCAACATGGCCATGAAGTGCTGGCAGCCATGTGGCCAGAGGCTGGAGCTCCCTCCAGTGGCCACTGGGGCACATGGCAGGGCTACAGGGACTTGAGACTTACTTTAGTGCTGAGTTTCTGCATGCCTAGACACCTGCCCAAAATTGCTTAGTGCACATTAACTTAACATGCATTAAGTTTTGTTGCACTTAAATGCACATGTGGGTGTGCCCCTTGTGTCCCAAATTTCAAGAACTGTGCCTTGATTGGTTCTGTCAAATGTTCTTATGGCACTAGGCAGCATACTGCTCCATCTGCTGACAGGATACAACATGACACTGCCTGGTACCTCATGTTCAGGAATCGGGTTTTATGTTCACCATGGAAAAACCTGGATTTTCTCATTTTAAGTAGAAAAACCTGGATTTTCTCCTTTAAAGGAGAAAACATGGGAAAATATAAGTTTCCTCTTCTAGGCTGGCAGAGTTCCTGCCTGCGAGGGGCTAGGGGGAGAGGGAGGAGGGCGATCAGGCAGGAGGCAACATGTTCATGCGTGTGCATCCACATGCACATGGCAGCCAGGCAGCCTGGAGAGCAGCTCCTGCAGCGGCCCCCAGGCAAGTGTGGGGGTAGTGGGGACTGAGGCCCCCATAGTGACGGAGGGAGTTAGGCAGGATTGGAGCTAGGTCTGGGGCTGCTGGCCAGCCAGGGTGGTCCATGGGGCTTGGGGCCTGGGACCATGTGCATCCATAGGGCCCAGGTGGAGAGTAGGATGGAGCTATGGGTGGCTCATCCAGGGGGTGGGGGTGACACTGTGTATACTTGTGGGGGAGCCTTGGGGGGCACATGCCACCCAGATTTGTGCACGGGGCAGAGGCGGGCTGCCCACTGTGGGCTCAGGGCTCCACATCCTGCCGCAATCCCCCCGGGACCTCTGTTGCCCAGTAGCTCAGTCCCAGTGCAGCATGGCAGAGCAGAACAGGAAGGCTCAATGCTGCCACCGGGAGCTATGCTGCTTCCACCAGAACCACAAGCAGTATAGCTGCACTGGTGTAGCACTGAGTCTAGGCTAGTTACTTTAGTTTGCCTCTAAATAGCTCTCGTGTAGTGCCACGCTAGAGGTATAGTGGTATACCACTATAGTGGCTGCAAGTGGTGTAGATTACTTGTCCAGAGGCCTGCAGAAGATCTAAGAGATGCCCCAGATGTTCTTTCCTGAAAATTGGTTGCTGTAGTGAGAAAGGGAGGGGCAGAAGCCAAGGACCTGATCTCAGGATAACAGAGTGGGGCCTCCTCTTTGAGAAGAGCAGAGGCAATCTTGTAACAATGGGTGAGCAAATGGGATACCCCCAAGTGCTACCTAAGAGGGGTCCCTCCTCCATACCCTGCACCTTCTCTGCAGTGACTCTGGCTCTGGCAGAAGGGCAGAGCATCAGGGGCAGCGCGTGGTGCAGGAGCAGCAGCTAGAGGTTTGCTTCTATGGGGAGAGATGTCACCTCCACTGAAAATCAGCATTTAAATGTCTGCTCAACACACATTTCAGCAGCACAAAAAGGACTTGACATCTTCCCCTCCCCACGTCCACCCGCCAGTAGCAAGCCTCTGGCTTTTCTGCTCCTGAACCATGCAATCCCACCACCGAGACAAGCCCAGCCGAGAACAACTGACCCATTATATCTCTAAGCAGAGGTGAAGGGCTCGTTGGTAAGGGCACAAGAGCACTCCTAGGACTAAAGACTAGTGGAAGAGCACAGGCACCCCTCAACTGGTGGGAGAGTTGTGGGCTGTTTTCAATCTTGAATATTAATAGTTTTGTGTTAACTTGTTCTCAATGGAAGAGTTTACGTGGGAGTAGTGGAGGTGAAAAGTGATTAGCATCAGACATGCTCTGATTTACTCAATCTACTCTGGTTAATGAAAGACTCTGACAAAAATTATTTTAATAGAGTTTTATAGAATATTTGCATAACCCAACCTATGGGAATCTGTCTGGCTTTTAACAAAGCAATAATTCACTTCGGCTTTTTCTAGCTCCTCTGTTTTGCAGATTACGATAGTCACATTTGTACTGAGGCTTTTAATAACATATGCAATTACAAGTCCAAGCTTTATGCAGGTTTCAGGCTAGATTTATTAACTAACGACTCATCTGATTTTGATATCATGTGACTGTTCAGTATGGACTAAAAGTGCCCAGCACTGTGGGCACATGTCCAAATGCCAATAGAGTCATAGGGATGTAGGGCTGGAAGCGACTTCCACAGGTCATCTAGTTCAAGCCCCTGCCTGAGGCAGGATCATCCCTATCCAAACCATCCCATTCAGCCATAATCTAAAATCCACATAAAACTACCCTCAACCCTGATGCAACATAGACCTAACACCTTAACCTGCCACAGGAAGAGCATGGGAACCATTGCAGACAACGTCCTGCTTCTATAAAACTCTGTCAATATATGCCCAAGAGATCCCAGCTCCCTGCTACAGAGGAAGACAAAACCCCCAGAGTCCGAACCAATCTGACCATGGGGTAATATTCTTTCATGACCCCAAATATGGTGATCGATCGGATCTGACCTGAGGGGCACGACCCTCTCCCCAGAAACCTCCAGCTTTGCTCCTAGCAGAAGAATCAGCACACCCCAGTTGAATTTCCCAGCCTTAGCTGTAGCCAACACAAATGTCTCTCGGGAGGCTTAAAAAGACCCTGACACATATTCTTCTTCAGAACTCCACAGAGATGGGATTTAGGGAGAAGAAATCACATGCACTGAGTTACCTCCCTTGCAGAACAAGAGCAAAGTCCTGACTCCCCAACACACTGTATCTATTTATCAATTCATCCATTTTCATATAAGCCTAAAAAGTCACTTCAGCATTTGCCCTACTGTTAACTGCACAGCAATGCATAGTTATATAAATATTTATTTACTAGCACAAATAAAGAATGCTGTAAGCTGCTACCATGTAAGTTTTATGTGTGCAGACCACGTCTTCCTGCTGTGGTCAGCCTACAGGACATAACCCAGAGAGGTAGTGATCAAAAGTCTCTTTCACTCTTCCAATCTTGCTCCCTCCTCTCTATGAATGCCATTGCTCAATTTACAAACTTAAACATTACCCTTTCTGCCCACATACCATGACCTGCAAACACAGATAACAGAATGCAGGGTTGAGATTTAAAAACTTCTGTTCCTCCCTCCCAGTGGTGACTAAGCAGTCGAGCTCAAGTTACTTTTGACTCTATATGCTTGTCTGCTCAGCATGACCTTCCAGCACAAACCACAGTGAATAAGATATATAAAACCCAGTTAAATCTAAAGGATTACCCCAAATGCCAGTAGTGCTGTACAAACAAGAAAGAAGATGTGAAGCTGTCAATGTGCAGACCAGATTGTGTTATTTGTACTCAGGACCCATAGAAATGTACTGTATTATGTTTCAAATCTTAATAGCCCCATTTATGTGGAGTAGCACTTCACTCCCTCCCTTGTCCCACTGACTTTTGAAGGCGTGGTTGTGACTTCCTAAAACATGGGAGCCGCCAACTGAAAACTATGGGCCTCACAAAAGAATGACGAGATGAAAATCTATATGTGGCCCAGGTGGGGAGGGGAGTGGGGACAGGGCCCAGGGCCCAGGGGCAGGGGCCAGGCCTGCGGAAGGGGCAGGGGCTGGGGCAGGGAGAGCGCTCCCCCCAGTGTGGGGCTTACTGCATGGCTGGGGCTGGCATGGCTTGTGGCTCTACTTGGTCCTGGATGGCAGCGATGGTGTGCAGCTCTGGGTGGTGTTCTTGGACAGTAGGCCATGGTGCACAGGTGTTTGGGCAGAGCCAGCGGGCCATGCCTCGTGGCTGGGGCTGAGGCTGGAGAACTGTTGGGGCAGGTATTGACCTGAGCTGCACGTGGGGAGCTTGTTGGGATGGACTGCTAGTGCCCCAGGGTGCCCTCCCTAGAGACGTGGGTGCCAAGCCAGGCTGGGGGCTCAGGCAGACTGCCCATGCTACTGTACACAGCATGGCTGTGGCCTAAATCCTGGGGTACAAGGATCTCTGTCAGCTGCCACATAAAGGGCATGGACTAGTGGGCACTCCCCAACCAATGGTTGTGGTCAAAGATGGAAACCCACTGTGTCGCAAGGCCTTGACCTTTATGCGGCACTGCCAGGTCAACCAGTAGTGCCCATGCTCCCGCATCAGGCCTGACAGCCTCTCATACTCATGAGCATGGGTGCAACCACCCCAAGCAAACTAGCTCTGCACCTCTGCCTCACCCCCAGTGCCACTAGGTCAGCAGCCTCCTCTATAGACCAGCTGGGGCCCTGGGTGGCAGGCATGGGTGTGGGGAAGGATAAGGCCATGAGGGCTTCCACACTGGCTCTCTGGGCCTCTGTGTGGCTGTCCCTGTGCTGCCAGGCCTGGGCAGCTGCATTAAGCACCCAGTGTAGGGCCACAGTGTGGGAGTGGCAGCCACGTGGCGAAGCAATGCCCCACAGCACTTGCAGGCTCCAGGCAGGCTGCTGGGGGTGGACTATGGGCAGCTGGGCCTGGAAGCTGACAGGTCTGGAAGGAGCCTGGAGCAGCCTGCAGGCCTGGACAGCATGGGCCTGGCAGCCACTCAGCACTGTGGTGCCAGGCAGTGGTGCCAGGGTTCAGGCAGGCTGGTACAACTAGCCTGTGGCCTGCCCAGGGGAACACAGGCACCTAGGGTGGCCTCAGGCTCCCTGCGCATGTGCCCCAGGACTCAAAATGCCTGCAGGCTTTTAAGGCCCTGAAGCTGGGGATGCCATAGAGCTGGCCCAGCCCTGGGGTAGGAGGGGCTCCCAGCCCTGAAGCCCTGGGGCTAGCTTCAGGCTGATCTCCTAGCAACAGGACTGACCAGGAGCAAATCTGCTCCAAGTTGGCATCTACATGTACATTACTATGCAGTAACTACAGGTTTCCCTCGCTTTATGCAGGTTCTATATGTGCGAATTCGCTCTTATGCAGTGACCCTTTTTATACCAAAAGTTTGTTATATGCAAGGTAAATTCACTTTTATGCCATCAGTGTGGTGGAAGCCTACAGTCAGCTGCTTTGTGCAGTGCATTGTGGGAGTGACACACACCAAACTATAGTCTCCTGTGTGGATCTGTGCTCCTCGCTCGTTGTCTGCGACACGTGTTTCTATAGTTGCCACTAAACATTCACCACTGCCCTGTGCTTGTGTGTACTGTCTGCTGTTGGTGAACACCAAAGTTGTCTTGTAAAAGTGGTAGAAATGTGTCTGGGGGTCAGTACAGTCAAGGTCTTGGAATGTATCCCTATTTGTTACATTGTAAAGTGGGTTCCCTTTATGCGAATTAGAGTTATGCACCTTTTTCCAGGAACACACATACCACATAAAGCGAGGGAAACCTGTACTTGCAAGTAAATTTTCTTCTTGCATTTGCAGGTAGCAAATTTACTCACACGTAGTAATTTTTATTGCGCAGTAAAAGTGTGCACATGTAGACACGTGCAGTGACTGCACAGTACACTATGCAATGCAGAAAAGCATCTAGTGTAGACACACCCTGTTACTGTGATAACAGTATTTGTGAATGAGGTGCTACTCAGCCCAAATATATTAGAACCTCAGTGTGTAATAAAGCCAAGTAGGAAAAGGGCACCAAGTGCCTGAAAGGTTGGTGCATCAGAATAGTTTAGTGTTTTTAGCAGGGTAAAGGACTACACCAGCTCTTAGCATTCACTTGTTTCTTGACTACAGGGATGGCAAAGGTATGGCCTGTGTGCTGGATCCAGCCTGTTTTATTCAGCCTGCCAGGCTATCGGTGGGCTACCAGAAGTTGAAGATAGGGCTACGGAGTGTAACCTGCCGCAGAATATGAGGCCCTTGGATTCTGATGGACATATCTTGGTGACAGGAGAGTAAGGGCTGTACAGATACAGCCTTTGCTCACTTTGTGGCTGTCAGACCCCAACCACTGCCACCAACCCACCACAACTGTTGCTGGCCCTGTGGATTCAGCCCAGGAAGAGCCCCATGGTCCAGATCTGGCCTGGAGCCCAGGGTGAGTTTGATGCACATACTTTAGGGCTTCTGACAGTCATTTGAAAAGGGCAAGAAGGATTCCCACTCATACACACACACACCATGAATGTGTTATATAAGCTTTTAGTATGGTTTGGGGTTTTTTTCCCCCTTTTTTCTGAAGCAAAGGCCACAACTAAAAGTGAGAGCTTTGACTGGGGTACACTGGCGTAAATTCTGGAGAAATGCAATTACTACTTAGAGAAGCAGGTCTTGCTTTTAGATCTGAGCAGGGTCAGGCTCTATCTTATCCTCTCTGGCAAACAGCTTGATAGGAGGGTGGTATAATAATAAATTAGACAGAAATGTGGCCTCAGTTGCCTATAATGTGATTTATGCTGCAATTTAGGCTTTCATTAAAACACTGGCATAAAGATTTACTATCTAGGTGCAAAGTCTATTCACTACAATAATTGATGATGATAAAAAAAATCCAAATGTTTTACTCTCCAGTCAAAAAACAAAAAGAAAATCTCACCTTAGGTAAGTACAAGGTGGCAGGCCTTTTTGTATCTGTGCATTGTCCCAGCCTATTCCTAGTATCTCTGCCTGTGATGAAATCCAGCCAATGAATCACATGTGCTGCTAAGTTTGCTGTGTCAGAGCAGTGACTGACCATTGTCCCTAGCTCTGGGTCTTTTTGACACACTTCAGCACTTGGATCCTGCAGTTTTGTCCATTTCACCCTGGAAACATCAGCTCTCCCCAGCCATTTGCTTAGACATGTTCTTCCCAAGGGCTGTAACATATGTTACACATGCATATGTAACTCTTAAAAAGCATAAGAGAATTAAAGATGGATGGGAGACAACAAATATTTGAATGCAACCCCCCACAACCCATCTGCTCTGATCTTGTATGGGATGGTTTGCATAGGGATGTCATAGATTTCATAGACATTAGGGCTGGAAGGGACCTTGAAGTTTATCAAGTCCAGCCCCCTGCCACAGCGACAGGAAGTCAGCTAAGGTCAAAGAATCCCAGCAAGATAAGCATCCAATTGTTTCTTGAATGAGTCCAGAGTAGGTGCCTGCACCACTTCTGGAGGGAGTCTATTCTAGGTCCTGGGGGTTGGACACTAAAGAAATTTTTTCTTATGTCCAGCCTAGAATGGTCTTGGAGGAGTTTATGACCGTTGGTCCTTGTTTTTCCTTGGGCTGCTCTGGTGAACAGATGTTCCCCCAGATCCTGATATACTTATAAGCAGCCACCAGGTCCCCGCTGAGCCTGAGCTTTTCCAGGCTGAAGAGTCCCATGGGTCTCGGCCTCTCTTCAGAAGGCCTGTTCTCCTGACCTCTGATCATGCACATGGCTCTCCTTTAGATTTTCTTGAGCTTCTCAACATCCTTCCTGAATTGTGGAGCCCAGAATTGGACACAATACCCCAGCTCTGGCCTCACCAAGGCCAAGTACAAGGGGAGAATGACATCTTGGGATTTGATAGAGAAGCATCTATGGATGCAAGCCAGCGTTTTGCTCGCTTTACTAGCAGCAGTATCACATTGAAGGCTCACGTCCATCGTGTGGTCAATCCTAACCCCCAAGTCTCTTTCAGCAGTGATGCTAGCAAACATAGCACTGCCAAGCCTCTAAGCGTGCTGCAAGGGTCCACCCCTCCCCGCCCCCAAGTTGGAGTACCTTACATTTATTGGTATTGAACGTCATCAAGTTTGTATCTGTCCACTTACTAAGTTTATCCAAATCAGCCTGGATCACTAGCCTGTCCTCAGGTGTGGACACTATGCCCCAAAGTTTAGTGTCATTGGTGAACTTAGCCAGTGCACTTCTGACACTGATGTCCACATCATGGTTAAAGAGAACCGGTCCACAGACAGAGCCTTGGGGGACGCCATAATGATTCACTTCCATCAACCACTACTCTCTGGGTAGTGAGTTACCTTGGAGCCAATTTCCCAGCCATCGGACTGTGGTGTAGCCGAGGCCACAGCTGGGGAAATAGCAGACCTCCCAGGCTAGGGGGTTGGGGCGGCAGATTGCCCCCTCAGTCCCCCTCAAGAGGGAGTCTCCCATGATGACCACTCTGTGTTTTGTCTTTGGGAGAGTAGGGGTGGGTGATCCTCCTTTGTCTGCAGGAGCTGGCAGCTCTGCTGCAAGAGGTTGCAAGAGGTTCGTACCTGTTGCAAAGCTCCACAGGGGAGGGGACCTTGGTGCAGCGGGCCTTGACCACCTTGGTCCAACTCCCTGGCTGGACAGTATGGGAGATCCCCGAGTCCTCCTTTGTCCTGGAAGGTGACCTTGGTCTACCGTCTGCCTCCAGGGGGTGAAGGGCCTGGCGGTAGGAGTCTATCTCCCACTCACCATCCCTGATGGCACGCAGTCTCTGGACTGCAACCTGGAGCTCCTCTATCTGACGCCCCAGGGACTCCAAAGTGGAGCAAACCTTGCAAGGGGAGGTAGCCATGCTCCCAGTCCCATGAGCCTGGAAATGTGCCAGGCAGCCCCCG
The DNA here is from genome assembly GCF_001723895.1 of Crocodylus porosus. Lineage (NCBI taxonomy): Eukaryota > Metazoa > Chordata > Crocodylia > Crocodylidae > Crocodylus > Crocodylus porosus. The sequence goes on from NW_017728947.1 coordinate 105,405,304, forward strand.
CAGCTGAGAGCCAGAGGCTCCATCTGCGTGGAGCCCGGAGCCATGGGCTTTGTCGGGGTGGAGACCTCTGAGGTGCCGGAGGGGGGAGCTGCAGACTCCGAGGGGACCCTCGGGGTGTGGCATGTGCCTATCCGCATCGTGCTGCTGGTGGGCTGGCTACTGATGGGACTAGCTTCCCTAGGGCTCTCTGGCAGGGCCTCGGGCCCTCTCACTCACCCTCCTGTGCAAACTCCTGTGCTAACTTTTGCGCTGGGCCCAGAAGTGAGCCTGTATGCACAGCCTGTTCACGAGGCTCCGGTTGCACGGCTCCCTGGCTGCTCTCAGCTGCCTCCCTGTAGCAGAACTGCACTAGTCCCCACCCACCACAGGCCCCATTTTCCTCCGGCTGTGCTGGGGGTTGGCAGGGATGCTCCATGGCTGTTGGGGGTCGCTGGGGGACTTCAGGGTGTGGGGGCGCAACGGGCTTTCACCTGTGTGTCTCATGCTGCTCCCATAGCCCAACTGAGGTTTTTTTTTCCTTTGGTGGGCCCTGTTAAACTATGCACATGCGCAGTTGGCCCACCACTGGCACTGTGCTGCTCCCAGACAAGGGGGGGGCCCTACCCAGGATTTTGGGGACCCTGCCCCACTGGAGAGGGACCAGTGAGTACCCTCTCCCCCTCTCTCCCTGGGGGGTTGGGCCAAATAGGAGCTGAGGCAGGGTGAGATGCTCCTCAGCTCCTCTCAGCTGCCTCCCCGCAGCTGAACTGCACTAGTGCCCTCCCACCACGGGCCCCGCTTTCCTCCGGCTGTGCTGGGGATCAGCAGGGGTGCTTCATGGCTGTTGGGGGTTGCTGGGGGGCTTTGGGGTGCAAGGGTGTGATGGGCTTTCAGCCCAGGATGATCCTGCCTCAGGCACAGGGCTGGACCAGATGACCTCTGAAGGTCCCTTCCAGCCCTACTCCTCTGTGGCTCCACATACAAGTTTCTTCTGCTTCCCCTGCTCCTTCTAGCCTTTCCGTTTTAGTGATGGGGTGGCCTCCTCTGTTTGGGAAGCACAACTTTTCAGAGCAGACTTCCTCCACCTTGGGGACATTGTTGTACTCCTTGCCTTGTGTTTAACCTGTAAAATGGGGAGAGCTTCAGCCCCCTTTGTTCTCTTCCTGTAGGTTACTATGAAGGAAGTCCATTCAAAGTTAATGGCTGTCCCTGATATAACCCTATTCGTCCACCAGGCGAGAGCCAGTTATGCGGTGAGGTTGGATAGTCTTAAATGGCTGTCACAGCTTTTCAGACACGTCTTCCCTACTACTTGGCAGGTTCCTGCTACAACAGCATGGACGAGCTAATTCACAGTGATGGTGACAATTACAAATACTGTTCTTGAAACCAAATAGACTTCATAAGTGAGCATGGACTCACTCCCCAACCTGTCAGATCTTTTCCACTCCAGGAACATGAACTAAGCATAAGGAATTTCCATTTCTCCTCATGAGGTAGAGCTTCTCTTGTCAGGATGGCACTCCCTTGAAAATGAATCACCTCCATTTCATAATCACATGGTGGCTCACCCCATAAGAAAAATGTGACATTAGACATTTTTTCACAAAGGAAAGATGCTTTGCTAAGCTGTTATTAAACACATGATCTACACCTGTCAAGGCAAACTCTCTTATCTTCTGTATTATCATCCTAATAACCAAATCAAACTATATTATTCATAAAGCATTACAGAGCAGAACCAGAAGTCTATCATATGTATCTTCCCCTGTCAAGTCATACCGGATGAGTGCATTTGGAAAGTTTCTTTGCCAGTTCCTTTTAGCTGTAAAAGAGTGAGACTGACTTTAGGACCTGACTTATCCCCCAATCTGTCTCATGCACATCATGACTTTTTATTTTTGTCTATGCAAGCTGAACATTTTATATTTGATTATTTTACTGAGTGTGTTTCTTGTAGTTTGGCATTAGTACTTACTGTCAACACACTTTCATAAATGCATGTAGTGATTTATTTAGCATATGAGGTCACAAGTTCTGAACACTTATTCCATTCAAGGGCTGATTATCAGAAAGCTGAGGCCTGGTGTGCATTCATATGCTTTTGTGTAAGCAGGAACCTAGTTTACATGAGCGATTAGTCTAAATGCCTATACAATTTGAGTATTTGCATACACAAATGCACTAAAACCACATTTGCTTGTGCACAGATCAAATTTTGCAGTCTCAGTTACTGAATGTGGAACAAAAATGCGATTGTTAACACACCATAGTAAACACTTGAATTTTCTGAAAATCAGGTCCTGATATGTAGGTTATATCTTTCACCCTGTACTTTGAAAGTTCTGTACCATATAGACAAGACCACATTACTTGTCCATTAGTACTGAGAAGTCCCAGGTTTAATAATTGATGTTGTAGCAGGGAGCCAACTTTCACCACCCTCCTCCCCCATGCTCACCCTCATGGATGAGCCAGGCCCGGAAGTCCAGTGGAAAAGAGTCACTGCCATGGGTACAGTCTCTTTAAAGCTAGCATTTCCCAGCCCAGTGGGGGAAAAGAGGAATCCCAGAAGACCCCAGGAGTTCCAGGCCACCTGGAGGAGGAAAAACCTATAAAGTACTGGAGAGGTGAATCCCCTGGAAAGGGGCGAAGAACCAGGAGACTTACCTGGTGCTGGCAGGCCATCTGAGACAGAGAGATAGAAGATTGCAGCTGCTGGGAGAAGGATGCTTCGTTTGCCGCTGCTGCTGACAACTACTGTGATTCCTGTGTTGGAGAGGTAGATAGAAAGTTAGAAGCAGAGAGAATGTGAGTAAGAAATGATTGCCCTAAGAGGCAGATAATTAGCCCTACTGAGGGCAATTACAGTCCTGTTAGTCTACAGCTGGGGAAACAGGGGCAAATGACTCAAACCTTAATTGGGCTGGAGACCGCAACCTGAAGAGCTGCCATGGCAGAACTGGGAGGCATCACTAAGAGCCAGGACTGTGGGGCAAAGGACTCTGAGTGATATGAGATGAAGGGAAGGAATTAGCCCTGCAAGAAGACTGATTGATGAGAGAGTTGGCCATTTGGAGGGAAGATGGTTCATAATTAGCAGGAAGTCTGAACACCCGGGGGAACAGCTGATCGCCCTGGGGATCAGTGTATGAAGCTGTGGTGAGGAAGCCAAATAGGCTATGAGTTAAGAAAACTAATGGGTGACTTTCTAAAGGGTAAGAGAGCCCAACATAAACTGACTGTGTATGGGAAGGATGATTTGGCATGCTGAAGATTCTTTCCTTTAGTTTGTAATCCGTGTTGACTGTATGTTTATGAATGGGACAAGCTGAGCCTGAACAGAAACAGATCCAGCCCAAGACCTGCAGAGTGAACGTGGAGAGGTGAACAGATCTAGTCCTTGCTATTGGACTGTGATTGTTGGAAGTGTCATCCAAGTGGGTGATGTACCAAGGTGTAGGGGTGGAAGAGCTCTGGACAAGATACACCTCAGGACAGGTGAGGAGCCAATGGACTGTAAGGTGTAAACCCTGGGAAAAGAACAGCTGAAAGGAAGTTTTCAGAGGGTGCACTCTCCCTTAGCCTTCAATAATTTCACCAAGGCATGGCAGACAAGAAATCCAATGATAAGGGAGTGTTAACCCTAAGTGGGAAACCGACCCATGGGCCAGATAGCACCCTGTCACAGATGTGCTGAATGAAGATACATCTTTCATCCTGGCCTTTGTATAACTGTCTGTAACTATTTCTCATTTCCTCCTGACTCCTCATCACTGGCTGAACAGTATCAGCATTATGTTCTTGTTATAACTCCCTTGAGCCCTATCTCCTCCCAAATTTAGAATTTATTCCCTAAAATTAGATAATGAAATGAAGGAGAGATGAGATTTAACTTGGAACTGTACCCATCCTTAACATGGTTATTGTGTGAGTTACAACACTTAGAAGTTGTGACATACTCAGGTTTATAAAACAAAAGGTAATTAGCCACTTATAGTGTCTGACAAAGTAGGCTGCAGTGTAGCCTATGAAGACTTATGCCTCTGAACAAGTTAGTCTACTATGTGCCACCCTGCCTTGGCCTAGGTCTTTATATGTTATTGCAGGTGTTTAATATGTATCAGTTTACTGTCCTTCAGAGCCCTGTACAGTTGGATTTATGGCACAGGTGGAGGGATACAAGATAAAAGTCCCAATAATGTTATTTGTAATGCTCTGAAATACTTCTACAAGGTATTTTGTCATTTATGTAGCTAAGGTAAAGTAAACAATAGTTCAGTGTAAAGGTTTTACGGTGTTTATTTGGAATGGGCTACTTAATTTATTTGTGACGTTCTTGCTTGTTAGTAAAGTAACCATCCCAAACTCATGTTAGCACAGCCTTATGTCACAATACCATCAGGCAGGAACTACAAGTGCAAAAGCCTCCCCAGTATGTATATGTATGTTCCTGCCTAGTATAACTCTCTTGTACCACTAGGTGGCTTTTCTACATGCTGTATTTCTTTAGATCACCTTCTCCAAAGTCACTTTAAGTGCTGTAATTCTAAAATCAATTACTCTTAAATCTACAGAAAAAAAAATTGTTTGAAAACTACTCTGGTATGAAGCCACTAGGATATTGATATGAGACATGAATTCTTGAATTCTTCCACAGTTATAAAATGAAACCTTTTGAGGCAATGCCTTTAGACCTCTCTCTCTGATTATTTCTTTATTATTTTAACTACATACATTCTTGTACAACAGCAGCACCTGGTACAACGGGTACGTACTTAGGATGCATAAAGGCTGAAGAAACAGAGGCAAAGCTGTGAGCAAGAACAAGAAAAACATACCCCAGTTGCTCCTCAAGCGTGCTGATGTAAGCTACCCAGTTTCTTGTAGAAAGCACTGCAGAGATGAGTCTTGGACAAAACATGTTAGTGGAGATTTTAAAGGCCTTGAAGATGAATTTAGGATTCATCATTCACTTGCTTGACATATTTTTGTTTTCATACATTTTACTCCTTTTGTTTCAGGTGTAGGAAATGGGATTGGCTGAAAAAGTGGAGCCTCCTCCTTACGTGTGCATTAAGAACAGGGATAGAAATTACACTGGTATAAGTCCTCAGAAACCAGTTCAAATCTGTAACACAACAGAAATTCGGTGCACATAAACTACTTCCAAAATGACCAAAACTGGTTTAAGATAAACCTGGATGGATGTGGTATCAGACTTAACTGACTTAGGTTAAATTGGTTTATTGCACTTCTATCCCAGATCCCCTCCAGATTCAAATTAACTCACAGTCCCCAGCACCCAAGATGCTTTGTACCTCCCCTGCAACCCCCACCCCCTTCACAGGGTGGGTGGGCTGGCCTTAGGCCAAGGTGTTTGCTCCAGCCCAGCAGGGAGGTGTGCTCTAGCACTCCCCGATTTCTGGCCTGAGTCACTGCATGCATGTGGCTGCATTTCCAGAATCAAATGCGAAAGTCTGTTCACTTGCTTATTGGTTCAATCTACACAGCTTAGACTAGCCTGCGAAGACTGAATCAATTCAGCCTTGGGATTTTTGACTGTCTTTACTTAGCCTTAAAGACCTACAGAAAAAAAATCAATTTGGTACTTGCTAAGAATATTTTTGCAAGCTGAATATAGCAACAGATGGAGTTCTAATTTAGGCCCCAATTTCACAACCTCCTAACATGCTACAAACTTCACTTGCATTAGGCAGGGCTTAAGAGGAAGTGGCAAACCAGTCATTTACTGGTGAAAGAGGTGAAAGGTTTTGGCCTTGACACAGCCAAGAGAACAGTGGCTGGATTTGATCAGATGTTCAAAAGTTTGTTCCCACATCTAGAATCAGCAAAAATGTCAGCCCCACCTCAATAGTTTACTGTTAAAAGGCTGAACTCCTGGAGCTACATCCCTATCTTGCATAAATCATTATTTTTCTGGGCCAAGTGCTGATTTACAGCAATTGAAGATCTAAACATGACTCTTTCTACCCATGAGACTACCACCCAGTATTCACTGATTGCTTTTAAATGGGCTGCACTCCCGGGTTCCTAGGGTATCTGTTGAATCTGGGGGGAATATAACAACATTTATCTAAGCATTCCTCCATGACTTTTGTGAACTGAACAAAAGTCCCATTTAAAAAAATGAATGATTTATGATAGTGTTACCTCTTTGCAGAGAAGCAGTGAGGGTAAGGGAGCAGCTAAGCAGGAAGAACCTAAGCCTGCCCAAATTTCTTTATGTCCTCATGTCTTGCTTATCTTCTCATACTTCCTGTGGCAACCTTCGAAGGACTTTGTGGCACCCCAAGGTGCCCTGGAATTCTGGTTGAGAATCACTGGTATAAATTCACCATTTCAGTAACACTGCACTGTGCCATGTTATAATAAAAGCAAAACATAGTTGTTCCTGGCATAGTTATTTCTGCCTTTCCGAAGTGAATGCAAAATACTTTCCCTCTGCCTTGGTAGTATTTTACACTAACTTAGCTCTGTGATGTATAACGTCACAAGGTGAAATAACCTCTGATCATTTGGTAGTCACTCAGACTGTACTATCTCCACCAGCATGCCCTTGCCTGATCTCTGCATAATCCTTATCCCAGCTAGTCATTAAAAATGTACTTCATGACTTTTCACAGACATGTTTTGGCTAAACATTTCCTAACCTGGCTTCTCATTCCATTCTCAAGGTCTGTACATTGTTTCTATGGTAATTTCTTTTTAAATCAAACTTTGTACTTTTCTTTTGACTTTGCACTTCAGCTAGAACATTTTCTTTTTAAACAAAACAGAATCCTCCTCCATAACCCCACCTTTGCCTTCAGGGCCCTGGGGAGGAAAACATATGAACCAATTCTGCTTAGTGCTTTAACATCCAAGTAATATCCTCAGTAAGTCCATGGTCACCTTGTTGCCCTCTGCGTCATACCCTCCATACCTTCTAATACATTTCTTTAGAGAAACACAATCTTGAGTAAATCTCCTGTGATTATCAGCAGGGAGCCTTGTTTTTTCTGATAAGAAAAAATTCCCCAATTTTCAGAATAAATAAGTACCCAAAATCCACATTTTTCCATGATTAAAATCTATCTATATATTAGTGGTGTTTCATTTTAATCACAGGAAAATGTGGATTTTGGGTTACTTTTTTAAATCCAAAAACTGGGGATTTTTTTTAATCAGAGAAAACCAGGATCACTATTTATCAGATGACCATCTACTTTGGTTCTATGCCTCTATTATGTATTCATGCAAAACACAAATTCTCTAATCTTAATAGTTGTGGGGAGGAGGGCATAGACCTTTGGCTATGCCCAGCAGAGTATACCAAATCTCTTCTAATCATGGAAGATAAGCAGCTCTGGCCCTGGCTAGTAACTGGGGAAGGGGCTCTGGAAATCTAAGCCAAAGAGATGTGGCCAAATACTGGTGAATTCTAGACTATAGTAACAAAAATGAGTAATAAGATTTCATTCGGTCTTGACATACTGCTGAGCTGACAGATGGGGTGGTAGAGGGAGGATTCATAACTTTTTACGCTATTGCTAAAAGCTAAAAAGAAAAGTAGGGGAGTTTGGCTTAACACTTTTTGCACTGTAAGCAACTGATAGTCCCACATGTTCCACATGAAACTTTTAAACTACAGTAAATTATGGTTGTGCAGGTTCAAGCTGCTGTTAAGAGATATGAGTAATCAGATATGAAGAAGTGAAGAAGGCATAAGTCGCAACAACACTGGTTTTACAACGTGGCTGTGAAAGATTCGTGCTTGAGGGCATACATAAAAATATTCAGCAATGAAGTTTACCCATTCTTTATGTAACACTTTTCCTCAGTTGATGTCAGAGCATTATAAAAGAAACTCCATATCCTTACTCTCCTTTTGTTGGTGGGGAAGCTGTGATTGCAGAGAGGGGCAATGACTCGCCAGGATTTACCCTTTCTAGTGATGAAGCACAATGGTTTTCAGAGGTATAAGACACTCCTAACTTCTGTCATCTTCATAGGGAACCAGGGCTGCTTACCCTCTCTACCCTACACCTTTCCTTCCATTTCAGCATAATTTCTATTGCCTCTGTCAGCTCATTCATTAGGCTACCAGAGCAGCTAAAAATCTAGAACCAAATGGGACTGCTTTAATTCTATCACCTGGACCCTTTCGAAAACACAGTACTAACAAACCTCTGATTCAGCAAAAGTTCACGCTCTGTTTGATTTTTGACATTAAGGGTTAAATCCTACTTTCCCTTTGTGCACTCAAGTGGCACTTATAAAGCTGTGTAACTGCAGGTGTTGGCACTTAGGCACAGCCTGGCATCTATGAAGCTACACCTGGGATCAGAAGGCAGCACTCTGACTGCATCGATGGAATAAAATCACCTGGGTACACATGTAATGCTGTATAAGTCCCAATCCTTTGGTCACAGAAGAAGCAGGATGAAGAGACCCTAACTGCTAATAGTTTTTCTGCATTTTGCATCTAATGTTCATTGGTTAAGCAAAAGAAGCGCTGGAGAGCATTCTGGGCAATGCTGAACACACTGTCTAGTGGTTACAACTCTTGGTTAGAAAACAGGCAATGCATGTTCGAACTCCCCTTGGATGAGGGGGCCTAGAACCGGGGTCTCATGATTCCTAGGGAAATGATTTCCCCCTGGGATACTGGGCTGAAAAAGGGAAAAAGCCCTCCTCCCACATTTCACATACATACCAGGGCCATCAGGTTCTGCCACATGTAAGTGCCACTTAAACACCTAAAGGTGAAATAGGATTCAGCTCTACGTGTTGTCACATTGACTTCAAAGAAACTACACACAATGCATAAAATTTAACACACAATGAAGTCTTCAGAATCAGAACCTATTTTTCTCAGAAACCAAGTATTTTACTTCAGATTCAATGTGCTTCAGATTTGATTCAGTGCTTCAGAAATATCAGTTAGATAACTTGGATCAAACGTTAATGGTCTTGCAATATTTGTATACATATGTACCCGTGCAGGTAAAAACAGCTTTACGTTTACAGAATGACCTTCTTCTCAGGTACGTAATGTGCAGCTGAAACCGCCAAGTGAAACCTGAATTTAAGATGAAACTATTTGAAAGTCACGTTGTAAAGTTTTAATCCAATTTATCTTAATGAGACCAGATTATTTCAGAACATGGAATTAATTTGCTGATAGTTGGCTTCAGATTCACAGAAATAGTCATGAAACTTAATCAACATTTCACTGAATGTGTTCTAAGTTTTGGAGTTTGTTACCTCCTCTGGTTTCAGGGTTTGTCACAAATGGTTCAAAAAGTTCCAACACTTGGAAATGACATTGTTCTGATTTACAAGTGACTTAAGCCATATCAAGAAAGTTCACTTGGTATTATAGAATAACCTCCTTCAAGCCAGTTTTGCTTAGGTATGAAAGAACTTCCCTAAATATTTTTACTACTGCTCCATGAAAAATCCCATAATCAATTTTCATCACCATCATTCTATAATGAACTGGGACAAACAACTAGGGAAGAGTATAAGAGAATGGTTTGTTAGAGGATGGATTCAGGTTGGATGTAAGGAAGAACTTCTAAGGGTGACCAGAATCAGCCCCAACCTTGGAAGTCTTAATTACGTAATAATAATGATGAAAGCCGGAAGCACAAACATTTGTGCTGACAGTGAATCAGTAGCAGTTCGGTGCATGTGTTATGTCTTGGCTCAGTTTGGAGGGCTAAAAATCCTGTACACCGCTACAGATATCAAGCACTAGGGATGAAATGCTTGTTCCACTTAACATGACTGAGATTTTTGCCATGGATTTCAATGAGGCCAGCTTCCCAGGTATTCTTATTAAATTCATCCTTGAAGCAGCACTGTTAGTCATGGCTATACTGCTTGCCTTTTCCCTCTGCCATTTTTTAACATGTTCTATATATAATATCTAGGGTACCATGAGATCTTTTGATATAAGATATATAATATAAGGTTTGGCCAGGACAGTTCTGGATTTTGTGGGCCAGTCCCAGCTGGTTGGTGAAGATTAAAACAAATGTCTCAGGCATAGGGCACAGTCTGGCAGGGAAGCGGAGCAGCACAGTGTGCCAGAAAGGCAGGTACTGCTGCTGCCTGCTTGCCTGCCTGGGGCACCATACTGCTTTGCCTCCTCCTCTGTCTGCAGCGGCACCACCGCCTTGGGGGCAGAGGGTAGGGTAAGTGTCCCGGATGTCATGGATTTCCTTATGGCCACCCTATGTATACATATGACATTAGGCAGTGTCAACTCCAGGGTTTGGGGACTTTGAGACTGGAGAACTCTACTCCCTCTATAAGAGGAAAGGAAATAAGACAGCTATGGCTAGCATCATTTAGCTAAATTATAATATAACATACCCATAACTGCCTCCACTCAGCTTTATTGCTTTAACTGGAATTTATTTATGCTTTGGTCAGATGAATTGGATTAGATGATTACAGCTCTACTCATCTAAAGCATAAGTACTATGTAGGGTATGTCCTGGAACAAGTGGGTCACCCTGACTTTATGCGTTATGGACTTTGGTTTATTAACAAAATCCACACTTGGTGGAGGAAAGGGGGAAGGGTTCTGTTCTACTGTGTAGGAGCTCTGTCCTGCAGAGCCACGAGTCTGTTAGTGGGCTGCATTTTACTTTCAGTTCCCCACCTGGAGATTCAGTGTCCTGCGTAAAATGAATGTAATCAGGGAATGAAATCAGGGTAGGAAGGAACAGGACTGCAAAACTGAATTTGCAGAGCTGATTCCACAGCCCTTCATTCGGGAGCATGTACCTGGTGGGCAATGACAGCACAGGGCCAGGGCTGGGGCAGATCCACGATCCACTCCCTGCACAACAGATCATGACCTACCTGACTTGGGAGAGGGGAGGAGTGCAAGCTTGTGACCTGGCCGTCATTGCCCCCATCTCACCCCAGCACAGGTGTACATGGACAGCCTCAGTGCAGTCTGGCTGCAGAGCAGCACAGCTCAGCAGGGCAGGGCAGGGCACGATTCACCAGGATCACCCTGCGCTAGTGGGCCATGCCATTCCACAGCTACGCAGTACTGGGGCTGCCCCTGCATGCAGGTGGGGCAGCAGGGACAGCAGGCCCAGGTCACGGGCATGCACCCTGCCTCCCTCCCTGGTCAGGCCGGTCACACTTCATCTTGCAGGGAGTGGATCACAGCTCTGCCCTGGCCTGTGCTGTCACTGCCCTGCAATCCTGGCTCCTGGCCCTGGTCCTGCCTGCCTGTCCTGCTCCCAGGTGCCAATCCCCAACCACCCATGGCCCCATCCCCCACTGTGTGCCCGGGAACAGTGGGACCAGCCACATACACCATAGCCCAGGCCACCTCCTGTGCCTAGGCTTGGGGGGAGCGGGGGCAAAGGACCTGCTGCAGGTCAGATAAGATCCTGTGGCGTGCTGAAACTGGGCCATTGGTTGCATGTTGCCCAGCCCTGTGCTAAGGGGAAGAGTATTTAGGCAGGGCATATTCAAACTGATCTGCCTCTTGCCCCTCACTTCCTGCAATTTACTTCATTTAGAGACTTAGGAATCTTACTATGGAGTCCCGCAGGTCCTATGAGTCAATTTTTGGATGGGTAGAATTTGTCATGGGACGTGACATCTGGACTCAATAAGCGGAAAAATTATTTGGAACTGTGAGGATGCTCTCATTTTCCTGTACATAAATTCGTGGAGTTTTCAGGTTTTTTTCATTTTCCCTTTTCCCAGTTAAAAAGAGTTTCATGTTCCTACTGTTCTCACAGGGCTGCTGAGTGCTTATGAGCAAAGAAAGAGCCACCCATGAAGGTGATGAGGAAGGTTATATTTTTAATTTCCCAGAGCCAAAAATAGGAGCACAGTTGTGGCTGGGAGCTCAAACCATAGTTGATTTGCTTTAGAGGAAGATCTGCAAGATTGACTGAACTTGTTGGCACCTGGCAGATGGGTTCTACTACTGCTTTTTATAAATTTTGGGAAATACAATGACACATAAAAATGTATCCTTTACTATCACCATATGGCTGCAACCTGAGAACCCCATCAATGCAGGCAGGATTCATCAGTGGCAATTAAACTTTTGTAGAGCTTGTGGCAGGCTGTTGAAGCTCTGCCAATAAGGCTATCCATACTGAGACCAGAACTATATTAGCCACAGAACCTGAAATGGTGTGCACAAAAGAGAAGGGGGGGAAAAAGAGCTAAAGCTAACAAAATAAAGGTGTATGGAAACAAGTAGTACAGTGCAAAGACTCAGGCCAGCAATCAGAAAAAAACCACATCAAAGCATGCACCTTCAGCCTACAAGGAAACAAGCAAGAAAAGAATGAAGGGAGCCAGAGAAAGGTAACCTAAGATAAAGCTCTGCCCACAACTGCAGCCCTCCTTGAGCTGTTCTTTGTCTCCTTTTGTTGTCTGACTTAGCTGATTCTTAAAAAGCCTGTTCAGCAGTGGCACATCATTTTAAACACTGTAATAGCACATTGCAAAGCTGCGCTCAGTCAAAGCACTTAACAGATGAATCCTTTCATCGCCATCTTCTTCAGTGACCTGAGCTCACAGCCAATCTTCTCTAAAACATTACAAATCTACTATACACATAACATTTGCCTTCAGAATAATGAATGAATGATACTCCAACAGGAATTTTTTTTCAAAGGAATTTCTCTACCAGTATCATTGTCACAATAGAAATATATTACAGGGCCCTGTTATGCTAGGCCAGTGGTTTTCAATTTGTAGCCTGTAGACCCCTGGAAGTCCACAGACTGTGTCTAAGGGGTCTGTGAAAGATGACTATGATCAATCAAAAGTATGTGAGTACCCACACTTACAATTCAAAGGGGTCCTCACCTCCATTTGAAATTTCCAAAGGGGTCCAACCTTTGGTCAACATTTTTTAGGGGTCTATAAATTAAAAAAAGTGGAAAACCACTGTGCTAGGCACTGTATGAACACAAAATGAGAAACAACCTCTACCCTAAACTACTTACAACATAAAAATTAGACAGGTTTTTCTAGTAGTCAGAACAAGAAATGTGCAAATCAGTAGTCCTGGGTTCTAGTTCTGTCTCTATCCCGTATCATCATCGACTAGCTCTCAATACAAGGATGATGTCTGCTAGGGGCGATGACTGGTGAGTTTTAAGGTGGCTGAGGAGTCCACTCTGTGCTCTGCAAGTTTTTCCACAGACATGACAAATAGTGCATTTGGGGGAGAGAGGAGGTGCTGGAGCACAGATGCTGCGCACTTTCCTTCCTCCTCTGCCTTTTCTCGGCTTCCTGAGCGAGTCAGTTCTCTTCAAAGCTGTAGCTTGATGTATGGTGCAGTACCACTGAGACCTCTTACCACCCAGCACGTCCCAATTTGTAGGGTTGATGCCACCCTTCTTAAGGTATGCTTTCAGGGTGTTCCTGTAATGTTTCCTCTGCCCTCTGCAGGTCCTCTTACCATGACTGAGTCAAGAAAAGAGGATGTGCTTCAGGAGACGAGTGTCAGCCATTTGCACACAGTGGCCAGCCCAGCAGAATTGATGTTTCATGATCTTTGCCTCAATGCTGGTTATATTAGCTGCAGAGAGGATGCTGGAATTGGTGCAGTGGTCTTCCCATCTAATGCAAAGGATCTTCCTGAGGCAACACTGGAACCATTCCAGGTGCTTAACATGGCTTTAGTATGTTACCCACATCTCACACCCATAGAGGAGCATGGGGATAACCATTGCATTGTAGAGCAGGATCTTAGTCTCCATCTGCAGATCTTAGTCAGCAAAGACATGGCGAAGCAGCTTTTCAAAGGATATGCTGGCACAGAGAATCCTATGTTTGATTTCTACATCAAGACTGACTGCCTTGGTAGTGGCCAAGGTATGGGAAATGCTTGATGTTTTCCAGGGGTTCTCCATCTATGGTAATTTGTGGGGGGAGGGCAGCATCTTGTGCTAGGGCGGGCTGATGGAGCCTAGGTCTTCCCAATGTTAAGGGAGAGTCCCAGGCTATGACAGGCACCTGAGAAAAGATCAAGGGTGGACTGCAGATCGGTTTCGGTGTGCATGAGGCGTATTGAAGGTCGATGATGCTTGCCTTGGTAACTTTCATTTCGCTGTGAAGGCACCACAGGTTGAAAAGCTGACTGTCCATTTGATACTCAACCCCGGTTCTGGGAGGAAGGCGGTCATGGATGAGAATCAAAAACACACCAAGATACATGGAAAAAAGTATTGGGGCAATGACCAGTATGGATGGTAAATAGGTCTCTCTCTGATCCACTGCAATGGACTGTGGTGGTCATGCTGTCATGGAGTAGCCTGAGGACACTGATGAACTTCAGAGGACAAGTTTATCAGTGTACTGGGCTATAGTTCTGCCTCTATCCCTTATACACGTATACTGAATCTAAACATGCAAATAGTCCCACTGAAGTCAACTGAACTCAGTACCCACTTAATTAAATGCTTGGGTGGATTAGAGCCTATACAACCAGGGACAAGTTGTTATATCCTTCTATGTCTCAGTTTGCCCATCTCTAAAGCATTTATAACAACTACTTGTTTTGTGGTGATATTTTGAGCCTTAATTCAAGAAAAAAAAATGCATCCAGATTCAAGCTTTATAAAACAGTGGAAAGTAGCGTTCTGTTGGATAGTATTTTCTCTTCAGGTTACAGCTTAGCATTTGTTGAAACACTGAAATCAGGGAAACTTCACTGGCACATTTTTTACCCAGTTTTAAAAAGAGAACCCTGTTGTTTTGTACAGTGCTAGAGTACATAGCAAACATCGCTCGCCATCACTAGCACCAGCAGATGAGGACAGGATGCAAACTAATCTTTACTGAATGCATTGTTTCTAGCTGTGCTCAAGCCAAGCAGTTGGCATTGTCCTGAAGCAAGCAAAGAGTATAATGTTCTGAGTTTCAGTAATGAAAGTTAAGGATACCTCTCATCTCATGGAGACCTATCACAGAATTGGGAGGAAGACACATCTTACCCTGTACAGAAAACAGATCCTGGGAGTAGGCATGTGACTGATAGTGACAATGTAACCAGCCAGGTGAGAAAAATTTGACTTCAAACAAAGCAGTTTTGAGAATGGTGTTTATGAACAAACCTTGATTGTCACAATGTAGAAACATCTTATTCCACTTTGGTTGTGCGGTCTTAATTCAAGAGTGCGGTAGCAAATCTATTATGATTAAAGAGACTTTGTAGTCTTAAGTCCCTATCTCTAAGTGCTTTTGACCCACAAATTCATTATTTAAAAAGCTATAATTGCTCACACTTGTTTTCACCCCAAAAGAGAATATATCTGCATCATCAAATTAAATGCCATTTGGCTGATTTTGATTTTCAAAGAACAAACACTTTTAACAGATCACAAATGCTGTAGATGATTTCCTTATTATACACAGGTACCTGGAACACATCCATTATTAAGTGCTAGAATGTGCCTTTAGTCATGGTCCTGTATAAAGGATAGTTCATATTGTATATACCCCAAGCACAGCCCATTCCAAGTGGCTGATCCAGCACACAGAAGTCAGTGAAAGGTTTCTCATTGCTTTTTAAAGATATTGGATCAGACCCTCAGAGCATGTCCAAACTCTTGTGACTATAGTGTAGTATGGCTGGTAGACAGTCTTCTGGGAAGATCATCTTTTTAAAGCTGAAAAGATGAGGAAGAGGCTGTGATACAGCTTTCTAAAATAGCTTCCTACTACCTTTCAGGTTCCTCCTGCAGCATAAATGATTTAATTTACAGCAATTTTTACAATTACAAATAGTGGTCATAAAACCAAGTAGACTTCATACATGAACAAAAATGCATTTCCTAAACCAGAGATTCTCAACTGTTTTGGACTTCTCTGTCACTGAATTTGATACACCTCTCACTGGACTTGAGGTACTCCTCCATAACTTTGGCAAATTGAGTGGCACCCAATTTCAAAAACTGTTTTTATATATTTCAGTGCTTATTTCTTTGCAGAGGAGCCAGGCAGTAGGAATGGGGGACTGTCTAGGCAGGCACAAGCCTGAGCCTGCGTTTAGCACTTAGTTTATCTGCTTATCTTCTAATACCTCATTTATCTCCTCACATCTCAGGCCACCCTTCAAAAGATCTGGTGGCACCCTGGTTGAAGTTTTTCCAACTATTTAGTTGGTCTAATAAAAGATCTCACATCTATCCAAAGAACCTTGTCTGCCCCAAAACGTCACCTCTTTCCCAGCCTTGAAACTTGAACTGAGCGTAAGTAGGTAACAAAACCTGTGAGAAGTTTTAAATTGCTCTTAAAAAATGCAACCTATGTTTTCAGGTTGACTCTCCCCCAAACATGAATCATTTCCATTTCATAATCTTGGTGTGGTTGACCACATCAGAGCAATTTGTTGGAAAACATGCTAAAAGCAGGCTTAGTCAGGATCTGACTACAGTCTTATGCAAGTTAAAGCCAATTCCTTATAACAGCCTGCCTCACTGTCTTATACTACAGGGACACAGGCCTCCTCCATAAAATTCCTGGATGACTGCACAAAGATGGCATGTCCCAGGAAGCATAGGGTTGACCATGCCATGATCACTCAGGTCCACTGATGTGCTTCAGAGCTGGAAGTTCACCAATAAAGCTCATCATGGGTGCCTGCTTTTGAGTCCTCACTGTCAGGACTCAAGAGCAGGAACACCGGGGATGAGCCCAGAGTAACTTCACTGATGAATGTTCAGGCTTGGAGTGTGCCAGCAGACTCAGTTGAGCAGGGCAAGTTTATGCCTATCCTCCCAGAAACAGCTGTTGCCCTGGTATAGACAAGCCCTTAGTATGTCTGGATCTCGCAATTCCCTGCCTGTAAAATGGGAATAATAGAGCTTCCCTACCTAACAAAGATGTTCTAAGGCTTCTGCGGCACTCAGATAGTTATTCGGGAAACGTAAGTACTTGATTTATATTCAAAAAAGGGAATTAAATTATTATTTTAAACATAATTGAGATCCTCTTTATAATTTATCACTGTTCCTCCTCTGCTCACAGGAATTATGACTGAAAAGGTGTGCTATGGCTTTGTATGTGGCTGTAGGTCCATGACAGAAGGAAAAGATAAAAGCAGGATTCATGCAGCGATTTTATAGAGAAAAAGCTTCCAGTGTAGATCTTTTATTCTCATGAGTTGTTTTTTCTTCTTTTTCTCCTTTTTCTTCACGTGTCGGTTACAACAAAAATAATAATTGGTGTCTCATCTGCATATAACTAGCTAGCCATTCAAAGTATTTGCATTTCCAAAACCACATGCAGATGACAACCTCAGGAAAAAAAATGACAAGCCTTTATAATATCCTAATTCTGAATGCAAAGTATTCACCATTATAACAAGCATTATGCTTTTGGTTTTGTTCATTGGAGATCATCACATTCATGTTATTTGGTACGTTAGCTTTCACACTTGTTTGAACAGCAAGTTAGATTTCTGATATATCCAGTGAACTATCCTACTCATGCGAGCATACTACAGGATTTTAGTAGTACGTGAACAATGATGTCTTGACTGAAAAACCTAGCAATTCTACAGAACACTAATAATTTAAGAAAAATTAAATAAATGCAAACAAATATGAGAATGAAAAGAGACACCTGAGGAAAACCGGTGTCCCTCCCAACTATATAGTTGGTCTAGTAAATGGTATCACCCACAAACACCCTTGCCACTCATAGAAATAAAAAACCTATTATTTAATATTAACCTATAAGCACTGTTATAAAAATAAGTAAATAATAGAAAAGATGAAAATTCTAGAGATTGTAGCAGGTTTGTGAGGTTGATATTTTAGTAGGTAACATTCTTGTCTGCAATGAGGACATCAGTAACAAATGGACAAACAGCAGGCTTCAGTGTTTCAAACCTACTTTTTCATTTTTTTCCTGGAGTGTAAGATGGCTGTAGGACCTTGTCTAAATGAAGTGTTACATAAGTTCATTAAATGTATTTAGCTGAATAACTGTAAATTCCTGCAGAAATAATCAGTGGAACTCATGAGCAGTGACATTCCTACAGAGATAAGCTGAATTTTAATACCTCAAAGTGCTTACTAAAAAAGCAATGTGCAGGGTTCAGCAATGACAGAACATAGCATAATTGAACGATAAACCATTAAGTAGACTCTTACTACCCTCACAATGTTGTGCTCTTTCCTCTAGATTTCTTATCAGTTCACATTCAAACAGGATGTATCAAAGCAAAACAACCTATGGTACTACGTCTGTACTATGAATGTTACATAATCCCACCTTCCCACTGTTTTTTTCCTTTTACTAAATAGAGACACCTGTCTGGCTTCTCAATGCCCAACATTTCTGTGCTGTCACAATTATTTTTTTCATTTAGATTTAAATTAATTTCAAAAGGATGCCTATGAAAGACTGCAGGCCTGCTAATATTAATAACAAAATAAAATCCCAGCAGCCTGAAAGCAATATTTCAACAGGAATTCAGTGAGGCGGGCATCTATAGACACCACTTTATCAGCATGGGAAATATACTTTATCAAACAGATATTTTGCAGTGTGCAGAAAAGGTCACCAAATTCAAGCTATTCAGACCAGGGGGAAGAACAAGTTTGTGTCCTGGAGCCTGCACTGTGCATACCCTGCCATCTGCCGCCAGGGAGATCCAGCTGTGGGACAATAGCAGAGCAAGGGAAAAAGTCTCTCAGGTCGGCCATTTGCGAGCAAGTTAGGGCTTTAATAGGACATAACCAAACCCTAACCAGTGCCCAGAAAGCAATAGGCAGCCAGTGGCGATCCAGAGCAACCAGGAGGTACTCTACTCAATAAAAGAGCTTCAGTCATTTAATGGTTTTTCAGATATAGCTGTATGTAGAACAAGAGTCCAGAGTAGAAAAATCTATTGGAATAAACAACTATAAATAATCTAACAGCTATCTCAATTTAACTGTACTAAAATGTTTTGTACTGTACTAAAATGACCTCATAACTTTGGATACTAATGGCTTAAAGTGAACTTAAACAGACTGCAAACAAAGCTAAATGTTTACTTCCTGCTTTTTTAATGGCTCATCAAATATATATTATAAAGACAACTCTCAAAGTATCCTTTGCAATTAAAATGTTAGGTGGATTTTTTTGCATTTAGCTATACAGCATATTATATAATGACTTGTACTTCCTCCCAGAATTCATCATCCGGTTAATTAACACCCTGAAGCATCTTGTACATTTTAAGACAGTTTGTCCCTGGCTCTGTGCAAACATGCAAAGAAGAGGAAAGGTGCATGGATATTCCTGTATCTCCTCTCCTTGACTCCGTGCCAAGGAGCCAGCAAAATAGAAATCTTTAAACATAAGGAGTGTAAAGAAACTTGCAGGGTTAGCAGTAACAGAGATGCCACCACACTCTTCAAAGAGAAGGTGAAAACAATAGGAATACTCCCCCACTCAGAGCACCAATGCCTTCTCCAATGGTGGTTCATTTTGGTACTTTCCAGGGCTCTAGTAATTCAAAACCTTATTCATCAAAGCCTATTTCCAGTATGATGACTACTACTTCATGATTATGTATTATCCAGTTCTCATTTAAAGACTTCAAGACACGATGAATCCACTTTTGGAGTTTGGTCTGTTAATTCCCTCCCTGTGTAAAAACCTGTGCCTTCCCATTTGAATCTGTCTGGGTTTCATATTTCAGCCCCTGGTTCTTGCCATACCCTTCTCCACCCTCAGGCCCCAGGGGAGGTGCACCTAGGCCAAGGGTCAGTGAGGACACAGTCAGGGAACATCTAGAGGGACTGGATGTATTCAAATCAGCTGGTCCGGACGATCTCCACCCCCGAGTGCTGAGGGAATTAGCT
>NW_017728947.1:105426228-105436418 GCF_001723895.1 Crocodylus porosus
TAGATATCAGGAGGCGCTACTCCACGGTCAGGGTGGCTAGGATCTGGAACCAACTTCCAAGAGAAGTGGTGCTGGCTCCTGCCCTGGGGGTTTTTAAAAGGAGGTTGGATGAACACCTTGCCGGGGTCGTTTGACCCCAGTAACCTTTCCTGCCATGGCAGGGGTCGGACTAGATGATCTACTCAGGTCCCTTCCGACCCTAGAAACTATGAAACTATTTACCATAAAACAATGATTACTGGGTAACAGTTTTAACCTTTAATTCTTTAATAAGTGAATCCCATATCAGCCCTTCCATTATTTTCTCCAGAAACTTGTCTAAAGGTCATCCTGGGTCCTGCTTGTCCATTTTGAAATGTAGCACCATATTAGTATGCTTATTCTTATTCATATGGACATATAAATAGAGGAATAGGGGCAGAAGGACAGGGAAGTGAAAAGAACTGATAAGACAACATTAGCTTGACAGGCAGTGGCATCAGTTATCTCTTGCTGTTTTCTGGAAGTCACTGGCATTCTAAGATTTATTAAAAATCAGTGTCCGTTCTCCAGGGATCTCATAAGTAAGTGACTCTAAAACACTTTGGTGCAAATTAACTGGGCCTGTTGATTTAAAATGTTGATTCCTGGTAGATATTATTTAATATCCTCCTTGATTACAAATGAACTGAAAAATAGGTCATCATCCCTATGTGATACAATCATTCTGTATGTTTTCCAAATGCAAAACAGAACTATTTACTGAACATTATTTTCCCCTGCATTATTACTAATGATTTTACCACCTCCAGAGAGTAATGGGCCTGAAGCACTTCTGTGATTTCTTTTGTTCTTAATATAATTTAAAAAATCTCCTTTGTATTGTACTGAGGCCTGCCAACTATTCTTGTGACTCTTTACTGTAAGATACAAAATACCTTCAGCTGCTCTTGACTTCAGCAGAAGCTGAGGGTGCTATTTATCTTGCCTTCAGATAGAAGATGACTAACAATTGGCCTCACCTGGAGCAGTGTCCAGTTTTGGGTCCCACACTTTAAGAAAGATGTGGACGGAGTGAAAAGAGTCCAACAGAGACTTACAAGAATGATTAGAGGCCTGGAAAATACGATTTATGAGGAGATGATGAATGAACTAGGATTATTTAGTCTGGAGAAAAGAAAACTAAGGGGGATTTGATAAGAGTCTTCAAATAACTAAATTAAAAAAAAGATGAAGACAGATTTTTCTCTGTGGCCATAGGGGACAGAACTAGGAGCCATAGCTTCAAGCTGAAGTGGAGGAAATTCGGGTTGGAGACTAGGAAGAACCTTCAGAGTATGAGCTGCTACCATACATTACATATATTACACATTTAACTGGTTAATCATGCAATAAAGTTAAACTGGCCACATACGCAAAGTTATTATCATGCCATAGAAGTGTCCATCCTGCTATAAAAAGAGCCAACCAACTTCAGAGTTAATGCCTGAAAACAGGTAACAACTTTATAGCTGGTTTGTAGCCAGCGTGAATTTGCATGCATGGCAGGGCATAATCAAGCATTGGAACAGGCTACTTGTGTTAATTTTCATAGGAAATCCAGTGTGTTGGAGCAGATTTGATTAATCGAGTCAGCTGGAGCACAGAAATTGATGCGCTCTGGCAGCCTTCCACGTCATGTGTATCAGTGTCCCCACATGTCTCTGTGCTGAAAAAATGGTGGTGGGGCACTTTGAAATAAAACATCTTCAATGAGCTTTAGTTTAAAGTGCCCTGCTGCCATTTTTTCAGTGTGAGGACACACTGGGATGCTGATACACATGATGCGCAGGCACATTTAATTAGCATGGCTTGCTAATTAAAAGTGCCTGGCATCATGTCCTAGAGCACATGTAAAAATGCCCAGAGAAACTAAATATTGGACCATTTGGTTCATCATTACTGATTCAAACCTTTAATGCAGGACTAAAGGAACATGTGACAGGGCCTTATTACATGTTAACAAATGTTGATCCACTTCCACTTAGTGCTAGTTTGCAGGCATGTCTTCAACTTGAGTGGCACATCTGTGGTGAGTGGCCACACCTTAATGAAACAGGAGTTGAGTTGTGCAGATCAAGAGATAATCCTGCCCTGAAGCGGTGTAATTCTGAGCCCTTATAACAAGTGCTTAAAACCACTTAAATGTGTAAACAGGCAGACAATCCATGGGTTAAGAGATCCAGGAGCTATCCAATATTAATGTGTAACAAGGCCCTTAGATATCACCTACATACCCTGAAAGACTTTTTTAAAGTGGTGCAGGGACCAAAACAAACAAACAAATAAATAAATAAAGATTTCTGTTCATCTCATTCAACAGTATTTGCTTATGTGTTTCAACAAAGCTCCTGAATGACAGTCTGGATGGAGGCAGGTTACAATGGTGAAAGCACATTAGGTTTTTAAGAAGATGTACACTTAATTATAATGACAACAGGACTAAAGAAACATCTTTTGATTATTTTTTGCTAATTTGCTGTTTTATAAATAATATAAGATGTAGCAAATTAATGAACATTCCAATAAGGTTGTATTTGTTTTTGCTTTGATCTTAAACTGAATAATGTAGCACTAGGCCACTATCATATTACTAAAGCTTCTAGTTTTGTTTTAATAGAAAACAATTTGTGTTGTGTTATATGTGATGATGCCCATACAATCTGCACCTCCCTTTTCAAAATCCTAGATTTACTCATGAGTTCTAATCTTGCAAGCTTTTACATGAGTGGTTTTAGACACAGTTTCATAATTCACAGTTTCAATTAAGTGACATCAGGGCCAGCATCCGAATTCATTGCTAAGGGTGTCAAAGATCTCATGTAGGAGGTTTGATGGAAGGTCGAGCCCCAAGGAAGGCCTGAGCAGGTGCTAATTCTAAGGAATGTTAGTCTGCGTTAAGGGTAATTTGTGCTAATGATCAGTCACACACTTAGAGCTAATACCCTCTCTCCTGAGCACTGCTCAGACCTGTTGCTAGAGGGCTGGCCAGCAAGAGCATGGCTAGGGGCTTCAAGTACACTCTATGCCTGCTGTGCTCACAGACTTTCTAGCTAGCTACAGCATAGGCCAAGAAACAGAGGTGAAAGGGGCCCCCATGATGCTTGGATTGCCCCTTCCATCCCCCAAATTGCCCCCATTGCTCCCCCCATCAGCTCTTGGATTCCTCCCTCCACCCTGCAGTTGCTTCTCCCACCTACTAATTGGCCCCTCCACCCTGGGATCACTGCCCTGCCATCTAATGAGCTTGAGAGCAACAGCAGAGAGATGTTCTCCTTCCCTGCCTGCTCCTGGGCTCCCTGCAGCTTGTACGCCCTTGGAGTACACTCATTTCCAGCCCCTACTGGGCCTTGCAGCAGCCTGGCAGCTCCTTGCCCCCTTCGTACACTTTCACCATGCTTCCCCTCCAGTTGCAGGGCCTGGATCAGGGCTTGCAGGGGCAGCATGATCTGCAGGGGGTCCAGGAACAGGCAGGGAGGGGGAACCCCTCCATTAGTACCTCTACCACTCTCAGGTTGACTAGGGCAGCAGAGCAGTGGAGGGGCCAATGGGTGGGCAGAAGGGGCAATTTGGGGACAGGAGAATGAATTGGGTGGCAGAGGGGGCAGGAGCCTGGCAGTCTTGTATTCACCCACCCCCCTCTTTCCCCTGCAATCCTGCCCCTTCCCCTCACTCTCCTTTGCCCCTGTTCCTTCCCTCCCTACTCACCCCATCACCACCTACCTTTTTCCAGGTGTCAGTCCAGGGCTGCATAGTCCTGGATGATCGCTAGCCCACCTGGGAGCAGTGCCTTCTGGGATACTGGAGGACTGCAAACAGGTGGCTTGATCTCAGGTGAACAACCAGAAGTTTGCTTAAGTCAAGCTAGGCCACCCGGCTCAAAGCTAATCCTCACCCAAAGCAGCATAATCTGTGGCTGTGCCACATGTTTGAATGGAAGCCGGGAAGAAACCAGCTACAGGGCTGTTACACATTTTCAAGCACTAACTTTGTAGCTGGTGGGCTCTTTCTACACCCCAAGGGGTATTTTTATGACATAATAACAAGTTTATATGTACAGCTGGTCTAAATGTACTGTTCGATTCACCAGTTGTGTGACCATTACTTTGCAACAGTGCTGGCCTGTCTCACTTTATTATGCCATTTACTAGCAATTTGGGTGATAGGTGTAACATGGTGGGGGGCCTCTGGGGCACTTAGCCCTTGCTCACAAGCCTGCTTGTACCAGCCTTCCCCTCTGAAGTGCTTGAACTGTAAATCAGGGCAAGGCTGTCCAAGGGGGCCATGCTTGAGGGACACGGCAGGGCTGCTTCCAGGGCTCCCGCAGCTGGAGTGGCGCAGCCAGTGCCTGTGGGCTTGGAAGCACTCAGCTGCCTGGGGAGCTGGAAGATGATGCAGGGATCCTGGTTTTCTCCGATTTAAAAAAAAAAAAAAAATTCCCCAATTTTGGGGTTAAAAAAGTAACCCAAAATTCACATTTTTTCATGCTTAAATTGAAACACCACTAATACACAGTATATGCACACACACATACACACTTTCATATATATATTATATATATACACACACGCATACAAGGATCCTGGTTTTCTTTGATTAAAAAAAAAACCAACTCCCCCATTTTAGGGTTAACCAAATCCATTTTTCCAAGATCAAAATGAAACACCTATATATATATATATATATATATATAGGGATTTTGGTAAACCCCAAAACGGGGGATTTTGCTTTAATCAGAGAAAGCCAGGACACTTACAGACGAGGCACCAGCTTCTGTCTGGGCAAGAGGACAACTCACCACATGCCCCCTCCACATGCCCACGGATGAAGCCCGAGGCACTCATTGGCTGCTCGCCCAGCTCGGATTGGCCGCCCTCGCTTTGGCGACCAATCCCGCGGAGCCTCCCCGAGCTCGGCCCCGCCCTCACTCTCGCGCCTCGGCGCGGCGGGTAGCGCGCATGCGCGGCGGCTGTGGCAGTTGCCGGCGGGGGTAGCGGGCTTCCTTCACGGTCCGGGGATGGCTGCGCTGCGGCGCCTGGTTGCCGGCCTGCAGGACCCGCGCAAGGTGGCTGCTTTCCAGCGGCTGTGCGGGGTGGAGTCGCTGCCGGGCGACGCGAAGCAGGTGGAGCGGCCCAACGGCGTACGGCGGAGCCCGGACGCGGGCTGGGAGCAGCGGGCGCCGCGCCGCAACTCTCTGAGCGACGAAGACTTGCGGCAGGCGTTCGCCATCCGGCGGCCCGCGCTCTACTACCTGTTCAGCCTGGGCACGGAGCTGGGGAATGAGCTCTTCTACATCCTCTTCTTCCCCTTCTGCATCTGGAACTGGGACGCGTGGCTGGGCCGGCGCCTCATAATCCTCTGGGTGTGGGTCATGTACCTGGGTCAGTGCACCAAGGACATGGTGCGCTGGCCGCGGCCTGCCTCGCCGCCCGTGCTCAAGCTGGAGGTCTTCTACAACTCCGAGTACAGCATGCCGTCCACCCATGCCATGTCAGGCACAGCCATCCCGCTGGCTCTTGTGCTGCTCAGCTATGGCCGCTGGCAGGTAATGGGCCCCAGCCTTGCCGACGGAGGATCAGCTCCCCTAAAATGAGCGGTGACGTTATCGGCTCTTTGGGGGTCATTGTAGCTGATTGTTGTGGCCCACAGCGCCCGGCAAGGGAGGCGGAAGGGGGCGCCAGGGCACCAAATGGGCTGTGACGGGCAGCTGCTGGTTTATTTATGTCCGTACTTTAAAATTCCTTGCACTGGTACTAAATATCGATTATCAGTATGGTTGGGTAATCATTGGCTATTGGTATCGGTCAAGAAAATCTGGATTGGCGCACCCCTAGTTGCCGTCTTCTCGTGTGTGGCTGTCATAGTTTGGCTTTCTGCGACTCTGTCCTCTATTGATACAAAGAACGATGCTTTTATGTCCTGTGTTTCTCTCTTCAAGAAAACCAAAGGTGTCCATTTTTGTATCAATAAAGGACAAATGGATGGCCACGTTAGCTGTCATGAAGAGCAGATAAGGACAAGGGTGTCCCTTCAAGGTTGCATGCACATGGCCAGGAAATGGGAGGGACGCTGCTGCCGCAGGTGGAGTGCAGGTAGCTGAAGTTCAAGGCAGCGGCAGTAATGGTGTGAGGCGAGCCAAGGGTGCAGGGAGTCGCTTTGGGATGAGCTGCTAGTGGGGAGAGCTAAGAGTGGCAGCTGCTCAAGGCTTGACCGGTGGGGGAGCTTCAGT
Organism: Crocodylus porosus; assembly: GCF_001723895.1. Lineage (NCBI taxonomy): Eukaryota > Metazoa > Chordata > Crocodylia > Crocodylidae > Crocodylus > Crocodylus porosus. The sequence goes on from NW_017728947.1 coordinate 105,432,476, forward strand.
GGCTAGTGTCTGGGCAGAGTCCTGCTGGTCTGTTCTGTTGGTGCAGGACACTAAAGGCGGGAATGCTGCCCTGCTTTGTGCCGGCCTTAGTCCCCCATGAGGCACTAATATAGGCCTCCAAAGCCTGTGTCCCAAGCCCCTGCAGTGAGCCATTGCAGACATGACAGCTGTCAGGGAGCCCTGCCTTCCTCGAGCCCCTGAGCTCTGAGCATTGCGTCGTTATCACCGTTTGACCCTTGCTCCCGTCCCTCTTGGCTTCTTTCCTTGTCCCCAGAAATCAGTTGTGATCTCCTTAGTAATCTCCCTTCTTATTAGTTTTCCTTTCTGTGCACTGGCCCATGATATCCCTTGACATAGCAAAAGGCCTGTTGCCATGTTCAAATTTGAGTCCCCAAACAGGTGCCCACTATTGCTTGATCTGTAGCCTTAGCAAAGTCCTCATTTGTCCTCCCAGATGTGGGTATGCCGGTAGGGGTTGTGTAATTTGAAAGTTGCCTCCATGTTCACCCAGGGGGTTGGTGTCATTAGAGCATCTCCACAGTTGTGGTCTATCCCCAATAGTGATAAAATCCTGTCCTCTGGGCCAGGTAGCAAGAATGACAGAGAACCCAATGCCTTCCTGCTGTTCAGGTGTGGACCCATGGCCACTCTTTTTTTTTTTTTTTTTATGTATCAAATAAGCCTGTGGTCCAGGTGGTTGCTTAGGGGCTGGTGTAGTATTTCTAGCTTCCAAGTGGAGGTCAGTTATTTTTATGTGGGCCTAACAGTCTCCTTGGTGTGCAACAAATCCCCCTGCAGCCTGTTCTTGTGAGACTTTGAGCCTGGCTGCTCCTTACCAAGTGAATTGGACAAATTTTGGACAAGCCTCTGATTGTTTGGCAAGCGTTGCAGTTTTATTGACTGAGAATTGGATGGGGAGCCAAGAATTTTCAAGGTTTTTTTTGTGCTGATTCCACTTTTGCCTCTGACTCATTTTGTCGCTTGTGCTTCTTTAACTCTTTAGTTTCATTTTTTTCTAATATGAGACTAATACTACATTAGGGACTTGAGTATTACTTGCATCTTGCTGTTAATGAAAGTCATGCTAATTATTACCAGAGACTGGTCTCTGAATCCTCTATGACTTGCCCCTCCCTCATCTAAATCTTAATATGGAGTATACTGCATCTCAGGCTGACAAAGTAAGTTTAAATAATATTTGTGCAATAATGAAAGTCTCAGCTTGTTGCTGGAAGAGACTTCTGTAAGTACATGAGGTTCTAGACTTTGTCCTATACCTCTTGGAGGAGCATGGAAAAAAATTATTCTTTGCTTGCATGTACTGTTGAGAGAAATCACTACGCAGTGAAGTTTTAGTGCATTATGTATAATTTGAAGGAGTCTATTCTCTTATGTCCATCACTTTCTTCCCTTCTCCCCTGCCCTCCCCTCCCTTCCCCTTTCATAGTATTTAGCCTGTTTTGTATTGTTTTTCATGTAGTTGGGGAATTTTGAGGAAGTGTTGCCAGGAGAGCAACATAAAGGGCTTGAAGGATTTTTATCTCTTTTTCTCAGTCCTGTTAATGGTTAGTGATTGTCTGCTGTCACAAAAATGCTTTCCGATTTTTATCTCAATTGGTGAAATGGGTTTCCCGATAAGAGAGAATTGGTTGATGATGATGTTGGTGTGGTATACTGGGTATACAGCTAGTCTGCTGCCTGTGTGCCACGAGAGACATGGGCAATCTATGTGTGGCACTTGATAAGAGGGGATAGGGCAGGAAGCAGAAAGCACAACAGTAGGTTGGACAAAGGTGGGGTGGGGAGTAGAAAGTAGAGCAGTAGATTAGGTAGAGGAAGGGGATTGGAGTGGCACTCTGGCAGGGTGTGGGGCTAATTTGTGGCACCTAACAAAGTTGGCCTCCACTGTTGTGTTGTATAATTAAAAGGTTGATATTCAGTTACTTAACCAAAGTTCAGAAGATGAACGTTGTAAAAGTACTAGTGCTTTTCTAATGACAGTTAAAGTGACTTTTCACAGTCTTATTGGTGCTATGGACAGCCAGTAAGTAATATGAAGGTGTAACTTTATGAAATACTTACGTAGTTTTTAGTCTATGATTGTTTATAGTTCTACACGTTGATGGTAAGATCTGCATGAAACGAAACCTTGAAGTTGGATGTATCTTTCCCAATCTTATCTTTGGCTCTGTGCTGCTTTTATAGCAGAAGCTACAATAAGCAGCCTAAACCCTTCACCAAAGGGAAGTGGGATGTGTTTTCCTATTTGAAGATTATTTGTGCAGTTCTTGACTGCTGTGTCTCATTGTTTGCTAAGGAACATATAGAGAGAGGCTTGCTATTCTTATTTTAGAGGCTTTCCATTATGCAATAATCTCAACTTCTGCTAGAGGTTTAACTCTTCTCTCTTGTTTGGTAATATCTCACAATGTAGCAATAGTGCTGTACCTAACTGATTTTTTTTTTTTTAAATGCAGTTCGAAATAAATGTGATTTCTTTTTAGCACTAGCTTCCAAAACTCATTTGCAAAGAGTATTTAAGATTGGGCTAAAGCAATCTAAATATGATTGAGAGCAGAGTTCCTTTGAACATCTTGCAAAAAATTCCTCCTAGGAAGCTGTGTGTTCTCTTTAAGAACGCTGGAAGAATTTCTTTTGACTTCAGTACTACAGGACTGGAAACAATCATTCTGCTAAAGTGCATTCTGTTCTTCACTAGAGCTAAAGTATGTGTCTAATCATAGTAATGTTAGGTCAGAATCTGTGTTAGTAAAGTACAAATCTTGTGCATTCACAAAACAGTTTTAATGGAGTATTTGCAATCTCTAGCAAGAAAAAGAGATCCTAAATCCTTTGAGTGAAGGGGCCTAAGCCATCAAATTCTATAGAGTCCTTTTACTGTAGTGTAAATTCCTGTACTTGTGTCTTATCATATTAAAAAATGTGAACTTATAGATGAAGACCACTCTAGTGCTTCTGCTGTTTCCTATTGTTTATCTAGGCAGTAGAAATACCATTTGATAAGAGGTTGGTTAATCTTGCTACCCTGGAAATAGTGGGATTGACAGGGATTGAGAATGAATTCAGACCCTCTTTGGGAAAATATCAATGAGACCATACTGGTAGCACTACCATGTTTTGTGTGTTCATTTACTGCTAGCTCTTTGTAGGATATTTCTAGCTGGCAAGTGTTGGGGTTCAAAAAGGACCATATACCTTAGGTCTCATTAATCTCATGGGTTAATGTTTGATCTGCTGTGAGATAAGAGGCTGATTATGAGCAATTACTACGGAGCAGCTGATGTGTTATAAATCATTTCTATTCTTTACTTCATGGTGATATGTTGATGGTCCATGACCATTAGACATGGAGGGAAATGGTCTATACCCTGACTGTAACAAAGCCCAAGTCCTGGCATTGTCTCTGCTGGAAAGTTATACTGGTATAAACTGAGGGACTCAAACCCCACCCCAGAGGTCAGAGCCAGCCCCCAGAGCTGCGGCATCCAGCCTGTGGGGCTCCTCAAAGGGCTGGTAATAGGGCATTTGGGGAGCAGTGAAAGTTGCCACTATTCTCCCACTGTCAAATGTCCAAGCCCTGTGCAGCTGGATCAGTCCCATCTGGGCTGGTTCTGCGCATAGGGATTAGGCCCTGTTTTCCCCAGGGCTAGGCTAAACTGGGTCCTGGTGAGACCCTTCCTGCGCAGCTGAATTGGGCCCTAGCTGGGCCAGCACTGCACTTTGGGTTGGATTCACAGGCTGCATCTGGCCAGCAGAAGGACATGGCATTAATCATCTGCCCCATGGGCCAGAGGCATTGTGCACCCAAGTGGGAAATTATGTCAGTATAACTCATACAACTTTCCCAGGTAGACTAAATATAACTTTCTAATGGTTGTTTGAATGTTTTGGATTTCTTAGTCAAAAACATACTTGTGTGTAT
>NW_017728947.1:105437503-105449856 GCF_001723895.1 Crocodylus porosus
TGCTGTAAGTTTAAACTAGCTGCTCAACAAGATGTCTGAATGGAGCAGATTTGTGTTGTTAAAACATGCAGTTCATCATTCTGTGTAGCTTTTTCCTATAGTGTGGAGAACTATATTAAACTATTATCTTTAGTCACTGTTCTGAATACCTTAAAGAGAGAGAATAGGGATTTTTATAATGTTAGAGTCCATCAGAGTATATCCCCTTTCCCCCTCCCCAAGGATTTTAATAGGAATTAATTTGGACTTCAAGGGGAAGCATGGCAAAGTTAAGAAATGAAGGAGAACAAGGTTTTGTTCAGAAATATAGCATGGATTTCTTGGTTAAATTATTTATTTTGGTTACTTAATGGAACTTTTATTTTCTTAAAAGTACTGATGTTATCAGTGCAGACTGGGAAGGAGGGTTCCATGTAGAATAGTTTGCACAAAGCTGAGCAGGAGAGTAGACTGGATGGTGAAGCAGTTGGATGTCATGACATATCTGTGTAGGGTGCACTTTCAGATGCAATTCAGTCACCAGCGTAATGGTGTACTTCTAGCAAATATTTCAGTTTCACATACACTATATAGAGAAATGATCTTTGGACAGACTGTAGTACATCGTGTATGAATTTATTACCGAGCAACAGTTCAGTTTGAAAACTGGAATGCTACTGGCAGTTGACTTATTTGTTTCCTGCTCACTAGTAAATAAGCAAACAAAACCATGCTTCTCTCATTACTCAGGGTTATTGACTTGGCTCTAAGTTCTTGCTTTTTTACAGAGTCTAGAGAAATGGGAAACTTCAGTGTCTTAAAGGTGAAAACAAAATTTAATATTGCTTATCTGCAAAACATACAGGATATCTTCTTTCCAATTGAAGCACATAAATCACTTTCTGGATAATATCTGGAGAAGCACAAAATGTAAGCTGCAATTGTAACATTCTGAATTTTTTCAGCAAATTTTAAACAATTGATTCACCATTGATGCTAGAAGCAATGCCCTACATATACTTTACTCTGTTTTTAGTGCCTTAATGCAGAATTTGAGAGAGTTTGCAGGAATAGGGAATTTTTCCCAAGAGGATCATTATTTATATACTGCAACATCGGACGAAAGGACTGATGCAGTTGTCAAGTTCTCATGATCATGTTTCATTTATAAATTCGCACAAAAATATTTGATTTGGAAACTAGTTCTATATTATTTATGCAAACAAACTACTTGTGTTACTTTCATGGTGGGTTTCTGAAATATATTTTAATAGTATGTATTTAAATGTGTTTATCTGTACATTCCACAGTAAAACACCTGGTAAAACTGCAAAGCATTAGGTTGATGCCAGTTGTAACCAAAGGCTAGAGCCAATAAAGGACTACAAACAAAAGCAGAATTTAGGTGTTAAATCCCACCTAAAATGAAACTTTCATTCCAAAAATCCCCCACTCAGGTACTGCCTAACCTTAAGGTACCTTCCCATGGCACTACTTTGTGTTGTATAGACATACCTCTGAAGTTCTGGCAGTTCCTACCATTGTGTTTCTCTGAATTCACCAGTGTGTTCGACTTGGTACTTGTTTTTCGCTTGAGCTTGATTATGATCCAGATACTATATGGCCTTCTGCTTATATCCTCTGTGAAGCTTGATCAGGATACAGAGAGTCAGGCTTATAAAATATGGGGTTTTTTTGGCAGATGTATTTTAAAGAAGACTTGAAGCAGGGCTTGGAATCCATGTCTTGACCTCTACATTTAAGTGCCTTAAAAAATAGACTGTGGATGGAGAGCCTTGGATTTGTTGCATAGTAGCACAGCTTCAACAAGAGGTGTGTAGCAAACCATGTTAGCTCACAGCCTGATCACTATTGCCCTCTCCTAGGAGGTAGGAGTGAACCAATGACCCATTTCTGGGTGAATGCATTAGCCACTATAGATGTTATATTAAAAGTGGCAGCTCTTCTGTCCTTCATTGAAAAAAATGAAGAGAGCCTTGCTTAGTTGTTTAGAAGATTGATTATTGGTGCTTGTCTTCAGGAGGAAATTCCAAGCTGTGAATTTTTCTGCAGCCCCAGATAAAGTATCTAAAATCGAGAGAGCACTACATTTCTGATGGAAGTTAAGAGTCAAGGAAGCAACTTTGATTAGTGGGATCACTATATACCAGGGGTGGGCAATTATTTTCACAGGCCACTTACTGAGTTTTGGCAAGTCATCGAGGGCCACGTGACAGGCAGCCAGGGGCAGATAAATATTTATTTTCTAAATTTTTTAGGGGCCCCACAGGCCAGATAGAATGGCCTGGCAGGCTGCATTTTGCCCACCCCTGCTATACACAATAACTCAGTATTGTTTTGCTTTCTTATGAGCTGGTTAATTGCCAGCAGACTTTCACTCGTACTGTGCAACCAGTCAGTTCTGAATTTCCAAATGATTTCTGCATAGTATATCCAGAAAGACAGGCATTCCCTACAGAAATTTCTTTTCTGCATCCTCTTACATAGCAAACCACAAGATACTACTTGTGCCAGTGTGATGCAGCATGAGCAGATGGCCTAACACTATGGCAGCTCTGATCATTACTCCCAAGGTTAATTCAAAATGATGATTACTGATTCTCCTTTAGTATATCCTCCATGTTTGGTTCCTGCAGATAGCCATGCTACCCCTTCTTTTCCAGACAATAATTTGGCCACAAATCATGCTTTTTTCACCTCCAGGCATGATTGTTCATACTGATTGTACCTGAAGTTACATGTGAAGACTACATGTGAACTCCAGCTGCTATAGAATGGGGCTGCCTGCTGTCTCTCTGATTCAAGCTGCTATAGGCATATTAGGCTAGCATCCAACCCTCCACTAGTTACCAGTATATTTTTAAATGCCAGTTTAAGGCCTTTGGTTCTTTACAAAGCAGTTGGTGGAGTGGAGCTGGAGAAGTGAGTGAGTCCAGCAGGGTCTCAGTTAGAGGAATCATCTTCACCTGGGTAAGTTGGACCCTATATAAACTGCTGCTGCTCTAGGGAGCAGCCTGCAGAGAGCAGCCAAAGGGAGCTGGACTTTTCCTGAGCTTGAGTAATTTTTACTTTGTTTGATTTGGTCTGTTTTTACATGTAATTTATGTAACCTTCAGTTGCAGTATTATTTATTTTATTGTGCCGTAGCTGATCCTTTCATTAGTACCTGTTTATGCATTGGTCTGCTAAAATCCAGTGCATCTTAGGGAAGGAATTCCTAGGTCTGTGGAGCAGGCTTATAATTGAGAGCTCTGATCACTCTAAATATGATCATTAGTCCATCCATAATGGAAGCATCCCTTGTCTCTACAAAGCAATTAAGAGTAAATCTCAGGTGTATTCAGTGAGATTATGAACCATTGTGACAGCTTTGCTTTTCTGGGAGAATGCAAATTGCTGAAAACAGTGCATTCTGCATCCAAAGCTATAGAACAAATTTCTGGAGGAATTGGGCAAATCCAAAATCTGACTATCATTAAGAAACATTACAAAGTTTCCCCCACCCTCTTCTTGAGAAGCCCTTGTACCATACATAAGTGATGCTTGCTACTTCACGTCCCTTAAAGTTCCTAACCATTCTTCATAACAAAGCAGAAACAACTCCCCCCTCCAAATTCGTACCTCAAGCAGAGCACTTAACTCAGAGAGAGAAATGCAAGAGACTTGAAATCCACTAGGGACTTTGCTATTGCTGGTGATTTTTACATTGAATGATTTCAGACCGTGCAGCACTGGGTAGCTGGAACATAGATAGTTGCCCATAGCAATAATACGACGTTAGCATCAAATTATTGTAGTCTTCTGTTAAAAGGCTAAAGACTATTAAAAGAGATTTTTGTATTTTTATATTTTTATAATTTTTACTTTTTTTTTTTATCCTTAAGGTTAGAAAATGAAAAGATGCCTTCTTGGCATCTTCTTGCTCATGACTCAAATCTACCAGCTGAGATGGAAAATCTAGATTTGACATGCCCATCTCCCACAGTCTTGCCTACTTAATTTCTGTTGACATATTTTCATTATCTTACCAGTCAGTTCTGTTTCACAGCAACCAAATTTATTTACACTTGTGGAAGATGGATATATCCACTCATGTTTTCTTAAATATGATTATGAGAGGACATGAATCGGCTTCTAAAAAGCAGATGATGACATGAACTTCATCTGGATTCAAGTCTCCCATTGTCAGCCTCATTTACAAAAGCATCAGTGCCTGTAGACTTACTATAAAGAACACTGTCATGCTGTTAAAGGTTGATCCTAAGCATATACTGATAAAAGACTTTAAGTTCTAAAAATAGCATAGGACACAAACTAATGGAAAAATAGCAAACAGTTTTATATAGATGTGAAGACTTGTGGTATGATTACTGAATATATATTACACAACATTTCTACATACCATTAAACAAAGAACACTGGACTGTGGACAAGTGTGATATGTGTGTTGGGAGAAAAGCCTTTCTTTTGGCACAGAGTGCACAGCTGTGATTTCTTGCCTAAGAGAACTGGCTCACCTGCAAGAAAGCTGTCTTATTTCCAACCAGGAAGTTCACCCACCTACCTCCCACCCTAACTTGAACAGCTATCTACTTCTCTTGGGTTTTGAGGATACCCAGTACTCCACAGGAGAAGGGAGGGAGAGCACTGGGTCCCTCATAGGCCTGTCCAGGGGTAAGCTGTCAGGGAACCCTGTGGGGACCATGCCATATGTGCCATTGCTTCCCAGCCACCGAACACTGAACTGTTTAATCTGATTAATCATTTAATTAATCAGCCCAGTGATAATTGGTTATAGCTTACTGGTTATTTAGCATGGGGTAGGACACAGTCCAGCAGGGAAGAGGAGGAAGGGAAGCTGTGTGGTGCCCCAGCAGGAACCGAAATGTGGCAGGGCAGCCTGGAGCCCCCGGCTGCTGCAGCAGCTGGTACGCTGGGAGGAGCAGCAGTAGGTTGGGAGTCTGGAGGCTGCAGTTTAACCACTCAGGGTTACAGCTTGAGAGCCACCAGTTGGACAACCTGGCCTGTGATAATTTCTGTGAGGGATGTGTGGAATTATAATCAATGTATTTTAAAAACAGAAAGATCCTTCAGATTAGCAGTAATCAACCTTTTTGGCCAGAGAGCTGGTTGGCAGTGCCTGGTCAGTGGGCCGGATCTGGCTGGTGGTCCTATACAGCACCAGGGACGACCACAGCAGGGCCTTATCCAGCCATGCAGAGGGCAGCGGGGAGTGGGAGGAGCATGGCCCTGTGGAAGAGGGTGTGGCCCAGCCCCAATCCAGATGAAGGGGAAGGGGTGTGGCCTGCCCCTGATCCAGCTGTATGGGGAGAGGATGTGGTCTGGCCCCAACCTCCTGCCTGGAATTTGGGGTTTGGGACTTTGGCAGTGGGGAAGGGTGGCAGTATTAATTGCCACTGCTCCCCCACTGGCAAATTTCCTGACTTGTGTGGAGCCCTGTGGCCGGGATAATATGACCCTTCACACCTTATTTGGCCCATGGGCTGGAGGTTGAGCAATCCTGCTTTAGATTATTTAGTTTGATGTCTTGCCTAACAGACTGTAGAATTTCATCCTGTCATCTACCCTACGGGGATCCCAAATTATTTGTATTTTGGTTACATTATAACTTACAGAATAGCATTCAGGGTTTATCTGGTGACATCAAGACGTGGAGAGTCTATTGCTTCATTTTTTAATGTGTTCACCTGAGCTATCTCCCTTGCTAGAACAAAACCCCCTAAACCAACCTCCTTCCCTTGCCTTACTTCCAGTTTGAATTTATGACTTGAGCTTCTAGCTGTTTGTTCTTGTGATGCTTAAGTTAGAACCCTTAGTATTTAGTTTTGTCTACCAGTGGAAATACCTACATGCTGTAATCAGGTCTTCTCAATCTTCATTTTGAATAATATGCAGATCGAGTCCCTTTAAAACTGTTGCTAAAGCTTTTCTCCAGCTTTCAAAACAATTTTTGTAGCATCCTCTTCAGTTTGCCAATATTCCTTTTAAAATGCAGACAACAGAACTGCATGCTATATTACATTGTCACTCATCAGTGCTATTTATTCATCCTTCCTCCTTATTAATATGCCCAAGGATTGTATTAGTTTACTTTGCCATATCATCTTAATGGGTTCAACATAAGAGTCCATTGTTCTACAGGCATAACCTGCATTCTTTGTTTTTACATGTATAACTTGGTATTTGGATGTGTTAAAAATGCAGTGTTCTAATGAGCCAAATTTATGAAATCTGCATTGCTGTAGGGAGCTGTTTTACCTTTATCATCATATACTAGTCCACTACCACCAGTCTGTCTGCGTAAATTTGATCAGCAATGACTTCGTTTACTGACAAGCAACTTAATAAGAATATAAAATAGCATTAGGCCCATATCTTGGCAGAGCCCCTAAAGAAACTCTTCATATTTGGTTATTATTTTCTCCCTTGATAACTGCTTTTTGGATTTGTTGGCCAATTATTAATTCATTTAATGTGGGCTTTATTTATATTAGTATGTGTGTTTAATTTAAAAAATGGGTGTAGGTTGTAGCTGTGTCTTATTAGAACATGACATTTCAAGTGCTGGAGTTGTAGATTTTATGAGTCTTTTATATAAATATAGTTGTTTTTATCCCCCCCCCCCCATTGGGATTGTTTACAAGGTCTGTATTGATAGCCCCCAACTTTCACTGGCCCACGGGTAGCAAGTTTGAGCAAGTAGCATGTTGTGGGTAACATCATGCTTTGGTCGCCCTAGTAACCTCAGTTCTCATTTCTATCATTTTGAACGTTTCATGACCAACTTGTTCCAGACTATGGCTCTTTGGGCACGGAGATCATGAGAAGTGTTTGTTATTCTTGTGAAATATGACTTGGTTTGCCTCTCTGATCTTTTGTTACTAGTTACTCTGCTTCAGATTGTTAACTTCTTTCCAAAGAGATTCACTAGGGGTGGGATATTGGTGATCAGTGGGGTTGTATATGTAATGGGTGAATGGACTCAGCGCTGAATGACCGTTTGTAAAAGTTTATCTGGACAATACAATGGATAAAGACTATGGCCAAGCCTGAAAACTGGTATTATCACATGTCTAAAGACATGAATTATAAACCTGGTATGTCCACATGGTAGAACTATTTAAAAGGGCATCTTAATATATTGGGGATGGCCTAGGCTGTTTTGGAAGTTTCCTTTTCTTTGGATTCAAGTCAGTTATCTGTACCTAGAAAGTGTGCTCAATTGGCCAGGGAAATGGAGTGCTTTGAGTAGTGGCCTGTTCTATCAAGCAGAGCCAAGGAAGTTACTCTGCTTTACTCAGCACTGGTGAGACTGCAGCAGGAGTACTGTGTCTAGTTCTGGGCATTGGACTTCAGCAAAGCTTGAGAGAGTCCAGAGAAGAGCTCCCGTATGATCAGAGACTTGCAAGACAAGCCATACGAGGGAAGGCTGAGGGACCTGGGACTCCTCAACCTAAAAATGAAAAGGCTGAGAGGGGACTTGGTAACAGCTTACTGCTACATCAGGGAATACATCAAGGGGTCGGCGAACACCTTTCCGCTAGGGCACCCTTGGGGAAAACCAGGAGTAATATCCAGAAACTCCTGAAAGACTGCTTGAGGCTCAACGTTAGGAAAAACTTCTTCACAGTTAAGAGTGTCCAGACTGTGGAATAAGCTGCCTCCAAAGGTGGTGCAATCACCTACCCAGAAATCTTCAAGAGGAGACTGGACTGTCACCTCGCTGGTGTCACCTGACCCCAGTTGTCTTTCCTGCCTAGTGCAGGGGGGCTGGACCTGATGATCTTGTGAGGTCCCTTCCAGCCCCTTACCATCTATGAATCTATAAGCCAGGGGAAGTTTAGGTGTTCACACATCTAACCTCTTAGAATCTAAACAACAGTTGGTAGGTGTTGCAGGATTTATGTGAAATCTGTGAGAGTGCTTCCTATGAAATGGCATTAACTAGCATTAATCATGCTAGTTTGTTCAGAAATTAAGGGGCAGGAATATGTTCAGGATTAAAATGCTCATGGGCAATATTTCACAGGCATGGAAGGAACAAATGCTCAAGAGGCAGTTTCTGATGCGCTGCCCAGTCAAAGAATCTAAGGAGAACTTGAGGAGAGGATTGCTTGTTTCCACTCAAGTTCCAAGACTGCACTTCCTGGGTTTTTTGTGGTTTTATACCAGATGTTTGCAGGTCATTTTTTGGCTTGGTTTTTGTTAAAATCTAAGCTTTCTATCCCGTGGTTAAGGCCAGTCCTATAATCCCAGTTCTTAGGTTCCTGACTTAGAGGGCCAGAATTGTTAACTGCTACACAGGTCCCAGGCACTTGACATTTCAATAGTGAAACCATTAGATGCCGTGGTGATCATGTGGGCAGCAGGAAAGGCACTCACTTCAGCTTGTCTGGCATAGTTCAGTGAAACTTTTCTAGTGCTGCCTTCTTACTTTTTTCTCGGAAAATATTTGTTTCATAATTTTCTTGTTCTTAAAGTAGGTCACAAATGTTCTTGCCTCTTATACTTTTGTCTACCTCCACCTCCTTATGTCACTTTTTTACGTCTCCTTTAATCATTTGCCACTACACTGGTTTTTTTTCTACTGTCTATTTCTATCTTTCCAGATTTGTTTTTATTATACTTCCCTAGCTGTGTATTTTATCTTTATCGCTGCAATCTTCTTATTTGATCATTTAGCTAGCAGAAGCTGCTCATCTGGCCATTTTTGAGGCTGTAGAATACTTATTTCTCCCAAATCTTTTGGAATCTATGGGCTGCTTATTGGGGGTAGAAAAAGGTGTAAGTTTTTTTTTTTTTTAATTTTCACGTCATTAAAAAATGTTATTTTAGTTCTTAAACACAAAATTCCTGTTTTGGAACTGGATACAAGGACTACATTCGTAACTCTGCTTTCACACAGGATTCCTTCCAAAAGCAGAAGTTTGCTAGGAACTCTTTGCTTTAAAAAATAAAAGTGTGTGTGTGTGTGTTGTGCACGTGTGTGCTTGTGGGGAGCTGGAGTGTGGTGAGGGCTTGTAGGGAGGAGAAGGGAAAAATCCTAAAAATCAAAGAAATGGGCATGTAGACTATTCTTTGGAACTCTTCAAAAAAGGAAGAGAACTTTCTGACCTTGGGTCACAAACTTCTAAGGTGGATTGTTTCCTTATGAATGATTTGAAACAATAGCTGTTACTAAGACTCTTGGCATCAGGTCAGAATAGGAAGAAATAGGGTGTCGAGGAAAATATTCTTCATGTGGGTGCAGGCAGTGGTTTGCTAATGACCCACTCTAGAGGATGTCATTAAAACAGAACGGGAATTTCCAAATAAGCATGGAAGACTTCATATAAAACAAGTGAACTTCCCTTTATTTGAAAAGAGACACATCAGGTCCATTAACTAGCTATATTTTTATTTTTTCTCCCAAAGGAAGCAACTGTATTACTTAGAAAAATGTGAACCTGAATAGGGGAAATGACTAGTTATGGGCAAACTTTACATGTTTTGATACACCTGGCAAAATATCTGTTGTCTACCAGTAAAAGCCAGATCTTTTCAAATTTCAAGTGGTCATTGACTCTTTCATACTAGAGGTATTCATAGATACTTCCAGTTTAAAAACAACTTCCTCTAGGCATAATTTGATATGCAGTAATCAGGCTTCACCATTGTTTGAGATCTAAAAAATGATATTCAGACGAAATAACTACTGATTATGGAACAAATGCTTTACAAGAAGGCTTTAAGTTGAGATTTCTTCTTCGTAGTGGCAGAAACAGTTAGAAATAGATCACTGCCATCATTTAAACCTAAAGAATTCAACATTTAGAGGTCAAAGAAAGATTTGGATCTTGAATTTGTTCTTGAATAAAAGCACTTTTACGCATGCTCTGATGTGTTTGATTTGAGTGGGTTGGGGCAATCTTGATTAATCAAGTCTGCTGGAGTGTTCCCATTGGGATGTCCCAGCATGCTGCAGCTTCTTGTGTATCCAGTGTCCCTGTGTTTTAAAATGGCAGTAGGAGTGCTTTAACTAAAGCTTGTCAAACAAGCTTTAGTTAAAGCTTGCATGCCATCATTTTGAACTGCTGGATGCTGAATACACGAGACACTGTCGGTGCTTTCATTGGAGCGGCTCCTAAGATAAAAAAATCAATTATGGGTGGGGATAAGGAGGTGTGTGTGCGTAAATGTGCGCACACAGCATATGGTATTTTTTAAATACTGTATTTAACTGTGTTATAAAGCCTACACATCTAATTTGCCAGTTTTCACCTCCAACGTGTCCTGTAACACAGTAAACAAACTCCATTCTTTTCGCTCACCCTATCCTATGAACCCTTTGTTCCAACCTCTGCATCTTATGCATGTTTAGCCAGTAGTGCATTGGTCATATTCATGTTGTAGTGGTCCCATGGGGAAATATGAGATCAGAGTTAAAAGTTTTAATAGGTAGTGTCACCATGAAAAATAGGTTATGCATTATGGTAACAATTAAATTTTAGTTTTCTTTTAAAAAATGTACTACGCACTTTGATTTTTTGGTAGTGTTGGGGTGATACCCAGGAAAAGTGCAAGCAGCAAGGATTTTTGTGGTTGATACAAATATATTTTATTGGACAAACTATATAATTGGGAGGGTCATAAATGAGTTTTCAAATGCCACTGTACGCTTCCTCTGGTTTTTCAGAAATTTAATTTTTGTTTTGAAAAGTTCGGTTTCTCAGGAACCTGAAGAAGAATATGGTGGTACCCAAAAGCTCACTGATGTCCTTCGCTATCTTTGATCAAATAAAAGTAATCACCCCAAAAATGCCTGCTTCTCACTTTAATTTTTTACAATCTGGTTCAGGACTAATAGTTTTGTGGCCTCCTGTGTAAACATTAGTTCAAATTATTTGCTCAAAATCATGTAGGAAGTCCGTGGAAGGTTGGAGGGGTGGGAGTGTGTGTGTGGTGGTGGTGGGGGGGGGAATTCATTCTCTGGTGTCTCGATAAGACTTTTTAAATGGGTGATAGAGAAGGCATGCCGCATGAGATCTTATAATTTGACAAACATCTGAGTGTCTTTTAGTGATTTGTAGACCTGGAGTAGCCCATTTCAATGAGTGTAGCTAAATAAGAAGACATGGCCATGCTGCCTGTTGGAAAGATTAAGATAGATGGGTGTAACTTGGTTTCTGTTCCTAGAACTTCCGAAAGTGATCTTGGCAACCTCTCAGATGCTTTGTTCTCTTGTGTGACTCTGCTTCTTGAAGCTTTAATCAGTAGTAGTATCAGTGAATTGCATAATTACTGTATTGTTCCTATTACAAGTAAAAATAACTACATTTGGACCTTATATACATGGACCCCACATTTTTAGGTTAAAAAGCTGCTGCTTAGAGAGAAACATTTTTTTTTTCTCTCTATCTGTAGATATCAATTTGTAAAATTTTTGAACTGCTGTTGTCCTTACAGAATTGCACATGTGAATCTACTAACGCAGGAAAAGAAAAAAAAAAGGGGGGGGGTTAAATGAACTACTAAAATGAAAACTGCACTGAAAAATATTTACTTGTCATTTTTATTGAAATATTTTTGTGCATGCAAATTCAGAAGTCAGGATTGTCAGGGGCCTGATTTTAGGCTGATCCTGTGTATAAATCAAGAGTGATTTAATCATTTTTTAATGGCTCTTCTGAAATGGGTGGAAAAAAGGTTGACTTGCCAGAACAAAATCGTAATTACTCTGTGGAAGTGATAAACTTTGACCTCATGGTCTCCTGGCTTTTGTCTCGGCAAATGGAATGAGTGCTTATCTTATAGGTTTGTGCAGCCATGCTAATCTGCCAACCTTCTATATAAAGAACCATATGTTATTAGAGGATCTTTTGAGCAGCAGGTCCACAAGACTGATTTGGGAACTCTTGGTATAAAAGATCTCTTAGCTCGGCGAAGGATCAATTTGGGGATTTCGTCAGATGATCTTTGAAGTCCCTGCTAACCTCTAGTTTTATGAGTGTGAGGATGATGAAGGCTTTTTGTGTAGAAAAAATGTGGAAACTTTGAATGGTCCTCACCAAAATGTTGATTCATTTTTATTTTATATTTTTCCAGGAACATCTGTGATCAGTTTACACATTAAACTGAACTGTAGTTAATATTACGCAAGATGGTGATTTTAACACGGCTCGGAGCACCCCCAGGTCATGAGGCACTACAGGGAGTTGGGAGCGGGGCTTAGGGGTCTGGGAGCTCAGGTGGTGTTTTCGTCCATCCTCCCAGTCTCGGGCTATGGGCTGAGGAGGGAGAGGAGGATCCACGCAGTCAACCAAAGACTGCGGCGCTGGTGTCATTGGGAAGGC
>NW_017728947.1:105449867-105454002 GCF_001723895.1 Crocodylus porosus
CCCCAGCTGACTTCCTGCCCTTTGGGCAGGGGGCTGGACTCTGATCTCCCGAGGTCCCTTCCAGCCCTGATGTCTATGAAGTCTATGAAATCTATAAAGTAAGGCAATGTAGTAAATGCTTCTACAGATAATGCATTGTTGCATTTTCAGATGGGAGGAAACTCGAATTGAAATCCGGTATTATTCAAGAACAGGGTTGACACCAAACTAAAAATACTTGTAATAAACAGGAAAAAAGAGGAAGTTCTTTAGCAGCTACAATTATTGGCACTTCAGAACCAGATTTCAACAACAAGTTAAAAGGAATTTTGAGAAAATCTAAGGAACTCAAGGAAAGACTGTAGAAATAGATTTTAAGGTGGGGGTCAGTAACCATTGCTGGCACACAGTGACAGGGGCATCTTCTCTGCCCTACACTGTACATTCCTGTGGGGCACTGCAGAGAGGGGCACTGTGACCAGGTTTCGAGCAATATCCCATCATTCTTAAATGTTGCTGACCCCTAATTTAATAGGAGCAAACTAATATAAATAAAAGCTCAGTAGCCAGGAAATTACCTAGGACAATCCTTAGTAAATGCATGGGAAGGGAAGGACTAGCATAGTAGCAAAGGAATGTTTAGGTTGTGAATTCTGTTCTTCTATCTTTGATATAAAGACATGGTGAGCTGTGAACATTGGACCTACTGTATTATGGTGAGAGAAACTGGACTTTATAAGGCCTTTAGAGTTCACTCCAAGGAGACTAAAGATTCTTTGCTCTATCCAGGTAGTTATGCAGCACATCACTTTAGTCATAGCAGATGCAAGGGAAAATGCAGGAAATCAGCTGATGTTTCTGGGTCTGGCTTCTGAATCTCCAAATACACCTAGCCTGAGTACTTTGTGGTTCACGAGTCAGTTGTGGCTGCTAAAACGGTGAAGAGAATAGCCAGCTTTGCTCTCAGTTTTGGAGAGTGATTTAGTTCTCTTCCATCCAAATGTCAGGGATCATTGCAGTATAGATAATTGGTATTACCTCTTAGACTGTAAGATGCACTTCAAAGAACTTCCTCCAAAGTGAAGGAAACAGTTGAGTTCAGCAATATCAGAAGCAGAAACTACCACTGCACTCATCCAGCAAAGTAAAAGAAGGGATGGGTTTGTCCCAGATATTTCCTGATTGACACCCTCCACCACATACTGAAGACATGAGAGAAACTTGCCACCTTAGTCATTAACTTCTAGTCTTAAAATTGGTTAAGGCATGTTCAAAATGTCGTGCATCTTCAGGGAAAATCTTACTTTTTTTTTTTAGTCATTGGCTAGCTGATCAGACCCTGCTGTGGAAGCAATGGACATTTCAATTTATTCTGCTACTGGGATATTTAGGTTGGTCTCACAGATCTTGTGCCAATCTTGAGGTTTTGTATGCGTCTTTGTAAACTTGCAAGTGCCTTATTCCTGTCCAAATAGCTGCATGTGGTGTACACTGGACTTTAGTTTTCAAATTTACACTGAGCTTATCAAACTTTGTTATGTACAAAGTAAATCAGTTTTAAAAACATGCCATTTGTTTTGTGGCTGCCTCCTTTTATGGCTTTGTAAAATGGCAGTGATTCTCCTCAAACTTTAAGAGGAAGCTGTGCCTTATTTTGTGCAATCTGGTGTTTTGCAAGCCTATAATGTGCAAAGCATTTATAACCCTCATTACAAGTTGTGAAGCACTATGCTTATCTGAAGACCTTCAAAAGTTTGAAATGTTTCTGCGCCCTCAACTACATTCAGAGCAAAACAAAGCATGTCCTCCCTTTCTCGTATTGTGTTTTTTGAGATGGTGTGCGAGTCTTAAGAAAACCATTTGCTCGATACAATATTCATTCTTTAACAAGAACCATTTAAAATATGGACATTGGGTTTACTTGTTTTTTCCACCGACTCTTTTTTTTTTTAAAGTATATTTAACTTTGTCTTCCCAAAGTAGAGATCCAGTAAAAGGTAGTATGATCAGATCCTTCTAAAGATTTCTCACTTCATGCCTACACATTTTTTTATTTTTTATTTTTATTTTTTTTTAAGGAGCCTTCAAACAGTTTACTTTTAGGAATGTCAGTTTGCAGTGGCTGTGGTTGTTTTGTAGACCTCGAAAACCTCTGCCTCATTGTACTCTGCTCTTCTACAGCAAGGACAACAGCAAAACCATAATAGATCCTCTTTTTGAGAGAGAGTAATAACAGCAGTTCCTTTGTGTTAGTTTCTTCTTGGGTATATATAAGTTTCCCTACCTCCATTTTCCTAATATTCAAGCAGATGTTCATTCTGTCCCTGCTTGCAACCTGCATTCTGACTGTGCCTTGGTATTATTCATTTCTAAACTCCAGAGATGTAATTTTGTGTGATGTTTTGATGAGAAAGACAGTGACCCTATGTTGAAGTGTGTGTATTTTGACTAGAAAAGAAAGGTGGACGGGGGAAGGGGGTGGGAAATAAGAATGATTAAACTACATTTTTATATAATGAGCAAGTTACACAAGTTCTGACCCTTGACTAGTAACTGAAATTAGGATAAGTGAATGAGTAGAGAGCACAAAAAGCCCCAGCCTAGTGAAGTTCTTGACTATCTACTTAACTTTTAAGAGCGTAAATATTTGCAGTGCTGTCAGTAAAGTTGTGCTGTTTTGGTTTAGGACTTCAATCATTGGTGGAATGCAGAGGAATGATTTTGAGGATGATTTGGAAGGAAGAAAGTGGCGGATACTAGGAGCCTTATCCAAACCCTGGTGAACCCAGTTGAAAGTATTCCTATTGCCTTTTTTGTGCTTTGCATTCAGACCCTTGATGCATGTGAAAAGAGATGTTTTAAGTGAAAGGAGCAGTGTGCAAATAAGGGAATCGGGAAACGTTTAGTGAGATAGAAAGAAAGCAGCTTGCTATGAATTGTGTGTAGAGTGCAGAGGTGAGGTGGCGAACCATGGAGCTGTGATGTAGATATGTAACTTGTTATTGCTCATCCTTGTTAGAGAACAGTAGTCCTCAACCTTCCCATCTCACAGGCCAGATGAATGTCATGGGGGCTGGTCTGTTGTTGGCAGCTGGAGAGTGGAAATGAATGCTGCCACCATTCCCCTGCTGCCAAATTTTTGGATTTGTGGGAGTCTTGTGGGTCAGGTGACATGGCTTTACAGGCTGGATCCAGCCTTTGGACTGGGGGTTGAGTTCCCCATTACAGAATAATTACTTATGTTTTCACATTCTAATACAGTCTTCTATTTGCTTTTCCCCCCAGTATCCTCTTATATATGGGCTGATATTTGCAGTCTGCTGGTGTTCTCTGGTGTGCTTCAGTCGAATTTACATGGGCATGCATTCAATCCTGGTAAGAGAACTGTGGCAAGTTAAGGCTGTTTTACAAAATGACAACACTGTACTACTTTTTTATGCTTCCTTCTTAAGGCAGTGATATGTGTGTGGATTCAAGGGGATTTCTAGCATCTGATAACTGTATTGATCTAATTCAACGAAATTGTTACATAACTTCTTAGAAAATAGAAAAACTGCAGAATCAACAAAGATTTACCTAGTAACTATATAAAAGTATATAGGAAAAACAGCCCTTTACAACTCTGTAAAGTGCTGTGGGCATTAATTAACAAAAAGCAGGCTAATTAACGGTTATCTAACCTTATCAGGAAAGCTTCTCATAGAATTCCATTTTGCTGCCTGTAGTTGTTTCATCCATCACTGCACAAAGATCAGTAGGCTTGGCTGCTTCGAACCAATCACATGAATCAAAATGTTCATAGTCTTGTAACTTAAGTAATTCATTTTGCAACATAGGATCAGTATTAACATCTATTGCAATAATACCAAGATAACAAGGGTCAGGTGGCCTCAGTCCATCTTTGTATAAAGATAGACCTCACCCAAAAATTCAGCTATTATAAAATGCAGATGGAGGAGACAAATGGGGAGAGGATACTGTGAATGATCAGGTTTATTACTGGAGAGAGTCCAGAGGAGAGCCACGCGCATGATCAGAGGTCAGGAAAACAGATCTTACGATGATAGGCTGAGAGACATGGGGCAGTTTATCAAGGGTGACCACCAGGATCTGGGGGAACGTTTGTTCACCAGAGCGCCCCAAGGGATGACGAGGT
>NW_017728947.1:105454182-105474275 GCF_001723895.1 Crocodylus porosus
CCCCAGCTGACTTCCTGCCCTTTGGGCAGGGGGCTGGACTCGATGATCTCCCGAGGTCCCTTCCAGCCCTGATGTCTATGAAATCTATGAAAATGTGTAGGAGTGTTTTTTTTTCTTAGAATTTCGAGTACCATTTAAAATGTTTCTTTCCAACAGGATCTTTAAACAGCTGCTATTTGGGTATGGATTATAAAAACATTGTTACTTGTGTTGCATAGCCTGAAGGGGGATAAACTATGCTGAGCTATGTTGAAATTGCCTTTAGTGTTGGTGAACAGAATAATTAAAGTGTAAGGTGAAATTTGTGTTATTAATTGAATCTTCCCTTTTAAACTGAAAGGAAGTGAAAATCAATATTGAATGAGAAATGACAAAATAAGTACAGAAAGTAGTAACACTTTAATTTCTGTATTTTTACAGTACTCTTCAAAATTTCAAGACTTAGACATATGTAAAGGTCTCATTCATATCTTTACCAGTGCAGACACTATTTGCTCCAACTGTCTTGATGCTTTGCCCATGCTAGTTCTGTGAGTTAATGATAAGGCTTGCATGGATCAAAAAATACTAATAATTTTATTTCATTCTAGATAGTATGCTAATACAGCACAGAGGCTAAAACTTATAGTTTCTAAACTGGCAATTAGCAATAAGATTGTGTATAAATGGTAAGACAGACATTGTGCCCCAAAGCTTAAATGTTTGAACTTCATGAGGCAAAAAGGAAGAAAATTCCAAGTTATACTCTACAGAAAGAAACCTGCATAACTAGAGAGCACAGTACTTAGTTTAGTCACTGCTTCATTTTCCCTGTCCTTGTTCATATTGAGCCTCATGTTCGTTACTGCCTCCTCTCCACTGCAGTTTTCCTCTTTGTTCTTGTTTACAATTTGTTCTCTCTTTAGCTGTGTGTCTAAAAGAAAAGTGCTGGTGAAAGTTCTGGAGTCCCTCCCTTTATCTCCTTGATCCTGCATCTCCTAAAATGGAAGTTTCTCCGGCCAGACTCTCCCATTGACATCAGATATCCATCTCTGGTCCCTTTCACCAGATGATACAGAAATGCATGCAGCTTGTGGGGAGTGCTGCCAAGTATCCAAGCCATAAAGAACTTAATGAGAAAAAAATGAACACCCAGGAGAGGTTCATTTTTTGCTCATAAAGGTTTCTGATTCAGACAGCAGTTCATGGGACATGGACATAACATGTTCTGTGCATGGGAGACTAAAGTTTGAGAGAGCTACAAAAGTAAAAACCTTCATGTATAGGCATGGCATCAACAGAGTAGGTTGTTGCCTACAAAAGCTCATGCCTCTGAACCACTTAGTCTCTAAGGTGCCATGCTGCCCTACTTTCTGCCTAACTCCAAACTAACACAGCTAACCTCCTTCCCCCGCAAACCCTCCCTTCATCCTGGAAGGTGATTAATGATTGTAAGACCAGAAGAGATCATTGTACAGCTGTTTAATCCTACCTACTATATGAAAGAGATCAAAAGACATATGGAAATTAATGAACTAGAACATACCTTATAGAAATCTGGTTTGATTTAAAAATCATCATGTGAATAGTGAATTGCTCTAATTTCTGCTAAGTAATTCCACTGGCTGATTGTCATCACTGTTAAAAGATGTATGCAAGTTTACAGACTGAATTGTATAGCTTCAGCTTCCAGTGATCTGCTTATACCTTTGTCTGCTAGACTATATTATTAGATTATGAGCTCTGTATTATCAAATTTTGGTTTCTCATATGAGTACTTGAAGGTGGTGATTAGCTTTTTCATTTTCATAAGCTAAGTAGATAGTTCTTTGGGCATGTCGCAGTGATGTTTACTGCAGAGCTGCTTAATTAGCTGTACAGTAAAACATCACCTCTACACATGTGTGGTGCTGTTAAGACAGAGTAAACTAATTGGCAAATTGGAGAGAGTTCAGCGGCAGGCAACAAAAATGGTGAGGGGACTGGGGGACATGACTTATAAGAAAAGACTGAGGGAACTGGGCTTATTTATTCCAGAGGAGAGAAGACTGAGGGGGGATTTTACAGCAGCCTTCAACTATCTAAAGGGAGGTTTGAAAGAGGATGGAGCTGGACTGTTCTCAGTGGTGACAGATGACAGAACGACTCTCAACTTGCAGCCAGGGAAGTTTAGGCTGGATATTAGGAAGAATGTTCGCACTAGGAGGGTAGTAAAACACTGGGACAGGTTACCCAGAGAGGTGGTGGAAGCTCCATCCTTGGAGGTTTTCAAAACCCGGCTAGACAAAGCTTTGGCTGGGAAGATACATTTGGGGCTGGTCCTGCTTTGAGCAGGGGGTTGGACTAGATGTGACCTCCTGAGGTCCCTTCCAACCCTAACTTTCTGTGGTTCTAATTAACTCTGTCCCAGGGTGGTACTTGTAAATACAGGTACTGTTCTTTACTTCACAGCAACGCATACATGTTGCTGACGGGGTTGGCTGGGGCCTGAGCATGCTTGGCAGCTAGCTCCACACTGGAACACCATCATGTACCGGCCAGGCAAGAGCAGCTCTGGACTGGCAGGCTGACACCCCCTGTCCTCCTTCCCCCTGGGCTCCCTGCTAGCTGAGGCTGCTCTGACCTGGCTCAACATGTTGCAGTCCCAGGTGCATGTTCAAACGGTGTGCCTGGAAGCAATAAATTCCAGCATATGTGCTGGAGTTTATCGTTTCTCTTTGATAACGTGTATAGATGTGCCCCTTGAGTCTTTAAATCTAAGGCATGTTTTCCAGTCATTTTTGTGGCTCTTCTCTGAACCCTCTCCAATTTTTCACCAACTATGAGTTGGAGACAAAGCATGCATGCTGTGGCTGCTAGAGAAGATTTTGAGCAGAGCAGCTGCTTGTTTCTAGCTCAAGTACAGGTTTCTATTTCAGACCTACAGCATGAAAGCCATGTACTCTCAATTTGATGAAACAGTTGTAGAACTGAGCATCACTGGTATTCCACAGCATTGCAGCCCGGGCTGCCTTAACTCCTGTATAATAACTTTACATTCTCTGTGAACAAGGGAAGTGATGCAACAGAAGTCTGCAGCATGAAGCAACATACTCTCAGAATCTGCAGACATTTTAACATCACTTATATAAAAAGGCAGCCTGTCTATTTTAAGAGAATAAAATGGACACTTGAGTTCTGGCATAGTGTATATAAGAGAGACTTTTCTAAGAACAGTGTAGTCTCTAGTTACAGCCCTGGGGAAGTGTAGTTTTTAAGTGTTGAGAAAAGCAGACTCCAAATTATATTTGCCTAAAGAAGGCATTGGCACCTGTCAGTGCCAGTATCTTTCAAATGAACTATATTGTTAGTCTCCTTTGCCAATAATTGTAACTAGCATTGCCCCAAAAGTAAGAGTGGTGCATGGCATCAAGAACTGGATGATACATACCAATTATACTAGTGGATATTAAACTGGTTTAGAAAAGAAAGTAGTGGAGAGATGATGCACAGTCCTAAATCAGTATAACTTAGGCAGATCCAGCATACAAGTACCTCAGAGTCAGGTGAAATGATAGTGGTATAGGATACATTGATATAAGTGTTGTCTGTCTACATCTTCATACCGCCATAATCAAATGGTTAGCCAAATATGATCTCACAGTGCATAGTGGCCTTTCCATGGGTTGGCCACTTTGGCCCCCACTTCTCTATTATTTCAGGATCAGAGACAACACGTGTGACCTGTACAAATATGAAAGAGATGCAACAGGATTTGGTGCTGTCTTGTTCTGGACCCGTCCTCCTTCAAACTTTATATCTGTTGATGATCAGGTAGATGCCTGTCCAAAACAGACAGTGTCATGCCTGTCATCAGTGTTGGATTACCTCCTCCGGGGGGTTGAGCTACGTGTGAAGGAAGCAGACTGGCCAAAACCTGGCAAGAAGCAATCTGATAGATATGTCAAAGACGCAGCCACAGATGGTTGCTGAGCTTGTAGCAATGCATAGATGGAAGAGGAAGATGGGGTGGAGATGCAGAGCAACTATTTCCCTGGGTGAAGTGGAGAACTGAAACTGCTGAAGATTGGAAGATAATAGAGCATTATCAAGAACAGAGCATCTCTTGGGTTAAGTGGGCTCCCAGTGCACTGGCAGGGCAGACTGAGCACTGCAAGGCTCACTGCAAGGATCTTTGCTGCATGATAATAATGTCTGCTAGTAGAAAGAAATGCAGTAGTGATCCTTTGCCAGTGGACGGTGCTTGGAGGCAAGGTTCCTACTACCTCACTCCTGGTCTTTCAATGGTAGTCCCCCCTGTACATTCCAACCAGCCCTTGATTTTTTTTTCTGTCCTTTAGCTGCCTACCTACCACCTTCCGGGAAATGGGGTGGACTGCCTAGTTCTTAGTGGTAGCTATTGAACCCAGTTTCTGGGAGTACAGCTAAAGATTAGCACACTGGTTCCTGCATTTCTGTCCCACAAAGATGATTCATCTTGGGAGATCTCCCTTAATCCTTTGAGCACACATGGCGGTGGTGTATTACATTGGAGGTCCTTGGTCCCCTAGAACCTACCCCAAAGGAAAAAAAATGCTAAAATGTTGCCTGGCAATAGTCCTGGGTTCACATATCCTGTCCAGTTTACCTATCTTTGTCCTTATTCCTGTAATTACGATGTAAAGGCGCTTTATTTCCCTTGTTCAATAATTAATGTACTTTGTTTCATTTTGTTTTTTAAAAGAAAGCAGCTGTTTAACACAACAAATCATTATCTCTTCCATTTCTTTAAACAATTACAACTTCAGCCTTTTCCCATGCTCCACTCCCTCCATTCTACTCTTGGTAAAAGTGGTTTCATAGGAGCTAGGGTCAGGAGGGACCTGAACAGATCATCTAGCCTGAACCCCTGCCACAGGCAGGAATGAATGCTGGGTTCACAAGACCCAGACAGGTGATCATCCAACCTTCCTTCACATGTAGCTCAACCTCCTCTTGAATTTGCCCAAGGTAGGGGCAAGGACCACTTCCCTGGGAAGTTGGTTTCAGATTTTGGCCACCCTAACTGTAAAATATTGCCTTCTGATGTCTAACCTAAACCTATTCTCCATCAGCTTATTACCATTGTTCCTCATCACCCCAGGTGGTACTGGGGAGAATTTGCTGTTGATCGCCCCGATGAGTCAGTAATGACTCCAAGATCCCGTTTCGCCTCTGTGCTTTCAAGAGGGGAACTCCCCAGCTTGTATGTATGCTGTGGATTCCTTCTCCCCAGGTGCAGCACCCTGCATTTGTCTATGTTGAACCCCATCCTGTTCTCATCTGCCCACTTCTGTAGTCTGTCTAAATCTATTTGCAGCTTCTCTCTCCCTTCAAGTGTGTCCACCTCGCCCCACATCTTATTGTCATCAGCAAGGTCATCCAAGGCATCATTCACAATGCTTCCCTGACAGTTGTGGTTCTTAATAGCAAATGGCAATCTTCTCTCATACATTAGTGAATGCCTTTCAGCCTCTCAGGCCCTGGTCTACCTGTTATGTTTAATGTTTTGATTAATGTGTTTAATCACAGCATCAATGGCAAGGGTGCTACATGTACATTCAATTTAAGGCACCATAAAATTGGAAACAAGACGTAAAGTAATATATTGGAAAATTCTTATGGCTGGTTTATAACCTGGGCTGCAGTCAGGGGCTGGGTCAGGGTCAGTAACTAGCTCATTGTCAGCCCTGGCTCCAAGACTGCACCAGGTCTGGTTTGTGATCCCAGTGCACTTTTAGGGCCAGAGCTCACAATCAGCTGATTGGTTGTCTGGCCCCAGACTTATGAGTACCCAACTTTCAACTTGTCAGTGCAGAAGGAGCCTGGGATCATGATTTCAGCCCCCCTCCACTGGCAAATATCATTGAATAATAGAAAAGTAGGGCTGGAAGGGACCTCAGGAGGTCTTCTAGTCCAACTCCTTGCCGAAAGCAGGATGATCCCTATCCAAACTGCCCTAAGAAAAATCCTTATCTAACCTGTTACTAGAACTACATAGGTGACCCCATCTCACAACCACAAGACATAACATCCTGACCTGCCAGGAGTAAATCAGGGGGACGACAATGGATGTGAAGATGATGGGGAGACTAGGGAGGAAGTGATCATACAGTGTGATAGAATTCGTGATCAGAAAAAGCAAGAAGTCAGCAGACTAAGGGCTCCTATACACATGCAGGGAGCCGGCCAGTGCGTTGGAGCGGACTTGATTGAGTCAGCTGGAGCCTGGAAATAAACATGCTCCAGCAGACTCTGGCGTTACATGTATTAGCACCACTGCACCGAAAAATGGTAGCAGGGCGTTTTGAATTAGTTAGTTTAAAAGGTGCAACTCTGCTCTGCTTCTGTCTGAATAAAATACTGGTAATGCTCCACTCTGTATAAATTCACCTGATTGTTTGGTTTTTTTGGGCAATTCATTTTCCTAATCATCATTCTTACAAGGGAGTGGTCTCAATCAGTCCTACCCCCTAAATTTCTAATACCTGTGAGTCTTGAATTAGTAATTTAGGAGGCTAATCTGATAGACTGTAAACCTGTCTCTGATTACACATTTATGCCAGTGAGTGATCTATGAGGAAACATGATATTCTTCATGATCATATGTTTAGGTGTGGCAAAACTAATTAATCTCATTGCGTGATTCTCATTTTCTATAGCTTTTTAATGCAGTGATGGTGATCTTCCTTTCCTGCTTGAGAATTTCAATCACTTAGGCTACACTTTGGAAGACAATTGTATATGTGATAAAAGATGTGATCTGTGAGGAACTTTTCATTTATTAGTTCCTTTTTTAGTTACTGAACTGTGTTACTGTTCATCTGATTCATACCTGACAGTATATACCAGGGGTGTCCAACCTTTTTGAATGTGGGACTGGATCATGAACTTATCACCCAGCGGGCCAGCGAGCCATAGTCAAACACCCTCTGTCCTGGGCCAGAGAGATCCTGCCTGTGCAGCCCTACTGCACCTGCCTGTTACTGCAAGATTCATGGTAGCTGCTGGTGGATAGGGGCAGGAGGGACCCATTCTGCATCCAGTCAGCTACTGCCCCAGAGACTGAAGGGGAGAAATAAATAGCTCCACATCCCCATCCCCTGAGCAGCAGAGCCCCACGAGCTGGCACTGCCCAAGGGGGGCCTGAGAGAGGTGGCTGCTGCACCGCAGCTCCTCACCCGCATGGCCCCACTCACCGTGGTGCCTGGCTGCCCACTCATGCAGCCCTGGCAGCCTCAGCGTTGTGAGCCCAGATCGCGGAGTCCAGCAGACACCGGCTCCTGTCACCTCGCCCCACAGAGGTCATGCCAGGACCCCGCCTGCCAACGGCCCCCCAGGGCTGCCCTGCCAACTGCCTGCACCAAGCACCATGCCCTGTTTCCTGCCCCACAGCTGCTGAGCCTGGCGGGTCCCCAAAGGCAGGTGGGATGCCGAGGGCAAGGGGCCGAGCCGGAGAGATGTGAGAGCAGGTGCTGTCCCTAGCTCGTCCTGTCAGGCGCGGCTGGGGCAGCCCTGCACCATGCTGCCCTTGGGATGGCAGTGGCAGGACCTGGCTCATGTGACGAGCTCGGCTCCACAGGAGTGAGAAGCTCCCCTCCCCTCCCTGATCCTGAGCAAGGGACCTCAGGCCTCAGAAAATGGCTTGGTCAGCTGCGTGTTGGACAAGCCTGGTATATACGGTGGGTTTTACCCTTTTTGCAGATGGTTAGGGGGAGGGTACAAATGTCAGAACCCTTCAACTTCAGATGGGGCTTAAGACCACTCGATTGATGGCCACCTCCAAAAGCTCTGCTTTCAAAGGCTTGTATGTAGATAATGTACAATAATACCATTTCACTATATGCATGAAAATCTTTTTGCTGTTGGTCAAGACTGAAGCAAATTGGATTGAGTTGCTGCCAAAGTTTTTATGTTTAACACCAATATTTTCAAATTACAGAGTTATATTCTCTTGCAGGGTTCTTAGTAGAGGATTAAAGTGTTTATATTCAGGAAACAATATTGCTGCTACTAAGACTCTTTTTAACATGAGAACATTCTTATCCATGGAAAGATAGTAGTTCAAAGAAGTGAGTATATAGCAGTGTTCTAGTTGACTTCTGAAGGACTCCATTCTGTTAAACTACCTTACTGCTGAAGAACTGATATTTGCCATACTTGTCCCTAATGTAGAATTGATGGTGTACTCTGTATTTGTCTAGCTACTGCTGTGTACCTGTTTCATTTTTCTTTAAATGTAAACCTAAGTATCATTTTTTGTATGGCAGTCTGAGTTATCATTTCTCAGCCATTTCACACTTAAGAGTGAGAGGTGCTTTATTAGTATTCAGAAGGGCTCTTGTAGGCTAATTTTGCACAACGATTAAAAGGAAAAAAAGTCATAAGTATTCAAAAGCAGAGTTCCTGCATCTTGGAGACGACCATAAAAGAATGAAGATTATCATCAAAAATGTTTTGTTAAACCACAGTAGAGTTCTTAATTTCCTTTTAAGATAAGCAGAGGTAGAAATTATTCTCCTTTCTTGAAGCATTGCTTGCTTAGGGAAAAGCCATCTGGTTTGTACCATAATTTGGTAATGCCATAATAACCTGTACATACTAAAGCCCCTCTGCAGAATCTTAGATATCTTATACAGTGCGTTACTAAGGGAGCAGGTACAGTCCCTTTACCTACAGCTAAACCAAAACTAAATTGTGAAAGGGGAAAAGTAAGGAAATGCCAAAAATCTGGCAATGTATTTAGCATGGAATAACTCAAATTCTTTATATGTTAATCTCATGTACAATAAGAAATAAATGCTTGAAATAACTATTTAAGAATTAAATCTGAAATGCAGTACGATACTATACGTTATACTAAACTGCTGTATTCTTTTTATGTCCTTTCCACAGGATGTTATTGTTGGATTTCTGTATGCTATTCTGATCTTGGTTGTCTTCCATCCAGCTGTGGACCTGATTGATAACTTCAACTTAACTTACAAATATGCGCCCCTTATTATCATCAGCCTTCATTTAGCCTTGGGGATTTTTTCCTTTACTCTTGACACATGGAGCACATCACGAGGAGATACTGCTCAGATTCTGGGCTGCGGTGCAGGAGTTGCATGCGGCTCTCATGTTAATTACATGTTGGGTCTAACAGTAGATCCTACCCCAGATGCATTGCCTTTAGCTTTTTCCCCTTTCACTGTGACTTTGTTTGGAAAAGCCATATTGCGGTTATTGATTGGAGTAGTGTGTCTGTTGTTAACAAAAACAGCAATGAAAAAAGTCACCATCCCGTTGGCCTGCAAATTGTTCTGCATCCCATGTGACAACATACGACAAGCAAGACAGCGCATGGAGGTTGAACTTCCCTATCGTTATATTACTTACGGAATGGTTGGATTTTCTCTCATGTTTTTTGTTCCGTGTCTGTTTCTTTTGATTGGTCTATCTTGATGCAGACTTGATAACCTGATGTGGGAAGAAGGGAGTAGTTGTTTATTAACGTAAGAAAAACTGCACTAGTTTGCGGAGGGCAGACTTGTGAGCTTTGCTTTAGCAGGGTATTCTCTTAAACGGCAATAAATGATAGGCAGTGCATTTAAAGGAAATTGCACATCTCTTTATAATATTGGGTCAAAACCCAAATATCAGTTCCTTGGGAAAAGCTGTGCTCCATAAATGCGATGTCTAGTCTTATTGCTGTACTGGGGGGAGGTGGGGAGAGAAGGGGTAGGGAGATAGAGAGAGTGTGCGCACGAGGGGGTGAGATTGTGTTTGTGTGCATATCTGATGCACATCATTCTGTGCCTGTATGTTTTTGACATATTGATGACGAGTCTGACAGCTGATCTGAAAGCTCCATTTATGCTCTGATTTTTCATTTCATAATAACTTATTTGCATTATTGGACCACAAGTTGCTCTAATGAAACATTTTATTTGCTTTCCTCTATCCTTCCCAAATCCCACCTCCAGCTGTTTAACCCAGCAAATATTTCTAATGGACCAAATTTAGTGATACTGGTTTTTAAAATCTGAAATTTCCTTCAATACCTTCTAAAGTGTGAAATGTTTAAGTTGGCATTGGTTCTAAACGATAAAATTCAGGTACTGTACTTAATGGCTTAATTGTGCCTTTCTGTTGCTAAATTAAGAAATGCCATATATACTGTGATAAAATAAAATTAGCTGTCATATTATAACTCCTAATTAGGAAAATATTTTTAAATACAGATGTCCACATACTAAAATGATTAAAGTTAACCACAGCTCACAATTTAGTCTGTGTTTAAAATTGAATAGATGGAATGAGCTGAGCAATGAATTACGAAGATGGACAGGTTGCGAATGGGTAATTCCCTTTTGTAGGTATTTTTTATGTGCATTGTAAGTTACTGGTAGAGGATATATTTTTCTGGAAATTCTGTAATAGTTTATACAGTAGACAGAGATGGCCAACAGGAAAAGAGTTAAAAGTTATAAATAACAATGCTCACTCTAAGAAGAAATGGCCTCATTTATATTATTATTCCAAATTAGTTTAAAAGAGACATCATTTTTAGTGGTATACTTAAACTCTCTTATCTTGGCTTCAGAAAAAAAAAACCTAGGAAAATTATGTAGACCTTTATGCACAAACATCATATACTGTATTTAAAATGTGTTAATTGTTTCTACCTAGTTTTTCAGCGGCCAGAAGACAAAATATGTAATGATCCGAAGAAATGTCTTGGTAATTATTGTATAGTAGAAAACAAAAACAACATGGTCAATACATGTATGCTTGTTCGTCCTTTGTCTGGTATCATTAAGATAGCAATGCACTTTTTAATTTGGTCACATCCCCTTACCTTTGATAAATAAGATTCAATATTTGGAATATATAATTCTCTGTATAATATCTGTGGTTTGACCTTTCACTTTGTCTGCATGACTGAGTTAATACGTCATCTAAGCAATGTTCCCATATGTCAAGACATGCTGTTGTCATATTGGAGCATTCTGACAATATGTGGATTTCTTGTTCCACATCTGTATTTGCTTAAAAGCTTTCTGTTCTAGCTAAGCTACTTGCTACTGGTAATTTATCATTTCTTAAAAAAATAACTTGGAATCAGAACCTCTGTATATGAGAAATGAACTCTAGATTCTGTTAATATGTAAAATAACCAAATTGATGTGCTGTCTCTTTCCCATTAGAGCAGTCACTTTTTTTATGGTACACTGATATTTGAAGATGTGAAAATAAAACTGCTCAAGGTGCATTTGGAATGCACTGATGGTTATGAATGTATTCCACAGAGTTGGTAGTGTGTTAAACCACTAACTTTTTTTTAAAAACAGTTTAGGGTTTCTTCTAGTTTTCAAGAAATTTGGTTAGCTTGTTTCAGAACTAGTTTACAATTTTTTGTCTGTTTTTTTTGTTACAGTTTAACGCTGAATATACAGTAGAAAGAAAATTAATTTCCAAGTTTTAGCAGGAAGGGTTTCACACTTGTATGGCTCTGCACTTATACAATGGAGGTTGAACAAGTAACTGCAGAGAACATACAGAAGGCCTTTTTCTTAAAGCCCTGAGCAGATGATCTAGTTCATGTAATGTTGGTCTGATAAATGGTAGAAATAACATTTTGTAGGACTTCCAGTTTGAATTCAGGGTTTCATTTCTTTAACTAGACTGGCCTTACTCCTCTAATAAAAAATGTTTAAATGGAAGTACAAAAGGGCAGTTGTATAAGAGCTAATGTCCCAAGTAAAAATTTGCAGTCGTAGTTTACATCATGAGATTGTTAAAGCTGTGTTTTATAGCAGTTCTGCACTATCATGCCATGAATGCAAAAGAGAACTTATTGGGAGAGCTCAGTGTAGAGGACGTATGCAGTCACAGCTTCCAAAAGACTAGGAAAGATTGCACTGTGGCTTATTCTGCTGTTACTCTATAGAATTTTTATATTTTTGTATTCTCTATTTGGTAGTTTCAGCATGTCATGTCCCATGCACAGTGTAGTTTAGTCTTCTGGAAAAATGTACATCACAACGTTAATTTATGCAGCACTTTTACAACTTGTTTCTAGAACATAGCTATTTTTTTCAATTTAATGTAAATTCCAATGTTTTAAAATCTTTCTTTCATGCTTTTGAGGGGTTTAGAATATAAAGCAGTTGAACAAAAGATGACCTGCAGTGTGAATGCTGTATAGGACGAGAGGCAGAAATACAAAGATTTAACAAAAAATGTTTTGTTTTGTGGCTATGCATGTTTTCATAAAGGTATTTTTAAATCTGGTAATAAATACTTAAGCACTTTCACTGGCCTAAACTATTCTATCAGTTGCTAGAGTTGAACATAAAAAATAAAGAGTTATAAATGTACACATAAGCTGATACCAAACTATTTATATAGACAAAGTATAATACATTTAATGTAGCTTCAAAATGGTAGTTGTTTAGCAGTCTTCTTAGAAGGGTAGTGCACTTGAAAGACCTGAAGGAACTTGTGTGAGAATTTGATTTATTCAAACATAACCATGCTAGCAAATGTTTTAATTCTGTGTAGCTTATTCCTAAAAGGAGAAATAGTATTTCTTCAGAAAAGCAAGTCTGCATCCATTATTAAAAGCTATTACATTTGACTTACATATTTGGTTATTGTATGCAATTTTAATACAATTGAAAATAATGGTAGTGATCTGTTTTTCATAAAACCAGAGAGACTACTGTTAATTCTTGTGTCTGCCTTAAAGTATGGGAGCAGATTGATTTTTTTTTTTCTAAATGTCTCTTAAATAGGACTATTGCTTTATGAAGTGTACTCAGTTTATTTCTTTGAAAAGGTTTCATGTTTACAGTGTAACTACTACCTTTGCTTGTCTTAAAATTATTTTTGAACTTTTTCTTTTATCCAGTCATGTTCAAGGCTCTCAAGCCTCTGATCATATTTGCCTTATTAATTGACTTGCAGATTAAAAAAAAAAAAACTATCTTAACAGTAAATTGGCATACCAAAGTAATTTGCGTTGTGATTGTTTACTTGGACCTTTTCTTTGGGAATATGTTTAGCTTTTTCCCCCTGAAAACAGGAAAGATGCATTTTTAGTGATTGTATCTCTAACTTTACTTTGTCTACCATAGCAGTGTTCGTTTTCCAGATTTTTAGAAGTTATCCTGCCTTCTTTTTTTGTATTACTTTAAAAGTTGCTTCTATATTTTTGTCCTTGGTGTATTTTTTTTGTTTTTGCCCAGAGAGTGTCCTGTAACATTTGTAAACTAATGCAAAAACTCTGTAACTATGAAAAGATTGTCATTTTGAACTTGTAAATATCTAAGGGCTGTTAGTGGTTCAAGTTCACGAGACCAAGCCTTGCATGGTGCAAGTAAATACACTTGTTTTGCTAAAAGTTGTTTTCATTTTAGTATTTGCATTCTAAATACAGTAAGAAACAGGATTTTTATGACAAATATGTAAGGTATTGATATTAAACATGAGAGGACATAGCTGTCCAGAACCTATTCATTTTGTTGGGAGTTTTGCATCCAATTCCCTACATACTGTGCTGAAAGTGTACCTTTAAGGGCGTGCCCCTGCTCTGATGTGCGGACAAGCATCGCTGTACGTAAAGTGAAGTGGCTAACTGTTGGTTACAAAAATAATATATTTGTTTTTTGACATTAGGTGATTGCTGTTTATAGGATAATTTTTTGTGCTCAGTCGAGTTGAACAACTGTCTTTTTAAAAATTGCTTAGGTCTGAAGATTTGTCTTTAATATTTGAATGAGTATTTTTACTTGCAAAACTGCACTGAAGCATTTCCTTCTTTCATACTGTCATCATGCTGAGTGACAAGCACAAGATCCCAGATTAAATAATGAATTCCCAGGTGGACTTCAAACTTTTTGAAGCTTACTGCACTCTAGTTAGTCCTCAATTTTATTTTTAATATTGGAATGTTAAGGTGTTATGCACCCATTGAAATGTTCTAGAAGTAACTTGCAAGAAATTTTGAAAAGAATTTTGCCTTTCTTACAGCCATGCATGCCATTCAGAAGGTACCACTTCATTATTCAGAAACAGCCGAAGAGAGCTTAATTGGTTACTGTTGTGGTTGCCACAAATAACTGAACCTATTAGGAACTTGCTTTATGAACTTGCCTTATTAACTTGCTTTATGAGTTTTACCATTTCAGAAAATTAGCATCAATTCTTTCTTTATAATAGTACTACTTGAATGAAAAGGAAAGAGGCCAAGACAATTTAATTTTATTTTCAAATTAAGCTTGTATAAATGATGACATACTTATGAACTACTTCATGTAAATTTCAAATACTACAGGTTGCAATTCTTAAAATATTTTAAACTTCTTAAATATTTTAAAATGCATCTGTACTGGTCAGTAGCTGCAAATTTCCACAATACAGTCATTCAGTAATGGTTACAAAATATAAATTTGTCTCAATATTATTCGGTATCCATTGTAACAATGATAGACTCTGTGGGGACACACAAGTACAAATAAAGTATTTCAAATGCAGTAAAGATGTTTGTAAGAATGACAGCAGAGAAAAGTTTTCATGAGAAATAATCTACAGATACATATGAAAAGCAGCTTACCGAGACTAATTGATAGCAAATTGTTGTTTGTTTTATAGTATAAATATGGCCTAATCAATGATTCTTTCTTTGAAAATAGAGAGCACAATATTTAAGAATAAGATAAAATTACTTTCAAGCAGTGTACTGTCAAGTGCAAATCAGGGCCTTGTCAGCTTTAAGAGACTGAGTTAATACTTAAGTACTGGGGGCTTAAGTTCTGCTGCTGTTTTTCTTTTCGCTTTGGTGTTCATTAAACTTTCAACAGTTTTCGTGCTAATGAAACATCAAGTTTCATCTAGATTATATCACCTAAAGCAGCACAATTGAAAAAGATAGATTAAGGAACTGAACTTAAAATGGTCTAATAAATAAAATCTCTAAAATAGATTTTGAACTAACTTTGACATGCATGGTCTGGTGCCCCACATTGGCCTATTGATTTTGGTACACTAGAGCTGAAATGGGTATTTTATAAAATAAGTTAATTATGTGTGTCATCTTTCATGCACAGTTTTCTTCTGTTAATAAGTTTGCTAATGAAAGCAAATACTCATAAAATGTTTTATAGTGTTCTTCATTCTGCATAGCTGCCAGCAAAGTCTCTTTCAAAAAACAATAGTATATTTTTAAGCTGTTGCCATCCTCTCAATCATGAAGATAATTTTTTTTTAAAAGTATTTGCTAGCATATGTCCATAGTAATTTATGGGATTACATACATAATGGTTACAGTATGATAATGTACAACTAGACCTTTAAAAATTAAAAAAAGTTCAGATATGTTAATTGCATTATGGTTAATGCTTTTGCACCCACTGTACACATTCTGCAGTCATCAGAACTAATATTTAAGCTTTAACTGATAATGGAAATATTTAATTATATCTACGGTGACTGGATAATAAACTGCTGTTGGATTCAAATATGTCTTATTGTTTTTATTCTTCCTATGCTAGAGGAGAAATGTAATTGAATGTGTAATGTAAAGGGTAAAAGTGGGAGGAGATATCAAGAGGGGTCCTGTAGGGTTAAGGACAGACAGTCAAAAAGCCCAAAGCTGAATTGATCCAGTCTGTACAGGTTAGTCTAAGCTGCACAGATTACATTGAAGCAAAAGTGAACAGACATTTACCTTTGAGTCCAGAAATGCAGCCACATGCCTGCGGTAGCTCAGGCCAGAAGCCAGGGGGCACTAGAGCACGGGTCTCTGGCACATAGCTAGCATGGGCTATATGTTCACTTCCTCTTCCCGCTGCCCCTGAGGTCTCTGGATTTGCAGTCCACAATGGCAGCAGCAGGACTCTGCAGAATTGCTTATCATTTTCTCTTCCTGCTTCCAGGTGCCTCTGGGATTTGTAGTCCACAGTCACAGCCAGCAGTAAGTTTGAACTGGGGAAAGGGTGTTTAACCCCCCTCCTGGCCCCAGACACTAGCTGGTGTTTGCCTGGGGGGAGGGGGGACAGCCCCTTCCCTCCTCCCCATAGACTGGGCTGAATCCTCAGCTGGGATTGCTCCCCCCACCTTTGTCAGCCAGCCCTCACTGCCCCAGGTGGGGAGCATAGGGGTAGGGCCAGCCTGCTCTCTGGAGCAGATAACACAGTCCAGCCCAGGGCTGCAAAACATAGTTTCATAGTTGGTAGGGTCGGAAGGGACCTGAGCAGATCATCTAGTCCGACCCCCTGCCATGGCAGGAAAGAGTACTGGGGTCAAACGACCCCAGCAAGATGTTCATCTAACCTCCTCTTAAACACCCCCAGGGTAGGAGCCTGCACCACTTCTCTTGGAAGCTGGTTCCAGACCCTAGCTGCCCTGACTGTGAAGTAGCGCCTAAATCTACCCTCTGCCAGCTTGTGACCGTTATTCCTGGTCACTCCTGGCAGTGCTCGGGGGAACAGTGACTTCCCCAATGCCTGCTGATCCCCCCTGACTAGTTTATAACAGGCCACAAGATCCCCCCTCAGCCTTCTCTTGTGGAGGCTGAACAGGTTCAGGTCCCGCAGCCTCTCCTCATAGGGCCTGCCCTGCTGTGCCCCTGTTTAAAAGGAAGGGAAAACAGATTGGGCACACAAATGGAAAAATTTAAATCTGGAAAAAACAAATGCTATGGTCATTTTTATGGTATTTCATACCTCCCCCATTTCTCCCTATATAACTAAATTGTATATCGTTAAGCACTAAATGTAGTCTGATCAAAGGTTTTGAGGATCACCTCCTTGGACCTGCTCGAGATGCATCTGTGGATGCATGACAAGGTGCGGTTGGCCTTCCTGACTGCCTCTCCACATTGCCGAAGACTAAGGGGGGACATGCTGGGATGCTGGAGGACTCTGATTTAAGTTAAACCAGGAAGGGATCTGGGACAGAAGTTTCATAAACCAGTTTGACCCAAATCAGTTAAGGCTGATACTGCATTCAAGCAGATTTATCTTAAACCAGTTTCAGCTGTTTATGCGCACTGAGCTTCTGTTCTGTTACAGGTATAAACCAGCTTCTGATCATTTAAACTGGTTTATGTGTAACTTCTGGCCCCTAGCCAAGGAGCCTATCCTGGGTCTAGTATTGCTCAATATCATCTTCATTAATGATTTGGATGATGGGATCAAGAGCACACTCCAAAAATTTATGGATGACACTATGTTAGGTAGAAGTGTGGAGACTTTGGAGGGCAGGCATAGGATCCTGGATAGGCTGGAAGTGGTCCACAATCAAGGAGATTGAATGGGATGGAATAACTGTATGCACAAATACAGATTGGTGAATAACTGGCTTTGTTGCAGTACTTCAGAGAAGGACCTGGGGGTTATGGTAAACAATAAGATGAATACAAGCCAACAGTATGCTTTTTGTTGCTTAAAAAAAACCAAAGCCACAGCATCCTGGGTTGGATTAACAGGAGTGTCAATTGCAAATCAAAGGACATGATTCTTCTGCTCTATTCAGCACTGGAGAGGCCTTGCCTGGAGTATTGTACCCAGTTTTGCCCCCATATTTTGAGAAATATGTCAACATTTTGGACAAATTCCAGCACAAGGCAAGAAAAATGATTGGGGCCTGTGAGACGAGACTTATTAAGAGGCTGAAAGGATTAGTGTTATTTAGCCTGGAGAAGAGAAGACTAAGGGGGGGATTTGATAAGCCTTCAGATATCTGAAGGACTATTAGAGGATGAAAACTGCAACTGTTGGTGGCCAGGACGAGCCTCAGCTGTAGCAGAGAAAATTTAGGCTGGAGATTAGGAGAAACTTTCTGACTATGAGTAGTCAAGCATTGGAACAGGCTACCTAGAGAAGCTGTAGAATCTCCATGCTTGGAAACTTTCAAAAGCAAGTTAGACACTTGGCTGGGATGGTATAGTCATGGCTGATCCTATCTTGAGCAGGGAGCTGGATTAGATCTCATTCCAGCTCTATTTTCCTAAGATTCTAAGTTAACTTAAAAAAAAAAAGTCCTATCTATTAAGATATTAAACTGTGTTAGCAGTTGGAGTTGCACAACAGGTGGTGGCATGTGATAAAGAAGCAGTACACAAGGTGATGGCAAGCAATAAAAGGCCTTTTTCATTCTGGATGTATGTGTTGCCCGAGGTGTCTACCAAACTTGCCTACTCATGTTCAGATTGCTTCATGAAGGGTGGCAACCCAGCTCTCACTTTGGAGGAGCTAGAACTTGTACCCTATTCCTTTTTGTGTATGATTTGTGAGCCTGAAGTAAAAATTTAAAAAGTATAATAAGGGCTACTTAAAAAAAAAAAAGAGCACATTGTGGGGCTGTACACACATTCAGAGTCCACTGGTTGGTGCTCTATACGGAATCGCTGCAAAGGCACAATCTCCAGTTAGAGGGCAATAGGAGGCCGCTCCTTTGTTTTACCTGCCCCCAGGACAACCTCTTAGTAGGCATGTCCACACATGCAAGCACATGTGCTTGCAGCAGCTCAAATAGAAGCAGTGCAAATTTGAGCCGGGGCTTTTTGCCTCAGTGCATGTGCTCAGACATGCACTTTGTTGTGGAGCAAATAGTGCCACAAGGGGCAATATAACCCTGCCTGGCTCCTCCCAGATCTTCAGCCAGGGGGAGCTAGAGCCTGGGACCAGCACCTGTGCTGTCCCCAGCAGTATAAAAAGCTGCCCTGTCCTAGCCCCAGCAGTATAGAAAGCCACCCTGGCAAGTTGCTCGGGGCTACTAGCTCTGAGGAGCTTCTGGGCCCAGGCAATTGATACCTGTAGACACTACCCCTTGTGCCAGCTGGACTGCTGCAGCAGCCCTGAGAGTTCCCTGCACCCTCTACCTGCTGCAGCAGTCTGGCAGTGGGGGCTGCTGCCTGGCTGTGATCTGCTGCACACCTGCAGACCCAGATGGGGGCTGCACAGCTAGTAGAGGCATCTGTCTCTCTCAGCCAGCTACCAGTGGACTGTGGTTGCAGGGTTGGCCTCTGTGTGGCACTACTGCCATGTGTGCCCCCTGCCCGGGCATCGGGGCAGCTATCGCCCAGAAGATGCTCTGGGTGTGGTGGCCTGCTTTGAACGATCAAAGCATGTCCTTCTAGCCCCATTTTTCCAGGAGGTCAGCCACCGCCAGCTGGGTTCAAGGTACCAGCTCTGAGCAGGCAGGGTCCTGCCACTGGCCTCCCTAGCAGGAATTCTGGTGTTCCCTCTTGGAAAAATCCCTGAAAAAAAAAAATCCCAAAATCACTCTCTAAAATACCCCCAAATCCACGTTCCTCTACAAATAAAACAAAAGACCGCTATAAAGAGAGATTGAGACGGAGACAACGATCAGTTGGGCAATGTTTTATTGACATATCTACAGTGTTAAAGCAAATCTCTCATCGTAATAATAAAGTGAACTCTAAATACAGGTTTCATGAATACATATTTTGCTGCCCTGCCATAGGGCGATGGCCCCCACACAAGGGGTTAGTCCCGCATACAAGGGCTACAGCCCCCCCAACAGGGGGTTTGCCCCCACACAAAGGCTTCAGCCCCCCCAAAAGGGGTTCAGAGCCCTAACGGGGTTCAGCACTATGACAAGGGGTATGATGCTGCAACAGGGGTTCATCCCCACACAAGAGGTATGACTCTCCAACAGGGGCCAAATGTCCCTACGGGGGCTACCACCCCCCCTGTAAGGCCCACATGCCCCACCTGGCTCCATCTCCCACCAGTTGCAGCCCCCACAATGACTTCCCCATTCCCCCAGACCCCCCGCAATGGCTTCCCTACCCAGCCTCCAACTTGCACCCCCAGGCCCTGAAGGCTACTCCCACAACCCCAGGCACCATCACTTAAAAAACTCTCCCAGAAAAAGAACAGAAAAAAAAATGGGAAAAAAAGCCCCTGTTTACCTGAGAAGCAGGGGTGGGGGGGCTCCAGGGCCTCCTGGCAGACCCCCCCGGGCAGCACAGGACAGTGGGGATCAGGAGGGCCTGGACTGGGGCTGCTGGGGCTGTCACCCTGCCCTGCACTGTGTGGGCAAGGCCCCGGGCAGCCACATGGCACCTCCAACTGCCGGTA
>NW_017728947.1:105474911-105477589 GCF_001723895.1 Crocodylus porosus
CCCAGCAGGGAGGTGGCTGTTCTGGTCCCTACTTAGGAAGACGGAGGCAAAGAAATCATTAAACATGTTAGCTTTGCCGTCTGGTGTGACGACCAAGTTTCCCATCGCGTCCTGCAGGGGCCCCACATTACCCGGGACCTTCTTTTTACCCCCTACGTATTTAAAAAAGGACTTCTTATTGTCCTTAATCTGGGAAGCTAGTCTCATTTCCATCTCCGCCTTGGCCTTCCTGACTGCCCCCCTACATCCCTGAGCAACTACAGAATAGTCCTCCCTGGTGATGACCCCTTATAACTTGGCATATGATGCTTGCATGCAATGTGCGACAAACAATGTCTGCCAGGAGCTAACCTAGTGTTAGAGCAATGTCCTAGTCATTATGGTCCAGGAACTACATAAGAGGCAAGGATTTCTTTGGGTGATATCTTTTATTGAACCAACTGCATGCTTGGCATAGAGTTAGACAAGCTTTTGAATGCAAGACATTCTTCATGGAGAAAAGCCAGCACAGTGACAGTAGTAAAAAAATTTTAAGAAGTTGGAAGAGTGGGTATCTACCATCCCAGGGATAGTAGATAATTACTGGAAGAAAAAAAAAACATTGATTGGGGCTAATATATGCATGGTAGCTTTTATAGTGCTGTAAGGATGTGTGTGTATATATAAATATAGATATATTATCTGTATCTATATCCATGTAGATAGATATACACCCTACAAAAAAACATGGGCGCCAACAGCCTAATTCTTCCTTTATTGCTTTTCCCATTCTTCACTGTTCCTTGTTGATAGATGCATTTAAAAGAAAGCTCCAGGTTCAGAACATCTGATCAATTTGCTTTCCTGAGAGAATGAAAGAGGAGGCAAACCAAGAAGCAAAATGTCAGCGAGCTACTTCAGCCTGCTTCTGTGAGATGTGTGTAGTTCTTGTATTTCTGCAGCACCTGCGAGCCCTAGTTGTGGACTCGGGAACTAGTTTTACAAGCCGCCATCTAAATATTGATCTAAAGTGTTGTCCTGGCTCCTGAGTTTACAATCTAAACAAAGGCAAACAGTTTAGTATAGATGAGGGATTACAATGAGATAACGCTGGTCATGGTGATAAACTGTCTTTAAATACAGCCTGCAATTTGAAAATGTGAAGTGAGACAGTTTAGGAAATCAGTGATTTAAATAATGTACCAGAAGCCACCCTCTGGAAGAGCAGGAAACAACTTCCCTCATACCATTCAAAACCTGCCTCCTGGGGATTTGACATTGCTCCTCCTTGCCAGCACACAGGTGTTTTGTTCTCTGCATAAGTGGAGAAGTGTTGCCACAGAGAGAGCTAGGCCTGCAGTAATGTGCTGCTTCTAATAGTCCTCCTACGAAGGTCATTCTGTCTCGAGTTAGCAGAGCCGCTGGCAAAAGTAAATAACTAGGAGGTCACATACAAGGATTTATTCACCTTTGGCACAAAGTCATTGTCTGTCTGAGCGTTTCGTTTATCTGCTATAATTCATAGACTGAAAACAAAATAAGGAGTCCTGATAGCCTTGTGAAAAGGGTGAACCCAAAGATCTATCTGGATTTTCCTATTAGTTCTTGGCTTGAAGTGCTACCTTTTGTATGAAGTGTCTCAGAATTCAGTAAACTATCCCAGCCATTACTTTTTTTCTGAGGAAAATGTAACCTGGATAGCAATTTTCTATCAGCCTGTTAATATTCCTGGAAATTATTGGTGTTCTTGCATGAATTTTTACTTCGCTGAAAAGTTAGGATGTTGCTGAAAAGTTCTGCTTTTTGGTTCCTAAAGCTGACTCTTTATATAGGTTCCTGCGGTGACCAGTCCTTTCTTCTCAATCATTAAAATCCCCTGGAGGAAAAAAAAAAGTCTAGCCATCACTAGCTACCAGTTTTTAACTAGCACTCCTAGAACAGCTGCATGTTCTTCCTGTTTGTGTCACCTCCATCCAGGTCCTCTGGAACTACTGCATTCATGCTACGGTAGCACTTAGGAGTCCTGGTACTTTGCTAGGATAGGGCTGTTCAGCTTCAGTGTAGGGGGGTGGGAAGCTGCACATATTTCCCTCCACCCAGGATCTCCCCATATTTCCCTCCTCCCTGGATCACCCGTTGGCCAGCCTTGCACCAGGACATCATTGGTTCCAAGCTGTACAAACACAGGATGGGGAGTGTTGGTGTGCCATAAAACAGGGGTGTTTTGCCAGCTTGTATTCCAGCTGCGCTCTGAAGAGGAATGAGGACCATCTGAAGCCTTCATCAGAAAGCTACAGCTGCAACCTGGTTTATCTTTGGCACGGGGCGGGGACCCAGGAGCGGCCATGATCTCTCCTGGCACCCCTACCGTGCCAAGTTGCCGGTCTAGCACCCTCTTTCTCGCCCGCCACGACTTTGATGTCTCTATAATACTAATGGGAGGCTGCCTTATTCGACCCCTTGGATCCAGTGCTCTTATCCTTCTGGTCCCTGCTTTACGCAAATGGACTCTGGTGCCCCAACCCTATGGGCATCGCGTGGCTCCTTCCACCCCAATACCATGCCCCAAGCCTCTCAGCTGTTCCGGACGTTCTCGTGTCTACCTTGTTCCTAAGTGGCCCCTTCCGGGGTGTCTCACTCATATGCTCGCCCTCGCCGGGCTCTCTAATCGCGCGCTCGCCCCAGCCGGGCTCTCTAAT
>NW_017728947.1:105478340-105487190 GCF_001723895.1 Crocodylus porosus
TTCCCCCAGATCCTGGTGGTCACCCCTGATAAACTTATAGGTGGCCATCAGATCACCCCTGAGCCTGCGCTTTTCCAGGCTAAAGAGTCCCATGGCTCTCAGCCTGTCATCGTAAGATCTGTTTTCCTGATGCCGACACTCAGGCGGTCAGCAGAACTCTCACTCCTCATGC
Organism: Crocodylus porosus; assembly: GCF_001723895.1. Classification (NCBI taxonomy): domain Eukaryota; kingdom Metazoa; phylum Chordata; order Crocodylia; family Crocodylidae; genus Crocodylus; species Crocodylus porosus. The sequence goes on from NW_017728947.1 coordinate 105,478,513, forward strand.
CATCACGCAGGCGATGTGGCTGCTCTGCCCCGCCCTGCTCTGCAGCAGCGCTCCCACTGCTCAGGCTGCCGAAGGGGAGCTGACTCTGGCCTCAGCCTTCTCTGTTTATAAAGGCTGGGCCCTGCCCCCTGGCGGTCAGCTGACCCAATCAGTTGCCATAGCAACTCCCACCTGCTGCCCTGGTGAGTGGCAGCTGGGCCCTTATTAACATTACCAGTAGCGAGCACCCTAGTGCTCTGCTACAACCTTGATCAACCTTTTATAGAATTGACATTGTGACCTTCTGTGTTGTAGAAGGCTAATGACTTCCCCAGCTTGGGAATGTCTTGCTTAGAGTAGACCCAGCATAGGCAGCTCTATGCCATCCCCTTCCTGGCATTAAGAGCAGTGGTTGTGTGGCCATAACATATACTACTCCAGGGTACAGTTGCTCCTACCTTTAATTCCTGCTCTGCCCAAAGTTATAAACCAACTGCCTGGCAGTGGCAGTAGCATTTCTATTCAGGCAGCGATGAGGCAGTCATTTGACTTTGTGGCCCCTTGTAATCTACCTGATTCCTTCTGAACTCCTTATCTCACAGGTGTTAACAACCTTCTCTCCTTTTTGTAATGGTCTTGATCTTCCTTTAATCAAGCAATGCTTTCTGCAATTCTGCTACTAGCTACTCTGTTTACTGTAGCTCCTGTTTTTAACTAGCTAAAAACATCCAATTTCAGGTGTGGAAACATTAACTCAGCTGAATGTTAATTCAGGTGTGGAAACAACTTTCAGCAAAGCATTGGATCCAATGTCAAGATGGCTCAAGAAAATGTGATTTGATTTGATGAATCTGAAAGAGATGTACTTTTAGTTTTAAAGAAAATAGAACCAAAGGAAGAACAGCTTCTGCTTAGTTTTTGCCTAGTTTGTTGTGTTTGGATACATAATATAGCCTCTCTCAAATAATGCACATTCCAATGAAGTTAGATTTGTTTTTGCTTTGATCTTAAACAGAGTAATATAGCCCTAGACCCCTAGCAGATTAGTGAAGCTTCTAGTTTATTTTTACCTGGAGAAAAATGGATATTGTGTTGTATGTGAGGAAGCACTGCACCACCCTTACCCGTTTTCAAAATCTTACATCTACCCATGGCTGCTGCCACATTTTTCTGCTCATGTAACAATCTTGGAAGCCAGGTTAAAAACTGGCATAGGTTTAGAATAGCCTTGGAGACCAGAAACAGAAAAATACTAGTCCAGTGTTGTTAACCGCAGAAGTCACCAACTGTGGGTTTCTCTGTCTGTCCATCTTTGCCCGTATTTAGTGCATAGGGGGAGGATTTGGACAGTCACTCCTTTAATGCCAATGACCACAGTGACAAGACCATGTGGTTGGTACAAGTGCATGCTTCAGTTTTTTTAGCTGCTGATTCTGAATCCTTCCTGTGTCACCTAAGGTGTGGACAAGGCTCATCTATCTGTTCCAGACGGTTCTTGACATGTCTTGAAATATACCTCACATTTGCCTTCTCGACTGCTATTTCATAGAGGGATCTTCTCATGCACTCCTCCAGCTGCCCGAGACCACATCTGGATCATTATTATATATCCTCTAGATTTTCCTTCATCCTTTCTGGATAGCTTTGGAGAACTGCTTATAAACAGGGATGAATGAGAAGACGGTAAGGAATTGCAAAGAACCAATTCCCTGGTTGGAGCCTACAGGAGGCCACAGACCCAAGAGGCCTGAACTGTGTGGTTCTGAGACAGCTGACCTGCAGGTAAGGTAGAGACCTCTTGTTTCTCTTACTCGGATGGGGAATGCCAATACCTGGCATGAAAGGCAAATCGAGGCAGGTCCTCATGCACTTGAGTGCGTGTCAGTGGATACCAGCGGCAGTAGGACAAATGCCTTGCTATATCTGCAGTGGATTTTCAGCTCTCTGCTCTTTAGTCAGCTTGGCTGTTAAGTGGTGGATTTTCAGTAACTAAAGCTTTTGTGTCAAGCTTGTGACTGAAGCTACTGTTTTGTCAATTCAGTGTTATTTCCTTCTGGAGATCCCTTCAGATTTGCACATTGCTGCGCGTGTGTCTGAATACTCACCTCCCTGCCTCGTATTTCGATACTTGTGTTGGCAGTTGTTGGGGTCTTGTTCTTTCCTAATTAATACCCAACTCCCTCTTTTTTACAATCCCGGATGGCTTTTTAGACTTCGCTTGTATGTCGGCTGAAGCTTGGCTAAGCTGTCAGCAAAATCTAAATCCTCTAGATTGTTAAAATGTCTGTAGTTGCCATCCACGTTTTCTCATAACAAAGTCAGTGGGAATATCAAGCAGGAGAGGTGAGAGAATGCATCCTTGTCTGACACCAGTCCTTATTAGCTTACCACAATACTCAGAGATGTTTCAGAGTAAATCATAATGGTGGAGGCTTGTAAAATCTATGAAGTTTATGAGAAAAGTGAGGTTTGACATTCAGTGCTTTCTTCCGTGATTATTCAGCTGAAAATCTGTTTTGACACACGATGGTCTTAGGAGGTAACCTAGCTTGCTCTTGGCTCAACCCCTTCCTTTATTTTGAGGACACTGAAGAAGACTGATTCCTCCTGAATGAATCGCAGTCCCTTGCCAGTTATTGCAGTTGCTTCGGCCATTTTTCTCTATTCTGTTTATGTCAAAATTTCTCTCTCATTCTGGAGATTTCCCAGGAGGTCAAAACGCAGGCTGAAGGGAAGCATTTTTTATGCTTTGGAGTAGAAATTTCAGGAGCATCCTGTTTATCAAGATTTGCCCATATTAAAGCCCTGTGACAATCTGATCACTGGTCTTGGGAACAGCAGTCAGTCCATAGCTTAATGCTCTTGCAGATCAGAACCTCCAGCCTTCTGCTCGGAGAAGCCCTGCAAGCGGGACCTTTACCTAGGACTTTCCTGTCACTACCGGTCTCTTTTTCAGTGCCATAGCCTCTGACAAAGTAGGCTGTTGCCTACAAAAGCTTATGCCTTTCTGAGAAAGTTACGCTGACACCCTGCCCTGCCTTGTGCCCCCAGCATCACATGAAGACATTAAGTTCTGGCAATGTATTAATCTAGCAGCTAAGAAACACATTTTCATAAAAATATCACCCTTCCAGGACTAATTGTGGGCCTCTTTTTAGAGAAGCCCAGACTGCAAACACAGAAAGCTTACTGCATACCACGTCCTCCCCCCACCCCCAACCCCCCCAGTGGGCTACATGGGGGAGGCAGCGACATGGACACACAAGGCTCCTATTGTCTATAGCCAGCAGCTAGGCAGCCCGCGTACTCACGGCACTGCCCCATTCAGCTCATATTTTCCTGGTTTCGCTTTACGGGACACTTCCAAGCTGCTGCCCAGCAGATGCTGTGCTGAGGGGGTGGTAGTGTTTGCAATGGCAGTGTCTGCCTTTAGGGGAAGGGCGTGCATTGCACAGGGGGCACAGGGGAAACACGTTGTTGTGCTGCTGGCTGTGCTCAGTACAAGCCCGCGCGCTCACTGCTGCCTCTGAAAGGGGTATTTGCTGACTCAGCAGCAGCCTCTGCCCCAGTAGCAGCTTCATGGTGCTCTGGGGCTTATCCCCTTCCCCCTCACAATTTCCAGCAGGTGATTTTCAGAAGCAGGGTGCACGCGGTGTGCAAGAGAATACGGGTATGTAACGGTAGCTCTCCCGTACGCGAGCCGACAGCACATTCTGCTCCTCCAGCAGAAATGGCGCAGCCCATTGGTGTCTTCAATTGCCAGTTCTTTGTGTCAGTGATGAACGAAGAGCTTCATCTGGCAGCCAAAGCCACTTGGCCTTCTGGCTGATGTTCTCCTTTATTCCTGAGGTTTCCCAGGATTTTCTTGTCATAGGTTCAAATAGGTACCACAGGTGATTAGACAGGGAGGGATTCCTATTTCCTCTCTCGGCTTTGCGTTAGATTTCCTGCTAGTTAGGCTTGTTTTTTCTTTTTCTCTTTTCCAGATCCCACAGGCTGCTGTAAATCTCAGTGGGTCCCCATGGCATTTCCTTGTTGCAGACATGCAAATCAAGTCAGAATAAATACTGCACTTGTTGATGACATCCATGTGCTCTTGCCAAAATGTTGCTGCCAAGCTTCTGTGCCAAGTTTATATATTCCAACCCACCGTGAGTGTGGCTAACTCCTAACATATACCCTATTTTGGGTAACTTAAACAACTGCTAGTATAGGTACCACACATCTGCCTCAATATCACAAGCCATTCTACCTTCAAATCTGCTTGAAACGGGCACATACCAACGAAACCTAGAAAATGTAAACTCATGGTGAGGACTTTACTGTTAAAGTTGTAAAGAAATGAATCCATTTAAACAGTAGTAACAGTGTATCAATGCTTATATGATTAACCACCTGGAAATACTTGGCATCCAAAGCAAAAAACCCCTAAACCTGGCAATAATCAGGAGATTTTCCATCTACCTCTTCAGAAAAATGTTTGTTCTAGAGTCCTCCTCATGTAAAAGTGACTACATGCACATAACACTTTTCTCCATAGAGAAATGTTTTAAAGCCAGACTATAAATCTAAATGTTAAGAGTGGATTTGCAAAGAAAAAAATCTGACTTTCAGGAGCATTGACTTGAAGTTGGGCATAACACTGATTTCCCTGTAGCTCAGGTCTTGGGCCTCTTGCTCGTACCCGTGTTGGGATGGAACTTCATAGATTCATAGATCGTAAGGCTGGAAGGGACCTTGGAAGATCACTGGGTCCAGCCCCCTGGACCACGCAGGGAAGACAACTGGGGGCCAGGTGACCCCAGCAAGGTGACTGTTTAGTCTCCTCTTGAAGATCTCCAGGGTAGGTGATTGCACCACCTCTGGAGGGAGCTTATTCCACAGTCTGGACACCCTGACTGTGACGAAGTTTTTCCTAACGTTGAGCCTGAGTCAATCTTCCAGGAATTTGTGGCCATTACTTCTGGTTTTCCCCTTGGGTGCCCTGGTGAACCTGAGGGCACCGAGCCCTTGATGTACTCCCCTAGTGTAGCAGTAATCCGCTACCAGGTCCCCTCTCAGCCTTCTTTTCCTCTTATAGTTTCATAGTTTCATAGTAGCTAGAGTCGGAAGGGACCTAGGTAGATCATCTAGTCCGACCCCCTGCCTTGGCAGGAAAGAGCACCGGGGTCAGATGACCCCGGCAAGGTGCTCATCTAACTTCCTTTTAAAAATCCCCAGGCTAGGAGCCTGCACCACTTCCCCTGGAGCACTTCCTCTTGCTGGAGAGTCCCAGATCTCTCACCCTTTCCTTGTATGGCTTGCCTTTTAGGACTCTGATCATATGGGTGGCTCTTCTTTGGACTCTCTCAAGCTTGTCCACGTCCTTGTTAAAGTGTGGTGCACAGAACTGGACACAGTCCTCCAGCTGTGGTCTCACCAGTGCTGAGTAAAGTGGAAGAAACACCTCTTTGGCTTTGCTGGGGATGCATCAATTGATGCATGCCAGGATATTATTTGCCCTACTGGCTACAGCATCGCACTGCCGTCTCATAGTCATACTGTGGTCTGTTATTACCCTAGGTCCCTTTCATTCGTGGTAGTAGTCAGTTTGGTGCTGCCAAGCCTGTAGGTGTGTTGTGGGTTGCGTGTCCTGAGGTGGAGCATTTTACATTTCTCAACGTTGAACTTCATCAGGTTTCGATCTGCCCAACTTGCTAGGCTGTCTAGGTCTGCCTGTAACTGTAGCCTATCTTCAAGGATGGCCATGCTTTCCCATAACCTAGTGTTGTCTGCAAACTAGGCCAGTGAGCTCTCCACCCCCACATCCAAATCGATAATCGTTAATAAATCATTTTATCCACAGATAAATGTTTTAAAGCCAAACTATAAATCTAAATGTTAAGAGTGGATTTGCAAAGAAACAAATCTGACTTTCAGGAGCATTGACTTAGGGCTGACCATGACACTGATTTTCCCATAGGGACACTGATGACACTGATTTTCTACGAATCTATATATCTATGAATTTATGAGTCTCCCACAGGTAGATTAGTACCTCATCTTGACTTCGAATTACCCTGCAGATCTAGCTGGACTTTGAGCACTTTTTTGCCTTTGGGAACACAAGGCCAGTGAAAATGACCAAGTGTTTTCAAGACCATGGTAACAAGGGACTTCTGGGGTCACTGAGCCCAGTCCTCTACTTTAGCCAACACTCATATCCTGTAACGCTTTTGTAGATCATTTCTATTTGCCCTAAAGTACTGTCATCCCATCACGGTAAGATAAGTAGGCCTAGCTTCTTCAGATATCTCTACAAGTTCCTCTGTCTCAGTCTGTCAACCTCCCTCCTTTGCATTCCCAAGAGTATGTCCTTATAAAGATTCTTTAGCGGTATAAGTGATCAGTCTGATCACTTATAAGTCAAGGCCAAGGCAAAATAATTAGTAGTCTATGCCAATAACCAGATTGCTACACTGTACAATGGTAACACGTTGTTACAGGATTTTCCATACTTAGCACATTAGGGTTTGTGGACCATTAGCTGTAGTGAAATGCTTTGTAAGAAGTTTAGAAAGCTGGCTGATCATTTTGGAAGGGAGTGTACCTGTTAGAAGCAATAGCTGGTGGAAGAGATGATCAAATGAAATACCAGTCCGAGTAAGGTGCACTTTCCCTACCACACCACAAGGGCAGCAGCTGAGGATTTTCCTTTGTTTAAGCCCCTGAATCAAGTAATCAGTCAAGACTACCCTTCCGCCACCACCACTACACACTCTTGGCACTGCTTCCCTTCTCCAAACTCAGCACCCTTTTCCCTCCCGTCCTCTCCCTTCCTATTATCCCCTTTGCCCTCTGCGCTTAAGCCTCTGGACACAGAAAGCGGAGACCTGCCTGCTATGGCCACTGTCCAAGACACTCCTGCCCCACTCCAGCTGGGGCTGTGGGGAGAAATTGTGAGGGGAGCTAGGCTGAGCTAAGGACAGTGGCAGCAGTGGATAGATTCCACCGCTCTGCCCTGTCCCCTGCATGTTCCCTGCCAGTCTGGGAGTGGACACAGGGAGGGGAATCCTGCTCACTGCTGCTGCTATTCCTGGATGGGCTTGGCTGTGGGGGCAGGGCAGGACTGGCTCTGGGCTTCCCCCTGCCACTGGGTGAGCCAGGGATAGTGGGAGGGGTGGGTAGATCTCCCCATTCTGCTCAGAGGTCTAAGTAGAGTGGGGGGCTGGGAATGGTAAGGGAGGGGAGGTGCTGCTAAGCACACAGGAAAAGGGGGTTTGTGCTGTGAGAGGAGAACTCTTACCTCTCTGGGGACTCATAAAGAGTGTCTGATGGCTGGTCTGGAATCTGCATAGCATCAGTTTCACTGTGAGTAAGTTGGTTAAACTTACAGAAACATCCATTGGGAAGTCAGAGTCCATCATCTCACTTAGACTTCAGATGACCATCGGTTCTGTGAACAGCATCAGCATTTAGGCACTAACACTTAATTCCAGCCATGAGGAGGATGAATTTTATGACGGTCTGCACCAAGTTGTCGAAAGAATACCATCAACTGAGTGACTATTTCTTCTTGGAGACTTCAGTACAAGAGTCGGCGTAGACAGCAACTCATGGCTAGATTGCCTAAGACATTTTGGCATAGGTAAGATGGATGAAACAGCTGACGACTTCTTGAATTCTGTGCCTAAAACCAACTGTGTATTACTAAATCATATTTTGCTGGAAAAGATTGCCACTAAGTGTCATGGCGACATCCATCATCAGGCCACTGGCACCAAGTACACCTTGCTGGGAGGAAAGACCTACCTTCAGTGCAGAAAACCCACATGTTCCACAGTGCCGATTGTGACACCAACCACTCTTTGATCATTAGCAAAGTGAAGATTATACCATACAGCAAAACCTAGGAGCAAGCCCAAAAATCAATACCACTAACACCAAGAACCAGAGGAAATGCCAAGAGTTTGTGAAGGCTTTTGAATTCAGCATGTTCAGGATGTCGCAACAAGAGAATGCAGAGGAAATTTGGGAAGGTTTAAGAGCTACAATCTATGAAATGGGTAAAGCTACATTTGGGAAAAAAAGACTGTCCAATAAGGACTGGTTTAAAGAAAATGCAGAAGAACTATTACCTCTCATCAACATCAAGAACAGCCAATCTGGAACACAACAAGAAGCCAAAAGTGAGCACCAAAGCGAGACTTTGACATGCAAAAAACAAGGTACAGAGAGCCAACGAGACACTGTGCAAGTCAGTACTGGGCTAAGCTCAGTGAAGAGATACAGACAGCCTTGGCTGCAGGAAACCTAAAGGTAATGTATGATGGTCTAAAAAAAAACTAGGCTGTACTGTCAACAAGGTTGACCCTCTCAAATCATGCAGTGGTGAAGCTATTACAGCTAGGAGTAAGTAGATGTCTCGTTGGGCTGAACACTATTCGGAGCTATACTCACAAGAAAGAAACATCACCAGTGAATCACTGGACCCAAATACCAACTCGACAGGTCATGCCAGTTAGATGTGGAGCCCAGTGTAGAAGAGCTAAGCAAGGCCATTGATGCATTAATGAGTGGCAAGACTCCTGGAAACGATGGCATCCCATCAGAAATTCTCAAGTGTGGAAAAGAAAGCCTACCATAACTTCATCAGCTGTTACTCAAATGCTGGAAAGCGGGTGAGGTACCACAAGACATGTGTGACACAAATATTGTCA
>NW_017728947.1:105487201-105490541 GCF_001723895.1 Crocodylus porosus
GCCTGTGGCCAGGACCTGGTCCCACAGGGCGTTTCCTCTGGTGGGACCGAGCACTTCCTGAATTAAGTGGAGGTCCTGTATCTCAGCCAGGAACCTCCTGGAACGGTCCGTCCTTGCTGACTGTTCCTCTTGACTGTACAGAGGTATCTCGCTACTAAGTACAGCAGGAAAAGCTTTCACAAGGGTCATCTTGATGTGCCTACAACAGCTGGTGAGTTGTCTGCTTTGAATCTCAGTGTGGATTTAGGTCTGGAAGATCAACCACAGACATGATATTTTCTTTGTGTCAACTTCAAGAAAAGTGCCGAGAGCAAAATCAATCATTGTACATAGCTTTTGTGGATCTAACCAAAGCATTTGACACCATCAGCAGAGAAGGCCTATTTGTAGTCCTAGAAAAGAGAGGATGCCCACCAATCCTGTTAAGTCTTATACGTTTCTTCCATGACAACATGAAAACAACTGTTCAGTTTGATGCATCCACTTTGGACAGTTTCAAAATGAGAAGCGGAGTGAAGGAAGGACGTGTTCTTGCCCCTACACTCCTTGGAATCTTCTTCTCGGTACTCCTGAGCTGCGCGTAGATGGTGGAGTGTACCTGCACACAAGATTGGATGGGAAACTCTTCAACCAGTCACGACTCAAGGCAAAGAATAAAGTCTGAAAGGGCTTATTGGGGAGTTTCTATTCAGTGATAATGCTACCCTTACAGCCCCCGATGAAGACCTACTACAAGGACTTATGGATCACCTTTCAAGAGCTTATCAGGCATTTTCTCTCACTATTAGCATAAAGAAAACAGTTGTACTAGGACAGGGAGTTCCATAAGACCCATCAATCGCTCAGTCTTTCCTCATAAGTCATGTCCCCCAACTCCTCACTATTTTTGTTGCCCTCTGCTGGACCCTCTCCAATTTGTCCACATCCTTTCTGTAGTGGGGTGCCCAAAACTGAACACATTACTCCAGATGTCACCTCACCAGTGCTGAATTGAGGGGAATAATCACTTTCCATGACCTACTGGCAATACACCTACCAATGCAACACACCTACCAATGTTTTGGTGGCATGGTCGAGATTCTTCAGGGACAAGTGTACAGGGCTGCAGGGAACCCGAGCCATCAAGCTACCCTTTGGAAGGGCAGGCCATGATTGTACTATGACACCCCCTCTGGATTTCCTCTTGTTTTCCATGTAAGCAATTGTTGTGGTCAAATTGCCATTTAGAAAAGTTCATTTCCTGCTTCAGATCACATATTTGCTTGATCAACAAACTGTTTGTCCCATATGTATGTATTTAGGGCTTGATCCTGGTCCTATTGGAGTCAAAGGCAAAACTTCAGTAGCATAGGAGCAAACCCTTACACATCAACTTTTGATGATCCACAGGCCATAGTTTGATAATCTCTGGTATAGAGAATTAATTCTTGATGTCCATTGAGTCCTTGGTGTGTGCACTAGGATGGCCAGCAAAAGTGTCAGTTGTAAAAGATTACTTTTGAAATGCTGACTTTGCTCCCCTGGGCAACGAATTGGAATAGCCTATTTATTTTGCATAGGTCATTGAACCACTTTCAGAGCATAATGACCCTGGCCATTGCTTAACCTGGGATGGATTTGAACCAAAAAGCCAGAGTCTGAAAGGCTATTATCCTGGCCTGCTGCACAGGCAGTGAGTGAGATTCATAGTAAATGAACTGCTTTGGCTAGTGCTTTATTTTTTAGAGTGTAATCCAGTGCATATGACCAACAAGTATTAAGTGTTCCTGACTACTGATTCAGCCTACACTGGCTTAGTTATGACTGCCTGCCCACACTATGACTCGGCTCTGTTAGCCTCGTATAACTCTCTGGTCAGCGACTGTTTTGAAAACTAAAATATTTTTTCCAGGGCTGAGAAATGGGACTTCAGGATTCAGCCTGTGCTAATTTTCAGGGTGCACGCACTGAACATGCACGTGCTGCCAGCATCTTTGGTAAGGGCATGTGCAGAGCCAGGTCTGCATGCAGACTGAAGTCATGCTGGTAACTACCAGAGTGGCACCATATTAACAGTATAATAAGGGCTGCCTTCATTCTGCTGACTTGGCCTCACTGCAGTATCAGTATTGTGTCTAGACTTCACGCTGACTGACCTAATTAATGCAAAGTAGAAGGAAAAATGCAAAAGTTGGCTCTTTTCACTAATTCTTTCCATTTTTAGACGTTTTTTTCCCCCCCAGAGGATGCAGAAGAAGCTAGCACTCCTTGCATGGACCGAGGAAGAAATGTTTTTGCTTTTATACCAGATTAATAAAAAACTTGAAACTGACTTCTAGGAGCCTTGAAAATGAGGGGGACTAGTTAGCTTCTGGGCTGCTACTGTCCCAGCACTGGCGGTGCTGTTCTTTGCAAGCATTGCTAATAGTGCTGTCAGCGTTGTGGTACCAGCAGCCCCAGACTTGACTAGCTTCTGTCATGCTCTAGGCTGCTAATAACAGCCCTTTGACACCTGCTCCCCCTTCACTGTTTCTGGCACAATTAAATGGAGTATAATTAGTTGCAAAGTAGACATTTATTCCTATGGTAAATATGTAGTTTCTTGAAGTACAATTAAGCTATGAAGAAAACTGAGGGGCTGGAACATTTTGTGCGCTAAATAGGTTGATGTACTTAAGACATGCAGATAAATGATGATTATTACTGCATAAGCAATAAGCAACAAATTGGGACTGGCATTGTATTATGTAGTTAAGAAAATGATGCACCATTTACTATGCATATAAATGGAATATGCTGCCATTTCTAATTACTCTGTGGGGAGGCTGTTGTTTGGCTCTATTTTAGAGTCAGATCTTATTTCTCTCTTGCAGCACTCAGTTCTCACCATCGCCATGCAGGGAATTTTTCCCACCACAATCCTTTTGAGAATTCCACTTTCAGTTAATGCACAACCTGGTACCTAATAAAATGAAGGAGGTTTATCATGGTTGGCCACTATCAAGCCCCTGGCATAGTGAGGGCACTAAATACTTCATTAATAATTAAGGATTAATTCCCACTTAATGTGCTAAATAAGTCCTGGACAAACTGAAACCAAGTGGATAAATAATATATTATTTCTATGTAGATATATAGAACTATGAGAAAGGGGGGGGGTTTAAGGATATAAAGTCACTCCCTAAACTGTGGGAACCCCGTGCATTTATGCTGCAAGTGAACTCAGAGCTCATAGCAAGTGCTTATTTGTAGTGTTCTACATTTTTGGTTTTTATTTAAAAATAAATAAATTCTGGGAATTTTGGGAGGTCTGTCTCCCAAACATAAAAACCAGGCTGAAATCAGGATAAAAGGAAGAAAA
>NW_017728947.1:105490809-105497308 GCF_001723895.1 Crocodylus porosus
ATCCAGCACCCTCTTATCTCACCTGCCACATCTTTGATGATATCTGGTTCTATATGGGAGGCTGCCTTTGATCCCCTAGTACACGGTGTTAGGCTGGAACTATTTCCCGTTCCATATGGGGTGACTCGGTGCACCCCAGCCTTAAGGGCTATGCGTGCCTCCAACCTCCCCTTTAGCATGCCCCAAGCCTCACAGCTGTACCGGACGTTATCTGGTCAGTTTCTTATAGGTGCCCTTCCCTGGCGCCTCTGGGCTTGTCACGCAACCGGCGCCCCTCTACCAGCACCTCTGGGCTTGTCACGCAACCGGCGCCCCTCTATTCGCTAGCCCTCTCGGGCCTATTAATTATATCCACTCCCCCCCGGGGTCCGTTCAATCTACTCGCCCCTCCTGGGGCTTCTCTTTCTCACAGACCGGGCCCGACTAGGGCCAGTCTCCCTGCGTTCATGCGCTCCTTGCCCTCACCGGGCTTGTCAATAAATTTTCCCCTTCCAAGGCTTCTCATTAGGCTAGCCCCCTTCCAGGGCTTCTCACTAGGTCTGCCCCCCTCCAGGACTTTCCCCATCCAGGCAGTGCCCCCCACCCCGGGGCCTGCCTCTTGTATGTTGCGCAGTCACCCCCACATCCGGGCCCGTGCTCTGTGCTTCCCGTGGTACTTGCCCTCTCTGAGGCCTGCCCCGCGCTTCTTGTGCTTTCCTGCCTGCACTGGGGCTTCTCACCATGGGGCTCAGGCGGCCTCAGCCTTACCTGGCCCCAGACCCCTTTCCTGGGTCATACGCCCTACTGGGCAAAATACCGCCCTCCTGGGCTGGGGTCTCAACACCCCGCACACCGCGCCTCTCCAGCGCTCACCTGCTGTGCCAGCTGTGGCACCAATCGCTGTGCTGCCGAGCCAGCTTGTGGCACCAATCGCTGTGCCCTTACTGGGCATCAGGAACCCCCGAGCTACTGGGGAGCTCCTGTGAGGCCTCCTCGCACCCCTACAGCCTCACCCGGTCCTCCGGTGTTTATACAACAAACTAAACAAAAACATAAGCCCACCGGCCATAACCCAACAACAGGTTTCCTTGCTCAAACATTGGAACTAAGCTCCCTTGGCTCTCTAACAATAGCCTCCCCATCAGGGTTCTTGCCACCGTGCAGTAGCCACGAGGATGATCAGACTGCAACCTTCGGCTCCGTTCTGCTCAACTCTGCTGCCAAGCTCCTGCACACCAAGCTGCCAGAAGGGAACTGCTCCTCCACAGCGCTCCTTCTCCTACCAGTGCCAGAAGGGAACTGCTAACTAAGGCGCCGGCCTGGGCTGTTTATAAAGGCCCGGCCCTGCCCCCTTCTGGTCATGTGACCAGCCTGGCTGCTCTGGCAACCAACACCTGTGCTATCTCAGGGAGCTTTCGCAGCCCTTATTCCTAATGCCAGTAGCAGGCACCCTAGTGCCCTGCTACACCGAGCCATGGCTCATCTGGGGGGGTGAAGGGTGCGGGTGGCAGCTCCTGCCACTGCATGGGTCCCAGAAGGCATGGGGGGGTGCATGAAAAATTGATGTAAATTAGGAAAAAGTGAGTAACTTCAATAAAAAAAATCAGGCAATTTATTGGTAAAATTTGGTAAAAACTGAAAATGCAGAACACTAGTTTTTTGTTAGATGTAGAAATAAAAGTACCTCCCCTCTAGCTTCCTGTTTCCAAGAGTTCTCAGTTTTAAATGCCACGGCAACTTATGGCCTCTTCAGGAAGTTGCTTTGACTAGGAACAGATAGACATTACACATAAACCAGTTTAAGTGATCAGAAACTGGTTTAAACCTGTAACTGAGCAGAAGTTCAGTGCACATAAACCAGTTTCAAAATGGCTGAAACTGGTTTAAGATAAACCTGGATGAATGTAGTATCAGACTTTACTGATTTGGGTCAAACCAGTTTATGCAATGTCTGTCTTAGACTCCTTCCTGGTTTAAGTTAATCCAAGCCCTCCAGCATCCCAGATACTTTGCAGCCCTGGGCTGGGCTGGGTTGTGCTCTCTGGTCCAGAGAGCAGAGCTGGCCCCACCCCTCAGCTGCCCTGGCAGAGACTGCAGGTACAGCAGGGTCTGCCTGACTTCCTCCTGCCCCACCTCCCCCTCACTACTCGTTGCTTAAGCAGGGATCCCCCCCTCCTCCCTCCCATCTTCCTTACATGGACCCCAGCCCTATGGACCCTAGCTGACATGTGGTATGTTACCTAATGCTGAGAGGTGTCTGTGTGTGCATGTCTCCAATTTCACTGGGACAGGACAAAGGTACTGGGGCAGGACAATGTCCACTTAGGGATTTTTGGAGCTAATCAGCAGGTCAGCTGGTTATGTCCCTCCATTCCTTCCTTGGTAAAAGCTGTTTAAGAAGAGCTTGAACTAATGAGAGAGGCTTTTGTTTTCTTGATGGGCTGCTAAACACTGTGTTATCAGCTCCCTGCTGGCTCCCTCACCTTTCAGGTTTGCAGACAGTATCAAGCAGGGAGAGGGAGATTTAAAAGTTCAGTATCATCAACAGATGCATGCACTGCACACACCCCTTAGCATCAGAATGCTAGCCCGGGGCTGGGGTCTGGCAACACTTCCACCCCTTGAACAGCAAGCAGGGAAAAGCCTAGGATTGGGCAGGCAGAGTGTGGGTTTAAATCTCTCCCTATTAATAGTGTCCTGCCAGGGCCTGGCCATACCCCACCTCAGCTCAGCACTTTGGATGGGGAGGGAGGGCTGCTTTAGCACCCACCAGCTTCTAGCCTGAGCCACTGCAGGCATGTGTCTGCATTTTTTCAGTCCAGAGGGATTGTCTTTGCACTTGCAAACTGGTTCAACCTAAGCATGTTAGACTAACCTGCAAAGATTGAATCAATTCAAGCTCAGGATTTTTGAATGTCTGTCCCTGGCCTTTAAGGTTAAATAATCTTGTTCCAACAAAATTGGGCAGACTGTGCTTTCTCAACTGCCATGTGAGGATCTTGGAAGCCACACAGTACCTGTCCCCTACTGTCTTAATGGATGCTCCAGTAGATTAATAGGGGATTCAGGCAAGGAAGGACAAATGGAGATGGGCAGGGGGAGAATGGGCTGCTAGAAATGTTGACCTTCTTCCCTCTTAGCCCACAGAGCTTGCCAACCAGCCAGCAGAACCCAGGGAAGGATTAAATAAGTGCTTAGACAGTGAAAACATCCACAGCTACATTCATTAGGCAGAAGACAGAGCAGGGTAGCACCTTACAGACCTTACTCATTCAGAAAGGCATGAGTTTAGTAGTTTACATCCTACTTTATCAGATGCTATGAATCGACTTGCAAAGACCAGAGGTTCTAAACAGAAAGGAATAATTAGTCATTTCAATACACAGGATAGAGAAAGGGGAAGGAAAGGAGAGAGAGGGTAAAGCAGATTGAAGGGATCAAAAGGGATAAACAAAGCAATGAATCCACTGAAGGATGTAGGAGTTGTAAAAGCTAGTCCAGGTAATAAGATAAAATAATTCATTCATAATGATAAGAGTAAAAATATATATACAACATATATTTTCTTTTTTCAGGGGCAAATCAGCCACAAATTGACATGGATGAGGAAAAACCTTTACCTGTGACTAGGTAATTCCATTACATCTGCAATGCATTTTGTTTTAGTTGTGGTTTTCCACCTTATTTCTGAAGCATCTGATATTGGGTCAGTGTCATGAGAGTTGTTTGACCAGAGAGGCCACTGATTTGATCTTGTATGTCAGTATGTATCTTCCTATCTTGAACAATATGCTCATATATGAAAAATAGTGTACATATGTATGTGCATGTGTATGTATGTACATTTAACTGGTAATAAGAATTAGCTTGGCCCTTGTCCTAGCTGAGTGAAATAAAAGAAGAAAGAAAATAAATGATGAAGTTAGTTAAATGTAAAATATCTTTCAGATTTTCATGTGTGTTGTTGTAAGAAAACAATTTTTTATGTGGACAGTTTAAGTGTGGGGACCATCTCTACCCTCAAAATGTAAAATTAGTATTTATAACTCAGAACTGTTGTTAACCTACTAGTTACACTTAAGTCTGGATGGTAAAGTGGCTTCACTGCATAATGGATGCTTAACTGTATGTGAATTGCAACTGCTAGAAACAAACAAGGGTGAAGGATGTAATAGCTGATAATTGCTTTTAAAACATTTCTCTATAGTGAAAATCATATATATTGATCACATATATGCCAGCAAACAGGGCAAGTAGTTTGCAGGCAGATAGCAGGCCAGTTTGTGCCCCTCCCCTCCCCCTTATTGAGGGGACACCCTTTCAGCTTGGTCTGACGAAGCTAAGAAAAAATAACCCTTTGGGGCCAAGGAGCAGTAAACAGGCCAACTTCCAGGGGAGTTTGCTAGGGAAGGTGTGCTTGGAAGAAGGGCTGTAAGAGAGGAGAGGCAGGTTAAGAGATCCAGGCAAATGGCTGGAGGATGTTGCGGTGCCAGAGCCATTGCCACTGCCTCTGCTTGCACCTGTTAAGTTTCTGTCCAGGATGGACCACTCACCATCGAGGCTTCCACCCAGGTCTAGGTTTGGCTGTGGGGACTGCGGCTTGCAGGTTCCTTCCAGTGCTGGCCAGGTGGGTGGGGTGTGAGTGGTGCCTTCTGGTGGTGTCTCTCAGGGAACAGGTAAGAGAGCTACAGGAGGAGGTGGCGAGGCTCCAAAGCATCCTCCACCATGAGGAGTTCATCAGTTCAATGCTGGAGGAGACATATGGGACTGTGGAGGAGGAACTGCCAGAGGTGCTAGAGAAGGGAGAGGACATGCACTCCCAGGAAGGTGGAAGCTGGAAGCTTGTGATCTGTGGCCGCAAGCAGAAATCCTCATCTCCACCTGCAGCAGTTCATCTGGAGAATAGATATGGAGCCCTCGCAACAGAGGAGGAGCACGTTGCATTGGTGGAGGACGCCAGGCCAGGCGTCCCCAAGGTAGGAAGGATTGAGCCCACCACCACCAAGCAGGGAGAACTGGAAGTCCTTGCACAGTCTCGGAGTGATGATGTGATTGGAATAACAGAGACCTGGTGGGAGCTGGCACGACTGGAGCACTGTCATGGATGGGTACAAACTGTTCAGGAAGGAGAGGCAGAGGAGGAGGAGTTGCACTTTTATGTAAAAGAGCCATATAATTGCTCAGAGTTCCAGTATGAAGCTGGAGACAGACCTGTTGAAAGTCTCTGGGTTAGGGTCAGTGGGGAAAACAACAAGGGTGATGCGGGTCTGCTGTAGTCCACCCAACCAGGAGGATGAGGTGGATGAGGCTTTCTTCAAACAGCTGGTGGAAATTTCCCAATCGCAGTTCTCATGGGGGACTTCAATCACCCTGACATCTCCTGGGAGAGCCATACAGCAGTGTGCAGGCAATCAGGGAAGTTTTTGGAGAGTGTTGGGAACAACTTCCTGGTGCAAGTGCTGGAGTGGCCAATTAGAGACCATGCTCTTCTTGACCTGCTGCTTGCAAACAGGGAAGAATTGGTGAGTAATGTGTAGCAGGCTTACCTTTTCAGAGCTTGGGTTGAGTCCCAGGATTGAGGGTCTGCTGTTTGAGTGGTGGAGCCCACCCACCAATCAGGAGATAGCACAAGGGAAGCAATGCCCTGCCCTTTTCCAAAGGGATGGGGCAAGGAGCAGCTGGTCCTGAACTGGAACTGCACCACCCAGGTCTGGAGAACTTCAGGGGTGGAGCCGCTGAAGAGTATAAAAGGGAAGTGTGCTCAGCAGGCTGAGAGAGACGATGAGGGATGGCAAGGAGAGAGGAGCTCTAGAGATAGCCATCCTCAGGACCCTGCTGGAGCTTCAGCAGTGTGCAAATCAGCACATGGGGATCAGGTTCTAGGAGCTACTTAAGGCAACTCGAGCCTGCAAACCCAACAAATGGCTGGGCAGTCAGTGTGCAGATCGGCACATGGAGAGCTGGCCCTGAGAGCAGCTTGAAGCTGCTCAGGCTCCACATGGTGTGCAGGTCAGTGCATAGAGAGCCGGCGCTGGGAGCAGCTCGAGGCTGCCCAGGCCCCACGTAGTGCGCTGCTCAGTGCGTGGAGAGTCCGCCCTGGGAGCAGCTCGAGGCTGCTCAAGTTAGCCTCGGCTCTAGGCCGGATAGCCAGAGCTCCACAGCGTGGCTCAGCATTAAACTAAAAGAGCCCCAGTGCAGGGCCCGGGAAGGGGAAAGACCCCTGGCATGAAGCTGGGGAACTGGAGCCAGTGAGGGCTCGGCTTCCATAGGAGCTCCCTGGGTGCCCAACACAGGGCACAGAGCCCAGAGCCCAGAGGGAACAACCCTCAACTTCGAGCCAATGGCTCCAGGAGGCCTGAGACAGTGTGGGCCAGATGGACAGCCCCAGAGGAAGGCTTGTGAGTTACTGGGAACCTGGGTCATGCAGGGGAGGCACCCCCAGGCAAGGGACCCTGGGGGGAGTGGGCCTAGGGGGAGAAGACCCCCATCCCATTTGAGGGACCAGGTGGTTGGAACCCAG
>NW_017728947.1:105497413-105499242 GCF_001723895.1 Crocodylus porosus
AAAGAAATATATATATATATATGTTGGTAACTCAAGAAATTGTATATAGTTAAGAACTTTGGGCTTGGGCTAACTGTATAGAGGAAAAAGGGATCCGCTCAAAATTCTGGCATCCCTCTCACAGCACCCCCTTCCTGCCCACCCATCCCATCAAATTGTATATAGTTAAGAACTTTGGGCTTGGGCTAACTGTATAGAGGAAAAAGGGATCCGCTCAAAATTCTGGCATCCCTCTCACAGCACCCCTTTCCTGCCCACCCATCCCATCTGATTGAGAATAGGGCACACCCTTGGGTGTACCCAGGTTACAAATGTAGTAGTAGATGGCAAATTGGGCAGCAGCGACCAGAAGATGATTGAGTTCAAGAGAGCAGCAGAGTAAGGACTTTGGATTTCAGTAAAGCAGACTCACTCAGGGAACTGATGGGCAGGATCCCCTGGGAAGCCAGTCTGATGGGGAGAGGAGTCTAGGAGAGCTGGGAAGCCTGACAGAGAGTGCAGGAACAAACCACCCCAATGTGCAGGAAGACTAGCAAGTATGGCAGAAGACCAGCTTGGCTTAGGGAACTCTTCAGTAAACTAAATCACAAAAAGGAAGATTATAAGAAGTGGAAACTTGGACAAATAACTAGGGAAGAATATAAGAGCATTGCTCAGGCATATGGGGATGAAGTCAGGAAGGCCAAAGTGCACTTGGAGTTGTAGCTAACAAGGGATGTGAAGGGGAATAATGTAACACTCGCACAGACTTGGGGTTGTGTGTGGTAAAGTGTGCTCTGGTTTTATTTTGCTGTGCATCTTATTTGGCTGTAAAACATGATCATGTTTTCTGTGTGATATAATTGTTGCATATTGTGCCTCCTCTAGAACTGGAGAGGACCACCTCCCATCCCCCTCATTATGTCCAAGCCATTGTCTTAGGATTCGCTCCAAGGGACCTGTGGAACCGGTTTGGAAACTGGCTACTTTACCAGGAGTGCTGACCACCTTGGGAGACGCACACACAGCTTCTCATGGCCCTGGAGGTAGACGGACAGTCTAGCACAACAAGGGATGGACACAGCCTGAGAATGAAGGGGGCATGCCATAACATGAGATCACAGCCTTCAAGGCAGACAGGTTGTCTAACACAACAAGGACACACAGCCTGGAACCAAAGAAGTATATACCATACTGACCCATAACACAAGATAAGTGACACCAGCAACAAGGCCCCAGAGCAGAGTGGGGCCTAAGTCCCGGTTTGGGGAGAACAGACCGAATTAGGAGAAGGCCCGGAAGGCTACGTGGATGTGTGACCACAAAGAGACAGCAAACCAGAGGCTGAAGAGTCAGCAGGAGTCATCAAGAGGGAAAGAGAATACAAAAATAGAGATTTGAGATTAACAAAACGTTCCTCCCTTTGTCTCATCCCTCCCTGTCCCTCTCTGTTTTGCTCCCTGAGAGGGGTTCCCATCTCCATCCTTGTCCCCAGCCTGCTGACGCCTAAGAGAGAAAGCCTCAGAGTGGAGCCTGCATCCTAACCAGATGTCCTTAGACTCTGATGACAGCCCTAGGACTGATCAATTTAGAATTGCTTGATTGTTTGTATTGTTGCTTTTCTGTTCTTACTCTGTATCAATACATTCGCCTATTATCAACTGGCAGGTGTTGTGGTCGGTCCGACGGTTGTGCCCGCCTGGAACAAAGGTATATGTGCTGGGTCCAAATCCAGTGTCAACACCACCTATAAACTTTGTGGTTTGTAGTGTTTTAAAATTATTGTTATTGTTTACTTTTGTTTTTTCTTTATTCTTTGTAATACATTTGGATTTTGTGTTTACGCTGCT
>NW_017728947.1:105501124-105504269 GCF_001723895.1 Crocodylus porosus
GCACTTGTCAGTGTTGAATCCCATCCTATTCTCATCCCCCCACCCCTGTAACCTGTCTAGGTCCGATTGTAGCCTATTCCTCCCTTCTAGCATGCCTACATCCCCCCACATCTTAGTGTCATCAGCAAATTTGAACAGGTTGCTTTTTACCCCCTCGTCCAAGTCACTGATGAAGATGTTGAACAGGGCGGGCCCAAGGACAGAGCCCTGGGGGGCCCCACTGCCCACATCCCTCCAGGTCAAAAATGACCCGTCCACCACCACCCTCTGGGTGCGGCCCTTCAGCCGGTTGGCGACACATTTGACTGTGTGGGTGTTGACACCACAGTCCCCCAGTTTTTTAACTGATATAGTTAGGGATCGTTCTCCTTTGAGCAGGGGTTGGACTAGATGTGACCTCCTGAGGTCACCCTCATTTTCTATGATTCCATGATTCTAAGATAAGGTAAGATACTGGATGCACTTGTTTTTTTGAGTCTGAGAGACACCAAGTGGATACTAAAGGAAAGTGCATGACAGTTTGTTTTTGTTTTTGGGTTTTTTTGGCTAAGAATGGTCATGGGATTCTTGCCCCACAGTTCACTTTTACATCAGTTGATGTATGACTCCATGGTATGAAATATAATTTAAATACAATATGTACACTTATAAGTTCGCATTTACAAACACACCAACACTAGCAAGAATGTACTAATCCGTTTCATGATCACTTGCTTGTTTACAATATACTCCCAGTGCTTCCACTCTGCCTCTGTGTGTGTGTATTGTCTTCGTAACTACCTCAGGGACAGAGACCATCTTCCACTCCTGTTCACTTATCATATTGTAGAGGATACCGTCATGTAAAATATAACATTGGTCCACTCTCACAGGCTGCATCTTACTGGTGTGTGCAGTATTCAGAAGTGAATTGTGAAGAGGGCTATAATGTTTCATAAACTTATCTTCCTTTATTAAAGCATATAAAATAGACGTGTACAGCAATTTCTCATACAAAATCAAGGTTCTTTAACTTCTCTGTCAGTCTGTCCGTTTGTCATCACACACCCTAAAAGGGAGTAAAATGTACGACTTACAAACAAGAATTTTTAAAAATTGCAATAGCATCTAGAGCTCACTATCTATAACCAGGATGTTGTTGTGTTTGTTGTTACACAAGCATACAGTGAAAAAATAGCTCTTGTATCAAATGGCTTGCAATTTAAAATTAATGACCTAAGGGCTTCAATACACAGTACCTAAACTTGGATACTACTGACCTGCATCACCTTTTTTTAATTTGGTACTTATGAAACAAGTCCATGGACAATAATTTTGAAAGATTTTCTCTTACATTTTTTATTTTAGAGGCAGTAACCAGTGTCCTGCACAGAAACTGCTGTGAAATGATGTCTGGTTTATGGTGAACTTGGTGCCAGTTAGAGCTTTGAATATGGTCCTGTGACTCAGCAGCATTGGTGTGATATGAAGAAAATGGTATAGTCTGTTATTATACTGTTCAGAATGAGGTGGGAATATTGAATGCCACATTTGCAAGTGTAGGAGTATAACATTCAGATGAATTTAGTAGCAGTTTTTTCAATGGAAACAACGAGCAGAAAGAATCTATTTAAATTCATGACACTGCAAGACTCCCCAGCAAGGTCATAGAAGGGCTGATAATCTGAAAATATCTCTCATTTTAATGTTGACAGTTTGGAGGGCAGCTCAGGTAATTCTTTTCTAACACAATAGGAATCAAATTTACAGCTGTTCTTAAATAAAACTTACGTAGATTGCTTTAACGTTTTCAAAATATTGTTATCCAACCACTCGTGTAGGAACTTCATCAGTGACTTCGCTGGAGGTTTTCAATAGCAGCTTAGAGAAACAGTTGGATCTAGGCGAGATGATTTAGCTAGGCATGATCCTGCCTGGAGCAGGGCGTCGGAGTAGATGACGTCCTGAGGTCCGTTCCAGCACTACGTGTTCCCATGATTCTGTGCCTTCACTGGAACGAGGATTTCACCCACACTCTTCTAATTACTTAAAGCTTTGTCTGGTAACGAGTTGGCTGGGCCAATCAATCCCTTGTGCAATTGCATAGCATCAGTCCGTCAGAATTCCTTCTTGCCTCCTTGCCTGAAATTAGTTAAATATCAGTAGCTTTTCTGGCCCACAAAGGAATTGTTATGGAACAAAAATATAAGGAAAAAAAACCCTGGCAAATCCTCTTGTGAATGACCCTGTCTCATTACTGATGGTGATATATGGGATGCAGGGCAGGCTTGTCTAGATCTGTAAGCCATTTGTCCGTGACTTCTTCTGAAGGGAAAAAAATATATTGATAACTGACCCTTATAAGAAGCTGTTTAGGAAACAAACTTATCTTCATTGAAAGATCCCCATATATGGGGAATAAACAGGAGGAACTCGCCCTCAGGATAGCCAGTTCAGACCCAGACATAACAGGGCTTTCAGAAACGTGGTGGGATTCATCCCATGACTGGGCGGTTAGCATTAGGGGCTGTAGGCTTTACAGGCAGGACAGAGAGGAAGGAAAGGCGGGGGTGTGGCGCTGCATGTCAAGCAGCAATACACATCCCCTGCCAGCAGCATGGGGTCAGGAGGGGCAGGCTGAAGTGCTCTGGGTCAAGATACAAGGGGGCCATGGGGAGAGGGATCTAACGGTGGGGGTCTACTACAGACCTCCTGTGATAAGCCGGAGTTGAATTGTTTTAAAAGTTGCCTAAACATTTGAAATAACCTGGGGACAGCCTGAAGTTAAAAGGTTGGTCTCAAACATTGTAAGCAAGCACATTGCCGCAAATGCTGACTCTGTGGTAACAAGCGCTGGGGAAAGTGGGAAGCAATGCAGATCAGTGCACTGTAACAGCCTCCTTCAGCTGCAGCTTGTGTAAAGTTGGTTGTTTGCTAATCTGAGCATGTGCAAAACAAAGGTCACATTTTGGTCAACTCAGCTACCGCCAGAAACCCCCAGTGAGCCCACGGACTCAAATGGGGAAGCGTCTAGAACTCTAACTTGCGCACGTCCGAATGAGTGACAGCCGGAGGCGGAGCCAGCACGGGGGAAGAAGATAAAAGGCGGACAGGAAAAACGCGCGCTCGTCGACCCATCACCCACGGATCAAGAAAGAAGTGCCAG
>NW_017728947.1:105511814-105544208 GCF_001723895.1 Crocodylus porosus
AGGGCATTGTTAGGTGAGCAGTAACAAAAACGCAATCATGGGGTTCACCATCTGAAGGGGTAGGTAACAGGGAAGCAGGGTTTAAAACAGGGCACCTAGTTAGGGTGACATTTCCAGCAGAGAGAAGCAAGATTTCATACTTAGCTAATCTAGCATTTGAAAGCTGTTGGGTTTTTGTTTTTAGTAAAAGAGCTGCTACAGCATGTGGGACAGCAACAGTAAGGGGAGAACCTAATATAAGGGTAGAGGAAAGTTCAACAGTGACGGCAGCTGCAGCTACAGCACGGAGACATGGGGGAAATCTGGCTGCACCTGGGTCAAGAGCAGAGCTATAATAAGCAACGGGACAGTGCTTGTCTTCATGTGTCTGAGTAAGTACTGCAAGTGCAAATCTGTCCTTTTCATGACAAAAAAGAATAAAAGGTTTAGTAAAATCGGGAAGGCCTAAGGCAGGAGCTTGCGATAGAGCTTGTTTAATAGAGGCAAAAGCGGTTTTGATCTCTGAAGTCCAGGGTAAAGGCTCAGGGGTATTAACAAGAGTCAGATTTGCAATGGCTTGACTATAGAGGCATAGCCAAGTATCCACTGACGGCAGTAGCCAGCCATGCCAAGGAAGGTACGCATTTGGGACACAGTAGTTGGTCTAGGGATTTTAAGAATAGCTTCTACTCTGGAAGAAGAAAGCAGTCGTTCTCCAGCAGAAATATCATGACCTAAATAGTGGACACGAGGAAGACAAAGCTGTAGCTTTTCTTTAGATGCTTTATGACCTTTTAGGGCAAGAGAGGTGACGAGAGTTAAAGAATCAGTTTTACAGGCTTCAAGATACCAAGAGCAAATCATCAACATATTGCACAAGCACAGAATTTTCTTTAAATATTATGTCATCTAGATCTTTCTTCAGAATTTGAGAAAAAAGAGAAGGGGATTCAGTATAGCCCTGGGGCAATCGCGTCCAGGTATACTGAAGTCCTTGATAGGTAAATGCAAAGAGAAAGTGGCTATCAGGTATATAGGAATAGAGAAAAATGCAGAACACAAGTCAACAACAGTAAAATAACAAGCATTAGGAGGAATACAGGCCAGGATAGTAACTGGATTTGGTACAACAGGAAAAGTAGGTAAAACTGCAGAATTTACCACACGAAGGTCTTGTACAAAGCGATAGGTATTCTTTCCAGGTTTTTTTACAGGAAGAACAAGGGCTCTTAGTCGGGACAATGATACCTTGCTTTAAAAGAGCAGTTATAACAGGGTGTATCCCTTCTTCAGCTTCTGGACATAAAGGGTATTGAGCATCTTTGGGCAAAGGCTTAGCTGGGTTTAATCTAATTTTAATCCTTCCCCTCCCTAAGTTTTCAAGCATTTTTATACTTAAGACAGATAAAAAGGAAAAAAAAATGACCTTGAAGAAACTAAAACAAGTTTACTTAATTGGACCTCTGTGCACACAGTAATAAGACATGCAGGATTATTTTTTATCTCAAAACATATAACTGAAATAAGCAGTATCAGCACTTCTGATCTCTGTCTGTTTTTCTAGTCAGGGAGGCCAGAAGCCCGAATAAATTCACTTCTAACACAGTGTACCAACGGGTCTCTCACTATCCATAGAACCCATAGTCTGGTAATAAACAGGTCTGAATTTTATGTGCTGCTAGGTTCTACTTCTTGTAATCAATCAATATCCCAGCGCAGGTTAGTAGGGAGCCATCATGCCCCTTCTTATACCTTACAGGTCAATCGAAAGTGTTGAATTGGAAGCACGCCCTGTAGGGACCTCAGCACTATAGCCACTCCAGGCTTGTTCTGGCTATGAGGGAATGATGCCCACAAGATTTTGCCATGGCATTGGGTTGGCACCTGTACCCTGGGGAGACTCGTCCCAGAGTTTGATCTACACCCAAGTCTCTCTCAGCATGACGTATCTAACCTCCCACCTGACTTGCCCAGACATAAGCGAGCTGTTGAAAACCCGCTGGTTCACCAACCCAGAGGATTCCATCAATTTACTAGGGCATTTCTCTCTTGGTTGGGGGTAGCTAAATTAGAAAGGACCATTGTAAATATTTCGGAAGTTATGGAGAAATTTTTTAATGCCAGCATCAATGCTTTAGGAGCTCTTAATGATAAAATCACCCAGATAGGACAGGTGGCTACCAAAAACCATATGGCTTTGGATTATCTCCTAGTCGCCCAAGGAGGGGTATGTGTGGTCATGAACCATACTTGCTGCACCTGGATTGATCAGCACCAACGAGTGGAAAAAGACCTCTGCACTATTAAGAGACAGTTTGCAGGTGATCCATGCAGTTGCAAAGGAGAAACCCTTCGATTGGTGGGGGTGGCTACCAGATATAGGGGAATGATGGAAATCCCTGCTAAAATGGTGTATTCTAAGTTTATTATGCATTTTTGCCATTTTCATTATTATCCAAATGACTCTGTGTTGCTTACGCTGCTGTTTATCAAAAACTGCCCAGAGTGTTTCTAGGCTCTCTAAGACCGAGCTGCAGATGATGGTGCTCAAGGAGGCAGCCTATAAGTGTGAATGACAAGAAAATGTCAAAGGCTTTATAAATATAGAGGTGTAAGCACAAGCGCTTACAATGTGGGGATGATGAAGAATGGAAAAGTACTGAAAGGAGTGTATACGTGTCCGGACAGGATAGGAGATGTGGGTGAAGGCCGAGCGGGAACAACATGGCAGCCTTCAGGATAAGCTTATCAGGAAACAGCTTGAGAAAACGTGCCTGGTTCAGCAAGACACCAGTGTGAGTTGCTGTCAGACTGCCAAGAGTATGTTACGGGGCGGGCAGATCTGTATGTGACTTATCGGTATATAAAGAAGTCTGTGCTTTGCTTTTGTTGAGAATTAGCTGCCCCTTGCTTTTTGTCCCATGGCCATGAAAAATAAAGCACTTCTGATAGCCAAACAGTAATCCTGTCTGAATTTCCACATCGAAGGTGGAGGATGTTTGCCAGTAGTAGGACCACCTACGGTTCTGGACTGACTCACAGATTTAGAATTTAATTGGGTGATTTAGATTGAAATACGGAAAAATTAAATTAAAAAAAGAAAAAAAAATCTGCCTGGTTGCTTTTTAATTCTTCCTTCCACAGGAGTGAAGGACCCCATCTCCTTTTTCGCGGTCTTGCTGTTCAACTGGTCCCGCCAGCCTCGCTTCGCATTTCTGCAGCTCCCGGGACCCGCACGGCTCACACAGACCGCTGTTTCGCTGTGAAACGTGAAGCCAGGCATGGAGCGAACAGGCAGAGAAGCACCGGCTGCCCCGTGGGTGCTCAGGAAAGGCTGGACTGTGTTTCATGAATCCGAAAAAAAGAGGTGGGCGATTCACGTGGACGCTGCAGGACTCGGGGAACGACCTCTTTGGGCAAAGCCCGAGAGCTGCTCGTGGGGCAGTCAGGGCACGGCGGAGCTGGTGATGGCAGCCACCGAGGGGAAGCTCTGACCCTGCCACCAGCGTGTGTGTGGCCTTGTCGAGGGGGGGTGACCCTGCCATGGGGGCGTGTATGTGTGTGAACTTGCCACAGCACGGGTATGTGTCTGCCACGGGGTGAGTGTGACCTTGTCACAGGGGTGTGCATGTGTGTGTCTGTCTCCCACGGGTGTGTATGTGTGGACCTGCCACGTGGGGGGTGTACGTGTGCTTGGGACCCCAGGTGAGGCGGTGTGTGTGTGAACTCACCATGGGGCGGGGCAGTCTGTGCGCGGCACGGGAGGACAGTGTACGTGTGTACGTGTAACCCCACCGCGGTGGGGATGTGCCATGGAGGGAGCGTGCGTGTGTCAGCCGGGACGGCGGGCGGAGTGTCCGCGTGTGACCGGGCCACGGGCGCGTGCGCTTCTTACCAAACCCCACCCGCGGTCGCTGACTGCAGCTCTGACCCCGCCCCCCACACGTCACTCCAGGGCCGAGCCAATGCAGTCCCGTGATGACGATTTCCCTCCCCGCCCCTTCCCGTGCAACCCCGTTGCCTCACGGGGCCGCGCAGCTACCCAATCAACAAGCCCAGGAAGGCGAGGCGCCGCCGCGATTAACCAATGGCGTGCGGGGAGGGGGGCAGCAGCACGGTGGGGTGTAGCAGCACGAGGCTGGAGTGAGGTGCGCGCGGCGGGGGTAACCGCGGCAGCCCGAGGGAGGAAGGGCGACGTGAGGAGGAGGAGGAGAAGCGGGGGAGGGGCGGTGTGAGGACGGAGGGGGGAGCGTGGACGCAGCCAGGTGGGTCCAGCCCCGGCGGTGAAGCACGAGGGCGGCGCGCCGCTGGTGCCACATGTCTGGACCTTTCCAGGCCGGGGCCGGCGACCTGCGTGGTGCTGCTGTGTCCTGGGGCTGCCTGGAGCGGAGAGGCGCGGGGAATGGGACCGGCAAGCGTCCACGTAGCACCATACCTGGCAGCGTCCCCACTTCAGCGCTACCTCTGCCACCTTCCCGCCGCTTTCTGATGTGCCCAGAGGGAAGGCCGCGCTCGTCCTGTGCCGGGTGCCGGGTGTGCGTGGGAATGGCGGCAGATCCAGAGCCGCGGTCCCCTGGCCTAGAAACGTCCACACAAAGTTAAAGGCTTGAGCGCAAGGTTCCCTCTAAGCTGCGCGCGTGCGCGGCCGTGCACAATTTTTTTTTTTAATTTTTTTTAACGCCGCGCGCCCGGAGAGGAGCTGGGCTGCGGCTTCCTAGCAACCCGGAGCGGCGCAGGCACTGGGGCCGGCGGTAAGTTGCCTCTCGGGTCCTCCGCTCCTCACCTCGCCGGCGTCCCCGCCGGGAGAGAGCGGCGCCGGGCAGGCAGTGGCTCCTCCCTGAGGCGGCTGGAGCTGGGGGAACCGTTCGGCTCCCCAGCCCTTTTGGGGGAGTTTCACCCCGAGCCCCGATGCCATGTGCCTCCTCGCTGCCTGATCTGCCCAGTGGAAGGCGCACAAGGCTCCATAAAGTCTGTGGAGGCACAGAGGCAGTGTGGATCATTTTTGAAAGAGTGATGAAATCTGTCAGATAGGGCAGACCAGGCATACCTTCCGTGTGTCACACTACCTGACAGCTTTACAGAGTATATTAAATGATGAGACTTAGGTCTGTTGCATGAAATCCATTCTCTTTTCATACTCTCCTCATGTGGAGAATGATGCATAAACCTTTCTGTTTTTGTAGGGTTTTATATTTTAATTTTTTAGCAATAAAGTATATATAGTTCAGTATTTCAAGACCCTTTTCTCCCAAATAATGTTGTGAGAATTAATTTGTTCAGCACGCGGAAAGGGGGAGGTGAGACCAATTTGGGAATCGACTGGGACTGCACGCTCACAGACCTTAAGCCTTTAGAGGAAATGGTGTTTGAGGGGGGAGGCTGGAATAGCCCGTGTCCCATGGGCCCTGGCATGTGCTTTTCTTGCTTGCCCTCATTTTCTTTTTCCTTTTGGCTGTGTTAGGTTGTACCTGTACATCATCGATCATTGCTGCTGCTTCTCCTTATTTCTGTTCTGAAATACAAATCGATTGTATACATGAATAGTAGAATTCTTCATATAATTGGGAGTTAATTTCAAGAGAAATGTTGTTAACAGCATGTTGGATAACGATATCTCCTCTCCATCTCTTGCTGAAACTATTCATGTACTTTCTTTTTTTGCCTCCAGGAACACTCTGTTAGTATCACAAAATTGTTTAGATTTCCTTTACGCTGACTGTAATTGTGAATCTCATTTCCTTCCTCCACATGACCCAAAACGATTACACTGTTGTGTTCAGTTATCAATTATTTCCTAACCCTGCTCTCTCTTGCTCAGTATTTCAACAAGAATTAATTACTACAGATGGATGAGTGCCTTGTAATTGATAAGCAATTAACAAATTGGCAAAATGACAATCTAACAAGCTTAACACTGGCAAATGGCTTGTTAGGGATATTCTGGCAGTTCCTTAGATATCTTTATATACTGGTGACTATAGATAATTGAG
This sequence comes from Crocodylus porosus, assembly GCF_001723895.1. Lineage (NCBI taxonomy): Eukaryota > Metazoa > Chordata > Crocodylia > Crocodylidae > Crocodylus > Crocodylus porosus. The sequence goes on from NW_017728947.1 coordinate 105,517,784, forward strand.
GCTATAACTCTAATAAAATATGTGCTTATGTCTGTTGCTGTGGAAATGGCTGGGATAGGAGGAATTAAGCATTATGATTTCCATGCAGGACCAGAAAGGACAAGCAGATGGGGTATGAAAGCACTAACTCTTGTTTAAAAACACACAACTCAGTTACTAGCAAACTGGATCAAAATTCTGCTTCACTTGTATAAGGTAAGTAGATGTATTTTTTTTTTCTTTAAACTTTAACATACACTGAAGTTTCTATAGTTAAGGTACCACATGCAGGACTTCAGTAGGTTAATTGATTGGAAAGAAAAGCTAATTCAGCAATTAAACACATTACAGAATTTCCTGCTTTAGAAATGTAGATTTAGATTTGGAATCAAAATGTCATCGCTACAATAACTAGAAACGGGGCAACCTGTAGTGAAGTGTTGGGGAGTACCTGGATGCTTGAAGTGCAAGTACAAAGTGAGACCAAGTGATTTGTAGTGTTTGGAGACTGTAGCACCAAGTCATATATTTGGAATGGTTGTAACCATATGTCAAATCAAAATGTGCAAGAACCATGAATCAGTATTTCCCCCTGCAAAGCATAAGACTGGACAAAGAATTATGAAGATAATTATGGAAAGCTGAGATTCTCACTTTAATTCAGTAATTAGCCTCTGAGAAAATATTGTAGAGATCTGTGATATAATCATTTGGAAACAGCTGTTTGAAAAGTTCAAAACCTTATTTTCTGCATGTGACATTGAAAATTAAGTTTCGTTGAACAGATTCAGTAATGTGGTAAGGAAAGAAGAGGGTCAACATGGCATGACTGATTTAAGAAGTCGTGCAGAATTATCTGATTATTGCGAAAAAACCTGTTTGAGTCTCACATTTGAACATCTTACTTGCTTTAAAGTTTAAAAACACTGACAGCTTTGAAAGTGTTTCATCTGTTTTTTTGACTCATCATTAATGATACCAAGAGGACTTTTTAACGACTAACATTCTGTTCATTAAATATGGGAAGTAAAATGTCATCTATGTGAGGACAACTGTAGATATACAGTATACAAGTATCAGTAATGAATCCATAGTTTGTTACCTATATGCTGCTTGAAGAATTTTTTCCCCAGAATGTTACACTTCAATGAGTGAAAATCATGTATAAATTGGGTAATTGGAGGCAATCAAATATTGTATTTAGTAATTCTTAAAGTAAATTTTAATTTTTGCAGAGGGGATATCTAAAAATGTTGTCCCTGACCATCTCATGAGTTTTTGGGGAGGTATGTGGAGGTAGGGGGAAATCAAATTAAAGTCTATGAATATGTGATATGTACACTTCCAAGATTATGATGAGTCTGAATTTGAAACTTAACAGAACTTTTTTTCTTGGCCTCCAGAGCCTCTTCATCATTTTTGTGGGGTTTTCTACGCTCTTTCACGTTTCCCAACCACCTTTCTGAGAGGCAGACAGCAGCACTATGCAGTGTTCATCTCACCAGTACTATACACAGAGGAAAAATCACCTCCCTATTCCCTTGTTTATGCACCCGTGTTTCATATTAGCTTTTTTTAGTTCAGCATTGCCCTGGGAGCTTACACGAAATTTCTTGTCCGCTACAACCGTATCAAACGTGCTGCTTTCCATAAGAAAGCACATTGGATTATGCACAAGAGAAAGAAAAGTAATTTGAGAACTAATGCTTCTTTGCCATATACAACAACCTAGCCTCATATTACTTTTGCAGTTGTACAATTAAAAAGTTATTCTTTTTGTTCATCATAACCAATTTGATCTCTGCCAGAAAGAGGCAATAGAACTGCTTAGATGTGTCAACTGCTTCTGTATCTCAATCTGCTTTCCTGCCAACATCCTTTTGTTGTGGAGGATTTGTCGGCACAAATTGGCTGCAACCCTTATCCCCTCTTGTTGCTAGAGTAGCAAGAAGGAGTAGGTGACAATGAAGAGTTTCAGTTAAATTGTACTTGTGTAACGAAGTTGCACCTTCCTTAAGAAAAAGGAGAAGCAGCCCATGTCTGGAAGGCTGGTCTAGAACCCAACTGCTCTGAGGTTTAGAGCAGCTTAATCACCTAGTCTACAGCTTAAATTTATTCATTGCCAGTTTGTACCCATTTGCTGTATTGTCAATGTTGCCCCTTTGTTTAACTAGCTTGTGTCCTATTATGGTGTGTTTACTTCCTAAAACCATCATATCCCCTTTCATTCCCAGTAATACTGCACTAAACAAGTAAACATTTTTTTTTTTGTCTTTTCTCATAATATAGTCTTTGTTTACCTGATCTTACCCTTGTTTGCACATGCTATGAAGTGCCAAGCAAGAGCTCTGCTCCAGTGCTTTTTAGTAGTAGGTCTCCAGCTGACAAACCTATTGTAGTTTAGTGGCTTTGGGGTATTGGAGCATTGGAGGAGCAGAAGGAAGTGAGTGAGGCTTAGATAGAGTGGAGGTACCAGAGTGGGGAAGTGTGCGGTTCTTCCTGTGGCTTGTTAGTGTAGAGTTTCCATGCTACTAATTATAGTAGGTTCGTTGGGCAAAGAAGCATTAGTCCTTGAATTACTTTTCCTTCTCTTGTGCATAGCCCGGCTTGGATTCCTATGGAAAGCAATGAATTTGATAAGGCTGTTGTGGCCAATGCCAATGCTGGCTGGGAGCTGAACATCTACATGAATAGTCAGAGGCTGAGGCACAAAGCACAACCCATCTACCTGGGCAGGATGCCAGACCAGACATTGAGCTGCCATGAATATTTGAAAAAGACAGTAACAAAAGTTAAGACAGACAACAACCTCCTTAACGAGCTGGCTGGGTCATCATAGGGCACAAGAGCCTCAACCCTAAGGCTGTCAGCTCTTGTCATCTTGAGCAGAGTACTGTGTACCAGTCTGGAACTGGTCATCACACGCCAGACTCATTGATGTGCAGCTAAGTTCAATGATTCACATCGTCTTGAGAACTCCCCGTGGGAGGCACACCCAGGCCTGGGGTCAGTGAGGACCTAGTCAGGGAACTCCTGGAGGGACTGGACACATTTAAATCAGCAGGTCCTGACTATCTCCACCCCAGGGTGCTAAGGGAACTAGCAGAGGTTATTGCAGGACCTCTGGCACAGCTTTATGAGCACTCGTGGTACTCTGGCAATGTGCTGGAGGACTGGAAAAGGGCCAGTGTGGTTCCCATTTTCAAAAAAGGGAGGAAGGATGACCCAGGAAACTATAGGCCTGTTAGTCTTACCTCAATCCTGGGTAAGCTTTTTGAGAAAATTATCCTGGCGCATGTCCACAAGGGGCAGCAGGGGAGACTGTGCTTAGGGGCAACCAACATGGGTTCATTAGAGACAGGTCCTGTCAGACCAACCTGGTGGCCTTCTATGACCAGGTCACCAAACCCCTGGATGCAGGTGTCATGGTGGATATAGTCTTTCTGGAGTTTAGGAAGGCCTTTGCCACAGTCTCTCACCCTGTTCTCTTTTAAAAAACTAGGACACGGTCGTGTTGATGCCTACACAGTGAGATGGGTCACAGGCACTGGGGGAGTCCCTGTGCCTGGCCCTGCTGTGCCCAGGTGTGACAAGAAATAATGGTCACAACCTGGCAGAGGGTAGATTCAGAATCGATATCAGGAGGCACTACTTCATTGTCAGGGCAGCTTTGTTTGGAATAGATGGTTATGGCTGACCAGAGTTTTGAGTATTTAATTTGTGGGTGGAGGGCTTTTGTTGCTACGTTTTGAAATCTGAGCGTCCATGAATATCTGTGGACACACCAAGATCGTCAAATTGACTTGATGTTGCCTTACTGAGGCAATGGTTTAAGTCAGCAGCTGTATTGTGATATCCTCTGTTTTGATGTCTAATACAAGTATTTTGTCCAGACCATGACTGGCTGTATGTATTGGATAAGAAGTGACCTCTGAAAGCCCTAGGGAAGCAAATGAGAAACACTGGATTTCCTCATTAAATGGGGACAGTAAGCACGTATTTTATGTGGTACTATGAGCATCTTATAAAATGGTTAAGGTACTACCATTTAATATAGTATTTAAAAATGTATATACTTAATTTCAAAATGTAATGCAAGAATACTAATATCACATTGGTATATGGAAGATGATATATATTAATTTCTTAGCAGTTTTTTTCAATGGGAAATGTGAACAGTAGGAACTAATTTTAATTTCATGGTTGCATGAATGTTAAGGCATCATAATTTCGCATTTAGAAGTGTGAGCTCTGGGAACACAAAGTACTAAATACTGGCATTCAAGTACTTTCTTGAAATCCTGGAAAGAAAAATATTTTACCTCATTTCAGATATTTTGGAAATGTTGTGGTACCAAGGGCTACTTTTACCACTGTACTTAAATTTCATTAGATCCGTTTTTCCCCTAGTTGTTTCTATTTTTAGACTGAAACTTCCTGTGTTTGCTCAGACTAGGAGGCAGTGTTTGAGAGACTTTCAGGAACCTATTCAGACATTTCCCAGAAGTATCTTTTTGCTAGTTTGTGATTTATTCAACTGGAAATTCTGTGTATTTGTAATCAGAATTACTCAAGTCCCTTGTTTCCTTATGGGATACTTGCTCAACCTAAAATGCCCTTGAATGTCAGAACTCTTGAAGCACTTTATAAAATATTAGTCTTGCAAGGAGTCGTAAAGCATTTTCAAAGATCTTGGGGAATACAGTGTTACTGGCTGGATGTTACTTGCAGTCTATAGCTACAGAACGTGGAATGATGAATGTAGAGTTGGGTGCACAAGGTTCTGTTTAAAACAGTCACTGACTTTGTGATGGTTTGAAAATAAGGATTGCTGTGAACAAAGTAAGTAAATATTATCTCTATTTGACAAATGAGGAAAATAGCCTAGGAGGTTGTGACTTGTAAATCCATTATACCAAAATAGGTTCCCCAGGTCATGGTGCGGTTCAGATCCAAGGAAACAACCGGGCAAATAACTTGACTTCTGTCTTGCAAAGCTATAAAATGGCAGTCTCTGGAGTTACCGTTTTTCTGGCCCCATGCCAAATGCAAAGCTGGCACTCTTAATGGCATTCCCATTTGTTGAAGTGGGGAGGCGTGTGAGTAAGAGACAGTTCATGGAACCAGATGGATCTGCTGTTAGATCAGTAATTTTCAGCCCTGCCTTCTGCCTGATGTTTTAATATACTGCCTTCCTATTAAGGAAAGACATTTGATCGGGGGATATTCGTTCTGCAGCAGTATCTAGCAGGGTGATGTACCTTACAGGAACATTTCTGTGATGCTTCTGACATTTTTGTAGTACTCCAAGGGTGCTGGTAACTCTACAGATGTAACACGTCTACGGGCCTTGATGCACCATTGTGACTTCTGTTTGTTGCAAAAGCCCATGCTATGAACTGCCTCTTAATTTTATCCTCACACCATGCGTCTGACCTGTTCTCCAGGGATCCTCTCTCACATGATAGATTATGGCATCACTTTTGCATCTTGTCCTAAAACTTATTTTTTCCAATAACTTTATAAACCCCCTAGTTCTTTCACCTCAGTGGGATTTTAACTACAGGACTTCATCTCCTACGGAAACTAGAAGAAGCCTACTTAAATCTGCCTTTCCAGTCCCTTGCTTTTTGTGTCTTGTTTCCCATCTTTCACTTACACGTTGTCTAATTTGTAAGCTGTTTAGAGCTGGACCCATTTCTCTCTAGTTATTTGCAAAGCAAGCTGGCAGTCATTTGTGTACCTTTGTGTAATATGCTAAGCATTGTTTGTCTGTGCTTCTTTGTAATGATTAGTCGCCTTGGTTGATCCATCATATTTTCTCCATAGATAATGCTGTTCTGAGAGGTTCCAGAATGCATGATATTGTAAGTGGAAGTATACTAATGTATTCTTCCAAACCAGTCCTGTTTTTGCTGTGTTTATTGTGAAATACAAACTGCACATAAACTACTGACATGGACCTCTTTCTTGTTGGTTTATTTTTTCTTTTTAATATCTCATTTTATTTTTTCAAATATCGTGAAGGTGTGGGAGGAGGGGGAGAGTCTGTTTGCTCTAGTTGGAATAGGAAAGAACTGTGTGAGAGTCCAGGATTCCACATAGTTATTTAAACGTCTTGCTATTTTTGGTTTTTGACCTCTGGTGAGCTGAATGCCAGATCTGCAGGTTGTTTTCATTTTTAATAGATGCTTCTATCCACCCACTATTACTCTTACATGCTGATTAAATCTTTGACACAAACAGCCCATTTCTCCCACATTTTCTACTGCATTTTTCAGAGATGTAATTTATTTTGTTTCTATACGTTGTTGTAATGACATTCCCTTTTGGGAACAAGAGGAATGTTGCAGAATCACACAAATCCCATGAGCCATCCTAAAAGGAGGAAGAATGCACTTTATGAATCACTGGGTTATTTTTTGAAAATCTTGTTGGATTAAAATGACGCAGGTCTTTGTTCTTTATCTTGGGAAGTGCTGTTTATAACTATCATGCCAAGCACAGAATATTATATATTCAGGCAACATTAAATGTTAGGCCTTCAAAAGTAATAAATACTAATGCAGATCTTCTAAAATGCGTATAAGATCTTTAGAACTTAGATGGTACTTTTCCCAGGCACTTTGCAACTCTGCTTCTTTAAAGTGTGAGGCAAAACCAGAAGCAAACCACACCTTAAATCAGTGATAAATGAGTAAACGTGTATGAAACAATTAACCGCTTCCTATCTAGGATTGTCCCTAGACTGGCCGATCCATCTCTTCTGTCTTGCAAGAGCTAGGTAAAGGGAGAGCTGTACATAATACTCTGAGATGCAACAAATTTAGACTGGCAGGTTTACAGGCACCAAAAGGCTTGTTGTGCAAGGTGCTTTTACTCTCAAACATGGGAAACTCCAGCCTGAATGCTTTTGCTGGTTTGGGGAATGGGTGTCCCAGGTAGGCAAGCCCCAGAACATTTAAGGCTTTAGAAGTTAAAGCAAATGCCTTAACGTGCTCCCAGAAATCCCTAAACGCAGCCTGTGAAATGCTGTCAGAAAGTGTTTGTGGTGAGAGATACTATTCCAGGTTAGCTCTTAAATCCATCTGGAAGCTGAAGTGGGTGCAGAATGGAGCAACCTACTATTTAAACAGACGCTAAGTAGTTTGATTAGGATGTGACAAAGGCAGAGAGAATGGTAGGAAGGGGCCGCATCCAATGAAAATGAGCGCATTCTGACCAGCTACGCACAAAAACAAACTGTGCAGCTGTTGCTGTAACCGAGTCATTCAGCAGTAATTGGAATCCAGTAGGATGCAGATTGCAAGGAACAAATCATGGGGAAACAGTATGAGCCAGATGGGATGATATCATCTGTATAATAATGTTCCATTTCCTCTTCTCTGTTCATCAACATCACCTGTGTTTTCCCTGCATTGAGGCTCAGTTTACTCTTCAAAATCAGATGTTCCATCTCACTAAGGGCAATTATTTTGGATGGAGGGCCTCTTACTAAGTTTTGGCAAGCCATCAAGGGCCGCATGACAGGTAGCCAGGGGCAGATTAATATTAATTTTATAAATTTTTTATGGGCCCCGTGGGCCGGATAGAATGTCCTGGCTGGCCGCAATTGGCCTGCGGGCTGCATTTTGCCCACCCCTGCATTAAGACATGGCACCATCTGAATTTGAATAGAAAAGAAAAGCACAAGGATGGACTTTATCTGCACATTTGAAGACCTCATATCCAACCCAGAACCCTGCATAAGACTACCCTGGGCAAAGATGATTAACTGCCCAGCTTTACCTCTGGGATTTTACTGGAGGTGGGAACAAAGCAGTTGAAGAGCAACATTGTTGCAGCCGTTCTTTGTGAGGTCTGTACTCCATAATCAACTATATCAAAAACAGTTTATCACATTGGTTGGATACTTTGTTCCTCTTCCATCCTGGGGAGGGGATCCTGGTTTTTTGTTTAAAAATCACAAATTCTCTTGATTAAAACCCCCCAAATCTCCATTTTTCTGTGATTAAAATGAAACACCGCTATATATATATATAGATAGAGGTATCAGTTGAACACAATGTTTTATTGATATATTTACAATTTTAAAGCAATTTGGAAGCCTACTAGTGCCTCAGTCACAATAATAAAGTAAATTCCAAATGCTTATACATTTTTGGCATTTAATTTAAGTGTTTTTATCATGCAAAATCAAACCTCCCCGTTTCCTTTGCTTACCAGAATGCAGGTCCAGCTGCAGGTCTCCCGTTCCCCCTCCCCCCCAAATCATTCCCCTCTTCCAGCTGGTTTGCAGCACTGATATGCTGGTGCTCCGGGCATGCTATTGCCCCTCACCACCCAGAGCCTCCTGCCTCCCAGCCCTGCCAGAGAGAGCCCCCAGCTGCCAGGGGTACAGGGCCGGAGACCCAGGTCTGCAGCTCCCTGTCCCGCCAGCAGCACTTGAGCCCAGGCTGCACAGCTTAGCTCCCCCTCCCACAAGTGGCATGGCTGGAGCAGAGCCTGTGGTGGGGACAGGTGCAGGCTGCCTGTTGTGGGCTTGGGCTCTCCGCTCTGCTGTCCTCCCCTCAGGGCCTCTGCAGCTGGGCAGAGTGGGGCCAGGTAGGGAAACTCATTGCCTCAGCTGGGAGCTCCACACTGACATGTAAAACTCATAATTTGCTGGCAGCAGCAGCCTGCTGTCATCCTGCACGCAGATCTGGGAGCTTGCACCCCCCAGGAAGGCTGCGGGGCTGTGCCAGACTCTTCTTGGGGGGGCATGGGCCCCCGGATCTGCACATGGGATTCATCGGTTCATAGACACCAGGGCTGGAAGGGACCTCGGAACCTCGTTGAGTCCAGTCCCCTGCCCCAGGGGTAGGAAGTCAGCAGGGATCATAGGATCCCAGCAAGATAAACATCCAAAGGTCTCGAAGGTGTTCAAAGTAGGTGTGTGAACCACTTTCAGCAGCAGTCTATTCCAAACTCTGGGGGCTCGGACAGTAAAGAAGTTCTTCCTTATGTCAAGCCTGAAACGGTCATGGAGGAGTTTGTGACCATTTGAGTTTGTAAACTTGTATGTGGCCACCAGATTACCCCTGAGCCTGCGCGTTTCCAGGCTGAAGAGTCGTGTAGCTCTCAGCTTTTCATCGTAAGTTCTGTTTTCCTGACCTCTGATCATGCGCGTGGCTCTCTACACTTTCTTAAGCTTCTCCACGATCACCCTCGTGTCCTCAGGTGTGGACGCTTTACCCCAGAGTTTGGTGTCATCCACTTCAGACACCAGTGTCTACATCATTAATGAAGATGTTAAATAATATAGGCCCTAGGACAGAGCCTTGAGGGACCCCACTGGCCACAGCGCACCACGATGATTGACTTTTGTCAACGATTGATGATAGCAGGCTGCCGCTGCCAGCTGGAGCCAGCGCCAGCACCCAAGTCTGCCTGGCACAGCCCATGTCAAGCACCAGGAAGCCTGGTGCTGCCACTGGCCCCAGCCGGCAGCAGCAGCAGCTTACTATCATCCCATGCGCTGATCTGGGGCCTGCGCTGCAGCAAGCCCAGCTTCAAAACTGAAAACGTTTCTAGTGCCCTTGTTTCATTTCAAAGCTTTTTGTTTCATTTTGATTTCACTGTTTTGAGCTCAAAACGCATCACCCATCGAACTTTTTCTGGAACTCTGCCAGCCTACAAGGGGAAACTCACCATTTCATGCATTTTTCTCTTTTAAAGGAGAAAATCTTGGTTTTCCTCTTTAAAATGAGAAAAAATGGGTTTTATCAGATTTTTCTGTGGTGAACGGGGAAAAACCCAGATTCCTGTTGATCACCACAAATAACTACTGTGCCATGCTCAGGTTGACCTAGAGACAGGAAATCTGAGGCAGCTGGGTTCTGTGATTACAGGAGACCTTTGGGGAATATGTTCATGAATATCCATGAATAAGGCACTGTGTTCATGAATGCAGTGTCCCCAGTGGTTGGGGTGGGGGGAGCACGGCTGCATGGGCAGGAGGATGGTGGTGGCAAGCATGGAGCTCCCGAGGAGCTCCTGTAAGTGTGTTTAAGATGCAGGTTCGGCATTTGCGAATATATAAAACCGTGAATGCCAAACCTGCAAATAGCGAGGGTCCGGCAAATAGAGAGGGTTTCCTGTACTCCCCAGCTACAATGTTCTCAGTAATCTTAACTGCAAGGGTCAGATCAGAAGCACAGTTGTGAATAGCTATAGGATTGTGGTCAAGAGACATGTTTTTTAAATAGAAGTTGACAGCTGCCCTTCTGAAGGGAGACACTGACTGTTTTTGTTGGGGTCAGTCACTATCTGCCAGTAAAGTTGTGGGTCTGAAGCACAGGCTGAGTTATGAAATGCCATTAGTATGTCAGATCTTAGTGATTAAGAATTATTGTTCAGTCTCCTGCTTCCACAGAAACAAACAGTGTAGTCCAAATCTTGGTATTATGTAGGGAATGTATATATATTTTTAACTTGATGGTCTCAATACCTGAAGAGATTTATATGGGTTTACTAGTAATATTCACATAGTCCCATTAGGAACATGAAGCGAGCAGGAAGAAAACACCTAACCTGTTGAGTACGTCTGAAAATCCTACAAAGTAAATGTCTGCATCTCTAGGCACCTAAATATATTTGTACAGCTGGTCCTAACATCAATATACTGCCATGCTTCAGTTTAGAGAGATATAAAGTGAACTTAGCAGGTTATGGTAATAACTCTAGTGGCCTCCTGCTTGTCAGGAACATGTTTTTCATAGTTATGTGAATAAGTCAATTTGACTAGGATCATTTGCAAATGATTTGCACAGAACATTTGAGCACTGTCGGCTTAGTTGAAATATAATTATTACCTTGAGAATACACCTTACCAAAATGGAGCAGGCTGTACTGTTTATACTTTCACTTTATTTCCTTGCATATAGGAAGTTACTATAGATTATAATATAAGCAGAATTTATGCATTATGGTCTATTATGCAACATGTTGTTTCAGAGCTTTTTAAGAGCTTCTATTTTAAATTTTGTTATTTTTAATTTTAAAATATTTTGAATTTTATTTATTGCAGAGTTTCCCTGTCTTTGAATGCAGCCATGGAGATAATTGAGGAACAGTTTGGTAGTCTACACATTGCAAAACGTTGTGCACTAACTGAAGACCCCACTTATCTGCTGGATATAGATATTTCAAAACCTGTTCAAGCAGAAAGAAGTTGCTTAGTTGCTGTTTCATGTTCCAACAAATCAATTAAAATATATAACAGAGAAACATTAAACTTGCTGCGGGGGTATAGTGGCCAGCCTGGAACACTCAGTGGAGTCAGGTTTGCCCATATGAGTGACAATATATTGTTTTCAGCATGTGGTGATGGTACAATCAAATGTTGGGATGTTCGCTTAGCTACTCAAGAAGCTGCACAGTTATTCAGGGGTTATCCTTCAAATGTTTTTATCAGCTTTGATATTAATTGCAATGATCTCATAATTTGTGCTGGTACAGAAAAAGCTGAAGAGGATGCATTCATGGTGTTTTGGGATGCAAGAGGAAATACAAACAATGTATGTGCAGATAAAGAACCCTTGGGAATCTATTCCGAGACTCATAATGAAGATATAACAAACATTTGCTTCCATCCTACCAAACCTAATTTGTTGGTTTCTGGGTCAACTGATGGATTGGTTAATGTATTTGATATTAACAAGGACAATGAAGATGATGCTTTGATTTCAACTTGCAATTCAGATTCGTCAGTAAGTTCTGTTGGTTGGTCTGGAAAAGATTATAAACAGATATTTTGCTTAACACATGATGAAGGATTTTGTTGGTGGGATCTTGCTCAATTAGATACTGAAGAACCAATCACATTGTTACATAGTGTGGATGTCAGGGAAGCAGTCCGTACTGAAAATAGCAGCTTAAACTATCTGATAGGTGGCTTCTACCATGAAAAGGCAGACAAACTGTTTATTGTTGGAGGAATGTTAATGGGAAACATTCACCTAATAAGTTGTGGCATTGATGGACTGAACCTTGTGGGTATCCTTCGTGGAGGGCACTCTGCAACAGTTCGCTCTTTCTACTGGAACATGACAGATAATTCTTTGTTGACTGGCGGAGAGGATGCACAGCTGTTGCTGTGGAAACCTGGAGCTGTGGAAAAGTCCCTTGCAAAGAGGTCATCTATGAAAATTGCTTCCTCTGTTCAGAAACGAGTGAAAGTTCACAACAACACTCTCAAAGCCAAGCAAAAGTAAAATTACAAAAACAAATGTCTTTGTAAATATGTTTTATTCTAAGCAATATTTTGCATATTGACATATCTTTTTGAATTTTATTTGGTGAGTTGTATGAAGAATACCATTGAATAGGTAAATTCTATGCAGGAGCAAACCTTAGTTGTCATATAAATAACTGCTTTAAAAGTTACCGACACTTGTCTAAAATGAGTAAATGTTTTCTGTCAACTCGTTGAACAAATTCTGTCTTAAAAAGTTTTATATTAGATCATGTTATTGCACATTAACAGTATTGGCACAGACTTGAATCATCATAAAAAACTGATTTACGTAATTTATGTTCCTGTTGCAGTGAAATCTCTTATCAGGTTTTAAAAGCTTTTGAATTTCTAGTCAAATTTTTTTACTTCCTCAGAGAATGTAATGAATGAAAGTGTCAGTTAAGACCATAGTGTTCCTTAAAGCTTAGAGGAATTCCTGATGGAGCAGACAATGAGTATTGTTTGACATTATTATCTCACTATATAATGTCAAATGTAAATAGCACTAAACATGCTGCTTTAAAATATAGCCCGTTTCTTAGATCACATTTGAATTATAGGAACTGTAGACTTATTTTACACTAACGCAGTGTGTCAGACTGATAGTATTGGACATACTCTCTGTACTCTGAACCACCATTGACAGTACACGATGCTCCATACTAGGTACATCTACATGAGACACTTTACTGTGCAATAGAGCAAAGTACTGCATAGTAAGCATCTGTGTCTACATGTGTAGACCCTTACTGTGTAGTAATTTGCTCTGCTTGGCTGTTAATTTGCTACCTGCAACTGCAAACAGCAAATTAAGTGCTGACTAATTACTGCACAGTAAGTCACACAGACAGCTGACCATGAGCAAATTTGCTCCCGTTCAGGCACGCAGCAAGGGGCGATAGATTGCTCTCTGCCCCCTAGAGCTGCCCGCTGTTGGGGCGGGCTCCACCACTTGAGTCTGGGTAGGGACAATGTCCCCCTGTCCTGGCAGTAGGGAGGTCCCAGCCCTCGCGCCACAATTGTGGAGTCAGGGCTAGAATCTCCCTGCATGGGGATAGTTACCTGGCCAGCCTGGAGCTGGCTGGGACGTGCTCCTGACTGGGACAGTTCCTGGCCAGCCCTGGGCTGCACAGGGAAGTCTGTACATGCAGCCTGAAGGTGGCTGGGGACTGTCCCACTTTGGCCAGGGGCAGGTCCCAGGTCCACAGATCTTTCCCAGCCCCATGTCCTGACCCCTGCTCAGCTGGGGGCTCATTGCTAGATGCCCCACTGATGAATCAGGGTAGGGGGCTGGCACCTACCCCTCCCCCACAGCTCCTTCCAAGACTTATGCCCCTGATGCTAGGGATGGGAGCTCCCTGTTGCTGGGGCAGGGGGACATTGTCCCTGCCCAGGCTCTGCCATGAGCCTGCCCAGCAGTTGTCTCCTGGCCCCTTGTTCCCTGCCAGACCCTGGGGTCACATCTGCCAGCTGGGGCAGGAGCAGACTGCTGCCAGGAGCAGCAAATCTGTTCCCAAATGGGTGCATGTGTCGATGCCTTCCCAGGGTGGACTTACTGCTCAAATTTCTGTGGAGTACCCAGCAACGTTCCCTCTGAGGTATGTGCATGTGCGGCCGCACACAAAAAAATCTAGCTGCGCATTAGCTTTGTAATGCTGCACACCTGCCTGGAGAGAAGCTGGGCTATGGCTTCCTAGAAACCTGGAGCACGATGGAGGCACTGGGACTGGCAGTAAGTTACCACTCAGCTTTACTCCACTCCTCACCACGCTGGCATCTCCGCAGGGACAGAGAGTGGTGTGGGGCAGGCAGTGGCTCCTCCCTAAGGCAAGGTGGGGGTGGGGATGGGCGTGAGTCGGGCTCTGCTGGCTCCAGGGAACTGCTCCACTCTCCAGCCCCTTTGGACGAGCTCCACCTCGAGCTCCAATGCTATGTGCCTCCTCGCTGCCTGGTCTGCCCAGTGGCAGGATGCACAAGGCTTCGTGCTGGTTTCAAAGACTCTGGAGGCACAGAGGCAGTGTGGATCAGTTCTGAAACTAATGAAATCTGCCAGATAGGGCAGATCAGGCATACCTTCAGGGTTTCACACTACCTGAGAGCTTTACAGAGTATATTAAATGATGTGATTTATGTCTGTGACATGAAATCCATTCTCTTGCATGCTCTCCTCAGGCGGAGAATTATACATAAACTTTTCTATTTGGCAGGGTTTTTTATATTTTAATTTTTTAAAAATCAAATATATATACTATTTCAAGAATCTTTTCTCCCAAATAATGTGAGAATAATTTGCTCAGCACACCGAAAGGGAGAGGCGAGACCAATTTGAAAACAGACCAAACCGGCGTGCTCATGGATCACTAAGCCTTAGGGGGAACATTGGTACCCAGTGGTATTTGTACAGGTAGATGCACCCACTGTGTCTCAGTGCTGAGCTGAAAACATCAATGGCAAGACTGAGAACGTAGGTCAGCCTCAGTGGGCCACCAGAATTGATCTACAGGAGTACCATGACCTTATGTCTGGCATTGGATGGTACCACATGCTTCCAGGCTACCAAAGACTTTTCAGCATGTTGTTACATAGCCTACAGAGAGAGGTTTCTTTTGTTTTAAAACTCTTTAAAGGTTCATTTCTACATTGAGACATGTCCACTAAATACTGAGCTCTACAGAGGGTAATGTGTGTTTCACTATCTAGTTTCACTAATCCCATCAAACAGCCACTGAGCGTTGCACCTTGTTGGCTAATTTGTTGCAGCAAAAGCATTTTAAGAGAAAATAAACTAACACCATAATTGACTGAGTATGCATAGCTTTCCAGAGGTTTATCCCTCTTCTATACTGGGATCTTGGTGGGTCTGAGCTTCCCTAAGACCACTAGGGCCTGTGCAACAATTTTGTCCCTTCACTCAGCATGTGCCAGTTCTTTCTTCAGCTTCAGCAAGAGTCCTTTAATGGCTGAGTCCTTTTGTTTACATCCATTGTTTTTTTTTTAGGGATGTGCTGAGGTTTTGTCTTCTTTCAGCTGTTCCGTCTAAATGAAATCCTTACTCCCGCTAACTTAAAGCAGTGTAGTTATATACTGGGGTAATAGAGTGAATCACTGATAGTAAGTATTCCAAATAGATTACAAATGTCTCAGTATCATAGAAAATCCTTAGATGATTGTGTCACATCCACTACAGTTGGAGCTAAACAGCTCCTTCAGAAGAGTTGGTTACTCTTTGTTTCTGTGGGCCCTTCATACAAAGTGGGGCAGAGCGAGGAGGAGGGAAAGACATTGTCATTATAAAAAGTCAAAAGCTCAGGCAGGTGACACTGCCTGGAACTAGCTCTGACTTCATTTGAGTTGAAATCCATTATATATATTGGTGGCTGTTGCAGGTTTATCACACACTGACATTTTAGTGTAGCTTATTGTCTTAAGAAAATACAGTTCTCTGATTACAGAACACAAATTCAGAATGCAAAACAGTATTGCTTACCCATCCTGCGAAGAATTCAAATAGAACTGCAAATGGAAGGGTTAGCCTCAAACTGTGTTTTCAGATTGATGTCTACAAGTCCAATTTCATGTTTTAGGAAGTATATTGTGGCTGTTTTATGTTCATGGTGAGGATAATGATGTTTAAACACCCTTTATTTAGAAACCTTTAATCTATTGAAAACTTCAGCAATTTTTAGTAATGCTTAACACAGCGAGAGGGGTGTTGGTTGTAGTTTTGTTGGCTTAAGGACACAGGCAGACAAGGTTCTTTGGGTAAATCCGATATCTTTTATTAGACCACCTAAAAGAGTTGGAAAAAATTCTTCTTTGTAAGCTTTCAGGCACAAACACCCTTCTTCAGGCAGAGGAAGGGTCTGTGAGACACAGTGAAACTAATTCCAGAAACGGTATTTCCTGGTAAATGAAAACTCTAAAAACTCAACATTCTTTGCTTCAATGTTGAAAGCAACTTGCATTTTTATTGAGACTTTTGCTGTACAGTGGACTGACTTATATTCTTCCAGTTTATGAAAAATTGTGTAGTGAAGACTTAAAATACATTCACTTCCGTTACTGCTTTCACTGCATAGGTTGCTTACAGGTGCAGTTCTTTTGTGTGTTAATACTAGCTATTCTGCATTAACTACAACAGATTGTCAAATAGTCCAGGACAAATCTTTTGGGTTTAAAAAAAAAATAGATCTATTTTAATGAGGAAACTTTTCTAGATCCTACAAATATTACTTTAAAATTATAATTCTTGATTAATGTAGGTTTGGGAAACAAGCTAGAAATATTTTACTCTGTTGTTGTCGAGGAATGAGTGAAACACAAATTAGTTGCATTCGCCCCATCTCCAGATAGTACTTGTGTTTCTGTGTAAGGATTACATTTTTATTTCTTTTGAATTATTTGTGTTTAATAATTAAATATGAAGTTTTACATTTTTTTTATAAGAATGATTTTGAAAAAAATCATTTAAAAATCAAGTGAAATTGTAATGAAGGAATGTGGTAGTAGAAAATATTTGTCTTTTTAAAAATATAATAATTCATGTTTTTTATAAAACAATAAACAAATAGTAATGGGCTTCAAATGCATAGGCTAGAAGAGAGCAGTTGGAATGGAAAAAAGGAAAAGAGTTCAGGTATTGAGACATTTATTTACAAATCTAAATATAGTCACACACTTATTTTCTCCTTTTACTCTCTTGCTAAAATCTAATGCTTATATATAGCCAAGTTATGCTAACTTCAATGAGCGTCCCCTCTGTTTTTTAAGCACTGACTTAACTTTGTGAAGAAGTGTGACATCTCCAGGTCAACAGGAATGTTACTATCAACTTCAGTAGTTCAGGATTTACCCTAGATTTCTGGGGAAAATAATTTATGATGGAAAATAAGTTATGCAGCTAATTTATCTTACAAATGATATGGCAAAGTCACAAGTCATCTTGTGGCTACATAGCTTGTATATATAATATGCCTAAGTATATACAAGGGCTTCTCCATATATATATCAAATTTTAAGTTAGTTCAAGAAGTTGACATAATATGTTTACACTTGAGAACAACACCACAGGACTTTTTCTGTTTCTTGGCGTTCTCATATTAGCAACATATTGAATGAGGACTTTCTTTTGGCTCTCTGGCCATTACTACAAATCTTGGTAGCATCTCTGAATTCAGGATATAAAAGTAAGGTAACCCCAAAGTGAAGACATTATGCCATACCCTTAAAGTACTTCTGGGTGCCAAACACCTGTAGTTTAGTTTCAAAGTACCATTAAAACCTGGCCCATAGACCCTAATCCTGCAATTTTTTATTTTTTTTGTGTGTGGATGTGCTGCTGTACCTGTGTGAAGCCAAACTGAAATCAGTTCTGTGTGAATACGGTAAACTGCAGGATCTGTTTTTTCAGCATAGCTTTTCATGAAGACAATATAAAAGGGGATAGAATGACATGCTTCCTCTTTAAGGGACTGCATGGGGTAGAGTTCATATTTTTATGCTTTTTTAAGATCTTCTCCAGTCATAGATTTCAAGAGTTTCTGAGCTTCCTTTTGGGTATATAACAGTATAAAGAATTCTTGTGCACTTTGACCATTTTGATAAGTTTTTGCAATCCTAGCATTCTTATTTATACAGAAGAATGTGCTATTCTAAGTACAAAAAATAATTTCAAGTTTACCTGCAAAGGATCTGAATAAAACTACGGGTACACTATTGGTACTCCAGGCTCACACATACTTCCTGGATTGGCTGTTGCCATGAGAAATCATCCTTAGAGGTAAGAAATATGAGAGGAGCTGTTGATTAGAGTTGTCAGTGGTGGTTTAAAATGATCATCCTGGAAAGTTTAAGAAAAGCAGTGGAGAGAGTGTGAAAGAGTCTAAAATACTTCTGGAATCAGTTATGAGAGTCCAGAAGGAACTACTACACATTGCTGGGGGCTACTTGGTGTTGATACTAAACACTGTAGAAGACATAAGCTAGACATGATTATTTAACATGAATATAGAAATTTGCTCATTTTTATAGACTAGAAATTCAATTAAGGTTTATGGATTTAAAGGTCAAGTGCCAAAAATGTTATTTGCCTCCTTTATCTTACACAAAGTTCACTTTCTTTTTTGGTGGTTGTAGCAGGCTGCAGGGGACCAGAGGCTCCAGCCTAGCGGTGAATGGTAATGAAAAGCTCGCTGGCAAAGTTTGTGGACAACACCAAGTTATGGGCAGTGTGGTCACGTCAGAAGATAGGTTGAAGACACAGGGGGACCTGGACAGGCTTGAGGGTTGGGCAGACCGGAACCAGATGAAGTTTAAAACTTCCAAGTGTAAGGTGCTGCATCTGGGGGCAAACAACTCTCAAAGTACATATAGGCTTGGTGGTGACAGCTTGACTTGCACCACGGCTGAAAGAGACCTAGGGGAAATGATGGATCATTGCATGAATATGAGCTGTCAATGTGAGGCAGTGGTCAGCACGGCAAATAAAACGCTGGCATGCAACAACCTTGGGGCCAGGAGCTGAGGAGGGAGCCGGGCACACCTGAGCCCCCGCACACACGTGTGCCCCCTTACCAGATTGGAGGCAGCAGCAGTAGGGGCAGCATCAACTAAGGTGCCCCTGCCCCCTAACGTATGTAGGGGCAGAGGGAACTGGCGCAGCAGAGCCGGATCCAGTGGGGAAGCCCCTTGGATCCCTTTTTACTGAGCCAGCAGGGAGCCACGTGCGCAAACAGGTGTGCTCTTACAGAGTGTTTTTACACTGGCAGGGGAGCAGGAAAGGCCAGAAGGGAGACTCCAGAAAGGGTAGGGTGAAGGCACCACACAAAAATATAAATAGGTAGCAATTTATAAAATGGTGTCGATGCAGAGTGCTGCTAGAGCCCCTGCCCACGGGGCGCTGCCTACCTGGGGCTTGTCTGAGGCCTCCACTCAGACAGAACCCATGGGGGAGCTGGCGTCCCCCTCCCCCCTGGCCTGTGGGGGATGCCCAGCAGGGCTGGGGGGGGCAGGGAATGGGGGCCCCCACACCTGTCCTGCAGGCGTAGGTGAGGGAGCTCCAGGAGGAGGTTAGCAGGCTGAGGGGAATAAGGGAGACAGAGGATGAAATCGATGGGCATTTTCTCTCCCTGCAGGGCCATGCATCTAAGGGAGAAGCACCCCAGGAGGTGCCCTCCACAGCAGAGTGGCAGATGGTTCCCTCCAGAGCCAGGGCAAGTGGCTCAGCTGAGTCTGCTTCTCATGTTGCTGTGCCTCTGCCTGCTGAGGAGGGGGAAATTGCAGCATCCACACATACACCTGCACCCCAGAAGTGAGTGGGTAGTGTGGTCTGGGATAATTTTGAGCTGGCAGATGATCCCATGTACACTATCTGCCTGCACTGCCAAGCCAAAACCAGCCAGGGAAAGGGAATGAAACACTTGAGCACCACAGGGTTGCTGATGCATCTCCACAGGCACCACCCCCTTGCCCTTTCTCCTCCTCAGCCTGGCACCAGTGGGAGCATGCCCAAAGGGAAGTCCCCCTCTTGTTCCAAAGCCCCAATCCCCCAGAAACAGAGGCAGGCCACCCTAGAATAGTGGGGGAAAGGTGAACAGAAAGTGAGGGTGCATTGCAAGAGCAAGCAAGATCTCCCAGAGCACTGGGGAGTTGTTTGCTGTGGATAGCTAGCCCCTCTCCTTAGTTGAGTGGCCAGGGCTCAGGTGGCTCATGGCACTCATTGCCCCATCATACCAAGTGCCTGTATGCACCACCTTCAGGAGGATGGTAGTGCCCTCTCTGTATGAGGCATTCATGGAGTACTTGAGGGAGTAGCTAAGCAAGGCAGGTCTGGAGGTGGCCCTACATTTCACCTTGGACACCTGGAGCAGCCAGGGTGGAGATCACACCTCTCTCTCCCTTACAGGGCACTGGTGTGACCAGTCTGGCCATCAGTGGGCTTTCCTGCTGTGAGTCCCACATGGCAAGGGATATCATGGTGGCCATGAACCACATGATGCAGGGGTAGCTCATTGCACAGGGTGAGCTCACCTGTGGGTTCATGGTCATCAACAATGGTCAAGGCAGTCCGTGATGCCAACTTTGTTGGCACCTGCTGTGTGGCACAAGTTCCACCTCATAGTCAGGGATGCCTTGGAGGGGGCCAGGGCTGCCGGTGATAGTGCCAGCACCACCAGCAAGCTCATTTCAAAATGCAGGAAGGTACCAGGCTACTTCCACCAGAGCATCAAGGGGGGCAAGATGCTGCAGAACAAACAGGCAGAACTGAGCATCCCGCAGCACAGAATCATGCAGAATGTGGAGACATGGTGGAACTCCACATACCTGATGCTCAAAGGGCTGGTTACGATTCCTTCCATCCAGGAACAGCACACAAACATACTGTCACAGGAGCCCTTAGGTGCCCTGTTCCTAAGGAGTGGAGAAGGGGAGCTGCCAACCTCCAGGGGCAGCTCAGGTGCCGGTCGCTGCGGCAACCAGGTGGTCATGTGACCGGAAGGGGGCAGAGCCGGGCCTGTATAAATAGCCCAGGCCAGAGCCTAGCCAGCAGTTTCCCTTTGGCAGCCTAAGTGGCAGGAGCTCTGCTGAGGAGCAGAGCAGCCTGAGTGTTGGCATGGAGGTACAGGCTGGGGAAGACCCTGATAAGGAGATGATGGAAGGTTAGCCAGGTTGGCTTCAGGTTTATGTTACAGCCGAGAAGCTCTGTGTTCTGTTATGGTTTTCAAGTTGTTGTGACTCCAGAGGGGGAGACTTTAGTTGGTTGTGGTGATCATTAAACTGGAGGACCAGGTAAGGCTGTAGGGGCGAGAGGAGGCCTCACGGGGGCTCCCCAGTAGTTTGGGAGTTCCCGGTGCCCAGCAAGGGCACAGAGAACAGTGCCTGAGCTGGCACAGTAGTTCGCACTGGTGGTGCAGTAATGTGGGGGTGAACCCCAGCCCAGAGGGGGGGCAGATGTAACAGAAGAAGCGCCAGGAGTGTGAGGGTGCAACAAGGAAGCTCCGGGAGTGGGTGAGTACACTAGGAAGAACCCTAGGAGAGGGTGAGTGCACTGAAGGAAGCCCCAGGAGCAGGAGCGTGCACTGAGAGGTGCTCCAGGAGCAGGTGCGGGTACCAAGAGAGGCCCCAGGAGTAGGCAGGGCATTTCGGATTGTTAGAAACCCCGTAGGGGGGAAGACTAAAAGGATCCTAGAGAGGTTCCTCAGTACTGGGGATCCCGAAGGGCCTAAAAGGCCAGGTAAGTCTTCGGTTGCCTGAGCCTAAGTGGTCACTATAGATTGACAGGACCCGGTAGGGTCAGGCAGGCCAGGTAAGGCTCAGGTCGCCTGAGCCTAATCGGACTCATAATATTGGCAAAAACCCAGTAGGGTCAGAAAGGCCAGGTAAGGCTCCGGCCGCCTGAGCCTAATCTGGTATTCACCATTAACTGACTTCAGAGGGGCCAGTAAAGGCTTAGGAAGCTGGTTGTGGGGCCAGCCCAGAGGCGCCAGACAAGGGGCGCTGGGTGCGAAGTAGGCCCAGGGGCGCCAGGCAGGGCGCAGAGAGAGAGGGCTTGGGAAGCCGGCCCAGTTGGGAAAGCCCGGAGGAGCCAGACAAGGGACGCTGGTTGCGGGGCCAGCCCAGAGGTGCCAGACAAGGGGCGCTGGGTGTGAGACAACCCCAGAGGTGCCAGACAAGGGGCGCTGGTTGCGAGACAGGCCCAGGGGTGCCAGAGAGGGCGCAATAAGAAAGAAGGACCAGATATCATCCAGGAAGAGCTGCGAGGCTTGGGGTGTGCTGAAGGGGAGGTAGGCTGGGGATGTTGGAGCACCCCACTTGGAACGGAGGTAATACCAACGCGTTGTCAAGGTGAAAGTAGGCAGCCTCCCTTACTGAACTTTATAAGAACAAAGACATGGCGGGCGAGAAGAGGGTGCTGGATCACCTTAATTGACATGGCAGGGGGCGCTGGTGAGCTCACGGCCACTCACAGGCCCCACTCCGTGACACACACACACCAACTGCAGGTACTTGCTCGCCTGGTGGGTTTTTCAACCTGAAAGCTTGCGAAGATATATTTCTGTAACTATTCAGTTGGTCTGCTAAAAGATACCAGATTAGATTGACCTAAAGAACCTTGTCTACCAGTGCCATGTCCTTAGAGCAACACCCCCAGCACCTGTCCCCAGTCAGCTGATCAGAAGGAGGCAGGGCCCTGGGCACATCTAAGCCCCAGGGCTACAGCTGGCAGAGAGCTCTCTGGCAGCTGCTAGAGAAGCTCCTACTGGAAAGGAAAGAAAGGCCTGTTGTCATTTAAAGTGGACTGAGATGAGGCTGTAGGGGAGGAGGAGTCCTCATTGGGGCACACTATCATGTCATGTAAAGGCTCCAGCGCCAGTGAGGGTGCGCCTTAACATGCACACAGTCACTTGTCATGAGTTTTGCTTGTCAGCAGCTTGAAGTGTAGTTTTCCAGAAAACCCTGCATCTATCTCCTTGAAACCTGGCAGGCTTTGTGGCCTTAGCAGGGGCTACCATGCCTGCAGTTTTCATCCTGCTGTGCCTTAACACACACACACGTGACACGAGTTTTGCTTGTCAGCAGTTTGAGGTGCAGTTTCCCAGAAACCCCTGCACCAGAGATGACTTGAGCAGGGTGCAGGGCCAGGGGCAAATCGGCCTGTGCTGGCCCTGACCCCAGATGCAAAGAAGGTGGTGGCAGATTCTGGGGGGTGGGGGCGAGCAGCCGGATGCACCAGATTCAGCAGCAGGGGAGGGTGCCAAGCAGTAGGGCATGAAGCCAGCAGCAGCGCAGAGTGACTGCAGCCACTCTGCCTAGCTCTGCGGTGCCCCCCACAGTGCGGGGCCTTGAGCGGTCAGTCCAATTCACCCTTCCCCCTGCAGGGACAACCCTGCCCTACACCTATCTCCTTGAAACTTACCAGGCTTTGCAGCCTCTGTCTTCACACTTACAAGTGACACGAGTTTTGCTTTTGAGACTTTGAGGTGCAGTTTCTGAGAAACCCCTGCATCTACTTCCTTGAAACTTGGCAGGCTTCATGCCCTCAGAAGGGGCTACAATCCCTGCTGTTTTCATCCAAATCTGTCAAAAATGCCAAAGTTATAGGCAATTTCATTTTTCCCTTTTATAGCCTATTGGCAAAACAGCGAAACGGTTTCGACAAAACAGAACAGCACTTTCAAGCTAAACAAAACTCAAAACAAAACACTGTCCCATCAAAATAGAAGACAAAACAAAACGGTGCTGTTTTGCACAGCCCTACTCACCACCTCTACTGTCTGGAATACTTGGTCAGAACTCCTTCCAGCCAACCTTAAAGCCAAGGTTCCTTACCAACACGGTGTCTTCCTGCTTGCCAGCTTTCCAGCCTGCCATCTTCATCATTGGTTCACAGTTGCTGGAGGAGTTGCCAGCCACCTTCTCCAGTACCAGCTCCTGCTTGGACACACCAGCTGCTGCAGCAACACATAGGCCTCCCTCTTCACCCCTCAGCTTCCCTGCCTCTGAGATTCTTCGTCTCTTCTCCAGGGTCTCTTCCCCCGTGTCTGGCATTCACACCTCCCTTCCACTGCCTCCTCAGCCTGTCTCCTTGGATGTGATTCTTCCCTGGACTTCCTCTCTCCAGGTTCTCTCCCAGATTGTGGCCCTCTATTTGGCTCCACCAGTTTTTGCCTCTCCTCTTAAGGGCCCTCATACTCAGTAGTGAGCCTGGCCAGTTCCTGTCTTAGCTTCTTGAGCTCCTGCTTGTGGCCAGCTTCTAGTTCCCCCAACTTGAAGCCTAGGCCTTCTAATAAAAGCAGGCTCAGTAGATCTCTTGTTCTCTCAGTCATATTCCACTTTTCCATCAACACGTTCTCAGAGGGTGTGTGTTCTCTGCAATAACTTCTGAGAGCTCCTGGACCTCAGTCTCCCATTTGGTTACTTTCATTTGGGTCCCTTCATAGACAGGGTTCTGAATGGCCTCTTCCAGGCACAGGAGTTGTTCCCACAGCTGGATGTTCTAGGGCAGCTACTCTTTCTCTGAGAGTTTCTGCTGACTTTCTTGCAACTTGTTCTCTATTTCTCAGAGCTGGGTCTTCAGGAATTCAGATGTCCATACCTAGACCTTGTTCTGTTGGCGCCTCTCAGTGAGCTCCAGGTCTGGCCTCCAGGTCTTGGATCCTCTGGTTTAGCTCAGCTTTCTCCCTCTGTATCTCTGCTGCAAAGGGTTGGCTAGTGTCTCTGACTTTCCCCACAAGCTGCAGCTGGGAGGTCAGGGCTGCTAGCTCTACCTCTTTCCTCTCCTGGCATTTTTGCAGCTGTCACATAGCCTCATCCCTATCCTGGAGAGCCCCAACCTGTTCTTCCCTCAGAGTAGTCAGCTGTCTCTCTACGTCCTTTAGGTTGGCCTTCACCACCTAAGATGCAATCATGGTCACATTCTCCTAAAGCACCTACAGACTTTCTTTCTACTCAAGCCCTTTTTCTGACTCTGCCACAATTATCCATTTCATCTTCTTTTCCACGGCACCCACTGCCAATAGCCATCGTAGCTCTTTGCTTTTACTTTCTTTGCTTTCTGCACTTCAAAGCAGTTACTTCATTCTCAGCTAACTTGCAGTGTCAGCACTGCACTACCATAAGCATACTGCCTCTTCTGCTACCTCATCCAAAGACAACTGGGATTTAAGCAGTTCACACTGCACCCCAATTAAGGTTTTGGGGTCTGTACAACACTCTGCTGCCCCTTTACCTCTCACCATATGGCAGAACACAGTCCTTGCTCTTCAAACAGGGCTCTTGCCTCCATGCTGGCACTCACTCTAACTGCCGCAGTTCCCTTTAACTGCTATGATGCACTTTACTTGGTACAATGTGCTTTCCATTGTTGTAGTCTGTTCAAGGTACCACCACTGACCCCTTTAATACCCACATTCTCCACCAATGGTAGCAAGCTCAGAGTTATTGCTTAGCTCACACTATCTTCAAACACAATACAGCCCTTTATTCTCAGGGCACACCTGTCCCACATCAGTCATTCCTCCTACCTCAGTCAGTCCCCAAACACTAACATAAACACAGTCCACAGGGGATTAACCTCACAGGTCTGAGTCCTCTTCACAGGTCTGAGTTCTGAGAAGGTGCCTCTGGCTTATTGATGCTCCTTCCTCTCTGCAGTCTTCCCTCGCAGGCTGTGACAGCTGCTTGCCATGGTGCTGCTGCTCCCAGTCTTGCAGCACTTGGGTCTCTTCCCAGACCCTGAGAGACCCTGGTCCGGTATTGCAGCCACTGGCCAGGCCACTCTCATTCCCTCTCCTTCTCTGTTTGCCCGTCTCCCTAACTTCCCCTCCATAGGAGTATTTTTACTTCCTATGGCCACTAATTATCTCCCTCAGCTGGCCCAGTCCTCCTGAGCAATCTGTAATTACCATAGATTCATAGATTGTTAGGGCCTGGAAAGGACCTTGCAGATCATTGAGTCCAGCCCCTCCACTCTAGGCAGGAAGACAGCTGGGGTTAAGTGACCCCAGTGAGGTGACTGTCCTGTCTCCTCTTGAAAACCTCCAGGGTAGGTGACTGCACCACCTCTGGAGGAAGTTTATTCTACAGTCTGGCCACCCTGACTGTGAAGGAGTTTTTCCTAGTATTAAGCCTGAAATGGCCTTCTTGGAGTTTGTATCCATTCGTCCTGGTCTTCCCCAGGGTTGCCCTAGTGAACAGTTTTTCACTGAGCTCCTATTGCAGTCCTCTGATATAGCAGTAAGCCACTATCAAGTCCCCTCTCAACCTTCTCTTCTTTAGGCTTAAAAGGCCCCAGTCCCTCAGCCTTTCCTTATCTGGCTTGCTTTGCAAGTCCCTGATCATACGGGTGGCTCTTTTCTGGACCCTCTCAAGTTTTTCCACATCCTTGGTGAAGAACTGGACTCAGTACTCCAACTGTGGTCTCACCAGTGCTGAGTCCAGCAGGAGTATCATCTCCTTAGTTTTACACAAGATCGTTTCATAGTTGTTCAGGTCCCTTCCGACCCTACCAGTTCATCAAGTCCGACCCCCTGCCATGGCAGGAAAGGGTACTAGGGTCAAACGACCCCGGCAAGGTGTTCATCCAGCCTCCTTTTAAAGACCCCCAGGGCAGGAGCCAGCACCACTTCTCTTGGAAGTTGGTTCCAGATCCTAGCCGCCCTGACCGTGAAG
>NW_017728947.1:105544733-105552982 GCF_001723895.1 Crocodylus porosus
CACCTTGCACTTGTCAGTGTTGAATCCCATCTGATTCTCATCTGCCCACCCTGTACCTGTCTAGGTCTGATTGCAGCCTATTCCTCCCTTCTGGTATGCCCACTTCCCCCCACATCTTAGTGTCATCTGCAAATTTGAACAGGGTGCTTTTTACCCCCTCATCCAAGTTGCTGATGAAGATGTTGAATAGTGCAGGCCCGAGGACTGAGCCCGTAGGGATGCCACTGCCCACATTCCACCTCTGCTGTTTAGGCTTTACTTTCTGTTTCCCTGCAGGAAAGCCCAGCTTCAGTTTCAAAATGCAAAACTTTTCAAAACTTTCAAACATTTTGACTGCTCTTGTTTCATTTTAAGGTTGTTTCAAAGTCTTTTTTTTTCATTTCAATTTCACTGTTTTGAGCTCGAAATGGGTCCAAACATAATTGAAATGAAACAGCCAGTGAAATTTCACACAGCCCTAGTGATTAGGAGCAGTTGGCATGAATTCACCAAGGGCAAGTCATGCCTGATCAACTTGATTGCCTTCTATGATGAGATGACTGGCTCCATGGATGCAGAGAAACCAATGGATGTGGTATATCTTAGCAAGGCTTTTGTTACAGTCTCCCACAGCATTCTTGCAGACAAGAAAAGGAAGTATGGGCTAGATGAATGGATGGAAAACTGGCTGAAATATTGGGGGTCAGTCCTGGGGCCAGTTTTGTTCAATCTCTTTATCAACGACCTGGAAGATGGCATAGAGCGCACTCTCAGCAAGTTTGCAGATGACACCAAGCTGGGAGGAGTAGTAGATCTGCTGGAGTGTAGGGGTAGGATTCAGATTGACCTAGACAAATTGGAGGATTGGGCCAAAAGGAATCTCATGAGGTTCAACAAAGACAAGTGCAAAGGCCTGCACTTAGGAGAGAACAATCCCATGCACTGGTACAGGCTGGGAGCTGACTGGCTGGGCAGTAGCTCTGCAGAAAAGGACCTGGGGGTTACAGCGGACAGTAAGCTGGACATGAGCCAATGGAGTGCTCTTGTTGCCAAGAAGGCTAATGGCATACTGGGCTACATTGGTAGACGTGTTGTCATTAGGTCAAGGGAAGTTATTATTCTGCTCTATTCAGCACTGGCGAGGCCACATCTGGAGTCCTGTGTTCAGCTTTGGGCCCCCCACTACAGAAAGGATATGGACAAATTGGAGATAGGCCAGTGGAGGGCAACAAAAATGGTGAGGGGCCTGGGGCACATGATTAATGAGGGAAGACTGAGGGAACTGGGCTTATTTAGTTTAGAGAAAACTGAGAGGAGACTTAACAGCAGCCTTCAACTACCTGTAGGGTGCTTCTAAAGAGGCTGCAGCTGGACTGTTCTCAGTGGTAGCAGATGACAGAACAAGGAGCAACTGTCTCAAGTTGCAGCAAGGGAAGGTTAGGTTAGAGATTAGGACACATTTTCTCATTGGGAGGGTAGTAAAACACTGGAACAAGTTACCCAGAGAGGTGGTGGAATCTCCATCCTTGGAGGTTTTCAAGGCTGTTAGACAAAGCGTTGGCTGAGATGATCTTGTTGGGGATGGTCCGTCCTGCTTTGAGCAGGGGGTTGGACTAGATGATTTCCTGAGGTCCCTTCCAACCCTAACTTTCTGTGATTCTAAGGGATGCACAGGAGGAGCTATGGCCCAGAAGCTGTCAAAACATGGGCCAAAGCCAAAAAGTGCAAGACCAGGGCCAGGGGCCCAGAAGGAGAATCAGCTGGAAATAGATTTCCTCTCCTGAGGGGAGGGGGATAAAGAATGAAAGAGGATTTCCCTTGTTGGGGGGGAAGGATATATAGCAGGCCGTGGGGCTAGAGGCTCCAGCCCAGCTATGCTCAGTCTGCTTACAGGTCTGCTTCCAGGGCCAGCTGAGGGAGGTAAGTAGCAGCCCCGGAAGTCAAAAGGCTCCCAGGAAGGGGAAATCAGGGAGACAAGCAAACAGAAGAGGAGACAAAGTGAGAGTGGTCTGGCTGACAGCTGCAATGGCAGACCAGGGTCTCTCAGGGTCTGGGAAGAGACCCAGGTGCTGCAAGACTGGGAGCAGCAGCAGCACCAGCACCAGGGCAGAGAGCTGAGTCTCAGTCAGCCTGCAAGGGAAGGCTGCGGTGAGGAAGGAGCATCTGTAGGTCAGAGGCAACTCCTCAGGGGCTGAAGAGGGCTAAGACCTGTGAGCAAGCTCTCCATGGACTGCGTTCATCTTAGTGTTTGGGGATTGACTGATGTGGGACACATATGTCCTGAGAATAAGGGGCTGTATCATGTTTGAAGATGGTGTGAGCTAAACAATGACTTGCTACAGTTGTGTCCTCACAATACGAGTGTTAGGGAGCAAAGGTTAAAGAACTGAACTCTGAAAGCTGGATTTTAGGATCCATTGCAAGCCTTTGTTGTTGCAGTTGTGATGGGCAGGGCGGGAAGGAGAGTTGCCCTGCTTTTATGAGGTGCCAATGGCAGTTGAGTATATCTCTCAACTATCAGGCTATATTTCTTTGGAGACTAAAGGCAATTTAAAATAATTGGTTAGGTGGCACTAGGAGATTTCGGGGTCTCCAGTACTTCTGTAGTTGATTGAGAAGACTGTTTAGTTTGAACCCAGCTGACATAATGGTGAGAGAAGTGGGAGCCTAAAGATTCAGATTTATAATGTTTTTTCTCAGATTATTATTATTTTTTCTTGGGGATCTAGGAAATAAAGGGAATTTGGCCATAACAAGGTAGAACTCATGGATGAAGGCCTCATGAACTCTCCATCAGGGATGTGAATTAGGAAGCTCTTTGCTATGAAGCATAGGGTTTTTCCTAATATTTTCATCTTTGGATGTGTTTGCCAGGCAAGTTGCTGTAGGTCTATGTACAGAAACACTCAGACAGCTGCTGTGCATGACTTGTTAAAATAAGATTATACTTGAGCATGCAAGTCTGATCAACAACATGAGCAAATAAGCAAATAGGTGTGAAGCAGTTATACATAGATGGGTCTTGATCTGACAATCAAGGAGACTTTGAAAATTACATACCCAAGAGCATTTATTTTTTTTTCTTAAAGGTAGTGCTGTATCAAGCATTTTTGTTCATAAATGGTGATAATTACTGAAATGCAGAGAACTGGGGACCGGTGCATGGTACTCTTGAGAACGTAGTTATTTGAGGTCAAAATATGAAGCCTTTTGGGTACAAGGGATCATGAAACTACAGCTACTTAGTAATTTTATTTGTACCTGCCTTGTTTTCACAGATACATACTGTGTGTTGGCAAATTACCCAGAACTTCTTACAAGTACTCTGCTCAAATGTTTTACAGATAGTATGGAATTTAGTTATGTTCAAGCTAAACTGAAATCTATAGCCTTAATTTTGTTCAGGTATTTTGGCTTTTTTAATTAGTTGAATAATGCACTCTTGTCCTAAATCAATAAAAAGTCCATAAAGTTAAACTTAGAATAGTTTTATTTTACATAAGTATAAAAATGATAAAGCCAGACTGTACCTCATAGTTGTATTTATCTTTCACAAAAAAAGTTTAGTTAAAATTATGGTACGCTGACTTAATTGGGACTCCATGTGAAAGTGAGGGCTCGCCTTATGCTGTAAGGGCATAAATTTTATGGCACTTTATTCACTAACTCACCGTGTGGCTCCTTATATGCACCAAGTGTGAGGTTCATAGATTCATAGATGCTAGGGTCGGAAGGGACCTCAACAGAACATCGAGTCCGACCCCCTGCATAAGCAGGAAAGAGTGCTGGGCCTACATTACCCCAGCTAGATACACATCTAGCCTTCGCTTGAAGACCCCCAGGGTAGGGGAGAGCACCACCTCCCTTGGGAGCCCGTTCCAGACCTTGGCCACTCGGACTGTGAAGAAGTTCCTCCTAATATCCAATCTAAATCTGCTCTCTTCTAGCTTGTGGCCATTATTTCTTGTAACCCCCGGGGGGGCCTTGGTGAATAAATACTCACCAATTCCCTTCTGTGCCCCCCTGATGAACTTATAGGCAGCCACCAGGTCGCCTCTCAACCTTCTCTTGCGGAGGCTGAAAAGGTCCAGTTTCTCTAATCTCTCCTCGTAGGGCTTGGCCTGCAGGCCCTTAACCATACGAGTGGCCCTTCTCTGGACCCTCTCCAGATTCTCTGGACCCTCTCCCTATGCAAGCTATACTTTGTAAGCCAGATAATCTTAGTGTGAAATAACAGCACATGGGCAACTCTGCTAAGTCACCCAGGATGCTATTTCATACCCTAACTTGCTGTGCAAAGTTCTTTGTGTAGGTGAGCATTAAACCCCTAATTGCTATTAACCTTGGTAACCACAGACTAGTGGGGAACCTGTTTAAAAATAAAAGTGTTCTGTTGAATCAGAAATGTGACTGGAAAACACTTGCTTGATTTTAAACCTTTCTCAAGGTGATGGTACGTCCTGGAAGTTTATTAGAAAGAAATATCTTTCTAACTGCAATAATGAGGGAGTTCTGAATCAGCCAAGACTGTCAATCTACTTGGACATGTACTGAATTAGCCTGACAACTATATGGAGATATAATTTGAACAAATTCTTATAGCTAAATGTCTTCTGCATAGGGTAGAAGGAGTATTATGCCAATGAAGTGAAACTAAAAGGAGTTATAAAGTGTATGCAATCATCCATTGACAGGGAGGAGTGGTGATGTTCCCTCTCTAATTAACATTTTTTAGAATGCCCAAGCCATTATATAATGGCTTTAATGTTTTTAATGCTTATATTTCCAGAGTGCCATCTGCTGTTATTAACCCATCACCTAAAATCCTAGCCCTGGTTTGTGTGATGATAATGTGTCTGTCCCTTACATGCTCCTGCCATCTGATACACCCACATACCTCGGCTTTCTTACATAAATCTAGAAGGAAGGTGCAATATGCAATATTGCATATTGTCAGTACTGCACGCTCAGGTTAGATTCTAAACTCTTATCATGATAGCCCTAGACTTACTACTACCCATATATCTGACTTTTCAATGCCAGAATTTATACCTGAAAAGAAACACGAAGAAAGCATGATATGATACCTATCACCCCAAAATCAATGTAGTTCCTTTATCCATTGCTCATCATGAATTAGAAACAACCCACTGGTTGGCAGTTGAAGAAACTTTTGTTTCAGAATGTCTTTCATTGTCTTTTGTCAAGACAAGTGTAAGCCTGGCCAAGTATACATCTGCCTTGCTAGATCACATATGGCAGAACTGTTAAATCATCAGCCTGTGTAAAGTAAAGCTATTTGTACTGTTTAAATTGAGGACATGTACATGAGTTTTCTTTCCAGTTTTGTTATCCATCCCTGAAAATAACTTAAACCAACTGGATGGCTGATGTGATAGGTGAAGGAAAATGAGGCTGTATATCTATTTGCTGACCTGAATTTGATTCAAGTCAGTAATAACTGAAAATCACTCCTGTTTGACAGCTGTTCCTTGGTCTCTGTTTGGTTTCTGATGTCCTACATACTGTTTCATATACATGGTTTCTCATTCATGTGGCACCCTTGTTGGCAATACTGGGGGGAAGAGGGAGGAGAAAGATGATGTTAATAGTGGGCACGTCTACACATGCATTAATGTGCTTTTACTAATGTACATTAAATTTGGTACCTGCAATATGAGGGTGCCTGTAAACGAGCAGAGGCTACTCCAACATGCTGTAATTGCAGCATGTTGGAGCAGACTTGATTAATTGAGTTTGCTGGAGTGTGGTAATTACTGCAGTCCAGCAGCATCCTGCATCTTGTGTATCAGCGTCCCCATGCTTATAAATGGTGGTAGGGGTGCTTGAACTAAAGCTTGTTGAATAAGCTCTAGTGCAAGTTCCCTTACTGCCATTTTAAAACGCAGGGATGCTGATACACAAGACGCGTCAATGCTTTAATTAGAGGAGCTCTGAGAGACAGTCTATTTAAAGCACCGCCTCCCCCAGACAACATATAAAACTGCCCTGAGGTACTACATAAATGTGCATTAGGCTGTGCTAACGCACTGTAGCGCAAGCACTCACTTTTTAGGTGATGCTTAATGTGGAGTAGCCTATTCTACTGCGCATTAGCACATTAGCATGGTTTTTGATGCACCATTTTAATGCACATTAAAGCGCATGTACAGACACGCCCACAGAGAAAGAAACTGCTTCCTCCCATAAGTGATTCTTACTGATAGAGTTGAAATTTTCCTGCATAGAACTGAGAGGTGAAGCATGTAGGAGGCTTGCCATCTAATCTTCAGAATGAATAAATTCAACACCAATCTGTTTTAATATCACAAAGCTCACAGTTAAAAGGCCCCTCCTTCAGACAACTCGTACAAATTCTGTGTAATTTTTTTGATCTTTCTTCTCCACTATTCATGTCTTAGTCTGAGGCAAGGCAAGCTGAAGAGCAGGTGTGCAATAATGTTCAGCTGCTTTTTCAAGGTTATCTGCTTCTGGGAACTTCACTTTGGCAGAAATAAAGTTCAGAATCGAAGCTCTGTCTCTTCTGTCTCTCTCTCTTCCCATGGAGGTGTTATGGTAATAATGGGCAGATCAAAGGGCCTGATATACACTGCTTTGCTCCTGAGAGCAGATATTGTGGATTAGCAGCTGGAGGTCATGGAATGCTGGGCTCCTCCTCTATGGGTGCATCTACATGAGACATTTCCTGTGGAGTTGCCTAATTAGCTGTGTAGTAAATGTTTTGGTGTCTACATGTGCGGCCCTATTAGGCCACAGGAAACTAATAAACTCTGTGGCAGGGTAGTACTTGTAAATACAAGTGCTAACCTGCTGTGAAGTCTTTTACTCTGCAGCACTGGACATGTAGATGCTGATGCAGCTGGCTAGGGTGCAAGGGTGCTTCAGTAGGGGCTGCCTGCTGGCTAGTTCTGTGCTGCAGCACCCTCATGCCCCAGCTAGCTCCCTCTGTAGCATGTTGAGTGGGTCAGAGCAGCCCCTAGACTGGTAGGCTGGCCCCCCTGGCCCTCTACCAGTTGGGGCTGATTTGACCCAGCTCAATGTGCTGCTGTCCTGGCCATATGTTCAAATGGCACTCCTGGGAGCAATAAACTCTGGTGTGGTATGAACTGCAGTTTATTACTCTGCATTAATTGCACATGTAGATGTGTCCTGTGGCTGGTCAGAGTCAATCTCTCTTTCCTACGTCCTTTGTATTATGTTGTCCTGTATTTATTCTGATCATTTTTCACTTAATACAAGCTGTATAGCAAAATCCCATGCTATGCTGGGTGCTCTACAAAATACCAAGCATTTTACTACTGTCCAGTCCCACTGCACTGTGTAACACCCTCCTACCACCACACTTGGCCATCTGCTTGAGTTCTTTGCAAAATCTGCTGAAGATTCATTCTTTCTCTCTGGGTCCTTGCCTTACACATTAGGATGACTCATTACAACAAAACAGGGAAACTAAACATTGTCCAGACCCTGGACATGTTTTAAATCCTAGAATTTAAAACTCTCCTTAAAACTCTCCAAATTTTGGCAGAAGGGAACAAAGTTATTCTTTGCCAGAAATTAGTCTGGTGTTCTTCCATGTACAGCATATTCAGAATAAATATTAGGAACCAGTGTATCATTCTAGTCCTATGTGAAAGTACTCCGTATCTGCAGTAAGGTGGAAATAGTTCAGAGACATCATGAAGGGACTACATAAATCCTTTCATGCATAGTCCCTAAATAGTGATTAAAAAGTATTAAATACTTTTTTGGAGAACAGTCAGTCATTTTCACTTGGTCTCGTTGCTGTTAACCTTGAAGGAGGAGTTGTCTAATTAAAGCCTTGCAGCATGATTTGGAATTGAAGGGGAAATATAGTGAAGTTGAAACATTGAAGCCAGGGAGCTAATGAGCTCAACTGAAGTCGGAAGCTGTGCGGCACAAGAAGTTCAGAGCTCCATGGGAAAGGGACTGTGTTTCATAGTTAGTAGGGTTGGAAGGGACCTGAGTAGATCATCAAGTCCAACCCCCTGCCGTGGCAGGAAAGAGTACTGGGGTCAAACGCCCTCAGCAAGGTGACTGTCTAGCCTTGTCTTAAAAGCCCCCAGGGTAGGAGCCAGCACCACTTCACTTGGAAGTTGGTTCCAGATCCTAGCCGCCCTGACAGTGAAGTAGCGCTTCCTGATATCTAGCCTAAATCTACCCTCTGCCAGCTTGTGACCATTATTTCTAGTCACTCCTGGTAGTGCTCGGGGGAACAGGGACTCCCC
>NW_017728947.1:105558357-105572767 GCF_001723895.1 Crocodylus porosus
GCCTTTGCCACCTTGCGCTGAATGGTGAATTCCAGCAGGCGATGATTGCTGTTGCCCAGGTGGTCGAGCACCTGCAGCTGGCCCCTCGTGGACATGTGCCAGAATAATTCTCTCAAAGAGCTTGCCCAGGATCGAGGTAAGACTAACTGGCCTATAGTTTCCCAGGTCCTCCTTCCTCCCTTTTTTGAAGGTGAGAACCACGCTGGCCCTCTTCCAGTCCTCTGGCACCACACCAGAGCACCACGAGTGCTTGTAAAACTGTGTTGATTCTAAAAGCTTCTTTAATACTTGCTCAGACCTAAGTAGGTTTTTGGATTTCCTCAAAAGAAGAGCAGATATGATGCTGGTAAGTTAGCTGCTTCATGAAGATCTTTCTTTCCTAGTCTGTGAAGAATTATTGCCCAGGTGGCTGTTCTTACACTTGCTCACAAAGAGCAGGTAGTGTGATGAGAATGATCCATCTCTGTAGTGATATCGTTTCCTTTACCACCTCGGTATCTAAGCTCCTCAAAACGCTCAGATATTGACATTGTCACAGTTTGTGATTTCTTTTGTTTGAAAGAATAGTTTGGAATACAAAACCACATGCAAGCTTGTTATATTTACTAATGGAAAAAATGTCAACACTTGCAATATGTGACCTGCAGTCACGATTGCTCTATAGATAAAATAAACTTCCTAGCCTGCAGAATAAGCATGCCTACTTTCAAGATCGTTTGCTTTGCAGAAGTGATCCAGGTGTTTTGTAAGCCTTAGTGCAATCTATGACACATCACAAGAGGGGAGCTTGCCATATGTAAGGATGCTCAAATCCTTGCATTTGTGCACAGGGCTCAGACGGTAAAGCTACTATGAAGATTATTCTTTTAGGTCACAGCTTTCTGGGTATTAACGTGCACATGTGTGCACCACCCCACCCCCCTGCTTTCAAACCTCTCTATCTGGTACAGCCACAAGGAGATTTTGAATGAACGTTTCCTGATCCGTATATACAATCTGGAGCATGCCACGTTCACCTGTCAAGGATTAAACCTGTGCGGCACAGCCAGCTTGCATATATGGAGCACAGAAGTGTAGCTGGTCTATATGCCCCTGGTAGGATATATTTGGGGACCATCCTCTTCTTTTTATAATGAAAGAAAAGGTGACCAGTTTTTCCTAGCATGCTAGGGACTTCCTGATTCTTTTTCTTTTGTTGCAGTTCTCAACCATAAAGCTGTCACCATTCCTCAGACTAAGGGGAATTAAACAGGAGGCAGTGGATGTCCCAGCTGCATGGCATGCTGGTTAGCAGTGAGAGAGCTAATACAGTGTTAAGAGAGGAAGCCATTTGAGAGGAGGGGAAGGAATTTTGTTATCCCCAAAGTGCAAAAATATTTGAGTCCTCAACTACTCCTATGTTGTTTAACTATATGTTCTTAAAAGTATCATCTTGCCTACTAACAGTTTGGATTGTGTAACTTTTATAAAATACTTGCTCTCACAGACCTTTGGTGTTTGTGTGTAAGAGGCATGGATAGGCTTTTATAGCAGTGTGGCAAAATCCTGAAGTGGCTCCTTCCCTCTTGTGTGGATATGATGCTTGTGTGATGGAGTATCCTGTAGGAAGGAGCAGTTACCATTCCCAGAGCAAATGGTAGCAACAGGGCAGTTGCTTCTCCTCCTCCTCATCACAGATCTATGTAGCTGTTGTGTGCATAACTCCTGGACATGTGATTCCATCCAGGAAGCGCACACCAACTGCAGATGATTCCTCAGCCTGACGACGGGTATTCATACCTGAAAGCTTGCAAAGAAGACATTTCCCAACTATTTGAGTTGGTCTAATAAAAGATACATTTACCCAAAGCAACCTTGTCTGCCTATGTCCTTAGACCAACACAGTTACAACCTACACCCCCGCAAATGGCTACTGCACTTAGAGCCCTTTAGAAAATGCGGTCTTAGAGGAACTTCCTACTGTGTTGCGATACATTAAGAGAGCCTGGAAGCTTAATCGTAGTTCCTGGAGTGGATGCTATCTATTCTCAAAACTATTAACATTTCCCATAGTAAACACATCTATATATGGATAGCCTTAGCATATATTCAGAACAGATAACCCTTCCTAGACTTTGAGACGTTCATGTCCTATGTTGTTTGAAGGATTTTTTTTTTTCTGGCTTTGAAACAGCTTTGACATGTGACCTTGATTTTTTTGTAGGCAACTGCCACATTTTCAAAAAGTATCCTTTTAAAATCTTCATTCAGAAGGAGCTCAATGAGCAGTAGTTAAGGTTCTAGAAATGTAATTTATTTCTACAGAACTTTTTTTTTCCTAATAAGGTTGACTTCACTAGAAGTATGCATATTTAATACCCCATGGTAAGTTCTACAGTTGTTTTTAGTAAATCATATAACTCATCTTAATGTTGCCCATTTCTTTATTGTATCTTTTAATTGATTGTACTTTGTCTTACCCTGTTCTTACATACACACACTCCTTACTTGTGGGTTAGTGCCTAAAGGGGGAAAAAAAACACCAAGAGCAGGGGCCCACTGTGCTAGGTGCTTTATGAAGATTTGGTAAGAGATTGTCCGTGCCTACGTGCCTAAAGAGTTAATTAAAATAGACAAGACCAGAGAAAAGAGGTTCTACTTTTCCATTCTATAGCTGGGGAACCGAGTTTGTCATACAAGAAAGCTAGAACTCAGATCTTCCAGATCCTAACCTAGTATCTTTACCATGAGGCAATGTCTTCTCTTACCCCTTTTCTGTTGAAGTCCACAGGAATTTTGGTTGTGCAAAGAGTGCAGGATTGGGTATATAGTTTTGAGAGTGCCCACACTGTGGGATTAAGTCAGGGGTGGGCAATTATTTTGGCTAGACGACCACTTAAAAGGAGTTTTGGTGAGCTCTGGAGGGTGGGTGTTTACCCAGCCTTGGCCCCCTGTCACAGCTGTTTAAAACACTGCTCAGTGTGGTGGGCAGATGGTAAGGAAATGCCAATTTATACTATCCAGTTCTAAGCTTATCTGCCCTGCACACACTGCTGGGGGTGCTGGACAAAGCGGGTGGTCAGGGTCTCCATGGAGATGGGCTTGGGACCCCTGTGGGCAGGGAGGATGTGCTTGGATGGGATGGGGCTGCAAGTGGACAGAAATCAGTCTTTTGGCAGAGGGATGGGAGGGCAGGATGGTGGTAGCATGGGGTCAGGGCCTGGGGAAATTACGATCTGCTCCCTGCCCATGGAACCAGCGCCTCTCGCAGGGAAACGCAGCAAGCAGATCATGGCTCTGCCCTGGCCCCATGCTGTCACTATCCCATGATCCCAGCCCCTGCCCGCCTGTCCCACTTCCAGACACTGCTCCTTGCCTGCCTGTGTCATCCCATCCATTTGAACTGAATGCACCCAGCCCATGAGAGTCTACCTGCTCCATCAAGTGCCCCTGGCAGTGGGTGCAGGACGGATGGACCTGCAGTGCCCAGGCAGCAGAGCTGTGGTCTGG
This sequence comes from Crocodylus porosus, assembly GCF_001723895.1. Classification (NCBI taxonomy): domain Eukaryota; kingdom Metazoa; phylum Chordata; order Crocodylia; family Crocodylidae; genus Crocodylus; species Crocodylus porosus. The sequence continues at coordinate 105,561,847 of NW_017728947.1, forward strand.
TGGTGCCAGGGCTCGCACCTGCTCTCAGGCAGCTGTGGCTGCCCGGAAGCCAAGTTGGGCTGCCATGCTGCCTCCGTCCAGCCCTGTGAACTACAGCTTCTGGCATGCCCGAGAGCTGTGTGCGATGATAGGGTGGGCTGCACTTCCGCACCCAGGGCAGTGAGACTGGCCGCATGTGCCAAGGCCTGGGCTGCCCCCTGCACCTGGACTGGGCGGGGCCAAGGGACCTGCCGCAGGCTGGATGGAATCACTTGGTGGGCTGGATCTGGCCCATGGGCCATATTTTGCCCACTCCTGGATTAGGTCCCATCTCAGCAAGGTGAGATTTTTAGTTTGAACACGGAGAGACTGGTTTGAAGCAGATTGTACATTTCCTTTTGAATTTGCATTTGGGGATAAGATGCACAGGGAGAAAATAAAGCTTAAGGACAGATCTTAATGCACATTCTGTAATGCTTTGGGGTAATCTATGTGCAACTTGGTAACCAGATTTCTTAAATCATTATGAAACGTGTAATACATGTTGTGTCATGGTATGCCTCTGTGTGGTTGTGGTATCCACCATTTTGCTGACAGGGCTGTAATACATCTCTGTAAGAGTGGAAACAATGGAGAGTTGTTCAACTTAATGGCTATGCTCTGACCTGAATAATGTATATGCCAAGGCTAACTAAGAGGGGAAACCAGCTCAGGCAAGGTTCTCTTCTCTTCAGGCAGCTGCTGAAGAGGGAAGTGGAGGGAAAAAAGTAGAAAAACAAAGGAAACTTGTTTTTAGGAGGCCTTCCCCTCCCCTGCTGCTGGAGCACCCCCACCTCACACCACTGAAGCCTCCACCCAGACAGAGCCCATGGTTCTGGCCTCCACCCAGAAGGTGGCATTATTTTGTCTTTGAATGTTTTACCCATTATCTAAGTAAGCAATAATTTGAAATCCTATCCCAGGTCTAGCATATACGACACCTGTCACAGGCCTGTAAGGAGTTAAATTGGAAGTCCAGAGCTCCTGGATTAGCATATTTCTGGGGAAAAGTGCTCTAGAACTGCTGGGGGGTCGGCACTGCTCCTGTAGGCCTAAAACAACTAGCATGTGGGACCTCTTTTCCCTGAGAGAGCCTGCATCCCGAAAATGTGCCAGTGATGTCAAAGGGAAGAGCTGTACCTCAGTTAATCTAGGGCACATGGGACATGTCACAGCAGTCTGGTGTATCCAGCTAATGAGAGTCTTACTAGGGCTTGGTGTTTCTACAGAAAGATAAGGATCTTTCAAAGGAAAGGTCAGAGGAGAGAACAGTCCTGGAAACCAAGGGAGGACGAGATTTTGAGGAGTGTAGTCAACTCTGTCAAAGAGATCTGCCTAGACAAGGAGTTTGTGTGTTGGCTACTTTAAGCAGCTAAGATGTCATTAGCTACTTGAAGAGCTGTTTCAATTGAAAAAGCAGAAGCAGAACTGAAGAGAGCTAAGATGGAGCTGGAGGAAACTCCAGACAGCAATTATAAGCAGCTTATTTAATAAGCTTAGAGATGAAAGGGTGGTAATCAGAGAGTCAAGTGGGGTCAAGGGTGGGTTGCTAAGCTAGGACAGGCTAAACCACATTTGTATTTTGAGGGGGAAAGGTCAGAAAGGAGCAGAAGGTTAAGGAGAACGATGAAGTGGGTATGTGTGGCGATCTCTGAAGCAAGAGTCCCTTCTGGCACTTCTGGCCCTGCTGCTGCATGCATAACACTTCTACCTATTCATTATATCTTTGAATGTCTAAATATGTTAATCCCAAACACACTTGGGATAAATGAGTAAAGGAACTGCAGATGAAAGACGATTTAAAAAACCCCCAAAAACTCTGCCTTGTTGCTACTGTAAGCTGTGTTTAAAAGCATTAGAGGTAAGAAAACAGGTTTGTGTTTCATTTTACTGAAGCTTGACAAAACCATGGAAACCCTCCACCCTGGGTCTGTTTGGGTTGATGGGAGCTGAACTGTCTTATTTCATGTGCTAAAGCTGCTGATGACCTTCACAAAAAATTCCTCTTGGAAACAATGAGCGATTGTCCATGGTTCCATTAAATGAAGGCTGAGAGGACTCTGCTGTACATGTTAGTGGCTGTTTGAAGTCCACACACATTAAAACACGTGCAGTAGACTGTTTTTACTTGACTCGTGAAGTACAAGCTAAATGGCACATGCTGTCCCTCAGTTCTGCATGATTACGAGGCATATAATGGCAAGGAGAGTGTTAATTTTGAAAGACAACTGTGGGAACGTCTCCTGCAGACAGTTACATCTTTAAATACAAGAATCTCTGAGGCAGGGTTAAGGACTGTTGACCATATGGGAAACGGGAAGCTTGCTGCTGTATAATACTGTACCTGAATTTTTCTGTACAAGGTTTTGTGGGGTGTATGCATCCACCCTTGAAAGGCTCTTGTGTAAAGTCACTATCATAAGTACCAATTACTTGCGTGCAACTCCATGTGCACTGTGTCCAAGGAAGGCTGCTTCGTAAAGGAGAGCAGTAGTATGCTTATTGCCATGCCTTCTCCAGTGTGCGCCATCTTTGATCCTTGCACACTTTCAGTTTCCAAGGGAACAGATTTTCAGCTGTTGTCCGCAGCAGCAGCCTTCTTGAAGATAAAAGGTTATAAAGAAGAACGCCCACAGCAAGACGCAAACACTGAAATAATTAACCAACACGTCTACAACAAACTCAGTAAATTAGAAGTTTCTGAATAGTTTGAGTGAACTAAAGTGACATAAGAAATCGTTGGACTTTTTCTTCACCTTGGTGTGTTGGGAATCTTTAACAAAATTTAGTTTTCATCCATAATTAATGATTATCCAGTTTCTTTTCCTTTGTTTAGTTTCAGCTTTTCTGAGGTCTGTCTTGTAGACCAGCTCTGTAGCAGAATCCATGGAGAGTCAGGCTCATAGGAAAGCAGGGCCGGAAGGAACCTCACAAGGTCATCTAGTCCAGCCCCCTGCTCAAAGCAGGATCATCCCTGACTAACCCATCCCAGTCTGTCTAACCTGCTCTTGAAAATTTCCAAGGATGGAGATTCCACAATTTCTCTAGAAAGCCTGTTCCAATGGTTGACCACTCTCATAGTCAGATAGTTCCTCTTAATCACCAACCTAAATTTCCCTGCTGACGCTTGAAGACTGCTCCCAGTCTTTTCTGTCCCTTTTTGTCATGGAGAAAAGCCCATGTCTGTCCTCTCTGCAATCACCCTTCAGGTAGACTACTGAAGACTACTATCAAATAGGGCTGCGTGAAGCTTCAGTCCCCGATTCGATTTGGCCCGATTCGGTGGCCGAATCTCCAAATCCAAATTGAATCAGAGGACCCTTTAATCTCTCTGATAGATTTGGAAAGATTCAGCGATTCGAACATAGACACAGTTTTAAATGTTTTTTCTACATACCTCTAGGTAGCAGGTGGCTCACGAACACTGTGATGCTGAGGCACATGGAGTGTTGCACAGAAGTGCGGGGGGCTTCCCAGCATGCTCGGCAACAGGCCCAGAAGTGGACCAGAAGCACTTCTGGTCCACTTCTGGGTCCAAAGGGAATGTGCTGGGGAGCTTCTCCGCGCCTCCCCGGCTTAGTGACTGGTACCTCCTGGGTCTGGGGGGCACCTGGGGTCCCCCCATGGCTGACTGCTGCACAGCCCCCCTCCCCCCGCCAGAGTGATCCCAGGTGGACCAAAAACTGGACCGAAAGTAGTTCTGCTCCACTTCTGGGTTTGCTGCTGAGAACATAGAGGGGCCCCCCACACTCCTGTGGGACTCTGCATGCACCCCAGTATGGGCAACCTGTGTCTGTCCAAACTGCTGATTCTCTGAATCTGCACTGAATCTTCAGATTCGGATTCGGCCAAATTGAATCAGGGACAGTGTTCTGAATCAACTAATTGAATCACTGTCCCTGATTCAGGCCAAATCCGAATCCAGTAGGGCCCGCTTTGCACACCCCTACTATTCAATCCTTCCACAAATCCCCCTTTTCAAATCCCTTCATACTAAACAGTCCTAATTCTTTCAGCCTTTCCTCATAAGTCTTGTCTCCCAGGCCCCTTAACCATTTTTGGTGCTCTGAGCTGGACCCTTTTCAAACCGTCCACATCCTTCTTGAAGTGTGGGGACTAAAACTGGACACAGTACTCCAGGTGAGGCCTCACCAGAGCTGAACAGAGTGGAAGTCATGCCCTTTAATAGCCTGGAGTAGATACACTAAGAATTCTTACTTCATCTCTTCCTTTAATCTTTATTTTACACTTGCTATTTCATCATCATTTTTCTCTGGTAGTTGCACTTGTCCTTTTCTAGGGAAAGAAACAAACAACAATGGCTGATACCACTAAATCCATATTAGCTGTAATTCCTATTTGTCTTGGGGCCCGCACATAGCAACACGGTCTGTTTTAGTAACGTAAAACAAACCTGACCTTACAAATAAGTCAGTGTCATTTAGCTACGTACTTCACGATAATTTAATTGCATGTCACTTTAGAGTAAGTAAAGTCCAATTAATCATTCTAAATTCCTATATTTATTGCTTCATATTTTTAGTCACAAATCTGAGTAAACTTTGTTTGTTTTGGTTTTTTTGGGTTTTTTTAGAGAGACTTCCATTAGATGCTAATATTCCTGGGAGAATGGTGACAGTTCAAATATTTAGGCATGCAATCCTGCAGTGCTTACATGAACAATCCCACCAAATTCAATATGAATAGGACAGGCTCCTAAATTTGATTTTTTTCCCTGCCCCCCCATCACCATAGAAGCCATAAATGTTGCCAACTCCTCCCACAAAGTCCCCCACTAAAGAATTTTACCTTGTACTGGAGTACAAAAATATTGTGTAGTTTAAAGTACCCTGATGATATTATGGAAGTAAATCATTGTAAAGAAGTTTTACATTGATGTTGTTGTTTATGCAGTTTTTAACCATTAGAATGCTGACATGGCTCCAATTCATGCCAGGGTTTGCACCATTCAACAGGCAGCCTCAGAGTCGTAGGACATGGAACAGGCTCGTAGGTTGGAAATAAACATTGCCTGTGTGCCACCATATTTTTCCTTGAGGTTTCTCTATGAGAAGAGGTATACCTTGAGTGGGGGTGCAGCAGTGAAATATGTGCATCTGATGAATCCCCTGGCAGGGTATACCCAGGGTGCCATACCTGCAAGTAGAGAACCTAGGGTTTCTGTCTGTAGTTGTCCCATAGAGTTGGGCCACTGGGACAACAGGTAATGTTTGTGTAGCCCAATGAAGTGGATCAGCTGTGTCAGGACAGCTGATCTACTTCATTTGACGACCCCTGCTTATAGCCATAATGACACCTTTCCCTCCAAACCCCAGTTAGCCTGAATTTAGCTTAGGCATTCTTGAGGGTTGTACCCCAAATGTATAGTTCCTGACGACAAATTGCCATCCTGTTCCTTCCCGACATACTAGGTGGATCTACACGTGAAATTAGTGCAACGCAATAAACTCCAGGACAGTTCACTCCAGTTTATTGCTGCTAGCCATAGGGTTTACATGTACACCCAGGACCATAGCACATTGAGTTGGGGCAGCACAGCCCTGACTGGCAGGGAGCCGGGGAGTCACCCTGCTCAGTGTGCTGTGAAGGGGGCACAAGGGTGCTACAGTGCTGGTCTAGCTGGCAGGCAGCACTGCACTGTAGCACCCTTGTGCCCCAGCCAATCCTGGTCACCATCTACATGTGCATTACAATGGAGTAAATAACTCTGCTGTAGGATAGTACTTGTATAGGGTAGTCCTAACTGATGGCAGAGTTAATTAGTTTACTCCAGACTAAGAGCTCCACATGTGTAGACAGAGATACTTTACAGCACAGCTAATCAGGCAACTCCAAAGTAAACATTTTGTGTAAATGCCCCCACTAGGTAGTAACAGGTTTAGTTATTAGCGGTACATACCACCATTTCAGTAAGATGGATTTAATGCTATTCTTCAATTATAAAGTATAAAATTTAAAGTCCAGTAACTCAACATGAGTGCTCCTGATCTAGTTTTCCTGTTCTATAATCTCTAAAAATGCCAGTCTAAATAGAGCAAAGTGAAAACATCAAGACGGATGGAGTGTGACTGCAGCAGGAATGGGGTGATGTGGACTGCATCTGCTTACTACTTTCCCAAGGGTGTGCCCAAATTACTACACTTCAGCACCTGGCGTGCTCAAAGCACTGCACATGCGTGAGGTTCTGCATTCTGACAGGCTCCCCTGCGAGATAAATTAATAGTATTATCCCTCCGTAATGCTAAGGGGAGAAGTGAAGAAATTTTCTCACAGCTACACAATGACAATGGTGTAGAAGGTAAAAGATATTAAAGCTGTAAATGACTTGCATTTTTCCTGGGAGAAAGCCCTTTTGTCCCAGGTTCCTGTACAGGTCTGTTGTCCTGTTTCAAGTATCTGTGAAGCACGCAGGGTACAGTGTGCTAGTGCTTTTCTCCAGGACATCATGATGTAGATCTGCAAGGTTACTACAAGTCATTCCAGGGCAGCGTGTCAGGCTGTGTGCTCCTGCTGGCCACTCACTGGCAGAGGAGCAGCAATGCAGCTTTGTAAGGACTGTCAAAGGTGGCCAAACCATAGCTATCTGTCATAGTGCTTGTGGCTCTTCAGGGCTTCTCTGCTGAATCCCTACCCACTTCTCCCTAAGGCAGCTCTGGAGATCACTGGACAGCCAGGGGTAGGGGCTACAGCTGTGCCACTTACCCTGGGGCACACTCCCCACAGGAAAAGCCAAAGCAGCTCAGTGGTATTGCAGGGGTTACTCCCACTCTGGGTCTCCTCCCCCACTGGACTACGTGCATACGTGGCTGTACCACTCTTGTCTTAAATCGGGTCAAAGCTGGGGACAATCAGAATTGCCTCAAATGAGATGTCTGTTTTCAGCCTAAGAGTGAAATCCTGGCTTCGCTAAAATCAATGCGGCTTTTGCCACGGACTTCAGTATGGCATGACTTTACCTCAAGATTCCCTGGCTCCCAGCTTTTTGCGTTGTCCATTGCTGATGTCCAACATTTGAGGATGCTGAAAAATTTCAGAGGGTCCAGAGAAGGGCCACAAGAATGATTTGGGCAGAAGGCAAAAGCAGGTTGGCACTTTAGAGACTGCCTTTCAAAACCAGTTAAGAGCCTTTGTAGGCACCAGCCTCCTATGTCAGATGATATCTAAATAACAAGCCTCATACTGAAATGCTCTGGAAGTTCAATCTGTAATATAACAAAAAGTGGATTAAAGGGTTACTTGATCACAGTCTATAAGTACTGATAGGGGGAAACAGAAATGTGATTATTGGAGGGCTTTTTAATTTAGCAAACTGGAAACTGAACTTAGATAAACAGAGTAGAAAACAGAAACAAATTTTTAATGAGGGCAATTAACCATTAGAACAGCTAACCAAAGGCTGGAACAGATTCTAAATCACTGGAAAATTTTAAAGTGAGATTGTCTTTCTAAAAGATGCAATCTAGTTCAAAGATGAAGAAGTCCTATGGCCTGTGTTATACAAGTCAAACTAGATGTTCACAGTAATTTGTTTTGGCCTTCTACCTACGAATGCTGTAGTAACCAGCAGCACACTTATAAGATGGGAAACTCCCTTCTTGAGAGCACAGAGGCAGAAAGGGATCTTGGAGTCATTATTGACTCCAAGATGAACATGGGCCAGCAGTGCGAGGTTAGGGTTGGCAGGGCTAACTTCACCTTGTTGTGCATCCACAGATGCACCTCTAGCAGATCCAAGGAGGTGATCCTCCCCCTCTATGCGGCACTGGTCAGGCCACAGCTGGAGTACTGTGTCCAGTTCTGGGCACCGCACTTCAAGAGGGATGTGGACAGCATGGAGAGGGTTCAGAGGAGGCCACTCGCATGATCCAGGGACAACAGGGCAGACGCTACAATGAGAGACTGCGGGACCTGAACCTGTTCAGCCTTCACAAGAGAAGGCTGAGGGGGGACCTGGTGACTGTCTATAAACTCACTAGGGGGGACCAGAAGGGTTTGGGAGAGACCTTGTTTCCCCTAGCACCTCCTGGCGTAACGAGGAATAACGGCCACAAGTTGTTGGAGAGAAGGTTTAGATTAGACATCCGTAAGAACTACTTCACAGTTAGGGCGGCTAGGATCTGGAATCAACTTCCTAGGGAAGTGGTGCTGGCTCCTACCCTGGGGGTCTTTAAGTGGAGGCTAGATGCCTACCTGGCTGGAGCCATTTGAGCCCAGTTTTTCTCCTGCCCAGGCAGGGGGTCAGACTTGAAGATCTACAAGGTCCCTTCGACCGGACTTCTGTGATTCTATGAATCTACTTATTCTTCCTTCCTACTATATTTGCTACCTAAATTTAAAAAAAATCTAAAAGATGTCCAACTCTTAGCAGCTTGGCAACATGTTGAAATGTGGAATTGGCACAGTGCATCTAATCCTCAAGTGGCAGAAATTCACAGGCATATTGAAAATATTAACATTAAGAAGGGATATTTCTTAAGAGAGTGGAAAAGAAGAGAATAGCTTATCACATAAACATTTAGTTTCTTCATTTGTCACTTGACTATCAGTCTAGCTCTCTGGGCTTGCTTTACTTACCTCTAAAACTGCCAGCATTTCAGAACGTTTTAAATTATTCCCGTAGCCATGAAAAACAGTAACTTCTACCCTAGGTGAACAATGGTTGGTTATAAATCAAATTGCTGCTTTTATTACTCTGCCACTCTGAAAATCAGAGTGCTATGCAAACATTTACTAATCAACCTACACAATGCAACCTATTATGAAGGAAATATCATCTTTGGTTTAGAGAAAGCTTAAGCAACTCTGTAGCAGAGGAGAAACTAGCTCCCTTGTGCTAGCCTAAAGTCCATTCTTGGTTTTAAGCAAACAGCTAGATGTAGCTAAATGAGCCTAAACCTAACATACACCAAATTACATTTATCTTGCTTCCGTACTCTCCTGTGTTGTCCTTGTAATTACAGGAATTAAGTAATTAATGTATCTGCCAAAAGTAGATGGAAATGCATAGCTCTTACAATCTGCATTGAAAGGTTACCATATCCTGAAACCAAATGGCTGAAGAAATGTGTATGGTTGAAATTTGAGCCCATTCCAAAATAAAGGACAGCTGATCACATTTTTATAGGAAGATGCAACCTTCAAAGTCTACTATGACTATTAAAGAATCATATTTGAAGCTTTAATGATCAAAATAAGATGAAGTGAAAGTTGTACAAAACAATCATTTAAAGGAACAACAATAACCAGGTTCCTTGTGGAGGTGGTCTTTAGTTAATGATCAAACACAGTGGGAACTGCAAACTCTAGAACGGTGGTTTTCAACCCTCTTCATCTCCAGACACCCCATGGTAGACTCGAGGCATTTATTGTAAAATGCCAGCTCTTAGTTCTTCACTCATTTTTTCATAACAGAAAAACAATAGAGTATTTTTGTTGTTGCTAAGACCTGAGAAAGTCCACAAGTCAGAATGTTTTTAATGCTGTGGATTCCTATGTGCAATCTCTGGGTTTGTCTTCTGAACAACGTCTGTATAGCTAACAGTGCTTACACTGTGTGGCACCCTGCAGCACCCATGAAAGGATCTCAAGGCATCTCAGAGTGCCTTGGTACCCTGGTTGAGTGACTGTTCTAGAGAAATGTTAGCGGCAAATTAGGAGGGGTTTCTCATCTGAGGGTGTTTAGTGCAATTTTCAAAAATGTAATGAGTTCTCAATGACTTTTAGTAAAGTGTTTCTGAACTAATGGATGTGTTAAATGGAAATCAAGGTAACTTAAAGCTTTTGAACTAACATTCGTCATATGTAGGTCCTTTTTATTCTGCAGAAGAATAAGTAAATTAAATTAAAATACTGTTTTGGTCATGAAGAACACTCTTCAGGTCTTAGGTTGTACACAGATAACATAAAAACCCCCACTGCTTCTTTGTAAATAAAAGGACCCAACTTTTCCTTTACTGTTAAAGTATATTTCTACATGTTTAGAGCCCTGTGCAAATAGTGGAAATCATAAGAATGGTGGTATCATGTAGGATACTTGGCAAGCATTTTAAATGAATTCCATGAGAGTCAGTATCTGGATTTATTCTTTGTACCCCCATTCTGAAAAAGTGAAACTTAAAAATTCAACACCTGCCTGAGTGAGAGAACTGTAGGGAATTCAGACAAAGCAGTGGTTGACTTCACATAAAAGCATAGATCAGGGGTAGGCAAAACATGGCCTGCCAACTGATTGGATCCAAACTGCAGCTGTCCTCATGTAGTTCTACATGGGTCTCTGCCCTGCCCACACTATGCTCCCATCCACTGACCCTGGCCCCAGCTCAGCCAGTGTGCATAGCTTCTTGGTGGGGCTGCTCCTTGTGAGACTGCAGCTGCCTGGGAACTGCTTGGCTACTCCAGTGGCTTCTCCTCTGCTCTGCTGTGCCGCCCCAGGCAGGGGTGGAAGCTGCAGCTGGGTGGCTCCAGCTCCAAGCCACCTTCCACCCACTTGGCTGCCTGCAGGCAGCTGCTCATCACACCAGACAGGCAGAATGGGTGGAAGGCCAGGAGCTGGAGCTCCTCCCTGCCTGGAGCAGTGCAGCAAGGGCAGGAGGCGGAGGAGCCACTGGAGGCAGGGGAACCGAGCAGTTCCTGGGTGGCTGCAGCCGCAGCAGAAGTAGCCCTGCCGGGAAGCTGTGCATACTGGCTTGAGCCAGTAGGTGCAGGTGAGAATGTGGTGCAGGCTACCCCAGGTGGGAGTGGGTGGGGCTCGGCTACACGCATGGCACCACAGGGACAGCCACGGGCCAGATGGGGGGAGGGGGAAAGGGGTGGAAACAGACTATGCCTGCATCACCAAGGTGAGCTCTGCTGCCCACACATGCATACACCCCCCACCCACCCA
>NW_017728947.1:105572867-105583106 GCF_001723895.1 Crocodylus porosus
GCTCCCGGGACCTAGATGCAGGCACCTCTCCTGCCCACACATGCATACACCCCCCACCCACCCAATATACAAGAATAAGACTATTTTGAGCTATTATGCAATCACTTTTATATACACTACTAAGAAAAAACATAAATTAGGACAAAAATTAATTTCTGAAATCTACTAAAAATCAAACCTGTACTATAACGTTTCAATTTCATGATTTGTTTTTATCTGTAATTTTTTTAAATGATATCTTCTAAAAGATTTTTTGTGTGCGGTCCTCAATAGCTCACCAAAATGCATTACATGGCCCACTAGCTGAAATAATTGCCCACCCCTGGCATGTATGGATCAAAAAAAGATCCTGTCCAAATGTCCAGACCCAGAATGGCCAAACTATAGATTACTAACTGCCAACTTCTGCAGCATCACATTTAAATACTTTCAGCACAATAACCTTCCGATTTCTCATAAGCTTATCCCCCAAGAAAGTGTAGGAGAGCAGAGCTTTTAAATCTGACTTATTTTTCTGAAAATCTAGAAATTCTGAAATTCCCATAATCAACTATTTAGTTTAGGAAAACCTATTCCTCTAAAAAAGGTATTGCTTTATGTCACCAAATCCACAAGTCTGTTCTAGTCCAGTGCTCATAAAACAACCTCTAAAATAACCCATGCTGACCAAGGTCCTGTCAAGCATTTTACAGTGGAGCCAGACACTTTCACCAACATTGCAGAAGTCCCTTGATGGAGATTAAGTGCAGACCAGTTCCTTTGCTAACCCTTTGGCTCAGACATACCCTTTCCTCTCAGGTTACAGCGCAGGCCTTCAAAACTGCAACTATCACTGTGTTGCATGTGGGAATGAACTTCTTAACATCCTGAGATAAAGTGCCAGCAAAGAAAAGTAAGCCCAGAGACTTTTTCAGAAATGTGATGAATGGCAACATAAGCTCATCTTGGTCCTTAAACTGACTATGGATCCCAGAAGGTAAGGTGCTTGATCAGTCAGAGGTTAAAAAAAAAAAAAAAAAGTCATAAAGTAGGCAAAGGCTTGAGAAGAACTGTGTTAGGGGAGCAAAATGAGTTGGAGAAAGAGAAAGGAAAAGGCAACTACAAAAGAAGCACAAGGCAGTGAGAGAGAGAAACTCAGTCTCTAAGTTAAGTGAACTCTTTTCTCAGTGCAGTGCAGTATTGATTAGTTTTATAGCCTGATACATCTGTGTTTTTCCCTTCAGTAAATAAACTGTAGGGATGAAATTAGTTCTGATAAGGGGTAAAGAGAATTTGGTGGGAGAGAGGTAATGCTACTAGTGAGGTATTTTATCATTTAATATAAAGAAATGTGGGTGATCTTCACAACCAGTGGAGTACTGAGTCATTCCTCCCTGCTACTGTTTTGACAGTTGATAACATTGTGAATAATTCAAGGACTCAGAAGGGACAAGTTTGAATGAGTAGACTAAGGTTTACTCCAGCAGCTAACCCAAAACATCAATGGTTTCAGACATATGTGGGCTTTTGTGTGAAACAGGAATTCCCACAAATTATGAGCAGGTTTTTTAGATGTACATGCATAATTAGACACCCACAATTTTATATATACCTTATTTACACTCACAAATAGATATTTCCATACACACATAAGCGAGATAAGCACTTACTTGACCAGGCACATGCATAAATGCTGATTTCCATCCCCCCATGCAAACATCTCAAGTATTTGTAGAAATAAGAGCCAAAATATCAGTGTGTCTAAATTTGAAAATCTGAGTCAAGCATTGAAATGCTCATAATGAAATCAGGCTGAGCTGACTACAAGATTATAGATACCCATGATAATGCTACCATCCACTCACTAAGAATTAATTGGGGCAAAAGACAATCCAGGACAAGACTTAGCAATAGGTGAGTATAACAAATAGTTGTTTAATTTGGATACAGGACTATTCAGTGTAAGCTGCATAATTTCAATTACACTGCTAGCTGATTATAGCACAGGCAGGGGACACCATCTCACCGAATATACTGAGCAGAGGTCTTTTTGTCAGAAGCAGTGGCCTTTGAGGGGTGAGCTCTCTTTTAGAGTATGACTACAAAAGCACGTCTACTGTGCCCATGAAAAATTAATTGGGTTTAACTTATACATATGTAACCTTGCTTAAATTATGCATATTCAGTTAGGATTGCAAACCTTCATTAGTGTATGTGTATTTGGAGGTTTAGGGATATTCACACCTCTTTTTTACTCACTGTAGATCTGGGTTTTGCTGTTTGTCGTTAAGGTGTACAATTGTAAAAGGCAGATTTTTGTGTTCACTGGCCCTCCCTCTGAAAACGGTGTAGACACAAGTGTTGTTAATGTAGAGTCACTGAAAGGTCAGCCCTCACAGAGTTGTGCAGAAATTTGCAGTGGGATGAGTCTCAATTTTAGCGCAGTTCTTGTGTGCAAGGAGCAGAAGAGAGTCTATCTAGACAGGTGTTGCTTCTTGGACGGACGTGTGACTTATCAACTCGAAACGAAAGTGCTGGTGAGCACAAGTCCCTACAGTGAGTTCTGGAAGAAGCCTCATCCTTACTATAGCTAAAAGAGCCTGCTGTTGAAGTAGGTTAAGGTCTAAAAGAGCCAGGGTTGCATAAGCAAATGAAAGAGGATCAATGGGGAGTGCAGGGACCCGCAGCAGTGAGGAGGAGTGGTGGTAGCCAGAGTAGTGAGTGCTCCCCAGCAGTAGAGTGGCAGCAACTCCAGTGAAGGCCTCCTTTCCACAGCACTTGCTACTCTGGCTGGCAAAAGTGGTTACAGCCCCTGGAGCAAAAGCAACCCCTGCCAGTGAGGAGCAGCAGGGATCTCTGGGCTGAGCTTCCTGACCTATAACCTGCCACTGTTGGCTGTTGTAGCTGGTAGAGCCCCTGTATAGCAGCCCTGGGTGGGTCTCCCATCCCACCTGGCCCAGCAGAGATTGCATTGCCAGTGACTGAGATTTAACTGTTGGGGTTTTTTATATTTAATAGCTAAAGTGTTTGTTAAGTTTGCATGGTGTTTCCCTTTTCCTCTGTAATAAACTATTTTAGTTGAACATCGCTTGGGAGTGGCAAAGTTTTTGTTTTTTGGGGTTTTTTTTCCTTCAAATACAAGCAAGATAATTTTAGAGAAAAGGAAAATACTAATATCCTTACAGAGGAATGTAAAAATGTTATAAATGTGCTTAGCAATTAGATGTGCTCATTTTGGGGATGGTGGTACCAGCCTGGCCTGCAGGATGTTTTTTCTGGGAAATCCATAACCAATGGGGGAAGTTTTCATGAGTTTGTCGAAAGGAAAAACCAGGCAGATGTGAAATCCTTACCTAGGATACAATGAAAAATCTAGGGGGATAAAAGGAAGGCAGGACAGGTGGCTTCTTTATTTCTTCGCTAGTCTGAGCTGATCTGCCCGATCTAGCCAACATGGGACAGTCAGGATGTCCTTCACTAGCCCAGTTGTAAGTATTCTGATCAAATGCTTGTAACTGTAATTACTGTGTGGGTCTGGTCATTAGTAAGTACTGTAACACTGCTATCCAACATATATAGTTAGTATTTTGTTATAGTGGAGAATTCATGTAAAGCATCTATACAAGTGCTGCTAGCTTTGTATTTAATAAAGACTTTTTAAGCTGAATTACTGACTAGATTGTTTGAATTCCAACACACAAGCAGTTGAAATGTATTTTCCCAGATTTTTGGCTGGGGGCTCAAGCCCCAATTAAACAGTTGATGTTAAACTCCTAAACATGAACCCAGCCCTTGTTACTGTCCTTCAGTACGTGGCAGAAGGGTTACATATAAAAAGTTTTTTTTTTCCCTTGACTTTGCGTGTTACTCTGCAGTCTTAAAATAACTATTAAAATGCCATCTGCAATACTGCTTTTGAGTTTTCCGTTTACTACTCCTTTTATTTTCACTAATTCTTATTTTCAAATCCTGTTTTTATTTAATTGTCATATTCTTCAGGCAAGCTTATCCTTTTGTAACTGTTTCCTTTCACTGTGTCTGTCCCAGTCCAGTCTCAGCCAAAGAACTCTAGAACCGCCAGCAAGACACCTGGACTTTCTTATAGCCCTGGGGTTGCACCAGATAACTAGGAGTTCCTTAAATAAAACAAAAGGTACTTGATAACGCACAAGTATGAGCTGTAGAAATATCCACATGGTAGCGTGACATCACTAAATGCCCCCAATTAAAAATTTGGGATTTTTTACTCTGAACGTGGTTATCAGTTTTGCCTTTTAACTTCCTCTGCACTCTGGTTTTTTAAAGTTAACTTTGCTACATTTTTGTTCCCCCTATATGCCCAGAAGGCAGGTTAGCAAGAATTAGGTAGCATATTAATTGGTTGTGTGAGACATCCGTCTTACGTATCGCCCCCTAAGACCACTGTGGTGGTCTATAACAGGGCTGTCTAATGGGTGACCCTTGGACACCAACCTCTGGGGCTAGGGAGAGTACAAGGGCCTGCTGGGTCGAAGAAGCCCACAACCAGGGAGCTTGAGGGGAACCTCTCTGTGTGGAGGCACTGGTGTGATGCAGGGAAAGGTGAGAGGCCAGGCTATACCTTCATAAAGTGTGGGGAGCTGTGTGGCTCAGGAAGCTAATGTGACATGGAGCAGGGTAGTGCTGTATGGCTGGGGAAGCACATGCAATACATGAAGGACCCATGCAGTGTGGCAGGGGTGGGGGTCATGCAGTACCCCATGCAGTCCCCACGGCCTGCGGCTGGCCAGACTGTGGTCTTCAGACACTCAAAAGTCCAATAGCCCTGGTCTACAGCATGGAAGGAAATGCTTTTGAGAGGTCTTGGGAATGGCAGCTACTCCTAAACAACAACACCATGCACATATGCATCTTGAAATTTTGTCTATGCTGTAAGGATAATCTTGGGTGGCTGCTACACCTACCTAGAAAAGGGACAAGAGCAGGTAGGAACATGCTCTCAATCTTCAGTAAAAGTAGGAAACTAAGAAATAAGGATGTAATATGCTTGGATGATGTGCACAAGTGAGGTCACTAATTCATTAAAAATTAAGGGAGCAAAGACATGGGGAAATGTAAATACTGGTAGGGTATGTGTGTGTAGAGCATGGATGGAAGCAGTTAAACCATGCAAGAAGAATCAGAGCAAAAACAAGACAATTTATCTGAAGATAGTAGTTTTGCTGGTTGAGGATAATAACCACTAAAGAATGGGAACTTTGTTTAGCCACACACCTTAAACTTCACAGCACAGCTAAAAAGAAAACTGAGCCTTCAAATGAAAGAGAAGGGAAATCATAGTGCAGATCTCCTTTTGTTTCAACTGCAATCAAGACATGTTCCAGAAATAAATAAGAGAGAACATAATATATGGGTTGGTATTCTTTTCCCATTATGGCATTTCAACCAGCCAGCTGAACTGTTCAGGGGCATCTTTTAGCCCAGAGAAAGAATGAAATGCTGGAGGCAGAGGCAGTGGAAGAACGACAGTGGGGAAGAAGAGAAGGCCGGAAGAAGGCTCAGCAGAACCTGACGAGGACAAAGACAACAGGCAGAAAAGGAAACCCAATTAAGGGAACTTAATCAGAAATGGAAAAATGTGTGAGGAGTGCCAGAAGCAGGAAAGCAAGTTAGAGACAAAAAGGGGTTCAGCAAAAGAAACTATATGATCTAGAAAGTGAGAGAAGTGTCCAGACAGAAGGTGGTGGACATCCAGGCACACAAGTGAGCAACCTCCTACCTCACTGCATTGATTGTATAGGAATAAGCTTCCCTCCTAGTATCTAAAAAAAAAAAAACCCGATTAGGCATTGATTGCACTTTGCCAGCAATAGCTACGCTCTTCAAATGCCCGCTCCACGTGTATAAATGGCAGGCATAGGTTGTATTCAAAACCCTACACAGCAACTTCTTCTGCATCTATCATGATGGAAACAAGACACTGTAATAACACATATTAAAAAAAAAAAATGGGTGCAACACCCTAAAATAAATCTCTAGAATAAAATCAAAACCAAAAATATAAGGGGCAAGTCATCTTCGGTGTAAGAAGATTAACTACAACAGCCCAACTCTGGGGATGGATTTGCTTCAAGACGCCTAATGCTAAAATAATACTTCTTGGTACTAGTACCCTTAAATTGACAAGGCAGGTTCATTATTTTGGAGCACTTTTTCACTGTTTGTTTACCTTTGTCACAATTTCTGTTGTCGTGTAGAAGAGCCTGGTTTACATGCTGATTCAGTTCTTGAGATGATGTTACTGACTCCTGGAGGACACTTTCTTTCTAGTTTTTTATCTGATGGTCCAAATCATTAGCTCCTTGGGGATACCAAGTCTTTTCCTGTTCCAGTAAGTAGTAAGCAGGACATGTAAAAATAATTCCCAGCGACCATCCTCTTTTCAGCGTATTGAAGATCCTTTAGTAAACCATTAAATAACTCTCACTATAGACACACATTTGAGACACCACAAGCTCCAGCTGAGTAAAATTCTGTTTATTACCTGACAGAATGACTTTCACTTATCAATCCAGCAACCTTGTCTTTAAAAAGTCTCTACATAAAGACCACTAGAGAGTTTGTCCCTTGTGCCAGGCTTGGAAAAAAGGCTCTGTGGCCTCATTTTCTTTATATTAACACATTTTCTGAATGACAGATGAGGCTGTAAACCTTAAAGCATGCCTCTTGAGTCAATTTCTTGAACCTTGAGGTGGAGCACACCTGGGACCCATTGGTGCAGAACAGTTTCTATACAGGGAAGAGCTCACCAGTATTCTTCTAGTTTTATGGGTGCTAAGATAAACAGATACTACTCAATAGAGCATTTGTGCCTTGTAAATCTGGTGTTAAGGAATGCTCTTTTAAACATTTTCTTGTAAAATCTGTTTTAAAAGTTAGTAGAGAGTTAAACTTGGCAGCAAGAAAGTATGTAGGGTGTTTTGGTTTTGTTCATGCTCCCAGGTGATGCAGCCCGTTCTGGGCAGTAGTTTTAGTGTTCCCCACTGGGTTATCACCTGGAACATTGTAAATGTTCTAAATCACAGTCCCAAGACACATCCATTTGATTTGTTTAATTCTTGGAGGACAACTGGAAGACTTATACACCTGTACAAGCTTTTCCTTGAAGTGTTGATGACATCTGAGCATTACTTGTTGAGTTAAATCATTTTATTTCTTGCTATGTGACACTGTCAACAAATGAACATGTATTTGTGAAATTTTCTACTTCCTTCTGCCTGAAGGCCATATACTTCAACTTTTCAGAAACAATACATTTTGTAATGTCGACCAAGGGTTTGAGGAGGAGAAAGCTGGGGCATCCCTTTAGAATATCAGTGGAGTTTCATAAGTATGGGACTCTCCAGCTACAGACTGAATGCCCCTTAAACATGTGGATGAATACAGACTTCTTCTGTTACAGGAATATAAAGTAGTTATGGGGAATGACCAGAAAATTAGCAATAAAACAATCTGAGCACCAAAAAACCAGGGTAGTAGAAAGTTTGTTGACCAGATGATACAAAAAGGAAAAAAAAAAAATTAAGATTTAAAAAAAAGAACCACCTGTTAAGACTCATGTATTCTTGAAGGGTTCATCGGTACATCTTGAGTATTATAAGAAGTAATTTCATAAGAAACATGCTTGTTGCTGTTAAAATGCATCACCATGCATAGTGTTTTGTTAAATGGTATATATACAAACCATTTACCCACTTTCTGGTGTAAATTTGTAGCAGTAAGCTCTTTAACAATTTTATAAAAATGGCACAACAGGAAGATTAGTAGAATCTGCACTTGAAAAAAAGTGCATTTTGGTAGTCTTGTTATCAGTAGGAACTTTTGTTGCTTAAAAAAACCAAAAACCAAACATTTCCACAGCACTTCAAGTCTGTATGTCACAAAGCACTTTACACTACGAGGTAAATACATGGCTCCACTTTTTAGATGGGGATACTGAGGCAGGAATATTTCAAATAAACGGTCAAATGTCACCTCGTAGGCCAGTGGCCAAGGGTTCTTCTCTAAATAGTAGGCTATGTTATTTCACCCTTTAAGCAACCCCAAACATCTTCCTTCACAAACAGATTGTGTTTCATGTAGCTTTCATGTGCACAGGAATCCAGCTCAATCTTGGTATGAAGGACAATAAATAAATAAATCTGGTTAATTTGGAGAACTTAAATTAAAAGACAGATGTAACTGACTCACTGAACAGGGCATTAAGTGAAAACCTGGTCTGGCAGACAACTAAAGCAGATCTCATTATTAGGGCAAACTCAAGCAGTTTACCTTATTGCTGCAAATTACCAAAGGACACAAAGTTGATTTAAGTGGAGATTGCACCTATGTAGCTAGATGGGGTTAGTTACACCAGTGACAGAGATACAAACCCAGCCCAGAGGACTTGGGTTAGAAGGGCTTTCCAGAGGTCATTTAATCTGAGCCCCCAGACTAGGAGCACTAGATAGTTCCCTACCATTTTTGTAGGAACAAAGAACTTGAGTGCAGCCACACCTTGAATACTGCATCCAATCCAAAGCATATAGAAGAATTAGAGAAAGTCAACAAGGAGGATGAGTGATGGGAATGGGCTTCCATGTGAGGAGAGACTAATGAAGCTAGGCCTATTCAGTTCTGAGAAAAGATGCTTAAAGGGAGACCCGATAAGGATTGACAAGATACTAAGGCTAGGGACAGAAATCGCACATAAACCAGTGTAAGTGAGTATAAACTAGTTCAAGCCTGTAACACAATAGGGCTTCTAAAAGCCTGAGCCTAAACTGATTCAATCTTTGCAGGTTAGTCTAACCTGACTGGGCTAAATCAGGTTGTAAGCCATAGACATCCCAGAACTGCAGGCAAAAGTGTGCAGTGGCTCAGGCTAGAAGCCAGGGGTGCTACAGTAGCTCTCCCTTCCCTTCCCTTCCACAGGGCAGAGCTCCCAAGCTGCCCAGGGAAAGTTTATCACCCTTTACTCAGAATTATTAACTCATTCACAAAACAAAGCCTCTCTCCATTAAATAATGGGGCTCTTCCAAGGAAAGCTGTTAAGCTACCTGTTGGTTAGCTCCAAAAAGCATGTCTGCCTCTGTCCTCCCCCACAGCAGGGACCTTAGCCAGCGTGTGGTCTGCTAGATAATGCTGAGGTGTCGGTGTAAGGCAGAGGGGATGGGGAAATAATCCCTGTCTAGCAGCAAAAAGCCAGGCAGATGCTCTGTGTCTGCAAGTTTGTGCTGAGCTCCAGCCAGGGAGCAGAGAGGAGGCCAGCCCTGCAGTGGAGCAGGAAGCCCTGTCCAGCCCAGACTGCATGCTGGGATGCTGGGGGTGTCTGGCTTATCTTAAACCAGCAAGGGGTCTGAGACAGACATTGCATAAACTGGTTTGACCCAAATCAGTTAAGTCTGATACTACATTCAACCAGGTGCATCTCAAACCAGTTTCCGCCATTTTCAAGCTGGTTTATGTGCACCAAATGTCTGCTCTATTACAGATTTAAACCAGTTTCTGATCACTGAAACAGGTTTGTGGCCTGTCCCTAGTCCAGAAGTTCAGGGCACATAAATCACTTTAATAAACGGCCGAAACCAGTTTAAGATACATACGGATAGATGCTGCATCAGACTCGGCAGATTTAGATTAAATTGGTTTATTGAATGTCCGTCCCAGATTCCCTCCAGATTCAAGTTAACTCGCAGTCCCCCAGCATCCCAGGATGCTTTGTGCCTACCCACAACTTCCCCTCTGGCAGGGGGGCTAGCCTCGCCTGCTCCAGCCCAGCAGGGAAGGTGCTCTAGCGCCCCCCGGCTTCCGGCCTCGGCCACTGCACTCACGCGCCGGCATCTCCCGATCCAGGGTTGGCTCCGTCTCGGCCCTCAGACGAACTGACTCAAGTCCGCCTCGCGGCCCTCTCCCCCGGCGTAAGTGCCCGAGGAACCGCAGGCAGCGCCAAGCCGATCCCACTTCCTTCAGCCCCAGAAAGGCCCCGGCGTCTTCCGGGAGGGCAGAGGCGCTTGGAGCCGACAGGCTGCTGGGCAGGGGGGGAAGAAAACCCCCGTCGGCGCCGCGGCGGCCATGGCGGAGGCAGGGCCCGGGAGCTAACTAAGCGGCGCGGTGCGTCGCGTCGCGTCACGTCACGGCGGCAGCACGTTGGGTTGCGAGCGGGCGGGCGGGGGGAGGGAGGAGGAACGGGTGCTGTGAGAGCGCGAGCGCGAGTGCCATGGCCGGAGCCCCGCGCCGCTG
>NW_017728947.1:105583206-105643356 GCF_001723895.1 Crocodylus porosus
CGCTGCCCCCGGGGGAGGAGCTGCAGACGCCCCCGGCCCGCCGGGGAGGGGAGCGGGCGAGGCTGGGGCAGGGCGAGGGCGAGGGCCAGGTGAGGGCGGCTCCTCGTGCCCCCATCCCTCAGGGAGCCCCCAGGTCCCCTTCCATTGGAGGGGACGGCAGGCTAGGGGGCGAGCACATCGTCTGGCAGACCCCCCGTCCATCCCGGCGAGGTGGCACTTGTCTCTGGAGCATCACTTCGGAGCCTCGAAGCCTGCCACGGTCCAGGCGCGCCACGCAGGGCGCGGCTGTCAGGGCGGTCGTGAAGCAGCGCCTGCCCCGGGGGAAAAAACAAAAGAGGATAAATGGTTTTTTTTTTAAAGATGATACCAGTGTCCCAGCTTGGCTTCCGAGGACGCCGCTCGGTCCTTTGAAGCGAAGAGTTTGATGTTTTCGGCGGACCCGGACTTTGTTACATGCCCGCACACGGCCTCGCAGCAAACCCGTCGTCTTTCTACGCACGCTTACACCGTCATAAAGAAAATAATAAGACCTCCTTCTAAAGCGTAAATCAAACGACTTGATTTAAATCTATTGTATTTGTATGGGGTAGACCAGTCCGTCAACATGATAGCTATTTGAAGGTGGTCTTTCCCAGTAGCAGTAGGTGACCCTTTGATAAATTGAAGCCAACAAACATTTGGGGTGATTAACACCTTCCAAGCTCATGCTTTAAGCCCCTGCTTTTGCGCGTGCTTACATGCAAGCTTCACTTGATTACCATGTGTATTGTCATTGAAATACTGCTCAGAGCATCAAAGTTAAACGTGCATAAGCACTGGTAGGATTCATAGCTAAATCTTTCCCCCTTACATCTTTCTTTTTCACTGAGAAGATACCATGGGACTTTTTGACAGAGAAGACGACAAGGCTGGCAAAAATCAAGAGACTGGTTGTTGAATCAACTCTTTCAGTATTTCTTTATAATTTTGTAAAAGTAGCATGGAATCTGCTCAGGAATACTAGAATATGAAACTGGAGATATGCAAAGAGATTCACAGTGTAAAAGCTGGGTATTTCTAAAGTGGAGAATAAATGACTAATGTAGTAAGTCTGTCAAGCTTAGTACGTTTTGTTGATGTTTTGAAGCTTAATGATGTTGGTTGGCTAAACTTTCATACATTTTTCAACTTATTTTTATGGAAAGCAGTCTGCCTATTTTATGTGTGTTCCATGGTATATTAATTGTCTACTAAATGTCCATGGTTTTGATGGCAAAATTCATTATTTTGCTTGTGCACCCATTACGGCAGGGGCGGGTGATTGTTTTGGGTGGAGGGCCGCTTACTGAGTTTTTTGGCAAGCCATTGAGGGCCACATGACAGACAGCCAGGGAGAGAGAAATATTAATTTTCTAAATTTTTAGAGGCCCTGCAGGCCAGATAGAATGGCCTGATGTGTCACATTCAGCCTCCGGGCCTCATTTTGCCCACCCCTGCATTAAGGAATAGGTGCTTTAGGGAAGAAAGAAGGAGATCCTGTGGCAATCCAAAGAACGTGTGGTCCTGTAGGCCGCTTCTTGCTGACTGACAGATCACCCCTGTGTTTGTATGGACTCTTTTTGAAGTCAACAGGTCCCCATGTCAATACAGCAATCGATCTGCCTGGATCTGATTTCAGGATCTGGGCCTAAGTTCAAATATATAACAAGTGAGGATGCTACAAAATAGGGGAGAGGAAAGGAAAGGTTTGCAATAGTACCAGGAATTTATTTTTTAAGTTTGTAAATAAATCAATAGACAGACCATCTCTCTCCTATCCATCTGGCCCACTAATTTTTTCAAGTCCTTGTGGGTGATAGTTCAAAAGGGTGTTTTTAGGAGGGAAGTGAAGGAGGTACAAAGTGACTCTTGGCAAATTCATTTAATCTTTACCTACTTCTGGGCATTGGGAATGCGTTTATAACACTTGTTTCTTTTCAGTAGGGATATGTCCTCAGCACCAACCACTCCTCCGTCAGTGGATAAAGTAGACGGATTTTCTCGGAAGTCCGTCAGGAAAGCCAGGCAGAAGAGGTCGCAAAGCTCCTCCCAGTTTAGGTCTCAGGGCAAGCCTATTGAATTAACGCCTCTGCCTCTGCTAAAAGGTAAGGCTCAAGATTTTGTGTGCGATTAAAATACTTTTTTTTTTTTTTTTTTTTTACAGTTGACATCAAAATTGTGCTCAAAAGTTTTGTTGTGCCAGAAATTTGAGAGGAAATGTAGCATGTAAGTGAGAAAAGGTGCCTGACAAACAAGCTTTTCAAACTCTGCAAAAATGTTGCCATCAGTTGATATCTTTAAAGTGGAAATCTTGCCTCTGTGCTGTTAGTAATACCTGTGGAAGGTCTGGATGCTAATATGAACAGAACCATTTCCTGGGCTCTGCAGGCAGGCAGGTTTTGTCTAAGTTTTAACTTTCAACATTTAATTTAATGTGGCACTGGGTTTTTAATGGGTTTCTGAGCAAGCGTGAGGAGTATGAATTTGGGTAGGCTCCTAAAATAGGCTTAGCACTCCCTGAATGGGCCATGTCACCTCAACTCACTGACTTTTTTTTTTAGTGCGAGTGTGCAGGTGCAGTATCTCCCAGAATCAGGTCCAGAAATAATTCTTTGCATACTACATATTGAAGGGGTTTGTGGTATCACGTGCAAATCTTTTCATGTCATCAGTCTCCTTTTTGTTTATAAGCAAAGAAAATGTCAGTACAGATAACTAGTGTTGATGCTGTAGTTGATTATTTTTTGTCATTGATATTGGATTTAACTAATTCTAGACAGTATTGAAGCTAGGAGGCTTAATATTAGGCCTGTTACCTTTTGGATTTGCAGATATGTGTTTCCCCTATCTCTTTCCTCTACCTATCTGATTAATTTGTAATTAGTCAGAGCATTGAAATGTAAAATGGACTTGTAATCATCATTCTGGGGTATTTGTGTGCTTCTGTTTCCTTGGAAGATAGAAGAAAAACAGATAGAAAGTTCAAATAAAACCTGGTTGCCAGGTAAGTAAGGATAAATTCAGGGATTTGTTATTAGTGGATGACTATTGAGTTTTCACTTCTGTAACAGTGTCTTATAATGGGGCTGATATAGATTTTGGTATGCTTTCAACAATGTAAGGATTAATTACACTTGCAGCTTGTCATCTTTGACACTTTCCTTTTAAAATTCTTATAGCTTGAGTTCAGAAAAGTGGAAACATTTTGACCTTTTGATTAAAATGGCTAATTCTCAGAAAGTAAACAGTTGTGAGTTACTTTGATAAAAGAGTTTGTGATCCCTATTGCCTGAGGCCCTGATCCTGCAAATACATGTGTATGTTCTGAGCTTGTCTCCTTTGTATAGTCCCATTGAAATCAATGAGGTCACTTGGTAGTAGTAAAGATGAGCCTGTGCGTACGTGTCTGGGGCATAAGGCTGCATGAGATGTAACAAACAGATGGAAGGGAACATGGAATATTGGAATACCACTGTGAGTTACAGTGCCCTGGCTTCCAAATGAAGGATTTGCTCTTACGGTTATTTTTCTCCCTTCCACTGACTTCCGTGAGGGATTCAATGAGATACAGGGATGTACTTGAGTAGATCAATTTGTGGGCCTAATATCCACACATTATTAGTAGTAGATATCTTACTGGAGTACTGTACATCTTTTCCAGATCAACTAGAAACATTGGAATTTTTTTTTTCCTTTTTATTATTAAAGGTATTACCTCAGAATACTAAAGTAATGAGACTATAACCTTAAGAAATTAGAAAATTATGTTTTATTTTCCTTGTGCATTTGCCAGGATTCTACATGCAGTCTCTTTTTGTGCTATTTCTCCTGGATAGTTGTTTAAAGTTGTAACCATAAACAAAAATGTTAGGTTTATACTTAACACATGTATAGTCTCAGTTTCCCGTATTGTTTATAAGGGTGTTTCAGACAGGGACAGAAGAAAGAAACATTTTTAGAAATGTCCACTATAAGAGCTGCAAAAATTAGCAGCGGGATTTGGGGGTGTGTAGTTCCTAAAATTAGTTCTCATTATTTTGGCTGTCTTTCAAGCATAACATTTGTATGCAAAAAGAAAGTTTTCAAGGTTGATAGCTCTCAAGTTTAATTTTAAGCCTATTTTTGTGTGTGTGATGGAGGGAGAATTGTGGCTGCAGGTGCACATATGCATAGGATACATCCCTCTGCTCCTTTGTTTAAGCATGTAAGGCATTGACGTTTATAGAAAGCTTGTTCTCCAAGAACAGGCTTCTTACAAGCCTCAAAACTTTCCTTAATTACCAGAATGGAGTAAGCAGAACAGCAGGACAGTGTCCATTCTGTTCTTTGTACATTTTTTACGGTGCACTCATTACAGTAATACCTGTGTTCCTTGGAGTAGTGCAATAAGTGATGTGACTGCACATCTGTCAGACATGGTCTATTCTCATTGTTTCCCCTGAGGGAAAAATATGTGCAGTGAAGTGTCTTGTTTTTGTAGGGTTTTAAGTTTGGTTTCCGCCCCCCGCCACAGAAACTTGGGAGTCCCAAACCAAAGCAAGCTGATAGGGTAGTTTATTATTGGTTCTTTTTCAATAATAGCATTTCAGATAGAAATGAGTCACTGCAGGTAACAGAAGAGAGTATGCAGTGCAGGAGGGGCTGTCCTTGAATTCCATGCAACTCTGAACTATGACCCTCTATTCAGGAACTAAAATATAATGAGTAGGATATACAGCATCTCCTGTACTGCTTTTCCAGTAGAAGCATGTGAAAAAATGAAATCATTGAACATAGCTAAAAATACTAATGTTTGTCGTGGTTAATATGAGGTCTAGCTTTGCGCCTATGTACAGTTCATGTGCTCAGAAGCTGAGTCCCCTTGTGCCTTTTAGAAACCACAGTTTGCTCTGTTTTATTGGTGTAAATAAAGTAGAGGATAATTGCATTACTCTGAATTTATACTGGTGCAACTGAGCCTATTTGGAACTGCATAATTCTTTCATGAGGCAAAAATCTCTTGTATAACATTGAATTAACTTGTTTTTTTTCCTCCCTGTGTTTCAAGTGAGGGGAAATGGGAAGAGAGAGGTGAAGGTGTGAAAGTGTGATCTAGCTGTCATACATTTGAATAACTATACTCTTAACTAGGTTTGAATGTATGATCCCTAGATCTAAAGTTCACTTCAGTGTTTGTGTGCGCTGGCCATCTCAGTGCATTGCATCCTGTATAGCAGGGAATGTCAGGCTCATTTGGCCCTGAAGGCCAGATTAGCATTGCTGAGCCAACCTGTGAGCCAGACTGGGACTGTGGAGCATCCAAGGCACTGGGTTCAGTCCTCATTTTGTAGGCAGTGCACAATTGATGCTGGCCTCACGTGCTGTGTGCAGTGCACACAACTAGTCCAGCCCTGCCTGTGCGCTGTGTGCACCATATGCTAACCCTGGGGCTCACTGTGCATGTGGCACAGGGGCTTTGGGGTTTGGACTGTGTGCAGCATCCCAGACTGACCCCTGGTGCCAGGTCCTGCCCATGTGCTGCATGCAGTGTGTAAGGCTGGGGCTGGTGTATGCGGTTGGTCCAGTGCTCCATGGGCTATATTGTATGGCTCCATAGCCTGGATCCAGCCTGCGGGCTGGATGTTTGTCACCCCTGCTGTACAGAATGACTAGTTAGGCTCTGAGTAGTGGAGGGCCCTTGGCTTTGGAATTCATATTCCCACCTCAACCTATTGGTCCGACATAGTTTTAGTTTAACCTTCAGGACATGACTCTTGTTACATCGGCTTAATCACAGAAGTAGTGGTTTTGTGTGTTTGTGTGTGGTGTCTAGGGGTGTCTTTCGGACGGCAGGTATTTAACATTCATTAAAATAAAGTTGGTTCATTTACTGTATTTTTACTGTAAAGTACCTACAGATCAGCCGACATGCAATCTGTCAGTTGGGAAATTGTTGGGGTGGAGTAAAAATTCTGTATTTTAAACATTAGGCTCCAGAATCCAACCGAAATACTGCCATACTTTCCAGATTATTTCCTGCACTGTCTTTAAAAGTGGTGGTGGGAATTCAGAGGCATAGGAGAATAATATTTGTCTTGAAAGAGTTCAGATGGTGAAGGTATGCATGCAGGTGTCTGACTTGCTTATATGCTCATATGAGAACATACCTAGAAGTCTTGAATAGTGTGCTCTGAGATTGGACATGAAAATAACGTTCTGCACACAGTAATTTTCCTCTCATTAATAACCTGTGAGGTTTTATTAAGTTAGACAAAGTGCTCCTTTGTGGAGACTAGTTACGTAGATTTAAAATAGCAGATTTGTTAGCTATTTTTTGTGTTACTGGGACTCGCGCAAAATACCTCAGTGATCTTTTATACTTGGAAAAATACTTTCTGTATCCATCATCTCCTGTGTTTTGCAATAACTTAAGACAATTCTGCTTGGTCTGCTTTTCATTTCTCTAAAACTTTTTTACATTTAGGCTGAAACTGAAACATTTCAGCTTAAAAGGTAGCTTATTTTTGGAAAAGTTACTTTCCCCTAGAAGCCAGGGCCTTTTAAGAAAAATCCTCTCTCAAAAAGAATCATCACATTGTTACCACAATATTATAAAATTATAGACCTCTAGTACATTTATCAGATAGTTTCCATGGTATTAAACAGTTTTTGTAACAGCAACAAAGCAGCACTGTATAATTCACAAGGGAGCAGATCTTTTCATTTTGGCTATGTATTTGATGATTCTGTCCTCTTTTGGGTTGCCTTTTAGGATCTGTTCTTAATGCAATCCCACCTTTTCAAATTTCTTGTTAAGGTAAAAATCCCATCAGCTTCAGTGAAAGTTTTAGTCAAGCAAAGACTGCAGGATTTGGGCCTTCATTTCCAAACAAGAGCAATGTTGATCTTTATTTCTTTTTTATTATAAAATTGTTTGAATTCTCTTGTTGTTCTTTCATAGGCCTCAATTGTCCAGTCCTTATTTATATTGATACTTGTTTGGTATTTTCTAGGTGGTGAGAAGTAAAACAATTGGAACCCTTACTCTCAGTAGTAATCTTTCTTTTTAATTCACTGAGGGCCAGATACTTAGCTTTATAAAGTACTTTTCACTTGAAGATCTTGGAACATTTAACAAATATCAATAAACCATGTATAACCTAGGTTCATATTTCTGATGTACAGTTGGAACAGTGGGAGGGTTTTTTGTGAAACTGTCTAATAGACACCACTTTTGTTCAGCTTTTGTGACTTCAGGGTTTTTTGTAATCAAAAGGGTCCACCTGTATGCATGGACTGCAGGATTGTGGCTGCAGTCCTGTGAAAAGAGGGAAGAATTATCCTGTGTCTTGAATGTTAAGTTTTTCAAGGGTTTTTTGTTTTTTAAATGCTGGTGACCTTCACTTCATGGACATCGCTCCTCTCCAAATTTATGATGAAGCTCTTCTTATTTTTTTGTGTTCTGGGTAGTGCTTCTTGATGCATTTGGCTCAATCTGTTTTTGCTTTTGGTTGAAGTTATGGAATTTATTTTCATTACTCTTTAAAATGTTGTCAGGTGGGTTTTTTTTCCAAATGTGTATGATTTCAAAATGTTCCATTCATTAACGGAATTACCTCTCTTTGAAACTTTTGGTATTGGTTACTTTCCTGCCATATTTTGAGTGTAGTTTTGTTGATTGGGTGTCTGTGGATTTGCAAGAAGCTGAATGACTATATGGGATCAAGTCAGAATTTACCTAACTCTCTCAGTTAGCTATACATAAATGGAGACTAGAGTGATGAGAGAGTCTAGTCTAAGGACCTGATCTTGTTGTGATCTCTCTGTGGGCATCTACGTGTACTCCTATGGGATTTATTGCAGTGTCAGGGACAGATAATCATTTCTGTTACAGTAGCAACTAGCTGCTGCAGTCAGGGATCAACAGTTTAGTTAGGTACTGTATACCCTCTCTGTCCACAGTTAGGATTACAAGGAGTTCGTGGTTTAAGTAACTTCTCTTGTTACAGTGGAGCTCCCAGGCCCCTATCCTTGGAGAAACACAATGTTGGACTTGTAAACCAAGCAGAAGTAACTTAAAAGTAATGTCACGAATTAGAGAATTTTTCAGTGCTGTTTCCTTATTCTTAGCTGCTCTTAGGTATGCTCCTGCTCTCGGCAATTATACTGTTCACATTAGCTTCCCCAAAATATACAACTTTGAGACTTTGGCTCCCTGATCTTGCTTTTTGTTATCCTGGTATCTTGTAGAAACGTTAGACAAAAGCCTACAAATGCAAGGTGATAATGGACTGGGAGGGTCCTTGAGGTCACTGAATCTACTCCTCTGCTGTTGGCAACATCATCAGCAATGGTTCACCAACTTATGAGGCCCCAGCTAAAATGGAGTTAGACTAATTACCCCCACTATTCCTACTGTCAGGCTGTCCAGTGCTAGTCCGCTGCTCTTTGGATGGTTAGAAACTATCTTTTCATTTTCAGTCTAAATTTATTCATGGCCAGTTTATACTCTGTTTGTTCTTGTGTTGACATTGGCTTTGCATAGCTTGTATAGCTTTTCTTCGTCGCTGGTGTTTACCTCTAACGGATTTTTCTGGACTTTTTCCAGCTCAAATGTATCTTTCTTGAACATGGGTGACTAGGACTATACACAGCACTCTACAATAACATTCATTGATGGTTCATAGTCATTCTGTGACTGGTCAGTATGCATAGGTCTTTCTCCTACTCAGTCATTTCTAAACTAGGAGCTTATAGTGGAAATCCTTGGTATTAGTCTCTAAATGCCTGAGTTTGTTTTGCACAAATGTGTTTTTCTCTCTCTTCTGTTACTACAGTCCTGAAGGCTGTTTGTTTCTTCCCTCATGATATTCTTGCCTTCCTCCTGTATTGGCAGTGAGTCTCCAACTTTGGGTTACAGGCAGATTGAATTAGTGCACTTGTGCCTCTTGTGTTGGATTCACTAATGAAAATAAATACTAGGTAAAAGTAATCCTAAAATTAGTCTTGGATGAACTCTGTTAATGACCTCGCTCTCAAATGACAATTCCTTTTTCAGTGTAATCTGTTGCCATTTCCTCTCTAACCTGTTTCTTTGTCCTTCCTAACATTTTGTACTAATTTCCATCACCTCCAGTTTAGCTAATCATTTTTCATGTGGGTGTGCATCAGACACTTTACTGAAATACAACTAGATTAGATGTATTATTTCCCTTCTAAAAAAATATTCCAGAAAGATAACCAGCTTAGTTTGGCCTGATTGATGTTTGATAAGCCTGTGTTACCAACTGAAAGCAAGATAAAATGCTTCCCTGCCTTTAACTATAATTTCTTTCAAATTTTGTTCTTGCTACTTATGCTGCTGAACTCAGATTAGTGGGTCTGTAGTTGCCTTGATAATTTCTCTTCTCTTTCTAATATGTATCATTATTACATTTTATGTTCTTTTTTCCAGCTAAGTCTATCAAGTGCAGGGTTGCACTGTTTAAAAGTCCCAACTATCAGACTTGTGATTGCATGTATTAGATGGCTCAGAATTCTGGGATAGAGACATCTGATTCCCTCCACACCCCAGCACCTCACCCTCTGCCAGGACTTCAGTACACTTAGCTTTTTGAGCTTCGCTTACATCTTCCATTTCTATTATGTGCCTCATTATCATTAGTAATCTTACCTTTGTTCCCATGTTCACCATCATTGTCCCTTCTGAAGACTGAACCAAAGTATTCATGTAGTTTTTTGGGCTGTACTAAGATTATTTTACTCTTGCCAATCCTCACTATATGGCAGCCTCACTTTTCTCACTGAGGCCTTGTCCAGACATGTGTATGTGTGCAGTATACATCGTTGCCCCATCTGCAGCACCGCACATCACACATGCCGGCATTCCCCATGCTGGGAGGGGAGGGAGGGTTGACCCTGACAGATCCTGGGGCCAAAGAACCCACACCAAAAAAATTGGGGTGGCGCACATGGCACGATTACGTGCTGCCCAGAACCAGAGTCTGTTGGGCTGGAGCCACGCTCCGGCTGCTGGCCAGGCTTCCTCCTGTGGCTTCAGCCCTGGGAGGCCCCCAGGACCCCAGGTAAGGCTTCTGGGGCCAGCACAGTTGCCTGCCCCAGCCTCCCCTGCCCTACCCAGGGTAAACTGCCACGTGCCAGAACACGCATGGCATGGGTGCTCCCCGGGGACAGGTAGCAGCGGCACAAGGAAAAATATCTGTGCTCATTTGGACACACCCCACTTTGTTCTTAAGTGTTTACATGGCTAAAGTGTGTTTTGCTGTTTGTGTAGGTTTTCTTTGCAAGGCCTAACTACTCTCACTAATTTATCCCTGTGTTTTCTGGCCTTCAGGTTGCAGCTTTCTCTGTTGATCAGCAGCTTTTCCTATTTCTTATAAACCCTTGGCTTGCTCTTAATAGCCTCATTTTGATGATTATTCATACGTTTAGGTTGGGAGCCCTTCCCTAGGAATGCTTCCTTCCCACCCCCCACTTTGTTCTTATGAGGCAAATTGTAGATCGTTTTTACATCTGTCTTAAAAACCTTTCACAACTCCTCCACATTTAAATCCCTGAGATCTTCAGTCCAATTGACTTCACTACCTGATTTCCTTTAATTTCTCAACATTTGGCTTTTAAAATATAGTTACGGACCTTTTTTATAAACAAGCACCTTATTTAACCCTTTCATTTAAATTAAACTGAACTGACTTGTCATCACTACATTCAGAGTTTCTTTCCATAACTTGCTAGAATGCCCATATTATATACAAATCTGGTAGTATTTATCTCTCTCATAACATTAAGGAAATTGCTGTCTACATGCAAATCCAGTCCTGTGTGTGTTTAGGAAAATCGTAACACAGTACATTTACAATCCTTCCCCCAAGTGGTTTTGATCCAGATCGATTTTGTTTTATTTAAGCTCTCTTGTATTGCTTTATAGCCTACCGAATAATTGGTGTATGATGCCAAAGTGCCACCTCTGTTTGTAATTGCATGTGAAATGGGAGGGGAAAGAAACCCATCTCTGTCATGTAAACTTGTATATCTCTGGTTGATGAGATACATTTAAGATACCAAAATTATATGTATTTCAGCCTTCATTGTGTTCACAAATAGGTACATTGGGATATTCCATTTAATAACTGGTTAAATGACTGTGTGGTAAGGCCATCTGTGCTGTTTACTTCATTAGGCACAGTATTCTTTTAAGATGTTTGCCTTGTGTCCTTTTCCTTTTTTTTTCTGAGAGTCAATTTGACTTGTAGATGAAAGGAAACTTTGCATCACCCCACCTTTTCCTGCAAATCTTTCTTTTCACTTCGGCCTAACCCTGCAACAGATTTGCTGGAGTACCTTCATTAACATCTCTGTGTGTATACAGGATTGAGGATTTGTGGGCTTTTATTATGAAGAGCACAGTCTAGTCTAGTTGCACTCTACCTAGCAAATTGGAGAGATTTTTTTTCTCCTTTTTCTTAAAACGAAAGATAGAAATACCATGTCCCTGTAGAGTCTTGAGCAACATTGCTTTATTTCTGGCACTACTGGGCTACTTGCTCTACAAACGTTAGAGGAGATGATCACTGCCCTGAAAAACTCATAACTTAGCATAAGACTGGACAAAACAGAAATGTGAGGACAAGTTTAACATGGTTACCCGAGTTAGTTCTGTGCACAGTTGAACATTTCTGAATCATTGGTTTGGGGGGGGGGTATTAAATTTATTTTGACTTCTGACTTAGGCAGTCAGCCTAGTTGACTCTTAGCCTGAAGAGTCAAAGTGAATCTGAGGGATGATGAGAAACTGCTGTTTCATTATTTTCCCAATGTCAAAATATTAATCTTTAGGACTAACTTCCCAGTTAGGGAATAGGATTAAACTCAGTAATATGGTAATTTTATTCAGAAAAAAAATCTGCTGCCAGCATTATATGAACAAAATGATCATTTAGAATTGTATAATAGCCAGAGAATATTTTTAAGCGTCTGATTAAAGAAGAAATATACTTTAGCTTTATATGGGTCTCCATTTCATGTTGTTTCTTGCAAACAGTACCTAGATATAGAGGTTGGAATTTGTTATGCTATGGCAGGGAACATACTTCTTAAGTTACTCTTCTTTTCAATGTGCTTAAGAAGATCTTGCAACAGAAATTGTGCCACCATGTAATTTTCAGTGTGTTTAAAACCTAGATTGCAAAATTAAGCTAAGGGAGGCAGGAAACACACTTTATTCTGGGACCCAAGCCCTTTTCTCCAAGAGTGTCCACTCTTGCTGAGAGAAGCATGACAACTAAAGTCTGATGTGGAAGGGATCTTAAGATGGGTTTGCATGTATGAAAAAGACCTAAGGGGCAGAAAATTTAAACAAAGAGAGAAATAAACCTTTTGTCTTTTGTATCGGATCTGGTTCTGTGGTGTTGATGGAAGAGCTTGTGGAGGACATGGAGATGTGTGTTGTGAGGTCTTTCCGGAGGTGGTTCTCATCTCTCACAAAGACTGTCACCCCAACCCATCTCTCTTTCTTCTTTTTTGTTACCAGGGATTTCTGCCACATCTGCTTTGTCATGGATCACATTTCATGCTGGGTTGAATTCTTGTTCCGTACTTTGTTTGTACTTTGTTGGCTGATAAAAGACCCTTTGAATTTTCAGGTTTTAAAATGAAAATTGTGTGGTTGGTTGTATTTGTTGCTTTAAGGGTTTTGTAAATGTTATCGTTTGGCTTATAGTGTGTATGAAAGGCTGTTGAGAGTTGATATAAGACTGTATAAAAACAGGTGGTGTTTGGGGCATGTCAGAAACTGGCACAAAGATGATTGAAGGTCAAGGGAAAGAAATATTTCTGTTTTTACGAAGGAACTTGATCTCAAATAAGAATGCATACATTTAAATTAATTTTCTTTCAGAGTTTAGAGACTTTACATTTCTATATGATGGCTTAAATGTTGGATAGAATTGCAGCTAAAAATACTTCTCTAAATATTTGCAGTTTAAATTTTGAATGATTATCTACCATATTAAACTGTAGGAGGTTATATATTCCCTCCGTGCAGACTCAAAGGTTGAAAAGCCTATCATTACAACCAGACAATATTTTGCCAGTGCAGCAAACTTAATTTAATTGCTGGATTTTGCAAAGACTACATACTAGTGAGGAGAGGGTAAATCTGGCAGTCTTGTTATTTGAGGCATTTTCAAATGGTACTTTAGGGATAGGTTTTGAGCAGCAGACTTCTTTTGCCAAATAAATTAACTGGTTTATATATAGAATAGTGTTGATTTGTGGGATTCTGACATTAGGTATCTTTCCCTTCCTCCGTTTTCATCTTTGTTCATTTTTCTGTCCATTCTTCCTGTTTTATTGTGGGGGTGGCATTGCCTCCTTCCCCACTTCGTCCTCAGTTGAAGCAACTAGAGAGTGATATGCTCATACACACATGTGAACAATGGTATTCCCCATGGTGAGCATTTGGGGTAGATTAGACGGGCCTTGGAGTTCTTGATGTAATAATGTTAGCTGTTTTAATGAGACAAATGCTCCAGTGAGTCTTGAAGTCAACTAGTAGTTTTGGAGATGGGACCAGATCTGATGGGAAAGTTTCGTGTATCCTGCTGGAGAGCCTGGCTGTTTCGTTCTGCCTCTGGAACAGAATCCAAGTCGTTTCAGACCCCCTTGCTTCATTCAGGGCTTCTTTCTTCCTTAATGGAATATTTTGTCCCCACCTTTTTGCAGTTTGACAGAGGAAACAGTTGCCTTTTCTCTAGAAAGCTTGAGCACCACAGAAGCCAAAGCTCTTGCACCTCCATATCAAGCAGAGAGTGGTGGACAGAGCAAGGCAAAGGAAGAAGGCAAGAGAGGTGGCCTCTCAAAAACATACATCCCTAATGGAAAGCTGTGTCTGTTTTGTTCAGAATCCAGGCCGGTGGCTTGCAGTTCAGGGTAAGCAAAGGTTACTCCAGAATAAGGAAAGGTGAAGAGTGAAAATGGTGCTGCTGGAGAAATGGTCATCAGTTCCAGCACTAGACAACTCTCTCTGTGCATTGATGGAGCCGGAGAACTTGAAGTTAGGAGCTGGTTACCTCTGAACAGAGTATGAAGGGTTTGGACACAGTTTGTCATCTTCCTTATGCTTTCCTTTCTGCCCGTTGTGCTAGAGTTCTTCTTCTTAGTCCTTCGTTACTGATGCTGTAAAGGTGGGGATGCTGGGCTGGATTTACAGCACGCTCCGTTAAAGTGTATGTTCTACATTAGTGGTCTTGACGTTCGGCTCACAGGCCAAATCTGTCATTCAACCAGTGGGGCTCCCCAGGGGTCCAGAAATTTGGTAGTGGGTGGCAGCATGGTTTCCAGAAGAAGCTTAACACTTTGAGGTAACCTGAAGTGACATGAGAGTATCATCACAGTCTGTCCTTGAGTTGACTGACCAAAACTAGCATGAACAAGCATGTTATGTACTTACCTTGGGTATTTGGTGCTGGAGCATCTGAGCATTTCTCAATATTTAATGTATCTAGCTGTAGCAGCTTCCTAGGAGGCAGGGAAATACTGCCCTTGCCCTTGGGCAGAGCATTACCAAATGTCTTCCCTGAGATCTCACAGCAAGTGATGGAAGAGAAGCTGAATATGGGGATCCAAAAAACACTTTCTGAGGATGCTAAAATTCAAAATACGCTTTTTCTTGGCAGCGGTCCGAGATTTGGAAGAGGGCTGTGTCTGCAGCCCATTCTCCCAAGCAAATTCTTTTGTTTTTCCTTTGCATAACATTATTTCCAGTAAGAAAAAAAACTTGTGCTCTGAGGTGGTCCCAGTTGTCGGGGTTTTCATCAAGGCACTTGAGGTCTTGTAGCAGGACAGGGATAGGATAGAACCCACGTTCACCTTGCCTGGATGACTTGCTAAGCCAAACCCTGACCAGAGACCATGCAAAAGCAGGTAACTAGAGAGCAGCCCAGATCTGGGAGGAAAGTGTTTCTCATGAAGTCTAGAGACAAGCCAAATTACTTGCATACATTTGATTTTATCCAAAAAGGCAGTAAGATTGCCAAAGTGAGACTAAGGCAAAGTAGAAATAATACTTAAAACATAGATAACATGCTATATTTCCTGGATTTAAATGTGCGGAGAGAACGAATGACTCCGTGCAGCTTCTCTTGCTGTGCTTTCTTTTCTCTCTTGGAAAACAAGTAAGGCCCAACACACAAAACAAACATTTCTGGCCAAGCTCTGGCAGCTTGCAAGACAGAGTGCATGCGTGAAGGGAGAAGGAACATACTGTACATCCCACTTCTCCATTGCCACAAGGGCCAGAGTAGCAGTTGTAGGAACTGCCAGATGACGCATCTGATCCTTCAACGTAAGAGGTGTTGAAGGGGAGCTGTGGTAGGTGCAGTACTATGCTCAGGTTCAGGAACTGCCTGGCATAAGACATTCAGCTTGTCCAGAACAGCAGTCATGACCACAGGGATACGTGTATTGTTGGGGTGGGTGGGAGAGACCAGGGCTGAGGATGAGTATTCCTACAAACCAGCAGTCAGTTATGAACAAAGAAGAGAGGGGAGATCCCCAAGCAAATACTGACCCAAAACTTTAAAGGCAGTATGTGTAAAGATTTTTCCAGAAATTATAATCACACGGGAGGTAAAATGTTAGGGGGTGGGAATTTTCCGCTCTGACTTGGTTTTTGCAGTGGTTTTGGGTGTCTTAGTGTTTCCCTTGCACCCCACTCTCTATGAAAATAATGAAGATCTTTGTCCTTTGATGCCTGGAATAAACAATGTATCCTTTGGGGCTGCACAGGTACAGGTTTCCCTTGCTTTATGTGAGTTCTGTATGTGCAGATTTACTCTTATGTAATGACCCTTTTTATACCAAAAATTCATTATATGCGAGGTAAATTCAGTCTTATGTGATCAGTGTGGTGAAAGCCTGTAGTCAGCCATTTTGCAGTACGTTGTGGGAGTGACACACACCAACGTATAGTCTCCTGTGTGGATCTGTGCTCCTCACTTGTTGTCTGCAACATGTTTCTGTAGTTGCCATCCCCATTATGGTAACATTTACCCCCACCCTGTGCTTGTGTGTACTGTCTGCTGATGGTGAATACCAAAATTGTCTTGTAGAAGTGGTGGAAATGGATCTGGGGATCAGTACAGTCAAGGTCTTGGAATACATTGTTATTTGTTGCATTGTAAAGTGGGTTCCCTTTGTGCAGATTTGAGTTATATGCCGTTTTCCAGGAACGCATGTACAGCATAAAGCAAGGGAAACACTCTACCCCAGTATCAGGAATACTGACTCATTTTTGCTGGGAGACTTTTTGGCATGAGGCTGCAATGCCAAGTCAAGAGTGTACAGTGATGCCCGAGAATTTGTAGTTGGAGGTGCCTGAGAGTTTGGTGTTGATGAGTCAGTCTGGGACCCCAAATACCACGGTTTATATAAGGGGTCTGCACTATTGCTAGCAGAAGGCCATTTTGTTTTAGGCTGCCTTTTCCACGGCCCCTTTAGCATAAGGAGCTGGTGTAGGCCCATTAGATCACCTATCCTTGTGGATGACTCGGATCAGTTTAGAGAAACAGGTGCAGATCCAAACCGGATCAGTTTAGAAGCAAGTCCTGCAGCTTACCTGAGGTTGGTGCCTTGAGATTTGGCCGACACAGTTGCTATTTTGTTACTTATTTCTCTTGGTAACTTTCAAATATATTTTCCCTCTGACTCAGTCATTTTTCAGAGGTATAGGAGGCCCTGGATTTCATAGGGCAGGAAGAGGTGGCTCTTCTTTGTTTAGGGTTGCATCTTCAGTGTCTGCTCTGTGGCTGGGTTCCCTGAGAGTGGCTCCTGAGTAGGTGTCTTTTTTAGGATGTGGATCCAGTTGGATTTGATTTCCCTTTCATCAGACCATAAAATTATGTGAATGCTCCTGTTCCTATGACTTCTACTGGTCCTTTCAAGGACAGAAAAGCCAGCTCTAGAAAGACCAACACAGAAACATGGCGGTCATTTTATACCACTCCACCTGATTCCTGTGTCCAGATGGCTGTTGACTTTTAGATGCTGGAGCTTATGCATTCAGCCAGGATGCTGACATGTGGTCTGAAAAAACAGTTTTAGGCAGAGGCTATTTCAAGATTGAAGTCCCATCTGTAGACCTTTCATTTCTGTGACTTGCTTAATAAAGCAAGTGCATATCATCAAATATGTACTGTTTGACATTTTCTTTGCAAGCAATGGAGAGGGGACTTTTTTCTTCATTAGCCCTTTGACTGGCTGTTTTATAAAAATTCAGTGCTGGCCTCATATCTTACGAACTGTCTTCATACCTTTAACTCACAAAGGAGATTCCTCTGTTTGCAAGCTTCTTCCTTTCATGCAGGTGTTTCCTCACTTTGGTGGGTAACCCTTGGCAAAAGGAGAAACCATTTGGGCCCCTCTCTGGAGCTCAAAGCGTGTTAGTTAAGCTCTGTTAAAACTAAGCATCCTTATTCATGAGGTCCACGTTGCCTTCTGTTGAACACCAGGAGTTGTTACCATCTTTCTGTCCCAAACTGTGGCTTCCAAAGAAGCTCTATCACATTTTGGATCTATATGGATCTCTTGGGTAGATGCCAACACGCAAACTCTAGTGTATAAATCCCAGCTCTTTCTTTGTGCTTTTCTGTCCTATAGAGACACTTTACTAATGGTGAGATGTGCTGAAATTTCTTGGTCAATAAAAGGCAAATGTGCAAGAAGTGAAAAATATTTTTTTTGGCTTGTAGATAAATGTTACATTTGAGCATTTAAACTCTCCCCCTCCCCCCAAACTAACCTAGTTTAAACCCGGGTCATGGAAAAATCCAATGAGAGCATGTGATAGAGAATGCTAATACGCATGTGATTTAGAGAGGATTTTCTTTCTGTGTAGGTAGTGCTGCTGTTTGATGTACGTATTCCTTTTTTAGTCTCTGGTTCAGCAGAGCGTTTCACTTAAATGCTTAGGTGTAGTCATTAATGTGTGTTTAGCCTACTTCTTTGGATGCCACAAGAATTGGGGCTTATTTCACCTCCCTTGTTGAGACTACTGTATTGCCAAAAAAGGCTCAGTGTGAGAAGTGTTCCCAAGAGCCAGTCTAAATGTTTTTCTTCATTTTAGTCCATTCTTGTTAG
Source organism: Crocodylus porosus (assembly GCF_001723895.1). Taxonomy (NCBI): domain Eukaryota; kingdom Metazoa; phylum Chordata; order Crocodylia; family Crocodylidae; genus Crocodylus; species Crocodylus porosus. Next base: position 105,601,360 of record NW_017728947.1, read on the forward strand.
TTATAGCTGCTTGTGTTATCAGTATACTTGTTTTTTTTCTAATATTCATAGTATTTTAGCATGACATCTCTACCCAGCCTTCCAGGTGTCTCTTTGCTACATGATGTGGTTATACGTGTGTCAGAGTATTCTCATAAATCAGTCTCCTTCTCTCTCTACTGTTGGTTTTTGTTGTTTTCTGATATTGCTTCAGTTTGGTGGTGTCCTTTAAAAACTCTTTTAAATGAACATAGGGTGTGGTCACACTAGATTTTTACCAGAAAAAGAACTATTTACCTTTTTTGTGGTGATGCCTCTTTGTAGTCAATGTAAAATTGCATCGGTCTTTTGCTGTCCTGTTACATGGCTAACTAATCTTGTTAGCTGTTCCAAAAGTGTTTCTGCGTTATTGCCTTCCAGGTTTCTTTGTCCTATTGAAAGTCTTAAGTCTGGGCTATTTTTTCCTTGGGTATAGTTATTAGTAGATTATTTTTCCCAGACAGAATTTCCCTTATTTTTGCCCATGTAAGTGATTAACTTAGTTGCCTTTGTATTCTGACTTCAGTTCTGCTCAAAATTCTTCCTAATTTAACATCATTTGCAGATTTCATTATTATGATGTTTTACTCTCTTTAGATTATTAAGAAAGATAGTGATTGGATTTAAAATAAGCCCTTACTTAAAATGAGTACCTTACCTAGTAGCCTATTCCCAGGCTATGTTGCTGTTTACTTTTATCCTTTTAAGGTGTTTCAAGTTATTGAATTTCTCTCTTTCTGTCCAGATCAACTTGAATTAATGCTGTGTCTGGGATTTTGTTGGAAAATAGAGATGAAGTCCCATGGAAACCTTCTAATGTTGGAAGGGAAGAAATTGTTTTAGCCTAGTCAAATAATATATAAATTGAAATTTTTCTCGTAATACTTGACAGGAATTTGATATTGGTTTTGATATACTGTCTTTCCACTTCTGATTCTTAGCTTTGTGTTATTTATATACAATTTCTGAAATATAGGAGCACACATTATTCTTAATGTTTGCATGTACTACCTTCAGAACAGAATGTAATGTCTTTCTGTTAGGATCAGCCATTTGAATCGCATGGCTGTGGATTTTTTTTTTTACTGTATAATCCATAATCCTCAATATGTTTTAATCAACTTCATTTTTGGGTAACTGTGTTGGGGCAGGAGAGAACACAGTACGATAGGTAATTTATAAAGTTTTAGGACATGAGAAATGGAGTTAGCATCCATGTCTAATAAGGCATAACACAGGGTTCCTTCATTAATTTCAAATAGAAGAAAAAAAATAAACCTTAGGTAAAGCAATTAAATCCTGGTGATATTTTAGTTACTGTAAAATTGATCCAAATGTAAATACTTTTTCGGCATTTCACATTTGTGAAATGTAATTCATCTTTAATTGGCCTACTAACTTTGAGCATTAATGTCACTATTTAAATTGCTGAGTTCTGTGCCACATTTTGTGGAAGAATAGCATTCAGGAAAGGTAGTTACTTTTGTTTGAAGGGGGAGTTTTAATCTGTTATTGCTTACCTAGAAAGAGCCAGAATGAGCCTTTTTTTAAGCAGACAATTCTTTTTTCAAAGAGTATAACCTGAGGTAGGTGCAAAATAAGAATTTCTTAATATGAGCAGTTGTGCTTAAAGAAATACATTACTTTGGAGTTGATATTTAGATGAATAACTTCAGGAAACAGGGTGTTTCTGCTTTAAAAATATACAATATTTTTTTGCATCCTATATACCTTAGAAAAAATGTGCTTTTTGTATTTCTGAATGCAGAATGAAGAAGAAAAGGTTTTTCCAGAGTTACGGCTGCACAGAGGCAGGACAGACCTAAGCAGTCTGCAAGGCTGTGATATAAAAGAGAGAGAGAGAGAGAAACCAGGAGTAGCCAGTAGACATTAAAATGGCCAGAAGAAAGGATAACTTGGTTAGTGGAACATCAGGTTCGTTAACACCGGTGGAATGAAAAACAATGAACCATTAAATCAACTCACTCTTTAGCTGCCTAAAAAGAAATACCAGTGCTGCTGCTGATCAGTTGGTTTTGGAGCAGGAGTCCCACCCAAAAGGGTGATTCTGTTAGCTACTATGCTAGAAATGTTTGCTTTCCATATGTGTGGCTGGAATAGGGTATACAAAAATGTGTATATATATTTAAAAAAATAATATTTGTGTATTATGGTTGGGAGCAGAAGGTAAAAGAAGCTGCACAGGTTTTGCTAGGTATTACACATTTGTCTGATTGGCATCCTTTTCAAAATCCTGCAAGGGGGTGTAATTCATTAAAAAAAAAAAAAAGAAAAAAAATATTTACACACTTATGCCACTTCTAAAAAAAAAAAAGAAAAAAAAAGGCACAATTGTGTACAAGTGACATCATTTCAAAATAAAAGACATTAAAGGACATTAAGACAATGTAGTTCAGAATTTGCACTGTTCCCTTTGGACAGCCCAAAGTAATCAGTCAAAATACTCATTTTGCTGCATGCATTCATGTTGTGCTTTTTGTAATCCCAAGCCATGAGCTATAAAATTGCAGTTGCCTGAAAGCAATGACACTGTATAGTCACTGTGAAGTATCAATAGAAAAGTTTGCTAATGTTCTTTTGTTGTGGGTGGATGCTAAATATAGGATGGAGATTGCAGATGCTACCTGGACCAAAATGGCTTGGAAGCATTCAACAGCTGTTTTGCCTGAAATCTTTTAGCAACTGGAAAAATTACAGAACAGAATGTAACAAATGCAAGAGTTGTTTTGATTTTAAGAAATGTACTTACTGTCTGACTACGAGTTGATTTTCATATTAAGTCAGAAATGTGTGCATCCTCGGTACCATATTTTCTTGCATACAATATCCCTTATCCCTTCCAATACACCACATTCCTTGTTTTTGGAAGGCAAAATGTAGGAAAAAAGACTTTTCTAGAGTCATGGCCAACTGTATGACAGAATAAGTCCTCCAGGAATGTTGAGTATTCAAGAAGTGTGGCATTAGGAACTTCCTGGTGTGGCAGACTGTTTCCTGTGATACTTCTTGGACACTCTGGCTGCATCTAGATGAGTGAACATGTGCCTGTTGCAGTGCCTCAAAGCAGTTTGAAATGCCACAAGAGGCATGCTGGGAACAAAAAATTGTTCCCTGTGGGGCATATTTGCAGCATGGACTCTAAGTTTGATAGCAAAAAATAAGATGCTGGAAAAAAAGTGCTGCAGGTAACTGGAGGCTGGGCCCCCCAGGCAGATGCTTTGACACCTGGCCAGAGCGTCTCTATGGCTGTCTAGTGCCCCTGCTGTCCCAGCACACTGCCTCAGTGTGCTGAAGCAAATAGGAGCGGGGCAAGGCTACAGCGGTAGATTTGACCCAGGCTCTGCCCCCAGTAAGTAGGAATGTCAGGGTGGGGGAAACTGCTCGGAAGGGGTGGGTTCCCTGCCTGCATGCACGGTGCATAGCCCCCACTACAGCAGCCAGCAGTAGCCGTTGGGGCACTTGTGGCCCACTGCAGGCACAGTCCTCTGGCAGCATGCAGCACGGCCTAAGACCTGGGTGCTTCACATGGTGTGGGCCTGGTCTGCTATCGCATGCCCTCAATATAACTGGGCTGCTCTTGCTGTCCCCTGGGCTGCCAGCACTGCACAGAGTGCTTGTGCATCCTCAGACCGGACTGGGTCCTGCCTCCTTGGAGCTGGGCCTGCCCGACAGCACACAGGACACATGGAGGCATGGCCTGGCCCACCCAAGGATGTGTGGGTTCTGTCTGTGGTGCTGGCAGCCTGGGTGACAGCCAAAACTAGGCCACTCTTGCTGAAGGCTTGTGAGCAGGCTAGGCCTGTGCCGTATGTCATGTACAGCCTCTGGGTTGGAGGTGGTGCCACACCGCTGGGGGTCTCTGCCAGGAGCATCCTGCTGACTGCTGGTGGGGGGATGGGTGATGGGTGGGGGACCCACCCATTCAGAATTCCCCCACAATCCAACCACAAACCCCACACTGCCAAACTACCCTCACAGACCCCCTTACCCACAAACTTACCACCCCCACAAACCCTACACTTACCCTTACACTCACACAAAACCCCCCTCTTCCCCCACAAACCCCACATCCCCATCACAAGATTCGCACCCTGTGTGCCCAGCTGCCAGACAGGTTAAGACAGTTGCAGGGGCAATTGCTGCCCTGCAGACCTGCCCCATACCCACACTGGTGCTGGGGCATGTGGCCCCAGCCTGGGCGGGTTTCTGGTCCCAGGAACCAGTTGGGTGTGTCATGGGCTGGGGCAGGGGTGGAGGTGGCAGCAGGGGTGTGTGAGAGGGAGAGAAAGGGATGGGAGTTGGGGATGGAGTGCTCCAGGTACGAGAGGCCACCAGAGCCAGGCTTAGAGCACCCCTGCCCCCCTAGAGCAGCCTGTATAGGGGGAGGCCAGTCTACAAGGGAAGGGGCTTACACAGCGTAGTCCCTGAGCCCCAGTTGAGGGCTTCCCAGGAATGACATGGAGATTGCCGGGGCCTGGACACAGGCACAGGGAGCAGAACAGCAAGGACTGGCGCTCCTTAGAACCACAAAACAGCAGGTGGAACAACTGTAGCTGGACTCATGTCCTGGTGCTGGGATGGAGCTGCTGCTGGGAGGGAGTTACTGGGGGCAGGCAGGGGCTGTAAGTCAGGAGTGAGGAGCACTGGGAAGGCTGTGGGTTGGGAGTGAGGGGCAAGGGCAGGGCACCAGCAGATCAGTGCTGCTCAGCGCCCTATGTCCTGGTGAGCAAAGGGGGCAGGAGCAGCTCTGATTATTTTTTTAAATGATTAAAAAACCCCCAAAAGCAAAAGCCAAAGTGCATAGATATTTAGAATTCATTTTATTATTAGGATAGAGGCACTGGTAGGCTTCCAAATTGCTTTAAAATTGTAAACGTCAATAAAACATTGCCCAACTGATCTCTATATATAGTGGTGTTTCATTTTAATTGTGGAAGAACACAGATTTTGGGTATTTTAACGAGAGAATTTAGGGGGTTTTACTCAGAGAATCTGCAGTTTTTAAACAGGGAACACTAGGAACACAGAGGAGCCTGCCCAGGGCCAGCACCAGGGACCCAGCTGGAGGGCAGATGGCTTATCTCCAAATGCCTGGGAGGACATTCAAAGTGGGTCACTGCAAGGAGCACATCTTCTGGGGCAAGAGCTGCCCAGATGGCAAAGTGGGGACACCAGAAGACATGACAGCAGTGCTTTCCAAAGGCTAACTGTGCAGCCACAGCCCACTGGCATCTAGCCCAGAGGTGCAGGCAGCTCTGCCACAGTGCCCGTACCACAACCCAGGTGGCCGTATGGTCCCCGTCTGGGTCTGGTGGGCACGCAGCCATGGGGCCACAGGTCTGAGGGGGTGGATGCTGTTGCAGGTGACAGCCAGGCAGCAGCCCCCATTGTCAGACTGCTGCAGTGGGTGCAGGGGCCACTCTAGGTTAGGGCTGCTTCAGCAGCTCAACTGGCATAAGGGCCTAGTATCCCCAGATACCGGCTGGCTGGGCCTCAGAAGCTCCTGTCTATTTGTATCTTCCATATTTACGTGGGCCTTAAAGCCCACCCAGCTAACTAATAGTCCCTTTGTGGGACCAAAAGGTGAAAGATGCAACTAATTTCTTGGGACAACAAAAGCAGGAACCGGATAGGAGTTTTGTGTGGGTTAGAGGGTCAAAATGTGAAAATAAGTGTGCCTGAGGGGTGCACCAAGTAGAGTCCCCTGGGCTGCACATACTGAACCTCAAAGGCATCTAAGAAGCCGGTGGACACTGCCCACTGGTGCATAGGCGACTGGTATGGGGTGCACATTCCCCGCTGAAGGGGCTGGCGCCCCCCGCAACAGCCAGTACTGCTGCTGATAGGGCTGGTGCCCCAACAGGGCTGCAGCTGTTGGCGGTTTCTGTGGGTGCCCCCCCAGATTCAGGAGGCACCAGTCACTCATGCACTGGTGCTCTGCCTGGAAATGTACATGGACTGGTAAGAGGAAAGCAGCCCTGCAGTCTCTGGGCACCTTCCTGGCCAGAGCCTCCTTCCTGGTCTAGTACAGGGCCCACTTGGCCAGGGCCAGGGCCAGGGCCAGGGCCAGGAGGAGGTTGACCAGGAGGTCCCGGGACTTGGATGTGGTGACCAGAAACAAAAAGGTGGGGGTCGAAATTCAATCAAAACCTCAGGAGGAGGTTCTGGAGGGGGAGGGGCCTCAGAAGCTCCTGAGAGCTATTAGTCCTGAGCTGCTCGCCAGGGCAGCTTTTTATACTGCTGGGGCCAGCACAGTTACTGGCCCCCACCTCTATTCCCTTATGGTTATAACAGTAAGCAGAATTTGAACTAATGCAGTGGTATGTTCTGAAATCTGCAGAAAGCTCTAGGTCAGTTTTGAAGATTGTATAACACTTCCCATTATAAGACCCTGTTTTCAATGGCTTTTGACCCTGCCAGACTAGCTGCTAAAATTTTCTGTGTTGGGTATCTGCCTCAGGCTGAATTTTTTGAAAATCTTTAGTAAAAAACTGCTTAGTTGTTCTTGAGAGAGAGGCCAGGGAAAAATGCTTTGTTTTGCCCATGTAAAAAGTTCTGACAGTATTTTTTTGAAATGGTCTAATGTCTTGAGATTTGTGGACTCTACAGACTTAAAGTCTGGCAGAAGGTGGCTGCTTGTGCCTTTTGTTATATCCATGAATAGCTGTCCAGATTTGATTGCATTACAAGCATTATTTGTACATGTGCTGTAGAGTTAACGTCTAAAATCTCTAAATGTTGCCTTCACTGAGCATGCTTGAGCTCCTTGCAGCTTCTGCTGCTGGATGGACTGGGCATGATTCATCCTACAGCCTGTGATATTCAGGAGATGAGACTAATGATCCCTTCTGGCTTTGAATTTTAATTTTGTTTCCAAGTTGGAATGCATGTGATGAAGGAACCTGGAGGAGTCTGGAAGAAAAGATAGTCTCATGGTTCTAGCAGTTCAATGATGCGCTGGCCTTTTCCCCTACATTTGTGTGACGGCTCACAAGTTTGCTTAAATCAAACTTCTCAGAGGTGGTTATTAATTGTGTTCCTTCTTTTTTTTCGTTTTTTGCTGCCAATTGAGAATTTAAGGCCTGATTTGCAGAAATGATGAACACTTCCAACTGCGTAGGAAGTCATAACTACTCTGCCTGAATTCTGAATTGTTGAATACCATATTTTTATTGCATACCCACACACCCCAAGTAAGATGCACAGTGTCTTTTTGGAAGTCAGAACGTAGAGAGAGAGCGAGAGCTTTTCAGATTTGTAGCTGTTTTCAGAAATTTTACTTTGTCTCAATGCCCAGGAAGTGTGGCATCCTAGGCAACTATCTGAGTGAGGCAGCATAAACTTCCTTACGAGGCAGGATGACAACAAGGCTAGGTCCTAGACTTTTGCAAGGGCAACAGCAAGACTGTTGTTGCTGCTTTACTGTAAATATATACATTCCTGTAAATAATAGTATTGTTTCCCATGCCACAACCTTCATCAAGATACTACAACTGCATGCAAAGTGCTGCATTTTGCTTTTTGTTTTTATTGAACTTACTTTCATGCAGATAAGTTTCACATCATATGGGTTTAGACTTTTCAGTGTAGAATCGTAGTGTTCCCTTCCCTGATTACATATGTGAAAGGCTGGGTGCTACTAGTTTCTCAAACCTGTTTTTCTTTATTTAGCCCAAATTATGGGTGTTTGGGATAGGCGAATGCTTTCCTGCATCTTGGTTTTCTCACTGACCCTATAGTCTAATACATAGTTGCATGTTGTGCTTATATTTTAAACACCTTTTAATTCATTTCTGCCTCTTCTATGCTTTTCCTCCCCCTGGAAAAGTGTCTTAAATGGGGTAAGTAAGTGTATGGCCTTCTTTACAAAAGTAAAAATATAACCTTACAGATGCTATGACAGGAGTGGATCTAGAAGGGGTGCCATGCTATAGGCATTTACCCCCTTTTATAAGAATCTCCTCTCCTCCCTTCCCCGCTTCTTGCCGTGCTTAGTGGCACATGCCCTCTCTTTCCCCGCCCCATCCCATTTCTTCTTCTGCCACTCACTGCTGTTGCTGTCTCCAGCTGCCCCAGAGGTAGGGGAAGCTCTAGAGCTGCTGGACTCAGTTATGGACAGCAGCAGCAAGCAGTAGGCAGGTTCCTCTTCTCTGCCTGGTCTCACTGGGCATTCCCGGCCAGGCTGGGGACTGCCTGCTATTGCCACTGTCACTGTCCCCAGCCAAACCCAGCTCCCTCTGCAGTCTGGCTGGAACAGGGCAGGAGCAACTCTAGAGATTTCTCTGTCTCCAAGGAAGCCAGAGATGGTGGCAGGAGAAGAGAGTGGAGGGGGATGTTCCAGTGAGCATGGAGGGGACAAGAGGGGTGATGGAAGGGGGATTCTTACCTGAGTTGGGGACTTAAGTCCTTGGCTCATGTTCCCATGCTGGTCTGCCCACCCCAAGCGGAGGTGCAGCCATCCCTGTGACACAGGTTGCTGCTTCCATACCTCCCTCTGCAAAATCCTGGATTTGCCCCTTTTCTGTGACCCAGTGAAACGAATGTCATACAGTTCCCCTGTATACCTGCAGACGTGGCTTCTGCTTTTTGACTTACTGCCCTAATAATTTGATACCATCAACTGTGTGTGCAACTAAATATTATACTTGTGAGGGCCTGAAACACTTTAATATGAGTAATAAATTACTAAGAGGGAAAGCTTACCAGCCTATCCTGTGACCATGATTGGTCTTTTGTTTTCTAAAAATAGGCTTGAAGATCAGTTTTTATATTTCTTAAAGTATTCTCCCTAAGTGGTTTCAAAGAAGATTTTTTTTTAAAGCAGTAACATGCAAAAAGTTGAACTACACATTGTCAAAAAGAAGAAAAACTGAATTGCCCAATGAGCAAAAGATTACTCTATTTGAAAACTTTTTAAAGTCCATGTCCTTATTGTGCTTTGCTTCTATTGCCCGCACATAGCCATCAGCCTCATAGCTAGCAACTTGTAGGCAGTAATCAGTAACATAGTTCCTGTCCTGTCATGTTCTGTTGTTTTAATAACCTTGTTCAGCACTGCCCATATTCATAATCTGGGTCAATGTAGTTCAGGAATGAAATATTGTATTGTGCATAAGTGTACTGTAATCAAGTGGGCTGGGATTATGCAGATCATGAAGGTCTCATTCTAGCCTATCTTGACATCCTAACAATTTGAATGAAGTTCGAGACAGTAGTAGCATGTGTGAAAGGAGTCTTCTACTTGGGATCACAGTTGTGTTTCTCCTGTCATCAGATATGTAAAGAACCGTACAGGTAAGCAGAAACTTGATATCTCTGTTTTCATCTGATGCACCTGGATGTGAATAATGCTCAGCAACACTGATTTTAACTAATATTCCAAACTTGTCTGTATCTAAGTAAAGGTCTCAGAATGATTTATTTCTTATGATAATAGTGCTGCTTTTGTTTATATGTTAGGTGTCAAAGAGAATACATTTTTTTTTACTGGGATGAGGAAGGAATACCTGATTTCCAGCTGAGTGGTTTCTCTGAAATCCAGATTAGCTCGAATGATAAATAAGATACAATTTGAACTAGAAATATAATTTCTTTCAATTTTCTCATTTTGTGAAATTTGTTCCAAGTCCTTGGCTTTTGTATCCATGAATCTATTAATGAAAATTAGTTCTACATTGTTCCTAAATGTTGGGACATGCTGTTTGTAAGTGTGTGTTTTAGGTGCCATTTCTTCTGTCTAGTGTTCTAGAGCATTTTTTACCTTTTGGAGTGGTAGGGGCCAGTCACTATGCAAGATATTTTGAGAGCCTGATTATAAAATAAAAACGGGGAGGCAGGAAAAAAAGAAAAGAAAAATCTGGAAAAATGTTGAGGAAATATGCTGTATTTCCTGAAGACAGATCTTTCCTTTCCCTTGGATAGACACGGTGTGCCATCTCAAAGTGGCCACCAAGTTTGTGTTGCTGCATGAATAAACAGTAATGCAAGTAGAATGGGTGGGGAGGAAGCTGAGACTGAATATGACTAAAAGCATGAAGGTTTCAACTTTAACAACTGGTTAATTGAAAAGAATTATCTGCCATCCTGTTTGTGTAAGCAAGGACTGTTTCACATTAGTCACCAGTGAGTTATGCATGAAATTCATTACATGAGGATGTGTGTGTTACTGTACACACCTCCATGTAGTGCTTTTGCTGAAAAGGAAGTACAATCAATACAATGTTGGTATATTATTAACTATGATGTCTTAATATACTCAGACTGGGACTGTAAGTATGCTTTTGAGATGAGGAGTGTGAATTTCTTGAAAGGGAGAGGCCTGAAAAAAAATCATTTCTAATATATTTAACTATAGGTTCCTTTAACCTTTAAGATACTGAAGAATATTTTCAGGTAGGTTTTTTTTTTTCCTTAGAAGTAGGTGGCTAATCTTGTGTGGAATTTCGTAGTGGGCTACTTTTTTATTGCCTTGTCAATTTACTTTGTAGTTTTTGTTTTGGTATTTAAAATTTTTAATATCTGCCCTTTGAATTTGGATTTTTCTTCAGTGGGTTTCATTTTCTCTGTTTGACTCAAACTTTGCATTAACTGAAAGCATGGTGTAAAGGGGTAGATTGTTTTTCTGTTGCAAAGCACTTGGAGCACAACAGTTCAGAATGGTTTTAACTTTGTGGATTCCTATTTGAAATCTCTGGGTTCATGTTATGAATCATGTTTGCATACCTAGCAGTGAATTGTGCAGCACCCTGTGGCACTCTTGAAAGGCTCGCAAGGCACTCCAGGGTTCAGTGGCACCTGGTTTGAGAATCACTGGGTTAGACTAATTGTAGACTATCGTGTGCAAGATTGATTTGTGCCTAAGGATACATAAGCTCATCTCTGTCAAGAGCCATGACTTTCCATCAGATTTTGTCAGTGGCATATGGTAATCGTGGTAATTAGTATGTGCTTTTGGGTGGAGGTGGTCTTTTCAGGTGTGTTGTGTGTATCAGCTAGAAAGCACATCTGACATCTGATGGGTTAGAGTCCAGTCCCCTGCTCTTTTAAGCCAAACATCTCAATAGACCATTACATAAAATATTTCAGTTTCTTTTGAAAGGCAGTTAGGTTTTTTTGCCTCCACTAATCTTACTGGAAGACTGTGATGTATGTAGCATCTCTTGTGTGCGTGCATGTTGGTTTATTTAAGTAGCTGGCTGTTGTTTAAACTTCATTGTGTAACGTGTGGGTTCATGCAGTATTTTGTGCATTGCTGCTTTTAGATATCATGCGTGCTTGGCACACCCATCTTGTTGCATCTAAAATTGCAGTATAAGGGCCTAGGAATATTGTATTTCCACTCAGTCAGAAAGAATTCTCAACTTTCTTAAATGATTTGGGTTATTGTCATCATGCAGTAGCATGGCTAAAAGAACTGTGTACAAGATGGCTGTGGTCTGTCCCTTCTTGATGGAATGATGACTGTACTTGTGCATGCTAGTATTGGGGCATAAAATAGAGATCTCCGAATATGGCCTTAAAAATTCAAAGGGAGTGGCAATTAACCTCCCCTGCCCCAGTAAAATTTGCTTCTCAACTGGAAAATTATTAATCTGCTCTGACACCCATGGTACAACAACAGATTTAATGTATCTTTTTTTCTGCTAGCTAATATGGCTGTATTTTGCTCTTTTTGACATTTTCTTTTCTGACATTAAAGCTGACCACTGATGCGTCTTCTCTGCCGTTAACTGCTTGCTTAGCTTATTTACTTGTTTTATTTGCATGTATGTCATGAGTGTCATGGAGAGGAGGAAAAGGTTCCATCAAATTGGAAGCCTGATCCTACATTCATTGTATATGCAAACTTCCCTGCGACTTTAAAAGTTCTAGCATCTGAAAAAAGCAGGATCCAGAAATTTGCACAATATACTTAAAAATTATGGCCTAACTTTTGTTGTCCTTCCTCTGGCACAACTCCCAGTTAATTATGTTAATGCACACGACATGTGTGCATGTCGTGCCCTGAGCTGTAGCTGGGCTCATTGTTGCCCACTCTTAGTGCCCTGTAGCGCAGGGAGCGGGCAAATGCCACTGAAGGTAGGGTGGTGCCAAGGGGCAGGGCTAGCCTTTTAGGCCCACCCGTGCCTGGCACCCCCAGTCTGGATGCTCCTTGGGCAGGGTCAGCTCCCAGCTAGAATACCGCTTCCAGTTTTGGGCAGCACAGTTCAAGAGAGATGTGGACAACATGGAGAGGGTCCAGAGGAGGGCTACTTGTATGGTTAGAGGCCTGCAGGAAAGGCCCCATGAGGAAAGGCTGAGGGACCTGGACCTTTTCAGCCTCTGCAAAAGAAGGCAAGAGGGGGGATCTTGTGGCAGTACAGGCAGTCCTCAGATTTATTACACAATTGGTTTCTGAAAATCACGTCTTAAGTCAAAACATTGTAACTTGGAACTGATTATCCCGTAGGAAACAATGTTATAAATGCGGGATTGGTTCCTGAACCAAGGCCCAATACTCTATTTTCACCAAAAATAACCCAGAATTTTGTACTCAAGCAATTATAGATGAGTAATATAGCTACATTAGTATATTTATATTGTAAATAGCAATTATATTGATTTGGAAGGACTTTTTTGAGGAGACTTTGAGGGACATTCTGAAAGGCTCTTGGTTGAACTTTTTGAAGGGTTCTTGGCTGGAGTCTTCTCAGGAGTCTTGGCTGTAGGTTTTTCTGGAGTCTTGTCTTGCTTTCTTAAAGAAAGTGGGCATGGAAGTTTGGACAGATGTTCTCCAGGGAGGTGGGTGATGCAGCGAATTTGTTCGCTGGCGTGGCTTGGCATCAGATCAAGTGTTGTAAAGTAGAAACTGACACCAAAGTTGAAACAAGGTGTCAGTTTAGGAACGTTGTAAGTGTGAAATGTTGTAACTGGAAACGTTGTAAGTCGAGCTCTGCCTGTATACAAATTCACCAGGGAGGGCAGCAGGGAATAGGAGATGCTCTGTTTACCAGAGCACCTCTTGGAGTGACCAGGAACAGCGGCCATAAGCTGATGGAGAGTAGATTTAGGTTGGACATCAGAAAGAATTTCTTCAAGGTTAGTGTTGCCAGAATCTGGAAGGGGCTTCCAAGGGAGGTGGTGCTCTCCCCTGCCCTGGGGGTCTTCAAGAAGAGACTGGACAAGCACCTGGCTGGGGTCACAGGACCCCAGCACTCTTTCCTGCCACTGGCAGGGGGCCGGACTCGATGATCCACTGAGGTCTCTTCCGACCCTGGCATCTATGAGTCTATGTTGTGGCTTATGTCTGAGGGGGGATTGCTGGTTTGAACCTTTGGTTTTTAAGGCAGGTAATAACCTCTTTTCTCTGGTCTTAATTCTGGTGTGTGCGCTTTGTGGTAGCATTGAAAGGCAGCGGCTGATTTCTATTCTAAGATGTTCCAAGGGACCTGTATGTTACTATAGGCAAAATTTGGATGAACACTTCAGCATGAGTGGTACTAAATTAATTTCTTGTTCTAGCAAGGAAAAATAATCTTTTTCAATAAACTTTTTGCTAATATTTTGGGACATGGTTTGAAGTCTGTTTAATATGGCAAGGAGTGGATCTGCCCTCCTTCAGAAATTAGAGATGGAATAATACCAAAAGGACTCCCTCAGCATTATTTTCAGGGGCAAAATGAGACAGAACTGGCTATTTAAAAGCAGTATAAAATTCTAGTTTTCCAGACACTTGATTCCAAAATTCTAAATCCAGAAGCTTTCCCACTGTTCATCTGTTCTAAATATCACGTTTTCTCTCTATGGAAATGTTGACTGCTTAGCTAAAAATATAATTTTGCATTTAAGGAACATCTGTGTACTACAAATAATAAAAAAGGAACGGTTGATACTTGGCTAAAAAGAAGCCAATGCAACTGAATTTTTATAGGTTACGTTTCATCCCAGCATAGAATATTTTTGGGTGGTTGGAGAAATATTAGAAAAGAAATTTTAACTTTATGTTGTCTCTTGAATATTTTCAAGCAATTTTTGGCATGTTGTCACTCCAAAATAGCTGTAATACCTCACTTTTTGTTGGCCATGCTGTGGAAAAAATGTGGCTCCTCCCTGTTGATGTGGGCCTGGCGCAGCCCGGAGGTGGCACGGGGAGGCGATGGCAGGAGAAAACTGCAGGGCGGTCCTGAAATGCAGGGCTCCAGGTGGCTGCAGCCAGGAGGACCCGGCAGCAGTGTGTGCGCCTGCCGCCAGGTCCTGCTTCTTCCTGGTGCCCAGCACCAGCTGCCACCACTCATCCTTGGCCGAGTCGCCTCCCTCTGTCCCTGCCCCACCACGAACTGGCCCACACCTGTAGCACGACCTCACAGCTTACACCAGATCCCCCTCCCTGCCTGGCCTCTCACGGTCCCATCCCACATAGGGAGGTTTGGGGTGGGGGGGGGTGATGACCCAGCCTGTGACAGCTGCCCAGCCCTCCCTATGTGGCCCACGGGCCCAAATAATTGCCAACCCCTGCCTTAGTTATGGAGTATGGTGTGCCTGTATTGTGGATTGTCTTGTAGTATAGATAGAATTACTGGGATAGCTTGAGTACTGCAGGATGTCTACCAGTTACAGCATCTAGAGCCGCACGGGCTGATTCACCCTGCTTCTCCGCAGGGTAAGGGAGCCTGCATGGAGCTTTGTGCGGCTGTGAAGGACTGCAGCTAGTTCAGGTACTCTACACGGCCCTGCAGCCTGTAGTATAAAACTACCCTGACAAACTGAGGATGGGTTGATATTATTTCCTTCTAGAAAAAAAGTAAACTCTATTATTTTGTGTTTGCCTGTGTTTTTTGCCCTGACAGAAAAAGTATTGGTCTTGAGGCCTTCCTTGAATGCTAAAAAAAAGGAAGCAAACTTTATGTATAGTGTTTTTACATAAAAGCTTCAGGATGGGTTTCCCCCTCTTGTTTTTGGCCATTGCCTGGGCCAGTTGTACACAGCTGTATAGAGAACTTTCTAAAATTATTTCTGTTTACACATACTGAAAACAAAAGCTGTTGATTTCTGGCTCGTGCTGGAGGTGGAAGATTACTACGGGCCAGGAGTGCCCTAGATTCACCTGGGTAGGCTGGAATTCACCACCCAGTCTTGAGAGGGATAATAAAAGCCTGTCCTGTTTGGCAGTCGTAGTCCCACAGTGCTTTATTTTTCCTTTTTTTAGCTCAAATTAAAACCCTTTTCTCACTAGGGTAGCAAAACAAGTAGTCTCCTACACAATCCAGCCCTGTAGCTTCAGAGTACTTGGCTGCAGGTTCTTTCCATGTTCTTTTTCATTTTTATATATAAAATCCTGGTCGTCTTATGGCTACCCCTAAGCTGAGCATCTTCCCCCTCAGGCTTGGCAATTCATGCAGCCTTTCTGAAGTGGATTAGGATCCCTTCTTTCTTGCCAGTGAAGACTTTTAGTTCTCCCATAGTTTAAATGGATGCAGGGCAAACACACTGTCAAAAGGCTGTACCTTTTAGTTTTGAGGAAATTGGGTTTAACACCTCTTTTTGTTACATAAACATTAAATATTTGGGATCACTTATTTGATAAATAAAGGAACTTGTGGTCAGTAGAACGGCCAGGATCTTTAGAGATGGCCCACCTATTTCTATTATGGAATCTCGTCCTTTGGTTAGCAAAACCAAACAGAAGGCGGGGTAGATTTGCACTGTATATAACTAATTATATATAATGTAGCTCATTTCACCAGCTGCAATAAAAAGATGTGCCCAGACCAACGTGTAAGATGGAGAGTGTTTTGAATATTAAGGTAGAAAGGGAGGGTGAAAAGGGGGTGAGGGAGAAGGAAGATGAATGGAGGTGGGGGGCAGTGCTGGAAGAGGCAACAAGCAAAAAATCCATAGCAACAATGGGGTTACAGAAGCTAACAGAGGTAATGGGATAGGAATCCATAGTCCCTGTTTAACCCATACTTACCACAATCCCGTCTGTGGATGATTTTTTGTTCCACAATTTCCTGTTCAAATCCATTCTGAAAGGTTTGCTGCCTCGGCGCGGCTATCCAGAAGTCAGTGATGGAGTTTCCGGGGAAGTTACAGTGGTCTGCCACAGGCCTTTGTGTCTTTCTGCTCTCTCATCTACCATCAATGTACAGTGAAGATACCTCTGGCATAGACACGTGGAAAAAAAAATGTAGAGAAACTTCATCACAACTTGAAGAGCTTCCACTGCCCTTTCAAATTAACTCTGGAATACTCTACCGAGAAAATTCATTATTTACTAGACACTACAGTGAAAGTTTGGGATGGCCTCATTGCCATGACTTTGTATCAGAAAACAACCAGCTGATCTCTACAGCTACCTTCACGCTGCCAGCTTTCATCTTAACCACACCACTAGATCCACTGTCTACAGCCAAGTTCTACATTACACCTGTGTCTGCTATGATCCCACTGACTGGGATGCACACCTTAAGGATTTGGAGCAGGTATTCCTACAACTACAGTGCAATCACAAAATGGAAGCCACTCAAATTAACAGAGCCATACTTGGACTTTGCCATGGGCCTGCTACAATACCAGCTCAGAGAGAAGGGCAACAAATCCCTCTGGTTGTCATCTACAGCCCCTTGCTGTACATTGAACATTTTGGGCCAGGTGCACCCCCTACAAAGACAGTGTTGGCAGCGTTTGTGGGCAGTCGCCGGTCGCCACCCTGCCACTGACACCACTGGCAGTGTCTGCAGGTGGTCCATGACCCTCCCCCCCCATGGCCCCACTGCTGGTGGTGGCTGCAGGTGGTCGCCAACTGTTGGTCGGTGCTTCCCACCCCCCATACCCTCCCACTGCCGACAGTGCTGTGGGAGCTCCCCTGCTTGCTGCCGTTGTGCCCCCCCAGCTGCCAGGGGCACAAGTCGTTCATGCTTTGGACATACCATCAATGATCTCCAGCCTTTCCAGGAAAAGGATGACTGTCTCAAGGTAGCCATGGGGCATCCTATCTTGGCTTACAGGCAGCTTTCCTCCCCCCCCCCACCTTCCCACTCCCCACTTTGTCCAACCTCAAATGGTGTTTATCAAGCAAGGGGCTACCTAACTCAGTCTGAGCTCAGCACCATACCTTGCAATGGGCTGGGATACCCTGCTGTACCCCAACATCATTACAGACAACATCATCACTGGACCAAATAACACTGATTACCATCCAGACTTTATTTACCTGCACCCCTGCCAACATCGTATATGCTGTCACCTGCTTACCCTCTTGCAGCCTACATTGGACAGACAAGGCAATGTCTACATGAAAGCATGAAGCAATACTGATCTTCCTTGAATTCTAGAAAGCCACAAAGTCAGAAAACTTCTGAAAACTGAGTTGAATGGAAAATTGTGGGACAAGAAATCATCAACAGACTGCATTATGTTAAATGTGGTTTAAACAGAGACTATGGATTCTTATCCCATTACCTGGATTAGCTTTTGTGATGCCTTTTTTTCTTACGGGTTCTTTGCTTGTTGTCTTTCCCAGCCCTGCTCCCCTCCTCCTTCTCTCTCTCCCTTTCTACCTTTGTATTCAGATCACTCAATTTTATGCATTGGTCTGTGCACATCCTTTCACAGTATCTGATTAAATGAGCTCCAGTTTGTGCTATAGACTAACTATTTTAGAGATGATTTATAAGGTGCAAATCTACCCTGCCTTCTGCTTCATTTCACACCAACACAGCTAACTATGTGTTTAGTAAAGCCAAGTCAACTTATTATATGAAAATGCATGCTTTCATATTTGTATGTCCTAATATTTTTGATAAATAATATGATTTTATATTATCTCAGATTATTTCATTTTTTTCCCAGTGGTACCAGAAGCATTACAGCAATTTTTAAATTGCTTAGATTATTAGGTTCATTTGGGTTATTCAGTTTTTTTTCCTGGTGACCATTTTTTTTTAATCCCCCAGAAAAACTTGCCGATCTAGTTTTTCCTGGTTGTGAACTGTTCATTCAGCCAAGGCCAATTCCTGTTAGGTTGACAACCCGTGTTTACTGATCACATGGGAAACAGAATAATCTCTTCAATAGCTAAGAAGAAATACGGGGATACTTTAGATCCAGTTGTCTTAGAAGCATTGAGGCTCCCTGAGCTGTCTAAACCATTGCTTTGTAATTTAGTGAACGTTGTTAATAACATTATGAAGGCAGATGGTCCATATCATATACATAAGAAAGAGATTTTTGTGACAAGACACTTAATTCTGAATTGGTTGATTGCTTGTTTTTGTTTCTGGAAGTGTACACTTAAATTTTTTTTTAAATTTCAGCTCTTACAGATTTGTTTAAATATGTTTCAGGCTTCTCATGAATTAATATACAGGCTAGGTTGTACTTGTAAGCAGATTGTTAGTGAAAAGCTAGAAAATGGTGGCTTGTTTTACAGTGATCTGATCTTTTAACTTATAAGTATAACAGTATAAAATGTTTGTGTAGAAATGATGTTGCATGAAAAAAATAAACTATAATCTTTAACCGCTTTTGGGACCAATAATATATAAAACTGGACTAATTTACATTACTCTCCGAAAGGCCCATTCACATTTACTGACTTTTGCAAGTGGGCACATACAGCGTGTGAAACAAACCTTTGTTTGTATGAAGCCTAAATATAATAGGGTAGCAGCCCAAAATAAGGTTAGTAAACTGGCCAGTCGCTTCTCCAGCTGTGGACACTAAACTATACCAAGGGTCATCATGTGGTAAGTTGAAACGTGTATTTACAGTATGTCGGCTACTCTAACTATCTGTGTGCTTGCACTTACTTTCTGGTAAATGCAAGGTATTTTCTCTGACTGCCTTTGCAAGACAAAGGACCTTGCATGTATTACCGCGTGGTAAAAACATGTGCATGGGCAGTTTCTGTTGTACTGGGCCCCATTTATAAGAATCAGTGGCCAGTCCCGACCCAGCGCCTCTCACTCTCGACCCGCTGCGCCCGGGCCCCAAGCCCCCCAGTATGTGGGGCAGGGGTGTGTGTGTGGGGGGCGTGGGGAGGCCCCAAACAGCCCCTCGCCAGCTGGAACTCTGCCAGCCTGCAAGGGAAGTGCCATGGTTTCCCATGTTTTTCTCCTTTAAAGGAGAATCCATTTTTAAAGTTTGTTCGTGACCCTTTCAAATATTCTTGCAACCCACTTTTGGGTTGTGACCTACAGGTTGAGAGACACTGCTCTAGAGAGAGAGGGAGAATTGCAGGATACCATTGAGAGAGACACTCAGGCATAGGCAGAGGGAGGAGCAGCCCAAGGAAGTAATAGGGGTTCTTAAGGAGTGGATCATAGCTGCCTAACGGCGAATCGCTAGCTGGAACGCAGCGGAGAGGGTGGGTCTAGGATCTGTGGCTTCCTCTCTCAAGAGAGGAATTGTGGGCTTTATAATGAAATGATGAGAACTAGATGCCTGGTGTAAAGCCCACGAGATCTTGTGCTTTGGTTAGATTTGGGATGGCTGAAACCCTGGTGACCCAGGCAGAGAAGAGAGGGGTAGGGGTAGAAATATGGTGGTGCTTAGATCACTGACTGGGCCTTGGTATCAAATGAAGACAAGGGAACTGGGGTTCAAGTGTGTGTGTAAAATCCATTCATACTCTAACCCTGGCTCCATGGCATGGATTTATCCTGTAGCTGTAGTTTCACCCTATCCTGGAACATTGTTCAGAGTCCCACTTTGACATTGTTATTGGACATTTAAGCCATTGTAATAGCACAGTTTTAGATCCCATTGCTGCTTTGCTAACCCACACTGAATGTGTATTGACCAATGGGTGGTGTTGAGGCCCACGACAGTGCTGTAGCCTCAGTGACAGGGTAAAAGGATGCTGCACCAGGATGAACTTTAAAACAATTTTCATTTTTACAGTTGTATCTTTTATTTGACTCCCACATGTTGCATCAGGAAATGAAATGTTCTATGACAATGGAGCGCAACCTTTTAGAGTGGCACGCTGGCTGTGTGCGCCCCAGCTGCACTGTGCACCTTCCCATAGGGGAAGGAGGTGGCTGCCAATTTTGGGGTCAGGGGAGAGGCAGTGGGAGAAGAAGGGAGTTTACCTCCAGGCTGTGGAGGGGCTGAATGGTATGGTGTGGAACAGGGAAGAGGAGGGGATGTGCAAGGCTGTTTGCTGCTGATTCCATGTGCTGCAGCCAAATTTAGTGGATTCAGCCTACAAGTTCAGCACCACTGTTCTCTGTAAACAGGAAAGACTAGTAATGAGACATTAGTAGAATTTTTGGGGGCTTTTGCCTAAAACTGGGGAGTGCCATTATTTTCATATGTTAAGCATATGTGTGCACAGGTTAATGTTGCTGAAATATCTGCTGATGGACTTGATGCTTTCTGAGTTTTGTAGGTGGGCTGCAGAATGCATGAGTTTGAGGTTATCACTTTGAGTGTAAAGCCCTCAGTTTCTTGGATATGATTAGCATATATGTTTTTTGTTGGGTAAATGTTGCTTTAACCTGTGCATTGCATTTGTACATTTGGTGTTTCTGATGTTAGTTGTATTAATTCATCAAAAGTGTACTTGGATAACATGCTTTCCTGAGAGGCATTTTCTGGTTTAACATGTGGAAACAATAAATGTAGATTTTCTTGCCAGGTTTCTTCCACACTTATTTCTCTGGGAGGGTTTCAGTGATCTTATTGTTCCTTTGCACAGTTAGTAAGCAGCTGGCTTCCCCAGTTAGACTTCACTGGGAAGCAGATGTAATTGTTGTAGTCACTGGTGATACTTGCATTGACTTCAGTCGGATTAAGACCTCAACCAAAGACTTATGTTGCAGCCAGGGTATAGCCTATGGCCAGATGTGTGTGTATTGTCATAGGATCATTGGAAAGTTGGGCTGTGTAAGTGGGTTACCTAGCATACAGGGTTCTGCAGGAGCTTGTGTTCCCTGCAGAGCTCCTCAGCCAGTCCTTCCAAGTAACTCTGTCTTTAGGAAACAAACAAGCCAACAGATGCATGGATGAAATAAAAACCCTTCTGCTCTGTCCTGGGCATTTGAGGAGGAGCCCTTTGGCTCTGGTACCCAGCACAGCAGCCCAACCCCCTTCTTAAAACAAGCAGTCAGATTCACAACTTGCTTCCTCTTCCCTGGCTTACCCTTCTGGGAGCTTTTTAAAGCTCTTAGCAGGATACTCCTTACCTATGTAAGTGCCTTGCAGCTGGGCTTTCTCAGCAGGGCTGACCGGTGCTCCTTAAAGGATCAGACCACCCTGTTCAGGCAGGAAGGGACCTCACGAGGTCATCTAGTTCAGCCTCCTACTTGAGGCAGGATTATCCTTGTCAGTGATGTCCACCAAACACAAAGTTGATCATCTTCCATATGGGAGTGTATCTGCTAGCAGCTAATTAGGTAAAGTGGAAGTTGAAGATTAACGGTAGCTTTTGAGTATTCATGGATAGTTTTATATTTATGAGTGCGTAGTGCTTGGAAACCACAGTTCAGTCTGGTCGGTGTTCGTTTAGTTCAGGGGTGCTCAACCCTTGGCCTGCGGACCAGATGCAGCCCACTGATCTGTGTCATTTTGTCCATAAGGATTCTCCTGGGTCCAGATCTTTGGTGATGAGGGAGCAGTGGCCACTCCCCTGCTGCCACATTTACCGACCCATGGGGAATCCCACAGGCTGAATAGCTTGACCCTGCGCTAGATGGGGAGCAGAGGGACAAGTCACAGAACGGGGCTGATCGAGGCATATAGGGGCCAGCTGAGACTGTGCAGAGCCTGATCCTAGTGCATGGAGCAGCTCTACACCACTCGTTCGGCCTGCAGGGCCAAAAGATTGAGGCCCACTGATTTAGATGATTGTCTTAGCCCAGCATATGTCTGCAGTGAGATCCCAGTGTTGGCAAATTTGTTATCGGTAATTGTGGCAAAGACTTGGTATGATTTTGATTTGTTTAGGTTTGGGAAATTTCATCTTCCTATTTCGTTAAAGGGCAAGGTATTGATCTGTTATTGATACCTAAATTTATCGCCATACCGGTTCACAAGGCTAATGGCACCAGCTCTGTTGTCCGATACGCAACTGACATTCCATTATCAGTAACTGATTTATCTTTATTTTGCAGTGTAAAACCTGTGTGCGTAAGGATGAGATCTTTGGCTGTGTAACAATAATGAGTTAACATTGGATATATCCACGTCTATGCAGCTTCCAGGTGTCCAGTAATAACTTAGTTCATTTCCATGAATTAAATTTATTGGAATTCTTAAATAAATAATTAGCACCAAAAATAAAGAAATAATAATTCTTTCATAAATAAAAATAGTACAGTTGTTTTAGTAAATTCTTTATTTAGAGTAGTAAAGGGGACCCAGTGGCACAGTTGCTGACTTGGAGTAGAAACAGCTTACAATGAACTTCAGAGCTGCCAAGGTATAATGATTACCACAAAATTATTTGCACAGTAAGACCTATAAATTCTTCTAGACAAAACTGTAGTGGTTGATGCATGTACAGACATGTACAGGTAGATACATTTTGTCTCGGGGATTTGCAGCATCTGCTGAATTGATCAAAGATAGAGATGATATGAAAGAGATTCCCATGCTCATCAGGTAATTTTTGGATTTGTAAATGATAGTTCTGTAGAAAAATAAAAGTATTCAGAAATTGGGTCAAAGCTCTGTTTTGAGGTGGTAGTGAAAATAGATGTAAAGTATAATGCAGTATCACACAAGATATACTGTATTTACGCAAATACAAGGCAAAGATTTTCCCTCCAATTGGCATGGGGGAAAAAACCTTTTGTCTTACAATCACATGCAAGGAAGTCTCGCTAAATACGTTTTCTGTCATTAAACTGCTGCCAAAAACAGCATGTGCTCAGTAGTGGAAACCAACTGTGAACTTGATTAAATGTAGTCAACACTGAGCATGACTATAAAAAAAAAAAAGCAAAAACAAAAAATCAACAAACCATGGCCTACATTGGGCAAACATGCTGATGGGCGCCTATCACCAGGATAGGTTAGTGCAGCCCATTTGAATGAGGTATAGTGCCCATTAAGTACAGTTCCCTTTACCATTGACTCTTCTCCACATCATGATGAGCCACATTACTGCATACGGTTAACCCAGAATCCCTCTCTCCTCTCTCAGCCTGGCACGTACGATTAGTGTGGCCGCACTGTTTGTGAGGTGAAGTCGGACCAGGTTGCTCTGGTCTCATCTGCACATAAATTTTTGGAGCACCCCTGGACTTGTGACAAGAACACGTGGTTCCAGTCATGAGTGGGGCTAATTACCACATGGGTCCTTTGTCGGGGATGTCTGCAGTACATTCACGCACGCTGAGCAGTGCTGAGCTCTGGGTCACCATGGATTGAAATGCCGTGGTGACTATGGTTGGGCCCAGCCCTGTGAACTATATGATAAATCACAAGACTTTGGCTCTGGACTAACATCATGCATAGTTTGTGCTACACATAAATAGGTGCCAAAGTGCTGCTCACAGGTATGTGTTCATGGCATACCTGTGCTGAAACCTGCCGCAGTTGCAATAAAAAGTAACATGAATCGATTCTGGAGAAACTGAGTGCATGGGTGTTATTTGCAAATTGCTACAGCCATGTTTAATTTCTGATTAGTTTTCAAATTTTCTCATCGCTTCCATGTGCTCAGGGAGAGCAGGGTCTCACAGTAATGATAGGGGGAAGGGGCTGCCAGGGAAAAAGAAATTGGGAAGAAACAAGGGAGCAAAGGGGCTACCTGACACCCCCCCCCCGATTTATTTTCCCTGCTGTAGCAGCGGGAGAAGGACAAATTCAAGCCAAACCTTCAATAATTAGATTCCATACCTGGAAAATTATAACAGACTTTATACATTTTACATATATAGAATCTAATTATTGGGGGGGTTATTTTATAATTGGGGTTATCTTCTATTTGAGTAAATACAGTAGTTGGATCCTCTAATTGAGTCAGAATTTGAATTTTTTTTAGCAAAAGCACTCTAAACATAAAGATACTAGATGGCAACTACATCTAATTGCAAGCAAGCATTAGTAGTAGAGTCTCTTGTCTGTAGGTAGTTTTAAAACCTGTCATTTGAGCAGCTTCATTGGGCGAGAGTAGAGGAGATGCATGCTACTTTTAGAGCAGGGGTTCTTAACCTGGGGTTCACGGACCCCCAAGGGGTCTGTGGATAGATTTCAGGGGGTCTGTGATCTTGGATGGGGAAAAAAATTACATCTTTATTTTCACTAACCGCTAACTGAAATTTAGCACTTCCTTCAACTATGAATGTAGGCAACAAACCACAGTAGTATTAGCAGTACCTGTGACTTTGTCACCAATAGAAATCACAGATATTTTCATATTACATTACAGTTGTTGTAGATATCTCGAAATATCGTTTACTCTCATCACTATTTCAAAATTACGGTAGTTATTAGACCCGCCGCTAGATCGCACGTGATCACAGTCTTCCTGTCTACAGACTCTCATTATTCTGAGAAGGGGTCCATAGGCTTTACCAGACTGCCAAAGGGGTCCATGGCACAAAGAAGGTTAAGAACCCCTGTTTTAGAGGAACAGTGGATGTCTTAGAAATATAATACAGAAAGAACAAATGACACCTACAAGGAAAATTAACTGGGCAAGTTGATAGGAAAATATAAGAATGTGATGATTGAGAAATACTTCAGTATATGACACTTTTCTATACTGGAGAATAAAACTAGATTGGGAGAAGGTCTCACTGAGTTAATTGTGCAGAAAGTAGTCAAACAACTGTTGAAGAAATACTGTATTATTCAGGGTGATAATTTTCTCAGCATTAGTGAATATGGAAGAAATCAGACAATAATTGCAAGAAGGAAAATGATGTTCTGCAATAGATTTTTTTTTTTTTTGTAATAACCCAGGCTGATTAAGTTGGTAGATTGGCTGACATGAAAAAGGCTGTTTGCTTTACTAATAAATCTGTTCTTCTAAGAGGACTTTTCCCATCACAAGAGATTGGATAGTGTAGTGTGGCCCTTATACATGACCCTGGATGAAGGAACAGCTGGCTGAAGCTGAACAAGGTAAGTCTCACTTGTGGTCAGAGCAAACCATTTGGTAGAGAAGTTTGCAGCCACAGCACAGTCTGTTTTTTATTTTGTTGAATGCAAACAACCACAGTGGAATAATTAAGTCCATAGTTTTGAAGTGCTCATAGATGCCTCGCAAATGCTAAGCTCTCATATAACAGCAACTGTGATGAATCCTTTGTACCTTCTCCTGTTAGCTAGGGAACTCCATTCTGTCTTAGCAAGCAACAGCCACATTTTAGTTTTTCATGCTTTCATCACCTCGTGGCTGGAGTACAGCTATGTTTATATGTGAGGATGCAGCCGTATGTACTCCAACTGGTATGGAGGACTGGAGCATCTTTCTACTCTGGCGTTGACTATGGTGAATGGGCGAAACTATTTTGTGCTCCTTCTACTGGCTTCCCAAAAAATACTGCATCAAGACCATGGTCTCCATCCTTATCCCTAAAATGCTCAATGCCTTAGATTCAGGACATAAGAAAGCAGAATAAATGATGAAGGCCAAGATCAGCAACTTCTGTGGCATGAGGGAAACTACTGCACTAAACAAACCTCAAATGTAACAGAAACAGTGCTTTCTTCAGGACTGGCCCAAGACTCAAATGAACTCCATCAGAGACGTAACTTCAGCCATTCTCTGACATACAGCAACTTCTTTCTGTGTGTTTATCAGCAATTCCCAAAACTATAAGATCTTTGGGAGGAACAACTGTTTCTTTGTCATTGAATATGCTTCTTCCCCTAGGGCAAAGAAGAAAGAACAGGCTTGACAGATGTTAGTCATGTTACTTAAGGCACTTACGGGGGGTATTCAGGTACTGTGGTAGTATGTGGTAGACAAGGCTGTTGGTAATTCAAATTTGGTCAAAGGAATACGTGATAAAGGAATATCATGTCTATATTGTATATGTAGATTCCATGTAATGAATCTACCTGTGCTGAAACGTGCAGCAGTTGCAATAAAAGGTAACATGAATCAGTTCTGGAGAATCTGAATACCATATAAATGAATTTACCCCACACAACTTTTTGCAATAGCATGGTGAATTTGCATGATTTAACTTTTCCCCCTGCTACCACACTAGGATATTGAGAATTTGAAAAATTTTACATTCTGATAGGATAAAACAGTTCAGATTTTTACCTACGCTATTGAACAGCTTATAAGAGGGGAAATACCTCTTCCTTAAATCTGTCAGAATAAACTTTTGCATGGTTTGCAGCCAGTACTGCCAGCAGATGCACATTCTTGGTTTGCATAGCGTAGTTATCTTGGATATGCTTTCCGGGCTAGCCAACCACTTCAAGATTTTTCATTGAACTTCTATTTTTGGGCTGATAGTCATTCAAGCAGAAGGGCTGTCTACTAGAACTGGGCACATGTACTGTGGAGCCAGCTACAGCACAGAATTTGGAGCTGGATTTACTAGACCCTAGATGGAGGTTTGTAACCCCTACTCCAATACTTTGGTTTATTTGGTGGCCACAAAGCCTTCTGGCCCTCTAAACAGTGCCTGGACAGCTTATTATATGTTAGCTCAACCATAACAGCTTCATCATATTAAGCAAAAGATCAATGAGGGCATCTAAACTTGGCAAACCAGGGGCATGTTGGCAGCTTTCCACTAGCCTGGAGGTAGCAATTAATCTCTCTGTTGCTTTCCATTAACACACTTCTTTGAACCATGTGCTCTTGGTAAAGTATAAATACATAGTGAAATTTAACTATGGCTCTTTAGTGGCTTCTGACAAATGAGCTGGTGGTTTTAGTCCAGTTCCAAGTGGATAGATGTTCACCATACAACAGTCACCAGCACAGTTATTGCTGTCATGGACAAGTCTCAGCGGACTAAGCATGGACAGAGGAAAATCTTTGCAACTCTAAATAGGACTGCTATGTATCAGAATTGAGGCACGTTGGCAAATGCAGGAAAATAAAACTGTTGCTGCTTGTGCCCTGTTATGGGGGCTGCTATCTGCTAGTCCAGTGGTTCTCATCCTTTTTTGTATCTGGACCCATCTGTAAATATCCGTGTCCAGTCCTGACCCAGTGCTGCTCACTCCTGACCCGCTGCCCCCATCCCCAGGTCCCAGCCCCTAGTGTGTGGGACGGTGGGGATGTTTGGGGCAAGGGAGGGCCCCAATCAGCCCTTTGCAGGCTGAAAGTGTGCCGGCCTGCAAGGGAAAACCTGTTTCCTACGTTTTCCTACTTTTAAGGGAGAATCCATTTTTAAAGTTTATTGCCCCATTTTGTAAGTTTGTTCATGACACTTTCATACATTCTTGTGACCCACTTTTGGGTTCATGATCCACAGGTTGAGAAACACTGTTCTAGTAAATAGAGGATTTTGGATTAAAATGAGCTAAACAATACTGACCATTTATGGGAAAAAAAAATTCTTATTTACTTTTTGGATTTTTATTGCTTTTATGAGAGGACCAAGAGTGGGCTAGGTTCTTCTTACAGTGATATCCACGCATACCATTTGGAGGGACTGAACTCAGTAGGGAAGTGTGGGTCTACAGTACTGCCACCGCCTTGGCGCCCATCTCATACCTGCAAAGTAATATTTTGTGGGAAATGAGGCAGTTCATAGAGTTCATAGAGTTTCAGTAAGTTTTGGGGAGAGACTCAGTCCTGTAACTTTCTGGGTATCCTTGCCATATTCACAACTTAAGCTTAAGACAGAAACCACAAGTTGCTCAGAGAATGCGTTTTGCTCAGGAGGATAAACTTTCTAATTGAAGCCGTGGGGTTCAGCACTGATGATCAGCAGAGGCAGTGACAATGGCAGAACTTGTTTTAGGCTGCGCCTCTAGCTAACCACAGATATCGAGAAAACTAGGAGCAGTCTGTCAGTGCTGCAGTTTCAGACTTCCTTTTATGTGCAGGCAGGAGAAAGGGAGTTTAGCCCGTAGTTTATATATCTGTGAAAGTAATGCTGGTGCCAGTTGAACCCTACTTTTTTGGACCCCTGTGCCTAAATTCTGTTCTGCCTGTATAATGATTAAATATAAAGAGTAGGATTTGATAAACAGCCTTGAAAAAATAGCTTGTTATAAACAAGTGATTATTGCCTCCATAAGGCATTCATAGTATTGACAACTCTTGTGTTCTGCTTTTTTTTTTGCTTTTTTTTTCTGTCACCAATAGAATTGTTTCCTAAGTTCCAGTTGCTGGGCCAGGTAGTTAAGTCAGGCAAAATGGTTGATAAAAGTGATTTGTAGAGAGAGATGTTTGTTCTACAGAACACTTGTAACTGGTGGTGATGCTCAAAAGAGGAAAAACCTACCTGTGCTTTCAGTCTCTTAAATTTCACAAGCCTGGTAGTTGGCAAAATACCATTTCACATGCAAATTGAGCACCTTTGATTTGGACACTATTGAGAGAGAAATGGTGCCATTTTAGTCACTTTTTCAGAATAAAACTGCACTTGGGTTGTTCAGAAATGGTTTCAATGCTTTTATATAGTGCTTTATAATTTGCATAATTCTGTATTTGTCTAAACTTACTTAAATGTATATTAATATTTTAGCTTTTCAGTGGAAATGTATAATTTTCCCCCTGTCACTTGGGGTGGGGATCCGGCCTCACCCCTGCCCAAGCAGGCAAGGGGTGTGGGAGCTGGGTTTTGCTCTGCTGCAGCATCCACCGTAGCCTTCAGCTGGGGGTAGGGGGCTGCAGACCCGGGTCCCTGGCCCTGCAGCCCTGGCAGCTGAGTGCCCCTGTGGCAGGGCTGGGGTCTGTGCAGGGAGCGAGATCCTGCAGCCTGTGCTGTTCCTGCCACTGCAGTGCCCCTCCATGTGGTGCCTCTTTCCCGACCCAGGCCCGGTTCCCGGTGCCACTGCAGCGCCCACCAGGAGATGTAGCGCAGGGGCCAAGGGGCTCTGGGTCTGTGCGGCAGCACCGGGGGGCACTTCTGGCTGGGCAACTGAAGCAGGCGCGAAATGGGGGCCATACGGTAGCTGTAGGGAGTCATGGTGATGCTCTGGAGCCGAAGAGTGACTGCATGCTCTGGAAGAGCTGGAGTGAATGGGCGGGGCCTGGAGCTGGTGGTGGGGCATGTGTGCAGGCCAGTGGGGCCTTCGATCCTGAGGGCGGGGATTCTCTGTGGGAGTGGGCGGGGCCTGGAGCTCCTGTTCCCACCTGGCAGACACCCTTTGACCCTAGCTGACTTCCTGCCTTTGGGCAGGGTGCTGGATGTAATGATCTTTTGAGGTCCCTTCTAGCCCTATTGTCTGTGAAATCCCAGGAGCAGATGCTTGCATTACAAAACCATCCATGAAAAAGATCGCATGGCTGACAAGAACCAGTATTATAGAAGGGTTTGAGTTATTTGTCTCAAGGAAAACAGGTATTTAACGAGAACTGGACATTCCAGCAGGACACAGGATTGTAGATGCATCAGTAAAAGGGTTGATCAAACATTTGGAAAGTTTATTTTAATTAATCTGGTGACATATTGGGCAGAGAATAGTGTTGGTCGTTGGGGAAAGTATCTGAGTGGAGAGTTCTGGTGTGTAGAAGTTAGCAAGTCCTGATGGTTTAAGTGAGATAAAAAATTGGCTTGTTTTCTTTTTGGCTACATTGTTTCACATGCGGTTTGAATTCAAGTCAGGTCAACCCCATCCCCCCCAAAATTTAACAATTTGTCACTTAAAATTGCTAAGGTAGAAGATAATCATCTTTACTGCACATGTGGTACTTCTTCATAGCTAATGAGTAACAGAAATGCCCAGTTATGGTTACCCTTATAACATAGTGATGATGAATTTTATAGTAATTGGGATAATCTGATAATGCTAATTTGGGGGGAAGTGTAGCATGAGTAGACAGTTTTTACAGCCTATTTACTGTTCATTCTAGTCCAAGACTTATGTTGTCACAAGTCTGTGGTGGGCTTATAATGTGGAAAAAGGCAAGTGTCATTGTAACTCAAGTCACGTCCCACCCCATGGTTCCCACTCTGGTCACACCTGAGTCCAGTGATTAGGCAGAATAGATAACTCTGCAATAGGGCTGTGCAAAACAGCTGTGTTTCGATTTGGTTTCAGATTTGGCCATTTCAGAGGAAGCTGATTTGTTTTGGCATTTTGGATCGCTAT
The DNA here is from genome assembly GCF_001723895.1 of Crocodylus porosus. Taxonomy (NCBI): domain Eukaryota; kingdom Metazoa; phylum Chordata; order Crocodylia; family Crocodylidae; genus Crocodylus; species Crocodylus porosus. The sequence continues at coordinate 105,631,570 of NW_017728947.1, forward strand.
TCTGTTTCGTTTTGGCTGAATCTGTTTTGAAGATTCTCCCTGCGAATCTGTTTCGAACAGGCTGCAAGGGAAGCTTTGCACAGCCCTACCCAGCTGGGTGGGACTTGGGGCCCCAGCGGGGAGCAGGATGGGGCCATGGGTGGCTCTTCTGGGGTAGGGCCGCTGCCCTCCATGCAGGCAAGGAGATCTCCACGTGGATTTCTGATCCTTGTCATGCCAGGTTGCAAGGCAGAGAAGCAGCACAGAGCAGCAAGCAAGCCTGCTGGTTCCTGCCGTTCAACTTGGCTCCGCAGGGAGCAGAGATCTGTGCCAGTGGTCTCCTTGCCGCTGCTGCCCACCCCACGCCGGCCCAGTGACATGGGGCGGTGCAGGGCACGCAACAGTTGCAAGGAGACCTCAGCACGGATCTCTGCTCCCTGCGGAGCCAGGTCACACGGCAGGGACCAGCACAGCCCTGCCACGTGACTGGGCTCCACAGGGAGCAGAGATCTGAGCTGGGGTCTCCTTGCCACCACTGCCTGCCCCTTGCAGCACTGGATCTCTGCTCCCTGCGGAGCCAAGTTGCACGGCAGGGACTAGCTCTGCTTTGCTGTGTGACCTGACTCTGCTGGGAGCAGAGATCTGCATTGGGGTCTCTTTCCCATTGCTGCCTGCTCTGTTCAGCCCTGCATCTCCAGGGCTGCGCAGGGTGGCCAGCGGCAGTGGGGAGACCCCGTGTTCCCTGCAGAGCCAAGTCGCACACCAGGGCAGCAGCCTACAGCTGGTTCCTGCAAGCCCAGCTCTGAAATTTTCCAAAACGTTTCTGAAATGTTTTGGATGCCTTGTTTGGTTTCAGAGAAGTTTCTGAGCCTTCTGTTTCGATTTGGGTTCGGTGTTTTTCGGGTGCTGAAATGGCCCGAAACGCTTCTGAAATGAAACAGCTGCTGAAATTTTTCAGAGTCCTGCTCCACAGTGCTGCAGGCATGTCGTAGCACCACTTTCAGGCTCTCTGGTGCTGAGAGCTGTGTTGAGGCACACGTTCAAGATCCCTTTGAGAGATCCACTGCTCTGAACTGCCAGGTGTGGTGGAGCAGGAGTGAACAGGCAGGGTTTGTTTCTCAGCAGTGGTCCTGGGTGCTCAGCACAGAATTTGTATCGGCGTGATTACACTGTCGTCTGTGATCTTATGAAAGGCTTGAAGCCAGCTTTCCTGAGGTGAACAGCTAGTACACATATTTTTTTGTTCAACTTAATCCTTAAGTAAATATTTAAGTCATTAATAAAATTTGTTGTTTTTATTACAGTGACTGTATTGTATAACAATGAAGGTGCTGTGCTGCATGTGCTTTGTAAAGCACTGCTGTGTCCACATTAATGTTGTCGTATCTTGATGGCTTTATGGGGGTGGGGGGGAAAGAGTAGCTAAGGGTAATGAGGATGTCCAGCAGGAATATGCAGACTTTGGCTAGGATTACTTGGAGAAAAACTGAAATTATTAACTCTTTAGAATTGCTTTTCTAAGAATGCTAATGAGACCTGTTGATAAATTTGTCCATACACTTCTGTTAGATTGTTTTTTTCTTAAAACCTTTATTTTTGTTACAGCTGGATTATGAATAACTTCAACCCAATTAGTTCAGTGTGAACATATGCTAGTAAATCAAGATGGCTGATAAGTAACTTTATTTTTATACATCTTGAAGAGCAAAAGAGGAAACAGTCAAACTTGTAGCCCTTAAATTAATTTTGTTGCAAGAAAAGTCTTTGTCTTGGAAATGTCAAGATGACTATTTCTGCTGTAACTCACAAAAGTGATTATTTTTATTAAAACTATAACTTCTGATGTGCCTTCAGCTTAAGTAAAGCATATGATGTGCTGGTTGTATCGTGCATTCCTACTTTTATGTGCTGGTTTATAAAGATTGTTTTACATTCATCTGTTATCATAGTCATCTTACTTTCTGGGGTAATTTAATGTTAATAATTGAAAATAAGAAAGCATTGTAGTATTCAGTACAACTTTTAGGGGTTAAAAGTGTCACAAAGCTTTTTTTCTTCTTTAAAAAAAATAAACTAAATTTCCATGCAAACAGTGGGACTTCTGTCTGTTGGGCATCAGTTAAACTAATTTTTGTTCTCTGCCTTAGTTCGTATTTATGGAGATTGCAGAATATTCTTCGTGCAGCATAACTGCTGTAATTCATTTAAACTGAGCCTTTTAGAGAACTGGCTACCTGTTCTGTTACTGTCTGTAAGCCTGAAACAATTGCGGCCTCCAACCCAAAAGCAGATGAATGTCACTGCTCAGCCCAGAAATACATGCAGGGTGCATGTAGTTCATGAAGTCATGTGCAGCAGAGCTTTCTGAAGGTTTTTGTATCCATTTGTGGAAGACAAGCAAAAAGGCCAGAAAGCATGTGAAAGAAACAGGCACAGAAAAGTTAAGGAAACAGTCTAAACAAGTGCTGGGCCTGTGGCCCTGAGACTAGCTGAATGAGAGCTGGAAGAGGCCTGGAACTGTGTGCAGATGTTGCATTCACACTTGATTGATTCCTGATGCCTTCATGGACATACGACTCGGTGCACTACACGTAAAAATATGGGCTTGCCTCAAAGGAAAATGTAGCCAATTTTTTCTAATGGAATCAACCTGCAGTAACCATTTTTCTGGCTCACCACTTTGGTCAAACTGTGGTGATCTTTATCCCCCCCAAACACACACACACACACCTTGATAGAGACTCTAGAGGAAGGGTGGGCAATTTGGGCATGGGGGTGCGTCACAGAGTTTTGATGAGATGTCGTGGGCTGGGTCAGCATCCTCTCCCCGCATCCCCTCGCCACTGCAACAACTCACCAAAACTTCCTATGTGGGACAGGGCTGCAGGAGGGCAGGGTGTGTTGTGGGGTGGTGACAGCACAAGGCCGGGCCCTGGGGTAGAGCCACAATCCCTGCACACTCCTGCCCTATGGGGGGGTGCTGACATATGTGTGGGGGGCAACTTGATGCTAGGTCCCAGGGGTCAACTGGAGATGAGGGTAGGGAGGAGGCTGCAAGGGGAGTGTGCAGCAAAGCCCATCTGGGTTTCGTGATCCACAGATGCCCCCACGGCACTCCACATGGGGCCAAGTCCTGCCTGGGGCAGCCCATGCCATGCTCCAGCCCATGTCTGCTGCTTACTGGCGGGGCTGCAGCTGCCAAGGTGCTGCTCAGCCCCCTTCACCTCCAGCTGCAGCTCCTACTGCGCTGCTCTGGGTTTGGAGGAAGCCACTTCAGCTGAGCAGCTCCAGTCCTGGCACACATGGCTCTGCCTGCAGCTTCTTTCTACCCACTCGGCCCTGTGCGCCAGGGCAGGTGGAAGGGAGCCAGGAGCTGGAGCCCCATGTGCTGGGGCAAGAGCCACCTGGCTGAAGCTCCCAGCTGCCTTCCACCCAATGGCCTCCTGTGCCAAGTCCGGAGCTGGAGCCCTGCCCACTGGGGCAGGAACTTCCCAGGCGAAGCTTCCTCCCCGCCTGGGGCGGCGCAACAGGAGCAGAAGGAGCCACCGCTGGAGGTGAGGGGACTTGAGCAGCACCTGGGCACGTGTACCAAGAGCAGCTCTGCTGGAAGCTGAACACATTGGCCCGGACTGGGAATGATGGGTGTGGGCTTGAGTGTGGCTTGGGCTGCCCCTGGGCGACGTTTGGCCCCATGTGGAGCACTGCGGGGCCAGCCTCAGGCCAGATCCCATCACTTGGCAGGCACCCCACCACAGGCTGGATCCAGTCAATTGGTGGGCTGGATCTGGCCTGCGGGCCATATTTTGTCCACCACTGCTCTAGAGATTTAACTTGGCTCTAGAGGAATTTGTTCTGGTTTTGGTTGTTAAATGTTATTTGTTGTATCCGTTTCTTGTCTATACCTTCCCCTTTGGGGGGATTTTTCTGATTTCTTTGTTGTGGTATAGGAATTAAAACCAGCTAGCTGTAGTGGTTCTAAGCTCTCCCTTTGATCTCATTATGATGCGATTATTACACATATGTAGTAAAGTCATCCGCTGCATTGACTGTAATAGCCATTCTTCCAAAGTGTGTCACTATGCATGTCAGCATACCTCAAGTAAACACCATGCACTTATAACTAGAAATAGGTAATGCGGTTTGTGCCGTGGAAACAATAATGTGATCATCCTTTATTTGTGGTAGGGTTTTCTTTCTAGTGGCTGTGATGGAAACAGTAAACCGGATTTGCAGATACATTGGTAGAGAGAGGCTGCCTGTAACATCAGCTCTAAAGATAAAGTGACTTGAATATCAATTTATATTGCCAATTCCCACTATTCTGATTCAGTTTTGATTATGTAAGTTACACTCAAGATTTCAGTCTGTGAAGAGAGGTTCAGAGATCCTCTATGTAATCTCTTTATCTCTAAGGTATAGAATGAGGAAAAGATGCTTGAAAGCTTTCAAAATAGTTGACGCAAGAGAACATAGAAGATTGATTTGTCATTTTTTGTGCCTCCCTTTCCTCTCGTGCTGAGCATATCCTGCTTCCCTGCGTCCCTCGTTACCTTTATCTTAAGTGAGGAGAGCACAGATTCACTCTTTGGGGGGGCAAATCATAGACCCCGTTCCACCGTTTTTAAACCAGTCTATGTGTGCTGAGCCTGTCTTCTGTTACAGGTCTAGACCGGTTTTGTATGCTGAACTTTTCTGTTCTGTTATGGTTATAGACCAGTATCTGATCACTTATACCAGTAAAAGTGTAATTTTTGTACCTGGTCAAGCAGTCTTTCAGTTGTCGGCAACTGGAAAAACATGGGTTTTAAGTGTCATTCCATTCCTCATGTAACCCCAGAATAAATTTAAAAACTGCATTACATTTCATTTTTTCTAAAAGAGTAATCGCTGCTTTAATTCATTGCTTAATTGGTGTTTCTCTTATTAAAGAAGAGATGCATCCAGGAGTTTTCATAACTTGTATATAGAAGAGAGAAGCTTGCAATGGCAGGGTTAGAGTGGTTTGCAGATATGCAGTGAGGCTTACAGGAAATTCCACCTAGGTTCCTGGGAGATTTCTGTTTGAAAAAAATTGCTTTATTTTTTGCCCACAATTTTAATCAACAAAACTTTTGTGTTTTGGTAATTGTAATGCCCTTTAACTACGTTTGATGTGGTTAGGGTTGTAACAAGCATGATTGTAAATTTTAGATAAGCTATATAACTTGCTTCTAAATGAACTTTGATATATATAAATCCAATTAGGACTTTAGAGTTGCTTATTACATTATTATTTTTTAGTTTTACATTTTCATGTCTTTTAATAAGTGTACCTCTGGTGGCCAGATGCAGGGGGGTAGGCCGGGGACCCTACCTGCTTGCCTCTCCTGTGGCTGGGGGGTGAGCTGCAGGGGGCCCTGGTGCTTCCCTGCATGGCAGCAGTGCTCCTTGGAGCTGCCTGGGCAGAGTGCCAGCAGGTGGGTGGTGCCTGGGGTGCCACCCCTTCAGAGGGAAGCACCGGGTTCCTCTGCAGCTCAGGGGCTCTGTGATGCTGTTACAGTATTCGGTCAAAGGATAACTAAAAATCCTGTATTTAAAGAAATACTTTTGCAATAAAAATGTAATAGCAAATGTTTTGCAGGTTTCAGCTAGTTATTTGCATAATACACTGTTTTAGAACGTCCCAGTGCTTACCACAATGCAAAGACAATGTGACAATCAGTGCAACCATAGATCATGTGACTGAGAGTTACTGTTACAGAAATTCTCAAATATTCCCCATATAAGCCTCTTTATTTGGGCGGGGGGGAGAAGAAAGAAAAAAAAGAAGAAAAAAGAAGCAAATTCTGGGCTCCAGTCAACCAACTCCCAATCCTGAAGTTCTCTTTTCTTGGGAAAGGTGATCAAGAAGGTGGTTACATAACTCCAGATCTCATTCATCCCCCTGTCCTTGACCTCATTCAGTCATTCAGTAGGATTGCAGACTGGCAGCTTGTCTGGAAGTGATGTACATGGAAGTTGTTGATTATCATAATGCACTAGCCAGAGGCTAGATCTCTTTACTGCTATTCTTTGATTTGTTATCAGACCCTCATGGGGGGTTGCTGGCACAGCTTTGTAAGTTAGAAAAGGGAAAAGTAATGGCTCTAGGATAGCTTGGATCAGTACTGTCTAATAATTCCCAGGAAATGCTGGTGGGTAGGGACCTACCAAATTTGCAGCAGAAGTGGGCTGGCTCCTTTAATCTTGCAGGTTCTTCCACATCGCCCCCCAGCTGCTGATTGGCAGAGGGGCCTTGCTGCTTGCTTCTTATCGGCAGGAAGACAAAAACTGTGGTTTTAAATGTGGACCATTTTTGCCTCCTGACCGGTCGAGACCAAGCAGTGGAGCTGTTGGGGGGGCAGCCGATCAGAGGGGGGAGGCAATAATGGTGCCATATTTAAAATGGTTGTTTTCACCTTTCCACTGATCTGGAGTGAGCAATGGGGCCCCTCCGCCAATCAGCTTGCATGCGGGGGAGCCGGCAAGATTAGAGGAGCTGCCACACAGCCCATTTCCACCACAAATTTGGCAGGTACCTACTGTTGGGTGGTTCTTCTCTCTGGAGTTTTGTAGGACACCAGTCTCTGTTGCCTCTCCTATGTAGCATCTATGCAAAACCTGCAGGACTAGGATGTGGGTACAAGCTGCAGTATTAGCACAACACTGCTGATGCCTATGTCTGTCTTCTCTGGCTCTGAGACAACTTTTGCAGCGCTCACGAAATGTATGAAAGAATTTTGTGACCTGGAATAAAGCCAGGTGTCTATTGGCCTTGTTCCATGTTAGTTTTAGGAGCCTCCTGGAGCTCTTAGCCCCTGGATTGTCCATACATTAACACATGAAATTAGTTTTAAGGACTCTTTAGGCAGCTTAAAGTTGCACCACCCCAAGCTAGGTTTATCTTTGATCTGTGATACCTGGCTCCTGTCACACTAACATGTAGGCACTCTAGGCTACACATCTGCGTAAACACTCCACCCACCCCCCTCTCTGCCCTGGCTCAGATTGGGCCCATTGCTTCCTCTGCTCCCCTCCAATTGGGCAGCCACCCCCAACCCCATCCCCATGCTCCACCAACTCGGATCGGGCCTGCTTCTGCAGCACCCCATATCCCTGCTTACCCCCTCTAGTCCCTGGGCTTACTTTTGGCTGCTGGCGCTGTCCCAGGGCGCAGGCGTGAAAGGAGAACCAGCTTGCCTGGGTGCTACCGCAGCTCTCTAGGTAGGACTCGGCTCAGGGAAGAGTAGCAGCGGCAGTGGCTGGACAGCATTTGCAGGCAAAAGTAAGCTGCTGATGTTGGGGGGAGCCTTGATGTTGGGGCAGGGAACCCTGAAGGGCTGGGGGGAAGCCTGGAATGGGTGGGGAGGGAAAAGGATTTAGTTTTCAGTCCTCAAGGCTCCTGCTGGCTCCTTTTCTACAAAGGTTCCATGAATATATTGTTTCATAATATAATAATATATAATTAGAAGTTATAATTCCTATTCCATGATGATATCTTTGAGCTCTAACATATCTTAAATTAAAACTACCTTTATATAGGTTAATTTTTGTAAAGTATCGTAACAAAAAACACAAAACTACAATTAAATTTTAGAAAAATCTGATTTTTAAAATTCTTTTTAAGAAAAAAAAACATTGGGTTTTATCTACTCTGTGTTAGTTAGCAAATTCCTATTATCTCCAGTTTTCTTTAACCTGATGATTACCATGCCGCGATGATAAACAGCTGGTCAAAAATGCTGCCCTCGTGCACTAATGCATGTCAAGTTCAAGAAATTTGAAGTGTATATAAAAGAATACACAACTTGCTCTGAGAGAGGAAAGTATAGATGTAATTGGGTTTTTTTGTGGATTATTAGCAGTATACATTGCAAACTTGCGTGGAATATAATTCTGTTTCTAGTTTAACAAATGAATAAGATAAATGTGTCCATTTTGTAGTCATCTTTGAAGGTCATTTGGCTAATTCATGCTGATGCAAAGCAACCATTTCTTAATAAAGACTTAGGAGTTGGAATGGGAGAAGTTTTTCAGTTGCCTGGTGTCTTAAATGTAATAAAAATCAAGATTCCTTTAAAAGAGTTGTCCATCACTGGTGGCCCCTGTGTACATGAAAACAAAATAAATCTAGTTTTCTACCTGTTCTGTTGATAGAATAGTAGATTATCTGCCCATCCTTCTAAGTAAGATGAAACTGTTCAAACAGACATCTGATAGTGCCTTTTAGTCTGTTTTTACTTAATGTAGTTTTGCTAAGCCCCTCACTCAGGAAGACTAGCAAGAGAAAGAAAAGCAGCAATTACACTTCCTACATTACCACCCAAGAATACTTTACAGCACTGGGGAAAATAATGGCTGGTTATATAGACACCAGATAGCATACAGTAAAGGGCAATGTATCCCACTGCTTTTGTGGGCTTCTATAGCCAAAAACTTCACTGACTACTGGCAAAATTACAACCAATTTTATTACAGAAACTGTCAATGTGGAAATAATGAAATCTGTGGAAATGTTTGGAAAAACAGAATCGGTAGATTTATTGTTATGGGATTTTAGTATGGCACTGCATTTTTTTGTGAAATACTAATTCATCGTTTAAGTCTGTAATATTTCTGACTGCTCTTCCTTACTTAGTGTGTCTAAGGGGTCTACAAAAGATGAGTATGATCAATCAAAAGTGTGCAAATACCCACACTTACAATTCAGAGGGCTCTGCACCTCCATTTGAAATTTTCAAAGGGGTCTCCAAATGAAAAAAGGTTGAAACTCAATGAGAGAGTTTATGTGCATGAATTTGTATTCTTCTGTAAGTCTTGGCTTCTTCTAATTAAATCTCATTTTTTAGTAGTAGGTGAATAAATAGTACTGTTAAAATTCAGTATCCAAGATACAAACTGTTAAATATTAGGGAAATTCCTGCAGCGACGTTGTTGATGATTTGAGCAGTGTTTTATGAAAACTGTACTGATACTGCTTTCCTTTGAAAGTGCACTTCAAAAGGAATTAGTGTTTCATGTAAAAAGATAACAGACTTACGAAGACTTCTTTTCTTGTTCCATAGACGTTCCATCTTCAGAGCAGCCTGAACTGTTCCTAAAGAAACTTCAACAGTGCTGTGTCATTTTTGACTTCATGGACACACTATCAGACCTTAAAATGAAAGAATACAAGCGCTCCACTCTTAATGAACTGGTGGACTACATCACAATAAGCAGAGGCTGTTTGACAGAACAGACTTACCCTGAAGTAGTTAGAATGGTGAGTTTTTTCCTTATCGTGGACTCTGTAGAGACATGTGCAATTCCAGTTTGATGTTGGGGAAAGGGGGCAAACTAAGTCCTGGGATAATGCATTAAATGTGTCCTTTGGTTTAGTAGACATAACCAGCATATAATTCTTCAAAAATAATTAAAGCTCAAATTTTCACTTGTACTTGAATAAACATCAAAAGGGCCAGCAGTGTAAAAAGCATGTGGAAGGTAAATCTGGAATATTTCAAGTTGCTTCTACTGAATTGCTGTAATCTCAGTTGCTTTCTTTCAAGTGGAAAAGAATTTTAAAACGGAGTAATTTTATCCTAACTCTTTACAGTGTTTGTGTTTCTAGGATAAAAACAGTTTTAAATGTAATGATTTCTTTATGAAGGAACTTTTGTTGCCTTTGTCATTATAACTAAGTACAAAGTGGTAGCTACAAGGGATGCATTAATTTAAGAAAATTATAATGGTGAAAATGTCACATAGGATCAACCTGGAAAAAGCTGCGTTGGGCTTTGTAGATTCATAGCAGCAATATTAAGGGGTCACCAGGAGTTCTCAATGGTAATGCCATACAGCATGAATGTTATTAATAAATTATCAGTTACCACATGTACCTTCAATAGGAAAACTGAACTAGGATCTGACATGAAGTGAAGGATATTCATTGCAAGTTATGTTACTGCTTCAGGTAGACTTTCTGTATTAAGCTGCCACCTGAGCAATAGACAGTCAAGCAGAACCTTTGTTGCATTTGGTTTTATAATGGTATTGTGTGATCACAGAAGCCAATAATAGCTACATCCTTTGAAGAACCTTGAATAGATTTTGCACTGCAGTGTATATACTCCTCAATTTCTTTCTTGTTCACAAATACTTGAGTGGTTGTCTAGGATTTAGAATATATGCAAAACTTATTCTGTAATTACTAGCAAACAGTGCCTTAAAAGAATGTTATGGGTAGACAGTCAAGCACTCAAAATAAGGAAAAATCCCATAAGTGGCAATTCCTTCTCCCTCTTGTACATGTACTTTCAATATACGGGTTCTAATGACAAGATCGCATACAATTTTTTTTCCATGGTACCCCTGCTGTATTCAGTTCAGCAGCTCACTGAATGAACTGCTATTCAATATCTTGTATTTCAGCATGTGTGGCCCCATGCATTATTTATTATACGTCATTCAAATCCTGGTTGTAATGCAGGATTATCAATTTTCTCCTGGGCTTTTCTGAGATGTTCATCAGTGTAGTATCTGAATGTTTCACAACATTAGTGTTGTCTTCCTAACAGAAGGATTGGTATTATTCCTGCTTTACAGATGGGTCTTGGAAATGCATAGACATACAAATGGATGCTATTTGGGGTTTCCTGTTAGAGATTTCTTATGGTTTGACTTTGTCAGAGAAATCAGAATGTTAACAGTGATTTGTTAATTCAGTACACAGCTCTCATGGACTGTAATTGCAGTGGTTCAACTGTAAATCAGGATCTAACCCTCTCAAGTTCCTTAGCTCGGAAACTGAGGAAAGTACAGGTAGCGGCCACTTGTGAAAAGCAGTTTACATCAGTGGTGCTTAATCTTTCAGCTCTGCGGGCCGGATGAGTTGTTTGGGGCCAGTCCATGAGTCAGATCCCTCATAGGATTGGGCCTCGTGTACCCAGATTTGGCTGTGTGCACCCAACCTAGTATGCAGGGCTATGTTTTCAGAGCCCACTGGGCTCCCCGTGGGTCCAGAAGTTTGGCAGCAAAGGGAGCAGCAGCTAATACTGCCACCCTGGCCCCACTGCCAAATTATTGGACCCATGAGAAACCTGATGAGGCAGATAATGTGACTCTGTGAGCCAAATCTAGCCTGCAGGCCAGGGGTTGAATGCCCATGGCTTATATCACTTGCTAAGCATTAAATGCCATGTGCATGCGCACAGCCAGGAATGCAGCCTGGCGGCTTGGACACCAGCATCTGGATAGGAAGTCTGTGGCAGGGGGAGGTGTGTGAGAGGAGAGAAGGGGGCAGATTGAGGCCCCCACAGTGAGGGAGGGGCCAGCGCTGCTCAGCTGAAGCGTGGGTGCAGGGTGGAGCCATGAGCAGCTCATCTGGGGGGCATGGGCTGGGGGATGGCTCACCGCCACTGCATGCACCCCTGGAGGAGGCATGGAGGGGCGTGTGGACCCCCAGATCTGCGTGTGGGGCGAGAGCAGGCTGCCTGCTGCGGGTTCATGGCCAGGAGCTGCCCTGGCCTCTTCCCTGTGGTGGGGCTGGGCTGGGGCTGTGCTCGGGGCGGGCGGCAGTGGCGCTGGGAGGGGGGCTATGAGGGGACTACAGCTAATCCAAAATTTGCTGTAGCTCCCTCCCCGCCCCCCCCCAGTGTCACCACTGCCCACCCTGAGTGCAGCCCCAGACCAGCCCCTCCACTGGGAAGAGGCCAGCGCAGCCCCCAACCCTGAGTCTGCAACAAGCAGCCCTCCCTTGCCCTGTGCATAGATCCTAGGGGGGTACATGCCCCCCCATGACTCCCCCGGGGA
>NW_017728947.1:105643456-105664836 GCF_001723895.1 Crocodylus porosus
ACTGCCCACCCTGAGTGCAGCCCCAGACCAGCCCCTCCACTGGGAAGAGGCCAGCGCAGCCCCCAACCCTGAGCCTGCAACAAGCAGCCCTCCCTTGCCCTGTGCACAGATCCTAGGGGGGTACATGCCCCCCCATGACTCCCCCGGGGATGCGCGCAGCAGCGGGGAACCGCCCCACTCCCCCCCAGACAAGCTGCCCATGGCTCTGTCCTGGACCTCACCCCAGCTGGGCAGTCCCTGCCCCTGCTCACTCCCTCCCTCGCCATGGGGGTCCTCAGTCTGAACCCCCCCATGCCCCTTCACTCGCACAGACTTCGCATCCAGACACTGGTCTCCAAGCTGCCAGGCTGCATATCGGTATTGGCCATTAGGGCTCATTTAATAAATGGCCTTCAGTATTGGCCAAAAAAATCTTTATCATGTACCCTAAAAACTGGCTTGATTGTCAGGCTCAAAGACTAGCAGTCAATGGCTTGATGGCTGATTGGCAACCAGTCTTAAGTAGAAGGCCCCAGAGGTCGGTCCTGGGGCCAGTTTTGTTCAAAATCTTCATCAGTGATTTGGAAGATGGTGTAGAGTGCACCCGCAGCAAGTTTGCAGATGACACCAAGCTGTGGGGAGTAGCAGATACACTGGAGAGTAGGATGAGGATTCAGAATGACCTAGACTGGTGGTTTTCAACCTGTTGTCTGCGGACCCCCAAGGGTCCATGAAAGATAACTGTGATAAATCAAAAGTATGTGAATACCCACACTTACAATTCAAAAGGGCCCACACCTCCATTCAAAGTTTTTTAGGGGACCACAAATGAAAAAAAGTTAAAAACCATCGACCTAGGCAAATTGGAGAATTGGACCAAAAGAAATCTCATGAGGTTCAGTAAGGACAAGTGTGAAGTCCTGCATTTAGGGCAAAACAATCCCATGCACCAGTACAGACTGGGGACTGACTGGCTAAGTAGCCACTCTGTAAAAAGGACTTGGGGGTTACAGTGGGCAGTCAGCTGAATACGAGCCAACAGTGTGCCCTTTTTGCAAAGAAAGCTAACAGCTTACAGGGCTGCGTTAGTAGCAGTGTTTGAGGTAAGTGTTCCTCTTGGTTCAGCACTGGTGAGGCCACATCTAAAGTACTGTGTCCAGTTTTGTGTCCCCCAACTATAGAAATAGTGTGGACAAACTGGGGGCGGAGTCCAGTGGAGGTGACAAAAGTGGTTGGGGGGGCTGGAGCACATGACATCTGAGGAGAGGCTGAGGGAACTGGGCTTACTTAGTCTGGAGAAGAGAAGACTGAGAGGGGATTTGATAGCAGCCTTCAACTCCCTGAAGTGGGGTTCCAAAGAAGATGGAGCTAGATCAGCGGTTCCCAATCTGTGGTATGCGTACCGCCAGTGGTACGCAGGCAACCTGTCAGTGGTATGTGTTAACAGGTTTATTATAATTACTTTATATGACAAAAATTTGCTGGTGGTACTTAAGGTTGTATCGTTTTAAATTGGTGTTGCACAGTCTGTCAGAGTTTGGAAACCACTGAGCTAGATGATTCTCAGAGGTGGCAGACGACAGAATGAGGAACAATGGTCTCAAGTTGCAGCAAAGGAAGTTTAGGTTAAATATTAGGAAGAGCTTTCTCATGAGGGTGGTAAAGCACTGGAACAACCTGCCCAGAGAGGTTGTGGACTCTCCATCCTTGGAAGTTTTTAAGACCTGGCTGGACCTTTGGCTGGGATGATGTAGTTGAGGATGGTCCTGCTTTAAGCCGGGGTTTGGACTAGGTGAACTCATGAGGTCCCTTCCAACCCTAATTTTCTATGGTTCTGTGCACAGCCCATCCTGCTCAGAGTGGAGGCAGTGGTCCCATGAAAAACAGTATATAATCATGAGATTTTTAAACGCTGTAGTGCATGTATACTTAAGAAACTAAATTCATATTGCATTTCCTAACTTTTGAATGCTTGACTTAGCAACTTCAACATACTTGTAATGTAGTTTTTGCATATAGTTTCCTGTTTTTTCAAAAAAGCAAACTGAAGTAGCATGTTCCATCCCACACATGCTGGTTTCCACTTCATCAGCAGGATTGAAACATTTAGATCACAACATTGACTTTTGCCACTGGACTAGACAGGTTAATTGATAGCACTGAGAGATTGTCATCTCCCAGGGCACAGCAATTTGGAGGAGGTGCAGCACACATTTAGCCAGTGAATTTAAGAGAGGTTTTCTGACAGCAAAGGAATACTGAGGTATAGGGATACTCTATTCCAGTGGCTTTCAACCTTTTCCTACTGGGACCCATTTGGAAAGATCCATGACCCATCTGGCCCCCCCCAGGCCATGCTGGTGTTTGACCCCCAGCCCTCTGGGCCTTGCTGGGGTCCCTCACTCCTGACCTGTCGCCCCCTGCCCCCCAACCCTGGGGTGCAAGTCTGGCCTTGGCACAGGCTGGAGGGAGGCGGAGAGGCCTGTGGTACCCCCGTGCCCTGGGCCAGCGCTGGGGCTGCCGCGCCACACCAGGCAGCCTGGTCATGGCCCCTCCCGCCTCTGTGAGCAGAGGCATTGGCCCTGGTGCCACCAACCTGGCTGCACAGCTCTCCCTCACCCCCTTTCCCCTGCTGGAAGGGGCATGCACCTCCCCATGCCCCCTGCCCTGCTGCAGCTCGTGACCCTTTGAAATATTCTTGCGACTCACGGGTCGAGAAACGCTGTGTTCTCCTTCTGGGTTATGCTTTAGTGGTTATATATGTTCTGCTGGGTACCCCCAGCTCTTTCATTGGTTCCTTGTCCCAGTCTCTTCCATTACTTTCGGATCCCAGGCTCAGGTGCCTTGTCCACCTGCCTTTTAGCTGAGCTAACTGGGTGCAGGTAGGGGAGCGTTTTGAGCACAGGAGAGATGGCACTTGGTTCTTGGGGTCCTGGCTGTCAAGGGGAGCAGCTGCAGGGAGAGTTGTGCTCAGTCCCTGCTTCACTGAGGTGGAGCATGCTCGATTCAAATAATCTTCAGAGAATCTGCTGCCATAACAAGAAAGCTTGACCGATCCCATGTGAATTGATTTTTTTTTTTGGTGTGTCATTGGCCAAAGTTGAGGGATTTTGGTAGGGTTACCAGAGACAAATCCTTGATGCTGGGGTAACCACTCTACTGACTTTGAAGTCCCCTTTGCCAAGCATGGAGGTGCTACAGCTTCTCAGGGAAGTGGAGAAACTGTTTTAAAATGGGGGAAAACAACATCTTTTTTCCCCTGACCTTGTTCTAAGAAATGACCGAGTAGATGTTGCTGAAATTTTCCAAGAAACTTCAGCCCACGTCAGAGACAAAGCATGGAAAATGTCAGTTTGAATGGCTAAAGTTTGTAAAAAAATAAAATAAAATAAAATAAATAAAGGCAACTGAAAACAAGTTCTTAAAATTGGAAGTATCAGACAAACAAGCTGTATAAATTGCTACTTGTGCTTTCCATAACATGTATGCTTGTGCACACATGCACTTGTCAGTTGGTTTTTGTGTATGCATGAAGCTGTGACAAAGAGTATGCAGGTTTTATAAGCATGCTGAGAATCTTTAGTCACGAGGGGTGAATCTGTGAATGATTTCTGCAGGTCATTCCAAATGAGTGCTAATAATAAAATGTTTGTATTGTGTGAGTGTGTATATATATATATATATATACCAGCATGGATTTTGTGCATGCTATATAGCACTTTTCTAAGGTACTTTACAGGAAAGTTATTTTTTACCTCCTCTTTTTGCTTGTAAAAACTCGACTCCTTTTTCTCATTTTGGTGTCTGGTGGCAGGTCACTTTCAGCTGTCGGAGAGAAGTTGATGGTTTTTTGAGTCGGATTTTGTGTAACTCGTTTGTATACAAAAAAATCCGTATTTTATCTACAGTATATGCACCGGTCCTCTTATTCTTTGACCTAAGATAGACTTAACTATATGAAGCCAACTTTATTAATTTCACTTGAGTAACCCTGTACAGCCACTAGGAGCAGCTGCTTTTGTGAAGGGTCTTCAACCGTATACCCACCTGTCAGGCCCGTTTCCTTCCTGGCTGATCTGTCATGATCCAGTCAGCGAGCAGAAGAGCAGCAATAGATTCACTCTTGGCAAGTTAATCATGCAGCCCCCTGACTGTCTTGCATATTCATCACATGGTTTGATTTTTTTCTGTCTGAAACCTGAAAGCCCTGATGGCTTGTGAGGTATTGAGTAGTGAATTTAATATGTATTATCCTAGCCTTAGGCCAGTATAATATCGAGGAAAATAGCATATCTCCCAAAATTGACAGGGCTGAGCACTAGGAGCCCTGAAAAGTCAGTAGGAGAGAGTTGGGTATCGCAGAAGAGCAGTTCAGGGTTGGGTGCCTAGCAGCTCAGTGATGTATATGCCTCCAAAGGATGGCTCAGAGGTCAGTAGCTCTTGACTTCCAAGTTGCAGCTTCCGTTCACTCGGGTTCAAGATTGCTGACTGCCTCTTTGAGAGTTAATGCCTAACTAACTGGTGGTGTTAGCCTTAACTAACTGGTGGTGTTAGTGCCCACCCTTTTCCTTATAGCCTCTAGTTGAAGCCCTGACCCAGGAAGTAGGGACTCAAGTTATATGTCTTTTTCCATCAGAATTCAAGCCTATATCAGTTACTTCCCAGAACGGTGCCTGAACTGCCAGGCTGCAGAGAAGTCTGGGTATGAGGTGCCTCTGTTTATTTAAAGAAAAAAAAAATGCTGGGCCACTGTGCAGCCAAAAGTCATGAGGCCAACCAAGAAGAGAGCACACTGACTGTAGCTGAGTGATGAGGACCCTGAGCTGTGGGGAGGGGGAGTTTAGAAGGGCAAATCTGGATTGCTCCTTGGATGTCAGCTGTCTAAATTCAGTCCTGTATAGCCACCTTTGGGTTTCGGCCTGGCCCTAAATACATCTCTCGTCCACTTTGATTATAGTTGCCGTGTCTTTTTAGCCAACCTTCTTAGCTTGTCAGAGACCTTGAATGTGCTTAGATTTCCCGTGCCCACCCCCCCATTTATTTATTTATTTATTTAAATTTTAAGCTAGTGGTTACCTAACAATGTGGGCCTTATCAGGATCATCCATGAGACTTGCTGGGGAAGCGTGACTGGCATTTGTATTAATGGAAATGGAGCTAAGCAGATCTGTTCAGGGGTGTATTTCACTCTGCACAATTCCCCTGCAGTTTTTTGTGTGTCATCTATTGAGCCTTTTGCTTTCTATAGAATTAGGCTGATGTAAGGAAAAATGGTTCTCACCAATTAAGATGCACTGTACTCAGCAGCAAATGTCACTAATGTAATTTTCTGAGCAAATAATCAGATGCTTATTTTGAAATCATTTGCTGGTTTCCAAGCAAAAATTTGCAGGCTTTGGCTAGAGTCATGATGATTATTTTACCAGGAGATTAAGCATTGGTTGTGGAATAAAATAAATGTTTGCTATTACCTGTGGACTCTTCTACAACGTGCACATAGTTGGATTTTTATATACTCTGGAGGGCAAGAAGCAAGTAGAAAGAAATTACTCTTCCTATAAAAAGACAAAGTCTATGAGAAAAATCACTTGCTACTAAATATAAAGGTATGGATTAATTTCTTGGTAGGTGAACATTGCTACCTCCCTTCCTAAGTCGTAAAACCTGCACAAGACATCATTTGCTATGATTTTCAAGTTGAATAAGGGTCACTAATAAACAGCCTCTTATTAGCTGACTAATGAAACTCCACTGTAAAATCTAGTTCCTAAAGTAAAATGTGGCTCTGCTTACCGGCTTTTAAATGCAAAACTTGTTTCTGGTCCTCTAGCTGCCCTTTTTACCTTGTATAATTAAAACTCAGGTGCAATAAAATAATCAGTATAGGCAAAAGCTAGCTTCAGGTCAGGATTGTTCTGTCAGCTGTGGTCAAGAGACTGCTAAATACAGGCAAGAGCAAAACTGGTGTAAATAATTTAAGTACCAGAGACATGCACACTAAAATACCTCCAAAGAGCCAGATTCTGATTTCTTTTCTTCTGACATACCTCAAGGGTGATTCTATTGCTTTCATTTCTAGGTCCAGACTGGCAGAAAAGAGATCAGAATCTGACTCTGAGAATTATTAATCTTATGAGAGCTATTTAATACAGAGAGATTTATGGTTGAAGCCAGCATCCAACTGCTTGCCCTATGTTAAGGAGGCGCAACGGGTTGCAGTCAGTCTTAGGGTAGGTGTAAATTTCTGCACTGTCATTAATAATGCTTATGCCAGCAGTGGACCTCATTGCCAATTGTCCTAAATTCAGTGTAGTCTTGGCTCAGTTTTGGTGCAAGCCTGTTCTGAGCAATTCTGAAGATTTGCTTTACGTGTTTTCTTCCTGACCAGGTTGCTGTTTTGGAAGGGGTGGGGGTGGGAAGAGTTGGGGAATTGCGTTATTTATATCAGGGGTGTTAAACTTTACCCCAGGCCATATCTAGACCATGGAGCTCCTCCTGGACTGGATGTACGAGGCCACTGAGGCTCAAGTGGCAGTGGGCCAGGCAGCTGTAGGGTGCATGGGGCTTTGTCAGCAGAGCCCTTGCTTATTCTTCTGCCACTAATGGCTACGTCCAGCAGGGCCCAACAGCGACTGGAAGGGGGAGAGGGAGAGGCAAGGAAGGAGGGTTGATTTTCATTTGCTTTAGGGACTTTAAAAAAAGCATGTAAAATATCTCCTTTTTCT
Source organism: Crocodylus porosus (assembly GCF_001723895.1). Classification (NCBI taxonomy): domain Eukaryota; kingdom Metazoa; phylum Chordata; order Crocodylia; family Crocodylidae; genus Crocodylus; species Crocodylus porosus. The sequence continues at coordinate 105,650,161 of NW_017728947.1, forward strand.
CCCAGGGTTTGGTTTAGTTTAGTTTCATTTTGTCTCTGATCAAATATAGTGGGCAGAAGTGAAACATTTTTCAATTCTGTGATTCGCAGTTTGAAATCCGAGAGAACCCAAGTTTGCGTATCTTCAAATTTGTCACTTCAGTGTGCGTCAGCAAGGAGATCTGGGGATATAGTATACTTGGATTTCTCAAAGGCATTCAACTTACTGCCTATGGCGTCTTGATTAAAAATGTGCATTTTATGGACTTAACAGGGCACATGTTAGATGGATTAAATACAGATTTGCTAAAACATCTCAGAATTTATCTAATGGAGCAACAGGAGTGAGGTATTGTTAATAGCAGGTTTGCCCAGGGATTGGTTTAGGCATCTAGATCAGGGTTGAATTAGATCATGGAAGCCTGTGGGTCGCATATGGTGTACAAAGGGTTACCACGTGGCCCCAGGGCTCCCATACCACGGCTGCTGCCTGTGTTGCACTAGTTGTGGCAGCATCTGGAGTCTCAGGGCTTCCCCCTCCATCCCCTGGCTTCTGCTGAATGTCTCTATCCCAAGGGTGTGGGGCGGGGCAGGGCAGTAAGGCATGGGACGACCTGTGGTGCAGAGAGAGCTGGCAGCCTGGAACGCCCCTCTGGTGCAGCGCCACGGGGAGCCTGCAGGCAGCTGAAGGTGGGGTGTGGTGTGGTGCTTTGCTGCACTGGACAAGGGACAACTACCTGCCTGTACCTATGTGGAGTGCAGTAGAGTGGGACAGCACCCACCTGCATGTGTGGGGTATGCTGCCTAAGGACCGTGGACCCTGGCACATGTGGCCTGTGGCCACTTCGAAGTTGGATAGCCTTGATCTAGGTTAGTGGTTCTCAACATTGTTTGTATCAGGACACATTCATAAACATCAGTGGCCGGTCCCGACCCAGTGCCCCTTAGTCCTGACCCACTGCCCCCAGGCCTCAGCCCCCCAGTGTGTGGGGCAGGAGCCTGGTACGTGGAGCAGACGGGGGTGTATTTGGGGCATGAGGGGCCCCAAAGGAACCCCTTGTGGGCTGGAACTCTTGACAACCTGCAAGGGAAAAGCCACATTTTTCCATCTTTTTCTCCTTTAAAGGAGAATCTATTTTTAAAGTTTGTTCACCACTTTTGGGTCATGACCCACAGTTTGAGAAATGCTGATCTAGGTGGTGATATAAAATCTTTACTGGTTGCATTTGCAGACAACACAGAGATTGAGGCCAGGTAAGCAAGGGTTGCTGTTTCAAAGCAATCAGAAATGCATGATTTAAAGGGTCACCATCCAACAAAATGCACGAATACAGGGAATTGTAAGGGTGTATATCTGGTGACAAAGATTGCTGCCTGTACCATAACATAGGGCAGATGGCCAACTGGGCATGCATACCACAACTGGTACAGGCAGCAGATCAGGGAGGGACAAGGAACACACTTGCAGATAGGGCAGGGAGCAGAAAGCAGAGCAGCAGATGGAGCAGGGAGCACAGAAAACATAGCAGCAGATCAGGTGGGGGAAAGGGATCATAGACGGAACTCAGAGAGGGTGTTGGGCTAATTTGTGGCATGCTTGCCAAAGACGTTGGCCATCACTGCCATAGGAGACTTAGAAAATGTCTTGGGACGTCAGAAAACTGTTAACATGATGTCCTAGCGCAGTGATGCTACTAAAACTAATGCATTTCAAGAAGGAATTAGGAAAGGAGAGCTGTAAAAGTGACTCCAGGGCTAAGAAGCAAGCCTACTATGCGAAGCTTAAGAAGATCACTCTAACTTATTAAAGATGAGGTTGAGTGGTAACCTGACCAGAAGATACCTGATACTTGGCAATACTTGGTGGGGCGTTTCAGCCTTTTAGACAAAGGTATAGCGAGTTCCAGGGGCTGGAAGTTGGAGAGAGAAACTCAGTCATGCAGTAGGATGTAATCTCCTAGCAGTTATGGCGGAAGATAATGGAGTCACTATTACTTGAGATTCTTAAGACAGCAAGCTAGCGTTAATTATCTTTCTAAAGCTCATGCCTTAATCCAATTTCTGGGAAAAATTCTATAGCCTGTAAGAAGTACAGAAGGTCAGACTACGTGGTCAGATAAGTTTATTCTTGGACTGGAGTCTGTGAATCTAAAAATTATGAAAAGGTTTATAGCTTATGAAGAAGGATTTCAATAGGCTCTTTCCACTTGCATGGTTGGCTCAGTCAGTGTGGCTTTGGATACTCTTAAGTGTAGTGTGTGTGTGTGTGTGTGTGTGTGATATGCATAAGTAACGGCATGCATGCCATATTTATGTATTTTGAGTTTCAATCTCTTATTTATACCTAGGGATTTATGTAGATAACTTCAAGTATTGCTAATTGGTGTAAACATGCAGTGCCTTCTGGAACATGAAAATCCCCCAGGAATGAATAGCAGAAGAGCCTGCTCTCTTGCTCTGTTACAGTTGTAATATATTTAGACGGTTAGCGTTCTCATTTCAGTCACAATTCATGACGATTCACTTCAAGATAAAACAGTGTGGAAGAAAAGCGCTAAAAGATGGAGAAACATGGAGATGAAATACGGCTTGTTATTTTGCGGGTGCAGAGGCAGAGCAGTTAAGGCCTCTTGCTGTCAGTCCAGTTAATCATTGGGTTGGAAGGGACCTAAACCCTTGGTACAAATGCCAGATGCTCTGTTCTTATGCCATCCCACCTGCAAGTGTTGCTCTGCACTCGTGATGAATGGTGCCTCCCTGTCAGCCCAGCTGTGAATGAGAGCCTGGGTGTAAGGGCTGGGAAGTCAGAATTGATCCGAATAATGCTGGCCACATCCCTCCCTTGGAGGCTACAGAAACTGGTGTGACCTTACCACACTAGCCTGATGAGCCACCCAGGCTCAGGTGGGCTTTTAAACTTTTTAAGACTTTTGGGATCTTAAGATGATTTGGGTTTGGGGGGTTTTTCACGCTCTTTTTGGGGAGTGGGAGAGGTGGGGTTTGCAAACTCAACCCACACGTCAGAATACCTTGTAGTACTGAACAAGTAAATTCAGACAGAATTTTTTTTAAGCTGTTTCTTGTTAAGGTGCCCTCACAATTGTATCACATGGATAGTTGGTAGGTACTGGACTGAGAACTATATTTTATACGTCTATTAATGGAGGAAAAACTTTAAAAAATAATTCTTGCTTTTATCATTACATAAAGTTGGTCAAAATTGTAAGAAAGTGTGCTGCTTGAGGAATTTCAACACAAGGTTTTTTGAGGAGAAATTCCCTTTTTTTTGTCTTGCTCTATTTTGGAGCTGTTCTGTTATTAAATATCGCTATATCAACAGCTCCAAGTTAATAAACATTGTATGAATTGACACTACCTTGTATTGTATTGCACCATTGCACTGCATTGCTACTTTGTTTCAGTAGTAGCCCGTGTATGGTATTTTGAAGATATATAATCTGTTATTGCATAAGTGTTGGTCTTTAAAAAGGAGGTGCTTATGCTAATGATATATCTTATTTTTTAAAGCTAAGATTACCTTTAGATACCAGTTACTTTAACATGTGCTGTATGTAACTCAGTGCCGACATTATCCATCTGTTCTTTTCACCAAGACATATTTATTTTGCATCTGGTAACATGCAATTCTGTCTCAAGTGAAAAAGAAAAAATAAAATGACAGGAATTGTACATTCATTGCAGTTACATTTGTGCCCTTAATTTGTTCCATGTTGATTCCTGCCTGCTCAATTTCTCATCTGCCCAAGTGTATTTGAATGCCTTTGATGTAGCTGGCACCTGGCTGTTACTTTGGCATTAAAGTTCTTGCTTTCTCCCCCCAAATCATTATGGCTTTGTAACAAGGCTTATAGTATCCCAGAACCAGCATTGGTTTTTGACTAATTGTTGCTAAAGGCTTTCTTTCCCACTCATTCTTTATGATCATGGAAACAGTCAGAGAAAATTAGGGTTCGAAGGGACTCCTGGAATCTGCATGGATACATTCGTCAGTATTTGTTTCCCTGTTTTAAAGCCCACCATGGAGCCTGCACTGACTTCCTGTTCCTGCTGCCCAGCCTGTCCCTCTCCCAGACCAGGAAGGAGGTGTTAGCCCGGGGTGACCTGTTAGACTCTCTGTCTTCTTTTCCCTCTCCGATGCCCATCTCTAAGTGGAGTTTCAGCGGGGGGCCACAGGCTTGTCAGATGGCATTCACGGGGCTGTGGGTGCTAGCCGAAGATCTCTGCTCACTGTTCTCCCATGACATTGAGGTTGTTAACCTCTGACTTGCGCACCCTCCTAATGAATAATTCTTGGGACACGTTTAGCAGTGAACCTATAACCCAGGGATGGACAAAACGTGGCCCACTAACTGATTTGGATCCAGTTTGAGGGTGCGTGCTCACCAGTTGATTGTGTCCAGCCCATGGCTGCCCCACAGCACTCCACATAGGGCTGAGCCCCACCCGCTCCTGCCAGGGGCAGCCTGTGCCACACTTCCACCAGGCCTGGCCAGTATGCACAGCTTCCTGATAGGGCTACTGCTGCCCAGGTACTGCTTGGCTCCCCCTGCCTCCAGCAGCTCCTCCTCCTGCCCCCGCTGCGCTGCTCTGGGGAACGGTTAGCATGGAGAAGGGTGGTGGGTATGGTGGAAGCGGCAGCCAGAGGGCTCCTGTCCCAGTATGTAGGACTCCAGGTCCAGCCTCTGGCCACCTTCAAGCCACTTGACTGCCTGCAGGCAGCTGCTCATCGTGCTGCATGGGCTGAGTGGGTGCAAGGCGCTTGAGAGCTGGAGCCCTGTGCTCTGGGGCAGGAGCCACTCAGCTGCAGCTCCCCCTTCCTTCCCCCCGTACCAAGTACCTGGCTGGGCATCTGTTGCCCAACATGGATCTCCACTGCACTACCTGCTGCCCTGAGCAAAACAGCAGGGGCAGGAGAAGGAGCCACCTGAGGACCTGAGCATAGGAGCTCTTAGGAGCTGAGCAGCACCCAGGCAGCTGCAGTTGTACTGAGCAGCCCCGCTGGGAAGCCGTGCATACTGGCTGCGGCTGGGGCCAGCTGGCATAGGTGGGAGTATGGTGTGGGCTGCCCCAGGTGGGAGCGGGCAGGGTTCAGCCTCATGTGGAGGCGGCTGTGGGGCAGTGAGAGGGGTGGACTGCACCTGTCCCGTGCTGCCTGGGCGAGCTCTGCTGCATGCGCCTCCTGCCCTTCCTCCTCCTTCTCTCGCCACGCCCAGCCAGCTCCCAAGACCTACCGCTCGAACACCTCCCCACACACAGGTATGCACCCAGCCCTACCCCCTCCGCAGTTGCACCTGCCCCACACCCCCTAACACAATATAAAAGAGTTGGACTGTATTTTGAGCTGTTATGCAGTTGCCCGTATCTACACTAGGACTGTGCGAAACAACTGTGTTTTGGTTCAGTTTTGGATTTGGGCATTTCAAAGCACAGTGATTCATTTCAATATTTTGGATCACTGTCCTGTTTCGTTTTGGCTGAATCTGTTTTGGAGATCGGAAGAGCTGAATCTCCTCTGAATCTGTTTTGAACAGGCTGCAAGCTTCACACAGCCCTACCCAGCTATCTGGGGCTTGAGGCTGGGGGGCTTGGGGCCCGAGCAGGGAGCAAGATGGGGCTGTGGGTGGCTCATTTGGGGGAGGGGGAGGGACACTGTCCTCCGTGCAGGTAAGGAGATCCCTGCGTGGATCTCTGATCCCTGTCATGGGTTGCAGGGCAGGGAAGCAACGCAGAGCGGCAAGCAAGCCTGCTACTCCCTGCTGTATGACTGTACTCTGCAGGGAGTAGAGATCTGCGCTGGGGGTCTCCTCGCCACCTCTTTCCCCACCCCGCATTGCCTCGATGACGTGGGGCTGCACAGGGCAGGCTGCAGCAGTGAGGAGACCCTGGCACAGATCTCTGTTCCCTGTGGATCTAGGTCACGTGGCAGGGACCGGCACTGCCCTGTTGCGCAACCTGACTGTGCAGAGAGCAGAGATCCACACCAGGGTCTCCTTGCTGCTGCCGCCTGCGCCATGCAACCCCGTCTCACTAGGGCAGCGGTGAAGAGACCCCCAGTGTGGATCTGCTTCCTGCGGAGCCGAGCGTACAGCTGGTTCCCTGCAAGTCCGGCTCCGAAACTCCGAAAATTTCTGAAACATTTCGGATACTGTATTTTGTTTTGGAGATGTTTTTGAGCCTTCCATTTGGATTTAGATTCAGTGGTTCAGGCGCCAAAATGGCCTGTAAAACCTCCAAAATGAAATGGCTGCCAACATTTTGCACAGTCCTAATATACACACTAATATGCACATAAATCAGGACATTATTTTTTAAAATAAAATTAAATATAGTAGATGTTTGATTTTTAGTATGACTTTTTTTAGTCTATAATTTTTTTAAATGCTACCTTCTGAAAGATTTTGTGTGTAGCCTTTGCCAGCTCGCCCAATCTTGGCCCTCCAGCTGAAATAAATGCCCACTCCTCTAATCACTGAAAGAGATTAGCCCTCCATAACTGTATAGCAAATGGGCTTCCATGAGCAGGCACCATCTCCAGTTAACCTTTGATACTGGTACTGAGTGCATTCTGTTTTAAGTTACCATTGTTTTTTAATTAGTAAGCACTTGGTTTGTATTAGGGATTTATTAAGGTGTGCATTCAGTTTTACCCAGACTCTTCTCAAGTCTTGAGTTACTTAAGAGTTGGAAGATGGTTTCATTATATTATCTTTTAACAGTGTGAATTCAGCACCAAAACATTTGCTTATTATGCCTTAGAGTACTGTCTGCTGTTTCTTTGCTGTAACAAGATAATAAACACCCATATTTTCCTATAACAAAATCGATGGCTTCCGTTTAGTATAAATAGACTCATTTTCCATTGCAGGTGTAGAATACAGTGTTTACATCCATTGGTGTATTTAAACTGTCCCACTTCGGAGGCCTTATTGGCTGGTGGGTAGAGCACAGGACTGGAACTTGGGAGATCTTTGTTCTGGTCTTTGCTGAGGGACCAGAGTCACGTTACTTCCTTTCCTGCTACTTCAGTTGTCTCGTCTGCAAATGAGGATGTTGATGCTGACTTCCTTCACAGAGCACCTGATATCTCCTAATAAAAATCACCAATCCTTGGAACATGTTATTGGCGTTCAAACCACCAGACAAATAGAATGAGGAGCAGAGAAGTGAAAGCATGAAGAACAGTTGAATTGCTACAATGCAGTTTAAGGCCTTTTAATGTGTGTTGTCATTCACAGCTTGTGCTTATTAGTTTGGAGCTTTGGAGATATATAAAGAAGGACTAAGTGGTGGAGGTATAGTTTAAGTAGAGCTGATCTTGTTTTGGGACAGGGAAGTAGATGACCTCTTGAGGACAGTCTTAGCTCTGCTACTATAACTTTCGGACAGCAGTAAGCATAATGGTATGCAAAAGCACTACTGTAACACTAGAATAGATTTACGGGCCGTGTCCAGACATGCGTGGCTGTTTGGTTCCCCGGGGACAACTAGCGGCAGCACACCTTGTGCCGCCCCAGTTGTCCATGGGGAACGCCCGTGCCACATGTCCACTGGCGCACAGCAAGCTACCCTGGATGAAGTAGGGGAGGCTGGGGCCAGCACTGGGCTGGCTGCAGCCACCTTACCTGGGGTCCTGAGGGCCTTGTGAGGCTGCAGTGACAATCCTGCCACGGGGAGTCTGGCCGGCAGTGGAGTGTGGCTCTTGCCGGCCAGGCTCTGGCTTCAGGCAGCACACGCTGCCGCCGCATGTGCACTCCACTTTTTTTCTCCATGGGTTTTTTTGACCCCTAGATATCCAGGGGTCAGAAAACCCCTCCACATTGTTCCCTGGCAGCGCAGAGAACAGTGGAACTTGCGTTATGTGGCACTGCTGATGTCTGTAGTGCCACGTACCACACGCAGCCATGGAGACTAACAAAGCCATCCCATCACTACATGCACCTTCAATTAATGACTCTTGCTTTGACTAGTCAAAGAGTGATGCCCTGAATACGTGTTTAATAAGGCAAGTGGATTGACTGCTATTTTTCTTGATTTCAACATTTGAAGATATTGTATCAACTGAAATCAGATACTTTACGCTGAATAAAAATAGGTCTATATTCAGTACCCCATAACCCGCAACATTCTCAGTTGATTTACCTTTAAGCACTAACGGTATTGATAAGGGAGTGCCATGGTGTTGAAACTGAGGTGGTTTAATTGGTTCAGGGATTGTAGAGAAGTCCTTTTAAAAGAGATTTCTGAACAAGTTGCACAAGAAACATCAGCTTAGAACTTCGTTAGAACTTAGTATGTTGGCTAACAAGGATGGGGCAAATTAATGCCACACATTAAGATCAGTGGAGCTGCATTAAGAAAAACCTTAGTTTAATATGTTTACAATTTCTTTTTTGGTTAAAAGCATAGTATATTAATTAAGGACCACACTAATTTCCAACCCCCCCATTTTTAATTTGTCACTTAAAGCAGTGGGTGAAAGCATATTGTTTGCTTTGAGTTGTGCTGAGTCCTTTGAGGATAATTAGATTCCAGCACCTATTTTTGTTAGCCTCTTGTTTGCAAATGTCTGTCTAAATAATGAGAATTAACTTTCTTGAATGAAAAAAAAAAAGCTGACTGAGGGACACCAAAATGCTCTCAGGCTGTATCCTTTCAGCTAGGACTAGTGAGCTTGCAGGTAAAAGAGGCATAAAGTTACTGAGTTCTGTCAGTGCATCGCTGGAAGGAGTATCATGGGAATTCAAGCTTTATTCCAAATGTCAGTTATAAGAAGCAGCACTGACCAACTTCAATTTCTTTTCTGTTCTGGGTTGCAGCTCTAATTCTTGCTGATTTGAGGCGTTTGTCAAAAACTCCAGTCTGCCTATTGCTTGTCCCGCTTTGGGACTGTTGCAAAGTTTATTTGTTGTTGGGTTTTTTGTAATGGTTATGCCTGTTTGAGCTCATATGCTTTTTGAGATCTACTGGTGCAAACCGGATCAGCTGAAATATAGATTAAATTTGTGGAAGGTGTTTTTTCTCGTATCCTACAAGTTTGTAGAAAAATGAACCACAGCTGCAAACTTGCTTTTGTTGTAGTGCTTCCCTGTTCTGGCACAAGTCTTGAGAAGGCTAGGATTTTTTCAGCGTGAACACATTAATTAAGTGCTTCAGCAGATATTGCAGCATCCTAAGTGGCCAGCACCCTGGCACTAATGATCAGGGTGTTACCTTCTTTCTTTGCCATCTAGACAGTCACAGAGAAATAACTCTTTTAGTTCTGCTTATATTTCCTTGTATTCACTGTGCCTTGTTTCCTCATCTATAGCTGTGTGACCTGGTACAGAGAGAGCTCAGAAATCTTCTCCAGATGTCAAGGGCTGCAGTACATCTTTCTGGTTACCTGGCACTTGCATTTGATTTATTGCCTAGATGACACCTGAAACCTCCTCATGGATGATCTGTACTGTATTGACGATCTGTATTGTACTGAAATGAGAAAAAAACCTGGGAGTAAACATTTAGTAACCTCTTAACCAGTTTGTAAGGATAATTGAATCTGCTTTCTGTTAGTGTTTAACAAGGGTGTGTGCTCCTAATTAACACATCTGGTCAGTACGAGTGCAGAGTAACTGAAAGCAAAGATTTGGGAGTACCGTGTAAGTTTGGTAAAAATCCCCGCGTTCAGTGTTACTGTAGCAAAATACACCCCCTTGTGGTAAGAAGAAAAAAAATCTAAGCATTCCTGTGTTCGTCCTCTACACACTGATCTGCTTGTTAGTGCTTTCCTTCGCTCATTCTTGTCACTCTTCCTTTTCCATTATTTATGCTGCATATTATTCCAGCTTGTCTTCCTTTCTCCCTTATATTCTTTCTCCATTTCCTTGATAGTATTTGAATCTCTGTTCTTTTATGATCCATAAAATACACTTTTTTCCATACTGGTTTTTAATAGTTCTTTGCTTGCTTTTATGCTTTTTGATGTTTGCATTTGCTAAACTAACAAATACAACTTGAGATATACTTTGAAACTTTCTGCTGATTTGTGACAGGTTGCTGGATTACAGGAGTAAAAAGGCCAGGTGCAGAGACGAGAATGTTTTGAAGAAAGATTCATTGTGTGTGTCTGCTTCAACAGTATCTCAGTTTATCTGAACTGCGCTGAATCTTGAAGGAGCTAACAGGGGCTGTGTATAGACTGGACTAGCCCATGGCATGCAGGTTTTCTTTCGTAGTTGATAATCCACTTAGGGTTGGAAAAAACGTTAGAGAAGTTGGACCAAGAAAGGACAGTTTTACCTTCAAAGTGGAATTAAAGACCTTGCAGCAAGTTTTGCAGTCTATCATATTTGTCGCACAAATATATAGAAACCACAGTCAGTGGTATAAATAATCCAGGAAGGTACTTCAGCTGGGAATTTTTTTGCTATTAGCACCAATGTCAGGCAGTCTCAGCAAAGCACTTCTCAATAAGATTAAGGAAAGCAAACCAAGCATGAAATAAAATATGGGATAAGTGACAAGTAAATACTATTTATTGCTTGCTGTGTGTGCCAAATACGAAAATTTGGTACTGTGTGTCCAGAGGCAGAATGTGTACGTAGCAGTAGAAACTATAACAAGTAACAGGTGAGACCATAGGCAAAACTCATTAATGTCCTGTCCATGCAAAGGAAAATACCTAAAGTTTTGTGCAAACCTTCCAAATATTTTAAAAATTCCCCAATTTTCAGTTCAAAAAGTAACCCCAAATCCACATTTTTGTGACTAAAATGAAGCACTGCTATCTATCTATCTATCTTAGTGGTGCTTCATTTAAATCCTGGAAAAATGTGGATTTGGGGTTACTTTCTTTTAACCAAAAATTGGGAATTTTTTTTTTAAATTGGAGAAAACCAGGCTCCCTGGTAATGAATAGGGGTCTGCTTGACTCGTGGCAACACAAAGCAGGTTTTGTGGCCTGAAGAGCCTATTTCGCAGGCATTTCCCAGCGACCCTTCCTGCTGCTGATTGGTGGAGGGGTCTTAAAAGATGGTGAAAAAACAGTTTATGTCAGTAGCAGATGGTAACTTTCAGTCATATGATCTACAGCTGCAGCGATAATCATGTTGTCCTCATACTGTAGTAAGCATTGGGACTTTCTAAAAGAGCGTATTCTATGAGTAATATGTTGGGGAAGGTTTTAGGTTAATTTTGTGGGAAATCACGACCAGTGTAATATTTTCTGGCGATCACAGCCAATGCTGTTTTTCACAGTTTCTGTGGAAACCCCAAAACTCAAATTAAGTAGACCCCTAGTAATGAGCTGATTGGTTTATCTAGGGTGAGGCAGCAGTGAGCACAGTTGGACAGCAGCTTTTGGTTAAGGACATGACTCGGAAAAAGGACCTAACATGTTTGTGGAAGAGAATGCTGTAGCAGGTGGCAGATTTACTTGGCTAATGATTTCTTAGCAATGCAGCATTTCATAAGGTCCTTGCATGTGAACTGAGCAAAAGAAGTGATACCAGTGCAATATCCAAGGTGGATATGTGGAGTAGTTATATAAATGTGCAGAGTTTTGATAGCTAGAATGAATTATTTCAAAAGCAGCTCTTAATTTTCTTTGCTTTTACTTTTTCTAGGTATCTTGCAATATATTCAGAACTCTCCCACCTAGTGACAGCAATGAATTTGACCCAGAAGAAGATGAACCCACCCTTGAGGCATCATGGCCACATTTACAGGTATTTAACGCTTTTATCTGAGATCAGATTTAGATCACTGCCTGACATGTCTGGTGTTTCTATGTGTCTTTTATTAATCTATGAATCAGGTGGAAATGTGTTCATACAGTACAGTAACTGGGTTACCTGTGAAAACAGAAGAAATCTTTGTGCAGTTTTCAATGTCTTCCTAACTTAAGGAATTACATTCAGCACAGGATTGAGGGTTTCCCACATGTTCCTATTTTCTTCCAGTTGATTAAAACATATTCCCATGTGGAGAGTTGCATACAGCATTTTCCAGCAGCTTTAGCAGGAATGGAGTGAAACCAGTGTTTCACTTTGCTCAGCTGAGGCTTGGGAAAGTTGCCCATCTTTGCTCTTCAAGAGTTGCTCTTCCCTCTACCTTATACTTTCATTGTGGGATATGTTAGTGTGTCTTTAACCATTAATGCCCAATATATTTGAACAGAGAAAACAAACTCATGTTATAGAGTGGGCCAAGATCATTAATAGCTGCTACATCAAATGAATCTGTTGCAAAAATAGATATAGCTCCCAGGGGTATCAGTGAGGGCCATGACTTACACCAGAAGCAAATTTAGAATAAGTTAGAGTTGTAACATCAGGAAGGGGAGTCTAAGAATTTCTGTAAATGTAGGAATATAACCAGTCCCTCTCTAAACTGAAGAACTGGTTTGAAACACTCTTATGCATGGTCCCAGGTCTACCTGGGAGAGATGGAGTAGGCTGAACAGTTATTCCTCCATGAAGTAGAAACTTAAACTTACGCATTAGGTCTCCTCCCTCATTTATAATTAAATCATACAAAAATGGTTTTCTATATTAAAACCCTTAGGGAAGATCTGTACTGTTCTACCCTGCATGTCTTTTCATCTTATCCTCGTTGCTTCCATTGCTGTAGTTCACATTAGTCATTCATATGAACAAATGGTCGTATTTTGTATTAAATTGGCTCTTCACCTCCATGGTAGTAAAACAGACCTGTGTAGTTGTCAGAGGGCTGATAGCACTTTGTCACCCCTTGACATAGTGCAGAATTAAATAGAGTAATAATTCTTTCCTTCCAGTTTGCTCCTTCCTTTCCCTTTTTTGTTTGTTTTTATAAGAAACCACTGAATGAAAGCAGGGTGTGTAGAATACCTGGATACAGAGGAGATTGCACAGAAAGACTTCAGCTTTTTAAACTTTATTTTTAGCTTGCATTTTATTTTCAGTGCCAACATTTGTTACAAAAGCTAGAAAAGGAACATGTTTTAAAATGGTTGGTCTCCAAGGAAAAGTTTGAGAGAAATAATTGGTACAAGTCTGCTGACTAGCAGCAGCTCAGAGCTACTTTCCTAGGAGGGCTTGAGAGTGTCTCTTCTGTTTTGCTTTCTTTTTGCTTTTGGTTACATGCTACACAAATGATTTGGTCATTTGCTTTTCCCCTCAATTATATGGGCAGAGATGGTTTTACCTGAGAGCCCCAGGGTTGGAGAATACTTATTTGCTGACCCAGTCCATCAAGTTGGGAATTCTTGATTAAATCCCATTCTGTGTTCAGCATCTCTTTTTCAGGTTATAGTGGGATGCTGCTCAGAACAGTCTATAATTACAATTACATGTTTCCAAACAGTCAGCAACTCTCTTAAAATAATAATTGCTTTATTTCATATGAATTCAGAAGTCCAGAGGGCCTTAGATTGTACTTGTCAGCTACTCCAGAAAACTTTACAAGCCAATGAGCAAACATGACAAATGCTTGTTTTTAGTAGGAGCCAAAATGACATTCCCCTAGCTTAAGGTTAAATGATCAGGACTAATTTGCTAGGTTCATGTAATTGTTTCTAGCTTTTGGGTAACTGGCAAATCAAAAAAACCCTTTTATGTAAAGTCCTTGAAAACAGACGTTTGTTGTACCGAGGAATTAAGAAAGCAGAGGAAAATTTACAACTGCAAAAAAAAAAAAAAATCAAATAATACACTAAATTGTGACTTTGTTTCTTGCAGCTTGTATATGAGTTTTTCATACGATTTTTGGAAAGCCAAGAATTCCAACCCAGCATTGCCAAAAAGTACATAGATCAAAAATTTGTATTACAGGTAAGCAGATGAAGGTAAGCCCCTAATGGAAGGGAGGGGCCATCACCAGGGAGGACTATACTGCAGTGGGGCAGTCAGGAAGACCAAGGCGGAGATGGAACTGGGACTAGCTTCCAGATTAAGGACAACAAGAAGTCCTTTTTTAACTACATGGGGGGTAAAAAGAAGGTACTGGGTAACATGGAGCCCCTGCAGGACATGTTAGGAAATTTGATCGTCACACCAGATGACAAAGCCAACATATTTAACTATTTCTTTGCCTCCTAAGCAGGGACCAGAACAGTCACACCCCACTCTGGGCCCCCCTCATGCCCCAGGGGAGGCGCACCTAGGCCTAGTGTCAGTGAGGAACTAGTTAGGGAACTTCTGGAGGGACTGGATGTATTTAAATCAGCTGGTCCAGACGATCTCCACCCCAGAGTGCTGAGGGAATTGGCTGAGGTCATTGCGGGACCCCTGGCATGGCTTTATGAGCGCTCGTGGTGCTCTGGTGAGGGGCCAGAGGACTGGGAAGAGGGCCAACGTGGTTCCCATCTTCAAAAAGGGGAAGAAGGAGAACCCGGGAAACTATAGGCCAGTTAGTCTTACCTCAATCCTGGGTAAGCTTTTTGAGAGAATTATTCTGGCACATGTCCATGAGGGGACTGCATGCTTAGGGGCAACCAACATGGGTTCATTAGCAGCAGGTCCTGTCTGACCAACCTGGTGGCCTTCTATGACCAGGTCACCAAATCCTTAGATGCAGGGGTAGCAGTGGACATAGCAGATGACACTAAGATGTGGGGGGATGTGGGCACGCTAGAAGGGAGGAATAGGCTACAATCAGACCTAGACAGGTTACAGGGGTGGGCGGATGAGAACAGGATGGGATTCAACACTGGCAAGTG
>NW_017728947.1:105664981-105679737 GCF_001723895.1 Crocodylus porosus
GGGGATCAGCAGGCACTGGGGGAGTCCCTGTTCCCCCGAGCACTACCAGGAATAACAGTCACAAGCTGGCAGAGGGTAGATTCAGACTAGATATCAGGAGGCGCGACTTCACGGTCAGGGCGGCTAGGATCTGGAACCAACTTCCAAGAGGAGTGGTGCTGGCTCCTACCCTGGGGGTCTTTAGGAGGAGGCTGGATGTAAACCTTGCTGGGGTCATTTGACCCCAGTACTCTTTCCTGCCATGGCAGGGGTCAGACTAGATGATCTGCTCAGGTCCCTTCCGACCCTAGAAACTACGAAAGTATGTTTTTCTGTCAAAAGCATGCTGACAGTACTTAGTATCACAAACAGCACTTTATTCCTAGTAACACTTTTTGTGGAAGTGGAATGTGTAAATGTTTAGCTCCTCCATCATCATAAAAGGTAATTGGGTAATAAGAAAAGCTTTTCATGCCAGAAAAATAACCAGATAGGGCTAATGTTTGTATTGTCTCCATTTCTGAAGTGCCTTAAAAAAAAGTTTGACTTAGCGGTTATATAACTCAGCTGTGACTATAGCAGTTGCAAAAAAAAAAAAAAGTCATGCAGTGTGGATTTAAACATACTGTTAATCAGTGACAGTCTATCTGGCTAAGCTCCAACTCTGGCTTAAAAAATTGTTAAATTATCTCTCTCAACATTGTAAGTACTCCCCACTTTATCTCAATAGCTATTTGCGAGCAGGCGGGGTAGAAGTTGATTAACAGTCCAACTCCCAGAAGTGTTCTGAAAACAGTGGTGCTGTAGTGGTGAGGGAGGAAGTAAATCAGAAGGCCACGTAAAGTTCAAGCTCCTTTGCAGAGCTAAACGGGGAAGGCCTTGTCTGTTCATTATGCAGATCAGTAGTCAGTCTGGAGTCTTGTACCTCCTCTTTGGTGTGTAGGCTGGCTCCCCCGTGTGCTCTGCTTCATCCCCAGCCGCAGCTGTGACCGGTGCTGCTTTTCTGATGGGCTCACTTTCTTCCAGGCCTTAACAGAGCTCTAAAACAGTGGCTCTCAACCTTTTTTTGCTGCAACCCTAAATCTTGGTCACAACCCCCACCACCGGCTCACTGGCTGGGCCAGGATTACAGGGGTAGCGGCAGTGAGAGCTGCACAGAGCATGGGCCAGGAGACCCCCGCAGGTGGGATGGGCAGAGCAAGGGGCGGACCCCCTGCGACCCCGGTTTTGGGTTGCTCCCTGAGGTTGGGAGCCACCGCTCTAGAACAATGCGTTACTGGGCTGAAAAAGGGCATTTCTTGCAGGAAAGGGAACATGGCTTGAAACTCCTTTGCCTCCTTCCTGCAGCTTCCAGCTGCAGGCTTGTTCTGCTTTGTATTGTTCTTTCCCTCTCTAGACTTACGTGGAAACACAGAGGACAGACCTAAGCAGAGGCTGGAATGACTTTGTACGTGGCAACTGCAGTCCACTTTGCTCTTGCACCAGGGAAAGTTCCTAAGTCTCTCAGCCAGCTAGGAGGGAACTTCTGTAGGAAGAGCTACATGCAGGAGGAGGGTGTGCTGGAGTTATAGGAGGCCAGGCTTACTTTACTTTCTGCATAACACAAAGCTGTAACATTTGCTTCGTAGGAACATAAGTTTTCAGAGGAGGAAGTAGAGCTTTGCTTTTTTCCCCCTCCTCCAAGTTAGCTCTTACGAGTGCCCCTCTGGACTACTGTGCAGATGGAGTGAGTCTCTCTGTTTCATGCTCATCCTGCCAAAGGGACCTCCTTACATTTGTTAGGCTTCACCTGGACTGCCTCAAACCAGTAGCATAATCAGGGAAGGGGGGGGAAGTCCTGCACACCAAATTAGAGGGGGCACCAGAATGGCAGTCCCCAGGGACCCTGTGCTGCTGCTGCCACGCTCGCTACCCATAGATGGAAAGCTTGCAGCACCACAACAGCAGCCCAGTCTCTTGCCCCGTCACAGTTTCATAATAGGACACTAGGCGAGGTTAGCGGATCTAAAGGAAGAAGGCCTTTTTAAAAACCCAATCACCCATCATTGTCTGCTAAATGGACTAGTATGGTTTGTCAAATGAACCAGGTAACCATTAAGAGAGGGAGTTTTAAGGCTAGGAATGATGATCATTTGAAAAATGTATGAAGGGATGTGTGTTGAGAATCAGGTTATTCTTGCTTTGTTGGTTAGGTAACCATTTATTTTTAAATGGAATGAGTATTAATTAAAGTAAATGTGTTGTCAGAATGACAAGCTCTGCCTAGATTTGTAATAAAAAGGTTTTTAAAGCAATACCATACTAGAAGTTCTTTTATCATACCTTTATGAGGATTTATGAGGTGATCATGCAACACTTATACTATAGAGGAATTTAAAATTTAATGAATTCAACTCGTTCAGTCCCTATTAATATAGTTGTTGATAGCTTAAACATGATAGTCTTCGACTTAAATTTTTCTTGTTGAACTCGCTTTTAAATTTTGAAAAGCTTTTTAATAAAGTACTTCCTAGTGATTAATTACTTTTCCAAATGAAAAAAATACTAATTGATTTTTTTTTTGCTAGTGTTTTTATATGTAAATATGTTGCCAGCCCAATATATCAGTTGGATTGTACTTTGGCTGTTCATTTTTAAAGACTGTTTACATCTACCCTGAAATGGTAGGCAGTGGTTGCTAAGAGGCAAAGTATTCAAGTATCCCAATAAACATATGCATTGCTATAGGCTGCTACTCAGTAATTTGTATTCCATATACTGGTTATATTTGGTATAAGGATATCAGAATAATCATGCAAATGATGGGGATCATTAGCCTTTCCTTAAAAATAAATCGTTTTGTTGTTGAAACATGAACACAAATTGGATATATCAAAGTGTTAGTTTTGGGCCCACCACTAAAGAAAGGATGTGGACAAATGGGAGAGAAGCCAGTGGAGGGCAACAAAAATGGTGAGGTGGTTGGGGGACATGACTTTTGAGGACAAGCTAAGGGATCTAGGCTTATTTAGTCTGCAGAAAAGAAGAGTGAGGGGGGATTTAATAGCAGCCTTCAACTACCTGAAGCAGGGTTCGAAGGAGGATGGAGCTGGACTCTGCTCAGTGGTGGCAGATGACAGAACAAGGAGCAATGGTCTCCAGTTGAAGGAAGGGGCATTGAAGTTAGATATTAGGAAAAACTTTCTCACTAGGAGGGTAGTAAAACACTGGAACAGGTTATCCAGAGGTGTGGTGGAGTCTCTGTCTTTGGAGGTTTTTAAGACCCGGGTAGACAAAGCCCTGGCTAGCATGATCTGGTTGGGGCTGGTCCTGCTTTGAGCAGGGGGTTGGACTAGATGTGACCTCCTGAAGACCCTCCCCATCCTCATTTTTTAAGATTGTATGATTACTCTTTGTATGTTAACTATTAAATCCTTAATTGAAGTGGTGACTGACAAGATTTAATTAACTACTTAAATTAATGGATTCTGAAAAGTGCTCTGGATTATCAGATTGACACGCATTTATTTTCACTCCCTTACTCTCTTGCTTATCCTCCTTTGTTTTGACAGAGCTCCTAAATGTTGTATTGTAGCCTCACAGCAGGTGTAAGCGACTTCAAATTGTTGTCATAATTTTTAAAAAGGCATCTTTGAGAAAAACAAGAATGTAACATTCCTGAAATCAGAACTCAACATCTTTTTTTGTCAGTGGTGACACAGTGATTCTTTATGCTCTTTTTTTCCCCTGTGGGAGTGTATGAGAACATGCCCTAAATCAAGTTAATTAATAGATCTCTTTACTGCATAGAAAGTATGATTTTTAAACAGTAGTTCCTCTTTTCCTTTCTTAGAGGTCTTTGAAAGTGCCTGTAAACTTTTGTGATTGGCAGATGCCCACTTATAGTTTAAGAAACTCTTCATTAGGTTACTATTTTACAGAGTATAAGTCAGTGACTCTCACCCAGGGTGCCCCAAGATCTTTGGAAGGGTGCTCTGAAGTGTGGGAAGATAAATGCAGGCTCAGGCAGTCCCTGCTTGACTGCTGCCCTGTCTCTGCTGCCTGGCCTCTCTGCAAGCAGGCAAGTGCTGTAATAAATAAATTAGTTTTTGAAATAGGGCATTGCTCAACTCACAAAAGCCATCAAGGGGTACCTCAAGTCTGACGAGGAGTGCTTCAGTTCTGAAAAGATTGAAAATCACTGGTATAAATATTCCATTGTTATTTTGTTTTCCCATTGCTAACAATAGACAGTCTGTAACTTGTCTACATGTGTACCTATTTATTGTTATGGCATCACCTTTTTTCAAATGATATTTTAGAGACAGATAAGAAAAATAAGGTCCCAACAAAGATGAACACCACACGTGTACTCCAAAGATGTCCTGTTCACAAAATTCATGAATAATACTGGTATATATTCCATAGTAAGCCCCAGAATCAGTTGGCAAACCTTTCGAATGTCAAGTTTTTAAGTGCAACCGCTGTGAAATTGAAATAAAATAAATTATGCACAAAAGCTGTAAACAGCCTTGGGGATGGGTGCTACAGATATGGGAGATGTGACAGCAGACAAGAGGAAGGAAAGCTCTTTGGGAGAACAGTGTTAACAACTCTTTTTTTATATACTAGTTTCTTCAACATAGACTTCAAAATCATTCATCCATTAAAAGTATTATGTGCTTTGAAATGGGGAAAAATAGGGGAAAAAAGCCTGAGAGCTGGTAGTTTTTATAAACTGTGAGTCATTTAAAAATCATGCATTATATATGGGTACAGCATATGCCTGTCTCCATTTAAGGAATCTGATCATTAACTAGGCAAGGCTGTGTTGGTACATTAGCATTCATATTTTCCAGTTAAGTCTTGTTTGCTTGTTTTGTTTTTCATCATTCTGGAGAATCACCAGTTTGGGTCAACTGCTCAGGAGGAAGTGGAGTCACTGATAAATACTTTAATTTGTTTTAAAGGTTTGACAGTGGTGACGTTACGTACAAATGTTCCAGGATACATTTCATACCACGTGTATGAGATTCATTGGCTGGTATTTGCATAGTTGACTGAATGCGTCTCCCTCATCTGAAATGGCAGTGTTCACTCCTTTTTTTTCCAGGGTTTATTTCATTCCTTAACAATTGAAGTTTATGTTGTGGGATAACAATGCCCATTCCCTGATCTGGAGGATTTTGGTTATTAATTTGACCTCTGTCCTTTGACCTCTCTACCTTGGGATACCCTTCAGGTAGCAGATCTAGCCACCACATCTCTCGTGTTCATGGGAGCTCACAAGTCTTTCTGTTATGCAAGTCATACAAGCCCTAAAAAGCAGTCTGAGCTCTTTAGGTGAATTATCAGCAATGGCTAAACTACACTTACGTTAGAAAGGTGGGGACAGATTAAGAGGGAACCATAATTTCTAGTATCTGCAGACCCAAGGGATAATGGATTAGCAGACTGACTTCTTCCAGTGCTCATTAACCTCTTTTTAAGATTGTGTTCCTGTCAAAAGTTTTCTTACTTTACTTTTCATTTTCATTTGTTTAATATAAGTTATAACTCTGTTTTAAGAAGAATGACTGCTAAGCATGGGTGACAAGTAAACTAATAAGATGACATCTGCTTCTGAAGGTTTCTAATGTTTGAAGTAGTCTTGGCAGAGATGACAATGATCATAGCGCTCGTGACGCACTTGGGTGCATGCTAGAGGTTGCGTATCATGTCTCTATAGCCCACTACGTAGAAAAAGGCACCACATATATTGCAGCTATGTGGGCACATCCAGGACCTGTATCTAATGGCATGTAAGCAGAAGGGCACATTAAAAATCAAGCTAATTCACTATCTGTTGTTAGTTGTCCAACTCTAAATTTATTCTTTTCTGTTTTGACAAAAGCTTTTGGAACTGTTTGACAGTGAAGACCCCCGAGAGCGAGACTACCTGAAAACAGTCTTACACAGAATTTATGGCAAATTTCTTGGTCTTAGAGCATTTATCCGAAAACAGATAAACAATATTTTTCTACGGTAAGTGCTGGGAGAAGACAGCTGTTGGCTGGTAGATGTTTTAAAAGACTAAATATGTATTAAATATGCTTTTTTCCCCATAGGTTTGTTTATGAAACTGAACATTTCAATGGTGTAGCTGAACTGCTGGAAATTTTAGGAAGGTAAATAAACCTTTTTATTCCTAACTTGCATCAGACATTCATTCTGAAAATGTCAGTTAGCGTGAGAGAGACCTGGCAATGAAAATGTTACATTAAGCTCTGAGCCGGAAAAAAGGTTTATGCCCATTCCTAACTTCAAGCACACATTTAAGATCTTGAAAGCTTCTTTGCAAAGAGACTATAATTGCACATGTGTTACAGAAAGGCTCTTTTCCTTGCATTGCAAGCTGTGCCTTTTGTTCTGCCTTGTATATTTGCAGGTTTTGTTTGAGCAAGCTAAGCAGTTATTAACATGTTAGATTTATGTCTTGGATAAGTACAGTTGTGGTCAGTTAGCAAAGAGGCAAAGTTATATCTGTTGAGCACAGTGCTGTACAATTGCTCATAGAGTTATTCTCATGTAAGAGCTTAAATGCTGCATAGCCAGGACTGTGGGGCAGACTGCATCTCAGACATTTTAATTGTATGCATATTGAGCACGTATGAGGGTCTGACACAGGGTTGGGCAAAATGCAGGCGAGATTTAACCTGCCAGTTGATTGGATCCAGCCTGCGGACGGGTGCCTGCCAATTGGTTGCATCTGGTCTGCAGCTGCCCCTTGTGGTGCACTGCATGGGGCCAAGCCTGTGTGGGACAGTCCTCCCCATGCTTCCAACTGCATCTACCCAGCACCCATCAGACACCACCACCCTGGCCCTAGTTCTAGCCAGCACGCACAGCTTCCTGGGGGAGTGCTGCAACAGCTGCCCAGGTACTGCCTGGCTCCCCCCCACCTCCTCCTCCTGTGCTGCTCCAGGGAGCAGGTAACGTACGGATGCCATGGGCATGCATGCTGGGCAGCAGGTGCCCAGCCAGGCAGGGGGAACCTGTAGCTGGACAGCTCAACAGTGTGTATTCGATGCATTGGCTACAGTGCATGGGGCTCCAAGTCCAGCTCCTGGCTACCTTCTACCCACTGTGCTGTGCAGCCTGCTAGGATGCTGGGGGGAGCTGGGCCAGGTGGGGTGGGGGGAGGGATCAGTTTTCCTCCCCCCTCCCTCCCCAGTTCTGGTTATGGCAGCCTCTGCTGCTGTCAAGATGTTTGCATGGGAAGGCAGGAGTGGGAAGGGAGCACCCCCTGCCATGCAGGCCTGGCCTGACTCCCCCTAAAGCCCCAGCAGGGGTGAGCATCTTGACAGTGGCAGAGGCTGATGCACCTGGAACTGGTGTGGGGTGGGGGAGAAACAAAGCTCCCCCATCTCATGGGCCCAGCCTGGTTCCCCTCAAGACCCCAGCAAGCGGTACCCTTGCTGGGCTCACAAGTTGGGTGGGGGGGGGCTCTGTTCCCTCCCCCTCCAGCCCCAACAGGTGTAACAGCCTCTGTTGCTGTTAAAACGCTCACAGTGGGGGGCGGGGGGAGGGATAGGAGTCCCTCCCTGCTGTGCAGCTACCTCCCCCTAAGAACCGAGCAGGGGTGGCTAGAGGGGGAGAGCATGTAGGGGGGGCTCCATCACCCCCCCCCAACCTGCTGCTGACGGTTGCCAGCTGGTGGCAGGGGGTGTGGGGACTGTGGAGAGAAGGGTGGTCCAGCTTCGGTGCAGCCGTTGATTTAGAAAGCTCTTGTCAAGAGTGCCTGTAAATTTTCTTTGATGCCACTAAAATGTTTTTCTTCTTCTTTTTTCTAGTATTATCAATGGTTTTGCTTTACCTCTGAAGGCAGAGCACAAACAGTTTCTGGTGAAGGTGCTGATTCCTTTACATACTGTCAGGAGTTTATCGCTCTTCCATGCGCAGGTAGAAATTACAAAGCTATTTTTTGCTTGTTTAGAACAAGAAAGTGCTCTTGGTTTGCTTTTGGAAATCCATTGCTTAAAGTCTAAATAGGAGGGAAAAGTTTTTAAAGGAAGAAATATTTTACAAATAAGCATGTCCTATTTCAGTAGCTGGGGGTTTGTTAAAAAACATAGGTTTCACACCACCCTTAGTAAAACATGTCAAATATTTTAGCTCTGAAACTATTCAGAATCTCTTCCCCAATCCCCAGTCTTTCTCTCTCTCTAACTAGGTACTTCTTTACACTCTCTTCTTCTCTGCACTTCTGTTCTAAACCTGTCCTGATCTTTGCACTCTCTTTGGAGCCTGTTTCAGTAGCAGAAGACCTATCACATTCATTCTTTGTTCAGGCTCAAAATCTCCCTTTGGTGCATTTAGCTGCCACCTCCTTTTTTTTAGGCCTGTCCTCTAGAAGCAATGCCCATCTTCCTACTCCCTGGTGCCAGGAAGTGCCCTCTTCATTTTAATGCTGATACAGCTTTGTTTGCTTAACCTATTAAGCCAGATTTTGGCTGTAGTAGGTCATCTCATGTGAGTTGTCATGATGCTATGCTGCCAAAAGTGTAAAAGAAACATTCACAGAACAATGAGCCTTTCAAAACACTGGGTTTTTTGGTGTACAGATGGAACTCATAACATTCAAATTGTTCCAAAATGTACTTGGACATGCTCTTTCTTTACTTTTTGTTTGTTATAATATCTAGCTTGTTGTTTCTTTACTGTAAACTAGAATTTGGACGGAGTATTCCCCTGTGCTTCAGGTTAAAATGGAATAACATTTAAATAAGCTATATTTATTTAAATGTAAATACATTTTTACTTTCTCTGGACTTTTAACCACGGAATATTTTCTTTTGAGTTCCTTGAGAAAAATGTCCTAATTTTTTTTTCTCTTCTTCACAGCTGGCATATTGCATAGTACAGTTCTTGGAGAAAGATCCTTCACTCACAGAACCGGTAAATATTTATTTGGTATTTTGATATCTGAAATGTCTTGTACCCAATTATAAAGTTTTAAAATTAAAATTTGCTTTCTTTTTAATTTAGGTCATTAGAGGCTTAATGAAATTCTGGCCAAAAACCTGCAGTCAGAAAGAGGTAAGTTGTGTGTCTGTACTGAAATGTGATTGTGAAATGAACCTGATAATTCCATAGATTAAAACTGAAGATATTTGGAGCAACCTCCAGATTTTTGGCTTTGGATATGGCACACAGTTCTCTTAAGCGCTGTACTGGACTTGGTCATTGGTCTAACTAATACTCATCAAACTTACGATTACTCGTATTTGAACCCCCTTTTTTTGAGATAATGTTAAATGTTCAGGTGAACCATCAAGCTAATGCCACTTGTGGTCTCTGTTATAAAAATCATATGTTGATATAAATGTTATTCCACAAGAGGGAGTGATTTTTCCATATTAGGAGCAAAAATGAATCTTGTGGGCATATATGGAAAAATTCTGTTTAAAAATTGTAGGAGCATGAGTGTCAGTTAGCTAAGAGGCGAGTGTCAGAGCTAAAGAGCAGCGGGCTAAAGAGGCTATTGGCAGTTTACATTTGCAACCATGCTTGTATCCGCTAAGCATGTAATTACATACACAGATGGACATTATCATTATTTGTTCTTGCACATCCTGGTTTAAACCATGATAATTTTTGACACCACAGGAAGAGTTTTCTTGGAAAGTTGGGTCCAGTAGATGTTTAGCTGAAGATGTCATTTATTTTACAGGTAAAATTCTAGCCATAGAAATCAATGGGAGTTTTGCCATTGTCTTCAGCAAGGCAAAGATTTCAGCTGGGATATACTAGTATGACATCTAGATTTCTTAGAGCAAGTAGTTGGGACGCTTAGGATGGGGAGCCAGTGCCAGCATCCCTCCCCACTGTATTTATGTGTAAATCTACCACTAGGCACATCCACAAGTAATAACAGGAGAGAGATTTTAGATTTTAGAATTAATCACTCATTTATACCAGACATCTGGGGTTTGATCCTGTGAGATAGCAAGGACTTTCAACTTCAGTTGAAGTCAGCATGAAGTGCAGAGCATCTTGCAGATCAAGGCTTTTAGCCTCAACTGGGGTTAAATCTTGTCTTTCCCCAGAGACTTTTGGCCACTTTCCCCTTGACATCTGTTACTGCTGCACATATTCTTGGAAACTTCACAGATATATGGAGATCAAACAAGTTTGTGAAGGATAGACCTACATGGCACAATGCAGTGCCATATAGAAATACTTGAGCTAGCTTTGAAGAAGCCAGCTCAGATGCAGGAAGGAGTATATACAGGACTAAACAGCCCTACAGAGAAGTTATTGAGCAGGGTGGGGGGAAGAGTGCTGTACTAATGTATGCAAGCTCTTTCAGCGACAGCTCTGGTCTCTCTGCATGGTCCTGCATTATGCTTTGTAGACGGATGCTGAATCCCAAAGTTGTTCCAATACCTGCTTAGACTTTTGCTGTCAAACAGTGGCATTGCATACATGTAAAACAGGAATTGGCAACCTTTTTGCCACTTTAGGCTGCTGCTCAAAACCCAGCCCCTGCCATGCACTTCAGCCCTTTACCCCCTGGCAATCAGACCCTGGTCTTGCTGCCTCTGTAACAGGAAAAATCCTGACACGAACATGGCAGGTACAAGGACCCTGGGGACACTGCTGCCAGTGCCGGGTACATGCTGCCAATTCCCGATCTCCTGTTGCCTGGATCCAGTCTGCGGGCCATAGGTTGCCTAGCCCTGATATTAGTAAAGAGTTTTCAAAGCGTGGAATGTAGCAGTAGCTTGTACGCAAGAAAGAATATGATGCTTTATATTGTTCATAGCTTTAATGCAGCTATTTCAGATTAAAATCTCACAACACTCAGACACTGAACTTTCAACACATGAGTAGTATTGTTGACTTCCATGTGACTGCTTTGTTGAATAAAGTTAAACATGAGTGGAAGTACTTGCAGGATTACAGGATACGTTTGGTGTTTTTATATGGTCTCTGAATTTGTATGGGTTACCTATAGTTGTATGAATATAATGATCAATCCAAGTGCAGTGCTAACCAACTAGAAAAAGGACCCCTTCCTTAATTCTGTTTAGTTTCACAGTACCAGCTTAAAAAATGTTCTCTAATTCTGCTTTTTCTCTTAATTATACAGGAATGCTAAGATTTATGCTCTTAACTACATGACTTGATCAATAAATGAAAGGCATAGCTGCCTTCCATTATGCTTGCAAGCTCAGAGCCTGAGTTGAGGTCCGTTTCAAAACTCAGCTATTTCAGATATAGTAGTTGAGTTCTGACCGTAAGGATGTAGGCAAATGTAACAATCATAGCCATATCAAAGTATATAAGTAGGGACCTATTTAATTCAGTTTCATGGATTTCACGGTTTCAGCAAAATCCAGGATTGTCCGCAAAATCTACGAAACCCCCCCACCCTTAATAAAAATGAAATGCTTGCTCCCCAGTGGGAGCCAGCAGTCCTTGCTGCCAGGAGAGGGAGGTGCCAGTCCGTGCTGAGAGGCATGGCTACACCAAGTGCAGCCAGCATCAAGGTGGCAGCCACCCTCTTGTCCTTCCTCCCCCCAGGCCTCCCTGCCAGTCAGTGCCAAGGGGTGGGGCTGCCACCAAATGACTGTAGAATTAGGAACATGTCACAATCAACCCCCAAAATTGGTAAACATGGTTTAGGTAGACCCCTAGATACAAGCTATGACAAAGGAGCTGCGTGAGTCTTTAGCAGATCTGTAACTGGACCACTCTGTCATTAACCATGCTTCTTTCAGTGTCAGTGTTAGAGCCATTTAGCTAATTTTATCACTAGGGGGTCACACAATAACTGTTAGATTGTAACAGCTGCTGCATACTCCTGAGCAGCAGTTGTCCTTCCCTTTTCAAAGCAGCTAAAAAGTATGTTTATCCTGACCCTTTCATGCATTTACTTATCTTTACCTTCAGGTCATGTTCCTCGGGGAGCTAGAAGAGATCTTGGACGTGATTGAACCTTCACAGTTCATCAAAATTCAGGAGCCCTTGTTTAAACAAATTGCCAAGTGTGTGTCCAGCCCTCACTTTCAGGTCTGGAAGACCAGTAATTTATCTTGTTTTTTTTATCTACATACTTCCCAAGATCCTATGTACGTGCAACATTGGATGCCAAGAATTGATGTTGTACCATGCGGATCGGAACACGTTTGCTCTTGGTGTATCTGCACTTTTCCATGTAAAAGTCTGCTATAGCAGCAGTCCCTCAACTCTGGGATTTTGAAATGGGGAAGGAGAGAGAGGCTTTCCCATGGGGCTTTCTCTGATACCCACTTAAAGGAGGCTTTAAGCCACAATTGTGCTTTCCTGATTATAGGCTCCACCAAGGACTGAGCCCTTGCATAGACCGTTCTGAGGGACTGCATTAAGCTGCCTTGGCCTCTTTCTGCTTCCTTATGGCAGGCAGTGTTGCTTACAGTCACTGTAGTGCTGTGCTCTTTGACTTGGTTCCCAGTGCACTGTCTGTGCTGAGGCTTGTGAAGGATTCTTGGAAGAGTCTTCTGACTCTCTCCTCTATAGTTTCTTTGCCGGTGGATTCTGCCTGGCAGCTCTAAGGCTTCAGGAGCCCCTTTTCCCTGTTTCAGCCCCTTTATATGTTATGAGGGATTAGAATGGGGGAGAGGATCTTGCCTCAAATGATCGAGGAACCAGATCATGCCAGTTATTGAGCATATCCATACTCTTGGCTGTCTTTGACTTCTCTGGAAGTCAAAGCTTGGAGCACTCCATATTGTGCTCTGTGTCTGTCTTGCATTTAGGTGTCAATCATTTTCTTAACTAGGTGAAAGTTTGCAAGGAACTCAAACACAGACTGTTTGTACCTTAATTTTAACATTAATCTTATTTTAAATATACTTGGAAGACTATCTTACTAGGGCGGTGTGAGGCTTCAGTCGCTGATTTGCTTTGGTGGAGATTTGGCCCATTTGGTGGCCAAATGTCAGAATCCAAATTGAATCAGGAGACCCTTTAATCTCTCCGAATTGAATCAGAACCCTCTGAATCAATACAGAGAGATTCAACAGCCGTAGACACGGCTTTATATGTTTTTTCTACATACCTCGAGGTACCAGAAGTGGCTCATGAATGCTGAGATGGTGGGGTGGGTGGAGCATCCCACAGGAGCATGGGGGGTGGGTCCCCCGCATGCTCAGCAGCAGACCCGAAAGTGGACCAGAAGTAGTTCTGGTCCACCTCTCTGTCCACCACCGAGCACATGCAGCATGCCTCCCCCCCAACACTCCTGTGGGATGCTCCATCTGGTACCTTGAAGTATGTAGAAAAAGCAAAGCTGTGTCTATGGCCAAATCGCAGATTCTCTGAATCAGAATCAAATCTTCAGATTCAGCCAAATAAAATTAGGACAGCGATCTGAATCAACTAATCAAATTGCTGTCCCTCAAATCAGGTGAAGTTGGAATCAAATGTGGACTGCTTCACACACCCCTGTATCTTACATTAGTTCAAGTTATACAGCGTATTAAAATGGCAATTTCATTACAGAAATAATACTCTTTCACTAATTTGTTCTGGCATAATATATTTTGTGGCTTGTTATTACTTTAAAATATTACATGTTATGTCAGTCCCTGAATTTTTTTTAATTGGTTTATTCTTCTCAAAGGTGGCAGAAAGAGCACTGTATTACTGGAATAATGAATACATCATGAGTTTAATAGAAGAGAACTCCAACGTTATACTTCCTATCATGTTTTCCAGTCTTTATAGGATTTCCAAAGAACACTGGAATCCGTAAGTTTTGGAGCCTTTCCATTTTTTAAAACATCTTTTTTTTTTTTAACTTGGAAAAATTCATATAAAGAAAATAATGAAGAGCCAAATTCTGAGCTGGCGAAAGCAGGTGCCATTTGGTTAAAGCCAGTGAAATTTTACCTTGGCTTAGAAAATGCAGTTCAGTTATCTGGAGGATGCAAAAAGCCTGAATTTTATGTAACAAAAGCAAAGTAGATATTTTTATGATAGAATATATAGCAGCAACTACTGCAAGTAACCTTATCCTTTTTTAAAACCTTGTGTTTATTATACATTATAACTATAAAATAATAG
Organism: Crocodylus porosus; assembly: GCF_001723895.1. Lineage (NCBI taxonomy): Eukaryota > Metazoa > Chordata > Crocodylia > Crocodylidae > Crocodylus > Crocodylus porosus. Next base: position 105,679,031 of record NW_017728947.1, read on the forward strand.
AAATGAGATATTTACCAGGAAAACTATCAAGCACCAAGAATTTCTGATGCTCTGTTAATGCAGTTATTCCCTAAACCTGCTCACTGAATTGGACCATAAATTACCCAGGAAACATCACTAGGTCATAATAAATTGTTGTAGGTACATAATTCTTATAACAAGTATTCTTCAACAGCAACATTCTTCTAAAGATGCACATACTTTTCCAGATTCAGTTTCTTTTATATAAATGTAATCAAATGTCATAAATCCAAATTAAATTACCCTATGTGATATCCAGGTTATTTACTATTGTTCTGAAAACTCTCTGCTCTCAAAACTACTACTGCACACTATTTTAAGAATATATTTGGCTCTTCACATGATCAAGAAAATGCAACTCTTCAGTTAACCCGAGTTTTATATTTTATAAGGATGTTAATAGAAAGTTTTCATGAAACTGTTCCGCACACATCTCATCTATTTGCTACCTGGCTTGCAGAGCACGTTTAGGGTTTGGTGGGTACAATACAGGTTTCCCTTGCTTTATGCAGGTTTTAGATGTGCAAATTTGCTCTTACATGATGACCCTTTTTATACCAAAAATTAATTATATGCGAGGTAAATTCACTCTTACGCAATCGATGTGGTGGTAGCCTACAGCCAGCTGCTGCATGCAGTGCATTGTGGGAGTGATACACACCAAAATATAGTCTCCTGTGTGGGTG
>NW_017728947.1:105679837-105688378 GCF_001723895.1 Crocodylus porosus
CAGCCAGCTGCTGCATGCAGTGCATTGTGGGAGTGATACACACCAAAATATAGTCTCCTGTGTGGGTGTTCCAGTTCTTGAATCTTCATACGATTTTAGATGTGCAAATTTGCTCTTACATGATGACCCTTTTTATACCAAAAATTAATTATATGCGAGGTAAATTCACTCTTATGCAATCGATGTGGTGGTAGCCTACAGCCAGCTGCTGCATGCAGTGCATTGTGGGAGTGATACACACCAAAATATAGTCTCCTGTGTGGGTGTTCCAGTTCTTGAATCTTCATACGATTACCCCCAGTCCCACCCCACTGGTGTTGGAGGGTGATGAGAGCTCCGTGCCTGTTGATTCTCCTAAGGATGTTACCCTGCCTGTACCTTCTACTAGCGATGTGGAGTCTGACCCTGAAGACCCTTTTCCACTCTCTCTTCACACCAGCTAAACGTTCACCACCACCTTGTGCTTGTGTGTACTGTCTGCTGTTGGTGAACACCAAAATTGTCTTGGAGAAAGGGTAGAAATGGGTCTGGTGGTCAGTAGAGTCAAGGTCTTGGAACTTATCCCTATTTGTTACATCGTAAAGTGGGTTCCCTTTACGTGAATTAGAGTTATGCACCATTTTCCAGGAACACATGTACAGCATAAAGTGGGTTTAACTGTATAAACATCCTGGGGCTAATGTTTTAGATTACTACACTTTTTAGTAACTCAGGCCTATATTATGCACTGATCTGCTGTGTTGTCTAGTTTCTCTTATTTTTGTCTTCAAGCTTTTACTCATACTTTTTTCTATGAAGCATCCACATTTGATTATTGCATTTCAGTTGCATCAACCAGATTTAATTATTTTAGTTGTTTGGTTGCATTCAGAATTATTGAACTTTATAGTGAAAAGGCTGCAAATATATGTGTTTAACTGCCTTGAAAGTGGGTTAACTATTGTTTGCTCCATTTAACCAATAAAAAGTGGTGAAAAGCCTGATTTTTGCCTTGTACAAGTACAAAAATCACCTTCTATAAAGTCAAAAGAATTACATCATCATAGCTGAAAGAATAGAATCAGCTCCATTAATTCCATTAAGAAAAGTTGGGGTAAAGGGAGTTCTTTTTGGTTTCTTCTATTTCATTTGACACTAATAGACATCTTTTCTTTGTCTTTTCATTTCATGTTTCAGGGCTATTGTGGCTTTAGTCTACAATGTGTTGAAGGCATTTATGGAAATGAACAGCACCATGTTTGATGAGCTGACAGCCACTTACAAGTCAGATCGTCAGCGGTAACTTTTTAAAGCTTTTTTGTCAGCTGTGCATATGGCCTGCTGCTTATTGTTTTCCTTACACTTTGCATAATTTCACACATAATTGATGGCAATGCTTCATTTTTTTTTCCTGCATGCTCATTAGCCTTGTCCTTGCAAAATACCAGATAATATCATGTACAGGTGGTTGTTTTCCCCTTATGAAATACAGTACCCGTTGCGTAGCTTGTGAATCCACATTCCTCACAGAACTCCTTTTTGCTCCACATTCCAAAAGACTTAAACATATCAAGATCTTCAGTAATAAAGAAAACGCAAGGGTTTAAAGATATCACTTTGCTTAAAGACTTCAAAAAGATCACATTAGAGGCTAGAAGGGAGACATGAGGGAGAACCACAACATGGGACTCATTCAGAGAGCTTGCTATATCTTAGATATGGTCTTAAAGCAGAGAGGCACCTCTCAGCCCTTTCATTTTTTTCTTATTGAAAGATCTTGCTATATCTGAGTCCTTTAGAGTGCAGGATCCAATAGAGGCACCATTCATACAATCATTAGTTGCACCCTAGTAAAATGTGTTTTGTCTATATTCTTTAATCTTCATATTGCAATTATAGTGCGTCATCTTTTGTCTAAAATTTCAGCTTATCCAAAGCGGCAGGTGAAAAAAATGAGGAAACTTCGGGAACTCCGACTGGTTTAAGTCGTGCCTTTTGTGTGACTCAGGGTTCCCACAAGCAAAGCGAAGGGTACTGTATGTCATCAAACCTTGTTAGGTTAGTATAGCCTCTGGAGGCTCTTGGAGGCCATGATATATTATTGAATGATCAGAGTCATAGTTCACCATCCACGTGTTTTGCTTTGATTTTAGATATGCAAACATGAAGTTTTATATTTACAATCTGTAATTGATGGATTGGTTAGATGAAATAATTAATATTTTATTTCTGAAGCTTTGGGTTTAAAGCTGCACTAAGTCACAAGAGACTTGATTGTTTCTTTGTAGGCCTTAAGATGAGGCTCAATCTATCAGATAGACCAATCAGGTGATGCAGTCATTTTATATTTTGTAATCAGTGAGACCAGAGAATTCTAAAACAAGGAGTCAGATCCATCAAGGTGGTAAGAAGCCACTGCTGCTAGTGAAGTGAGTCGTTGCTTGAAGAGCTCTCCACACATCCCACACGAGGCTGTCAGCAGTGGATGTGACATGCATTAATCAAGCTGTGTGAAGAATTTTCCTAGCATATGCTTGATGCTTGCATTAAGTTAATGCTTGCATCTAACTTAAATAGGGCTGGTGCTGATCCTTTTACTACATTTATTTACAGATTGCTATTTTAAAGTAAAGTGTAAGTGTATCATGAAATGTATACAATGGAATATATAAGTGAAATATGAAACCTTTTTTAATATTCACAATTAAACAGTCACTGTTTTCTGCAACACCATTAGGTTTCTCTGTTAAACATGGCATAGTGTTCAAACATCTTGATGTGCTGATGTAAGTGCATTAGTATTTGTAGGGTGTCATGTAGTCAAAAGCGGCAAAGAGTTCAAAAAACAACATTACTTAATATGGAAAACTTACGAATGAAATTCCAATGTAAAACACCCTCCCTCCCCAAATGGACGAGATGAATCGTTGTCTTTATTGGGATTATCCACTTACATAAATCTTCGTAGAATCAGGGCCTCAGAATAGAAATAAGTGATAATATACGTCCATTGGGTGCCTTATTAGAACAAAATTTGTAAAAATAAAAGCAGTATGGTTGTTATAAGAAAGCTTCACAGAGCAGTTTTCAGTATCAGTGAGGATAAGTGTTGAAGCATGTGTGAATTAAGAAGGAAGGAGATAAACTACTGGACTGCTTTTAGTAAGAGGACCATGTGGAGTACAAGGATTAGATGATAGTTATCAGGTAAGTTGTAGGTCATTTCACTTTTTCTTATGGTTTATTTTGAATATTTTTTGTGAGCTGTATGTAATGGAAATAGAAATTAAGGATAAAATAGGTGCTCAAGAAAAAAAACATTATTTATGAATTGTTGTGTGTATGTATTCTGGTCAAAGTGATTCCAGGAAAATTAGATATATAAATAGATGAGCCAAAATAACTGCTCTGTGACCAAATATTTTCAGTCTACATGAAGCAAGATGAATAAGAATAAAACTTTAAAATCACTGGAAATTTTTTAGAAATGTTGTCAGGCAAGTTGAGCTTCAACATCCTTAGCTCTCAGTCATTCATGCCCTGTAAGGTGACTAAAAAAAGAGATGGGAAGCTCTCTGCATCTTGTAGTATCAGCAGCAGAGATGGCACTTCGAGACAGTAATGAACTTAAGAAATTCCTACATTAGTTGTTTAATTCCATCAAATCCTCCAGGGCAGTCTGTTCAGGCAGTCGCTGCACGGATTATTTTTAGGGATATGGCTGGATGAAAGAAACAAAAGCATAGACTGAGGGTACAGATCCTGCAAGTTGACTTGAACTAGCTGATGCCTGCATGCAAGTGGAGCAGTACTAAAGTCAGTTTGCTCCTAAAATAGTAATGGAAGACTTGTTCTGGAAAATAGGGTGACTTTAACATTATGGAATGCAAGAGAGAAAAGACATCTGTATTAGCTCCATACACAAAGTTGAAAAGTACTGAATAGAACTTGGCCCTAAAAGTAAAGTGTTATTTGTAAATGTTATACACTTGATTCAGAAAAAATATTTTAAAATCATTTGAGTGCATTTTAATTACTTTTATAAGATGGCTGACTCTACTTTAAAAAGTTGCTTAGCCTTAGATTATAAATAACTTTATAATAAATAAAGATTTTTTAGCCTTTAGCTTAAATTTTATTCTGTTTCTGTATTTTTCAGTTGTTGCGATGTATGCAACAAAACCCAGAAATTGTGGCTTAAAAAAACCAAACAAAATCAAAAATAAGTAAGAAAAATATGTGAACATTGAGAAAATTAGTGCTGGTAGTTTGCATCAGAGTAATTTTTTGAAAAATGTTGTTATATTTTCCTGGCTGTTAACACTTCATTTTATTTCATCTGACAGTGAGAAGAAGAAGGAAAAGGAACGTGAAGAACTTTGGAAAAAACTGGAGGATTTGGAATTAAAGCGAGGTCTTAGACGTGATGGAATTATTCCAACTTAACAAAAGAAACAAACCAACATTATTAACCTGTGGAGTCACACATTTATGTAGTAGAAGATGGAGCAACAGTTTTCTGTATTGTGCAACTTTACAGTAGATTTCACATTTGTTTCATTATTACAACAGCACTGTATATACCTGTCTCTAAGTAAAGGAATAATAAGGACTTTAATCCAAAGTTTGGACAGCAGATGGACTTCTCAGAACTTTGCAAACATAATAATTGTTTTAACCCTTCTTTAAAACCAGTCTTCTAAGATCTGTTGATGAAAATTGCTATGTCAGAATTCCATTGTCAGGACTTTGTTCCTTATTTATCATGAGCAGAGAGTATGATACAACTTTCAGATGTGAACAATCTTAAATTTAGCTTGTCTTTCTGCTAAACTGTTAAATGTATTTATAGTAAAAGAGAAAAAAATGACTGTCATTTCCTTATGAGTTTGTGTAACATCCTCCTTCTCTGGATAACTTTACTGTAATTTTGACAATTTTTTTTTCCTTTTGCACATCTTCATGAGTTGAATGTCCATGCAGATCAGGGCCATGGAAAATATAGGTCCCTAATAAAGTTTTGTTTACTGGTGCAAACATTTTCTAGTACCAGTCAAGCACTGGTGCTCCTTTGATTTGAACATTGAGCAAACACAAAGAGGTGATCAACATAGGGGAAGGGGATTTTGGATTCATGCATCAATTTATTGCAAATCTAAACTAGTCTCTCGAATCCTTTGAAAATGGGCAGTGGTAACGCGTACAGAGTTCAGTACCTAACCAATATTAGCGACATGCTATTGGACACACATACTAGAGCTGTTACTAATAGGTAAATTATTACAAGATCTATGTTTTTATTGGACCATTTTGAAATAATAAAGACAAACGCTAAACAGTACAAGCCTGAAATTGGTCTCCAGTGGTCATGGATCTATTTGGGAAAAGAGTTGAGCAAACAGTTTGGACTGTTTGGAGTTGTTGCCTTACTTTTTAATACGTATTTATGAAGTATTCCAGCAAAAGAGGATGTAGCCTCTGAAAAACATACTCTAGTGATTTTTTGTGACTCTAGTACTATTACTCACCGCAGCACCAGCCCTATGGTTTTAGCTGGAAAGGATTCTGGATAATATACTTCCTGCATTCTGAACTGGATGCTCATTCCTAACTACTGTATTTGTTACCAAAAGTGGTTCTACAAATGCTACTGAAAAAAAAATTCTGGAAATCCTAATGTTCTGAGTATTAATAATAAAGTTTAAAATGCTTTTATATCAAAGGTGCATTGTGACCAAATTGTTTAAAACAAAACAACAAGAAAAAGAGGGCTGTATTATAAGTATACATTATTGGCTATCTACTTTGTATTTAAAAGTGGAATCTTACATCTTTGGTAGGGAAAATGCTGATAAGACTTATGTACAGTATATATTTAGCTAATGCAGTTGCATTATTATATACCGAAAGGTATGTGTTTCAGGATTTTTCTCCAGGATGCTTTTGAACTGTTATAGATGTATGACAACAGTGAGTTGATAATCCTAAACCATCAGTCCAGCAGTATTTACAGTATAAAGCTGACTTGGTGTTCTTGAGTCTTTGTGATAGTTGCAGACATGAATTTTATGACCTGTTGCCATTGATAGAAATACAATATAAATACAAGCTTATATATTTTTCTTCCTACCATTTAAACATACAGTAGAATTTGAAGTCTTACTGTTTCCAAGTGCAAAAAAAAGGGGGTGTGGGGTGGGGAAGAAAAAGGTTCAATTGCCAGATTACAGACTGTTTCAGGATTATCAGGTCACAGTGTGTATACTTGGGTCTGCACATATGGATGTTGTAAACTGAACAACTTTGTAAAATCTTGACACTGTTAATTCTGGAAAAAGCAGAAGTAAACTAGTCATGAAGCACCAAACACAACATGGTTTAATGGGATTAATATAAGCTTCTTTTAAATATGGACTGGGACTCGGTGTGAATTTGGCAAATACTGTCATAGGTGAAACGTTTTATTTTCAAAGTGCTGGAGCAAAGGTGCAAGCTTAAATACTGAAGACTAAATAAATTTATAACAAATACTGTCCCTTTAGCCCTGTGGTTTTGACAGTCTTTTGTTTTTACTTTGAATAAGAGTTAAAGTTGATGAGGTGAATTTTACCTTTGAAGTTAACATGCGTTCTGAGAGGGCAGAGAGACGTATGCCTGGCTAGACTGAGAAATTTAAAAAAACTGAGCTATTATGGAAGAAAGAAATCTCAATGATTCCATGTTTTCTACCTGATGGGAGTGAAATAGAACAATGTGAAATTAGAAAAGGTACCTTGTCCTGTACTTAGAGATGGGGTGGGTGTTGACTGTTCATGGATATTCTTGATTTCAGCGTGACCTCCTCGTATTAATCATACAAAACTAATGAGAACCTAGCTGGTTGCAATATTGTGATACCTCTAATGTGGGGAGAATGGGGAATATCTAAACTTTATAGATGATATATCACTTCCAAGAAGGAATATTTCTTTAAATTGAATGAGACAATGTGATATTAGTCACATGACTAAAAAGCTGATGTAATCTTAAAAATTGCACTGTGTGATGTACTTAAAGGAGCACTTGTCACAGTAGTACAACAGCACCCATGTGATCCACTGTTGGCTGCAACCCAGATGCAATATCCTGCACTGTTCCATGTGCAAGACTCCCATGAGCAACAGTTGGAGTTTTATGCAAAGATGAAGGCAGTATATGGGCCCAAGTTGATTGTGATCCGTGCATCCATTTTATTAAGCTTTTATTTGCTTCATGATTTCCAGAAACAACCTTTTTCGTTGTTGAATGTCTTTCACAGACTGCTAGCACTGTAGCTGATGGGTGGTCACTCATCTCCTGTGCCATATTGGTTTCAGGTGATTAAATGTTATCAGGTAAAAGTTTTTAAAAAACAAAAAAACCCCATCTCCCTACATGTTTGTTACTAGGGCACTGCTTCAGGCCATGGGGGTACAATGGTTGTAAAGTAAAGTTCCTCTTGGGTACTTTTAATTGAGCACATGTTGCTTTCTTCATCTTGGAAGTTTCCCTTATGGTTTTCTTTTCATTGCTTTTGAGTGTTTTTGTGTCTCTTCCAAATATTTGAATGCTTTAAAAAAATACTCTAATGCTATTGGAGTATTCACAGGCAGGGTTATGGTAAATTAATCTTGGCTTTGTTAACATAAATAGAAGGCTTTACTTTATTTTTCTCTCCTTCTATATATGGAAAAATCTAGGATGTATAGCCAAGAAAATTGCTTGAGAGTTGCAGCAGCTGTACTTGTATAGTACATGTATAAGTATTGCCTCAGGCTCTCTTACACTATGGAAAACGAAAATATATTAGAAGCTTTAAAAGCTTTTTTAATTATTGTTTTGTGGACAAGGAGACAGGGAAAACTAGATAGATTCTCCCTTCCAAAAATATATCCTGTTTTTAATTGGGCATGTAGAACTGGCTAAGAAATTTTTTTTTTTTTCAAATGCTGCATCACAAAGTAACAGTCCTCTAACAAAATAAAGGTAACAGCATACATGATCAACGAATGTTTTTATTTGCACATGAATATTTTATTTTTGTATTTTGGCTCACCTGCTTCCCAGGTCAGATATGGGATGAGCCACAAATTAGGTTTTCTAGGTGGTATTGGCAGTGGGTTTTATATTCCCCAATATTACATTTTCAAAGCCTGTAAAAGGATTGTGTATTTTGAGCAAAACAATTCATTTTTTAATTTAAAAGAAGGTTTTATGCAGTGTTGCTTCCTGTTGACAGAAGCTGCAGCATTTGTTTATGAGAAACAGGACACTCTTTTTATCATGACCTCTCTGGATTCAGGTTTTGTTGGGGTTTTTTTGGATCACTTACTGTAAATAAGATGTAATCATAACCTCATGTCTCCATGAGGATTTTTCAAATATAAATAGTACCAATACATTTCTTATCGTTGTCCTACTTTTGATTGTAGTATACAGAATGACTTGTCATGCTTTTTGTTGAAATTAGCATTAGATTCATAGATGTCTTGATATTTTAGCATTTCATTGTTTAAGCTGGAGAGGGCAGCAGACATTCATTCC
>NW_017728947.1:105688478-105712467 GCF_001723895.1 Crocodylus porosus
CTGGTCCATTGCTGTTTTTAAACTTAGATGCATTTAAACTATCCGTGGGTCAGGGGAATAAAATGGAACTTTTTTTTTTTTTTATATATATGAAAAGTTGCATATGAAAATATATAGACTGGTCTAACCAGACTGTGAAAAAGTCTTCTACTTTACATCAAAGTAATAATATGAGGAAAACAGAATCTTCCACTTTCGGGGTAAAGCAGGTCTTAAACACATGGATTCAAAATGTTGTTATTTGGAAATAAGTTACTTTCTTAAAATGGTATCAACAAAACAAACTCAATGGTGCTCCCAGCTATAAATGTGTAACCTTCCTCTGGCACGTGTGCAAGAGGCTTCTGTACTGTGGGTGCATCTCAATAAAGAAGCAATGAAGTGTTTCCTAGGTGGTTGGCTTTTTTTTTCCCTGCCTCCTTCCCCTCAGTCTAAATTCCACATACCATTTTTCAGCCCTGTTTCTCCAGCCATCAGATACCATTTCTTGTGCAAGTTAAATATTAGGGTACCTCCATGATGGACAGATGTGGAGCTGGTAGTTTAACGTTCCCTGGTTCTGTCAGAGTTTCTATTATAAACTTTTGTATTGCAGTGGGAGTGGTATCCCCTTGTTTTGCAACCACAGCCAAGACCAAAGGGGAGCAAAAGACAGGGAACATAGGACAGCGGATATTACCTCTGTACTCCTTGCTTCTTCTCAACCCACCTTAAGCTCTGCAGATGGGAAAAAAAGCAAGGTTGATTTCTCTTTGTGGTATCATTCTACTCGTGCCATCCCTGCCTCTACTCCACATCCCTGTCCTGCTCACTCTCCCCACCCTGAGACTGCGGTTTCACAAGGGGATGGGGGGTGCCATTGGCACATGGCTTCTACAGAAGAGGAGGTAGTATGGAGGCACAATGATCTACAAATGGCATTGAGCTTGTCTGGTCCATTGGGTTGCATAAATAGCCCTGTAAAGAACAGGTAAACCTATTAATATACGTGGAAAGATCATTTGCCTGGTTACTTGCAGTTGAAATAAATTTTGTATTTACGAAAGATCTGTGAACGGAAGAATTCAAATCTCTCGATGAATTGTGCCTCTGATTAATTAATTTCACTGTTCAAAATCAGCGCCTTATTACCTGTCCAAATACGTCTTGCTTTAACTTCCAGCCATTGAGACCTTTGTGTCCTTTTCTGGTTAGATCAAAGAGGCCTTGACTATCAGCAATTCCCTTATGTAGTATTTACGGCCTGAGACCAAATCGCTCCTTAACCTTCTAGTGAATAAACTAAACAGATGTAGTTCCTTTCAGTCTTTTCACTGTGGGGTAGGTATTCTGTCTTCTGTAGGCTTTCCAGTACACTTCTTTTAAAAAAAAAAAAAAAAAGAAATTTGTACCAAGTTAGTCCTCAGACAGGACTTCTGTCAATGTTCTGAAGATGGAGAATAATTAAGGAGGCAGGGGATAATTAAAAATAGTTCCCTAACGTTTGCAATACTAGTACCACAGTTACTTTCTAACTCCCTCTACCTCAAGCATCCTTCTCTGAATGCTTCAGGCTCTCTGGCGGGTGGGCCTCAACTATTCCATGTTCAAATCGCATTGTTTTTTCATTTGTTTTTGTATTTCAGTTTCATGCATTTTCAAAAAACCTGGAATAAGTATTGTTTTCAAATGCCAAAGTCCCTTTAATTTTTTTCATTTCCCAGTGTGTACAGTTCAACAGAACGCATCACATTGATGTTTCAGTCCACTGCTGTGCTCTTAAATAAGTGTTGCTAGTTTTTAAAATGTTGATCAACCTGGATGGAAGGAAGTGAATGTAGCCCATACTTTTGAAATAATTTTACCAGGGTATCTATGAAAGATGGAACAGAAGATACTTAGTTAAATTGCTTGTTTTTAGCTGCTTCTGTAATGACATAAGTGATGAAGCTGCACTTACCCTTCTTGACTTGCACTGGTTTGTGCATGCCATCACTGGGGTGAACGATGACCTCGGTATGTGGTAGCTTTGTCTACTGTAGCGCATCTTGGTTGTTCACTCTGGTTCCAGCCAGCCATGATACCCTCATAAAAACTCACCTGTGGTCTTATATAGAAAAGCAGTCAGCTGCCAATGGATTAAACCTTTTACCAGCCCCAGTGGTTGTCAGTAATGGTAGATTTGTAGGAGACCATGGAGGGTCAGTAGTGAAAGTGTTGGGGAGGATCATATGCAGGTGGGTAGGGGAGACGAAGAACTGGTGATAACTAAATGGTTGGGGTGCGATTCTATGGAGGACTTCCCTGTTTCTCCCTCTTCTTATCCTCATATTAAGGCCCCGGGACTGCCTCCAAGAACCAAGTCCCATCCATTTGCTCCTGTTCTCTGTGCCCAAACTAAGGTAGGATGGACGGTTGAGAGGGATCTTGAGCACATGCTCCAGTGCTGTCCTCAGACTCCCCCAGAATGGAGGCACTGAGGTTTATGGCTGGTACGCCTCCTGTTCTGCCTAATTGCCATCCTGGGACATGTGGAATCAGGAGCAGTTGGGTGTGGCAGTCCTGGACCTTGCAGGGAGACGGTATAGAAAAATGCTGCAACCACCATAACAGGGAGAAACTTGGCCAAGGACAGTTTGGAGCCTTCTTGCTTTTCTGCAGCTGGAGTTAGGGGGGCTGTCTGGTTAGGATGCTGAGGTAGGGTTATGGTAGGATGATCTTCTTTGCAGGACTCTGAGGGGTGGCAGTCATGGGAAGGCTCTCCTGAGGGATTATTGGGATAAAGGGGAATGTGTGAGGGCAGAGGCAGACTTTTGAGTCTTGCCCAAAGTTTCTTCTTTTGGCACCCCAGCGTGACAGCTGCAACTTGTCTGTAGCTGGCAGGGGGTATTTGGGCTTAAGTGTGAGTCAGGGTAGGGACTACTGTCAGCATTTCACATTTCTGATTCCTGTTTTGACAAGGAAATGGCCCATGCTGGTGTTGTGCCAGCTGCTGTTTGTCAGCTGAGATCTCAAGCCGTTCTGGAAGGTGGCTTTAGTCAAGTGATGGGAAGGTGAGGTTTTATTGGCATAGATGGAATGTGGGTAGATGCAGACAAAGCTGTAGCAACTAAAGGTGACATCCGTGGGCAAAACTTTTTGGTGTAAATCAGGCCTTAGCGAGAGATTCACTTTTAGAAATACTGCTTTCTCTCATGGGTTTTGGCTCTAGGTCTTATTGCCGTCAAAGCAGCCATGCTACTGCTCTGAGCAGTTTGACACGGTGCTTGTGGGTGGACTCCCTCTGGAGTGGCTACTGTTAGGTTACTGGCCCAGCAGTCTGTTAGGAATTGCAGCATTGCCTTTTTTTACATTTGTAGTCTGAAATTTAATTTACCTCAGTTTATAATGGTTTGACATTTTTGTTCTGTCTACAGAGACTGAGGGATGCAGTTCGGATGTCTTTTTAACAAAAGTACTAGGTGACTTGCAGCTAGAACAGTGGGACATGATCATCTCTTGCCCCTAACCACTGGTGTGACAATCCCCAGGCATTTTCTGGGGAGGTCCTTTTGTCATACAGATGACATGGATTGGATTAAATGGCTGAAGATATAAAGTTATAATACACTGACAGTTTTTGGAGCAAGGACATGCATCTGCATTGCACAACATCTGAAAACTCGAACTTGATTTGAATGCATCTCAAATTAAACTGAAATTGGGCAAAATACACTCTTCGTTTGCTTGAATAAGAAAATGTGGAATTCAGACAGTTTTAATTAGTTATTACTTCACAGACTATTTCACACACACAAAGGCATATTATCACCATTTTCTGTACATGACACTCCTCAGACAATTATTGATTCGCATGGCTAGTGATTATACAGTAGATTCCAAGTGTCGTGTATGACTGAACTCGTATCTTTCTGAGGAGTACAAAGGAAACAATGTTTCCTTCTTTAATTCAGTAAGACAGTTAATGATATGCTGTTAGAAGGTATAATTTCAGGAAATGTCAAAAGATACAAATGTTTAAAAGCTGCTGCCCAGCCAAACAAGTTCAGTAAAGCACCAGGTACCTTCAGGCATGTGAGAGGAGGACAGAAGTTGAATGACTGTTATGGGTATGTTGGGTAGTTTGGGTCTTCTAGCGTGCAGTGTTGCTGGTCTTATTAGCTGCTGTGCTAACGGGCCTAGCATAGCAGGATTCCTTTCAAGACGGTGCTTTTTCCAAACCTATAGCAAGACTTGCGGTTTTAGAACAGACCATAGTTAAATGAGTCTTTTATTTAAAAACACATTCAGGTATCAAGCTTTAATGTATCAATTCCTAAGATTTCCAGTCTAAATCACAGCAAGAACATTAACCTACTTCAAAAACATTGCGGTATACAGGCAACCCCCACTTAGCGCTTTTAATTCGTTCCTGAAAAACCGAGTGTTAAGTGAAACGAGCGTTAAGCGAAACCGAAAGTCCTTGATGATCCAAGACGGTGACCGCAATTGTTTTTAATGACCCAAGATGGTGACCATGAGCATTATAATGAAACTTGCTGAGCACTAAGTGAAACCAGGTGCCAATTTAAATTGAGCGTTATAGCGAGATACCACTAAGCGAAACAGCATTAAGTGGAGGATGCCTGTATTTGGGTTTCCAAGCCAACAAGGTGACTCCTGTGAATGGAGCTGCTGAATATTTTAAACTCTTGACACCTCTGGTATTTTGTTTAAAATATTTGTATAATAAATGTAACAAAGCAACCAGGTGGTGGGGGGAGGCATTTGATTTATCATTTTAGTCCCATCATGTCACATAGGGGTTCATTTCCTTTCACTGCAGAGCAAATTTTTTGTTACTACAGAGATACTTGAAGCAGAAGTGAAAAAAAAAAAAATGAAGAAACTCCTCTCAGGGCTTGTCTTTTATACCCCTTTCTTGCAGTAGGCCCAGGTAAGTTTTTACAACAATCCTTTCATATCTCCTTATTGAACCAGGAAGGCAGTAGTCATCCATCCCCAAACATAAACTTACCCTGTGCTCCAAAGAACACCATAAGTAACCACTTAACTTTCTATAGGCCCCTTTCAGGAACAACATGGCTTTTCCTTATCTACGATAAATAAGTGGGCATTTGTTTTCTACTGCAAAACAAAATTGGGATTTAGTGCGGAGTATCCACGTAGGTCTGTGCCAGCTCACAGAGTCTGGTTACTGAAGTAATGTAATGAAAACCACTAGCTGCTTGACTGAATCTTGTTAGTAGCTGTGTAGGACTGTGAATCCAAAAAGATGACAAGGCCAGTAGGAAAATACAAATCGCCTGAGCGAGGGACTAACATTAGAGGGCTGGGGGTGAGGAAGGGAACACAACTAGGTTACAGAAAATACAGTGTTAGCCAACTAAGTCTGGGGGTGGGGGGAGGGGAAGGGAGTGGGTTTGCAATGCTGAGAGAGAAGATGGATGCACACAAACCTGTACAATGGTCTGCAATGGTGGAGGAAGTAGGTCGAAGAAAGTGTCTCAGTCCATATAGTCTCACCATGGGGGTCTTCTTCGTGTGGAGCGGGGTGGTCTATGGCTGAACATTCGTCTCGAAGTGAAGTCCGTCTAATGCAGAGGGGGTTCAGGGGGTTCTTGGTCTAGTCCAGTGGCAGTCAATTTGGTGGGGTCGGAGTACCAGCAGTGGCCTGTGATGTGCTCATGTAGATGTTGCGGGACCCGTGGATCATGTCGGACACCCTGAGGCAGTGCATCAGCATGGTGTAGCGGCACATAGGACTCTCGTTGCTGGGGTCCCAGGCTCCAAGCGTTCCCACGACGAGTGCTTCGACCATCACGTCTTAGCCGCAGCCCCTCAGGATGTTGTCCACCAGGGCATACTTCTCCCACTTGCGAGCCCAGGCATCGGTGAAGTTTCGAAGGTGATGGTCATGTCCACGATTGTGACCTTGTTGGCCTTTTTGTTGGTGATCCTGACATTGGGTTGCATATGGCTCCCGCAGCCCAGGACAGTGCAGTTCATGGAGATCTCCTCCACTGAGGCCGTGATGGCACTCACCAGGCAGTCCTGGACAGCGTTGTGGCAGAGTTGCCAGGCTCTGGTGTGCAGAGTCGGAATTTCTCACTAAGAAAAATGTAAAAACTGCCCTCTTACATTTTTCTTTGTGAGAAATTCCAACGTACCCTAAAGAAAACAAAGACGGCAGGCTGTGAAAGGCACTGGGAGTCTTCCTGGATAGAAGGTGCCATGCCAGGGCTTCAAACTCCCTTTCAATTCCCTTGATTCAGTCCAGAGCCTGATCCTGAGAGGGTCCAAGTATTCACAACTCCCGTTCAAAAGCAGGTGCTGAGTATCTTGCAGAAGCTTAGTACTTCCCAGAGTCTAATTCTTGCTTCCTGAGTGCAATGCCTGGGAGAAGAGATTACCTTAAATTAGCTCATAAAATACCCATCCCAGTCATTTCTTTTAATCTAGCCTAAACAATATCCCCTATAAATCCACAGCCATTAAAGCTGCTTTGCTTTCCCATTCTAAAATATCAACCAATTTCAAACCCTTGGCAGTGAAATGTGCAGAAAATAACTTAATGGAACCATTTTCAGCCCCATTATTGGGATTTGAAATCTAATAATTAAATGTCAATGTTTGGCTTAATTGCCAGGGAAAACACTGCCTATAAATAAGCCATTTAAAGTCATCCTGGTATTTCCTTTTGATCAGGTTTCAATTAGTCACTAATGTGGGAAATCCTGCATTAACTGCATCATTGCAGGGAGAGCATGAGCATGAAATTAAGATTTTGCAGTAATAAGCAATAACTCACTTTCCAGTGTTGAAACCTTCTTTTTCCATATAAGCATGACTTCATGGGATAACTGTTCAACTAACCTTAATCAGTTTTAATAGGGTAGTTTCTGGGCAGGGTTGGAAAAGCTATTATCTCTAAGTGTTTATTGAGCAGAACAAAAAAAGTCAGATTAAATCTATGCACTTCCTCCTGAACAGTCTTTTCCAGTACCCAGGATGGGCAGGACATTGTGGGGTGAGATGGAGCCAGCTCTCCAAGTCTGCCTGTGGCTTGAGGCCTTGGGAACTCAATGTTGACCCCCCAGTGGTGAGCGAGAAGTGTGGCCCCTGGCTTCCAAACTGGCCCAGGCTGCCGAGGGGAGAAGTGGAGAATGGCTGGGCCAGGCCTCAATTGCAGGTTTGTCATAGGACCCCCTCGGCACTTCTGTAGCAATGCAGTTAAGTTCTGAATTGGGATTGCTAAATGTTGTTGTCCCAGTCAGATAGTAAATGGACAAGCTATCCACATCAGTGAGCCTGGGGCTCAGGGCAGACCCCAAAGGTAATTGCAGTCTAGAATGAAGGAGTAAAGATGCCCTGAATTAAGCAAGCGAGGGAAATCAAAAGGAGGGGAGGAAGGACTTCATTTCATACATTTCATAGACATTCGGGCTGGAAGGGACCTCGGAAGATCGTCGAATCCAGCCCCTGCCCCGGGGCAGGAAGTCAGCTGGGGTCATAGGATCCCAGCAAGATAAGCATCCAGTTTTCTCTTGAAGGCAATCAAGGACTCTGCTCTCCAGCATCAAGCCTTGGTTTTGTGTGCTCCCTCTTTGAAGAGCTGAGATGATTTTTTTGGGAGCTTTGAGATGGTGAGCAGAAACGCCATGGTGGTCAGAGGAATTGGGAATGCTTGGTGTAATGTAACAATCAGCCTCATCGAAGGGCCTCCAGGCCAGGCCCCAATGCTGTGATTACTTCAGATGGGATGGGTGACAGACTGCTTGAAACAGCATATCTCAAGAGCGGGAGATGCCCCACAATCAAGAGTTTCAGTCCTGAATAATGCACTGTGGGGCATAATAAAGGAAGGATGAGAGCTGCTGACTGCTACCCTAGACACCCACTACAGAGGAGGAGTGCAGTTAAGGGTGGGACCAAGGCACTCTGGAAGCAGGCACTGCTTGATTTATCCCAAGTGGGTGCCATACCTCACCCCTCCAATGAAGTTCTGTCCAAACCTTTGGACTTACTGCTTGAGCGGAGGAGCATCCATCATGAGCCTTCAGACAACATAATTCAGTTTCCTGGGTTTCTGGCTGGCAGCTCAAGTTGGTAGTGCTGTGCTTTATTTTGACCAGGAATTCCTAGGTGAGATCTGTCCCCTTTTACTGCCAGCAGAACCTGGCAAAAAGGTTGTACACAGTTGCTTCAGAAATGGTGGAAACTGGATAAAACTATATGGGCTTGTTTCAGTATTGACTTTTCTCTCTCTGTGTTGGCAAGTATGGACAGAGCTGAGGTGCCAAAAAGAAATGGCTCCTCCGAGTGCAATATCTTCCTTCCCTATATTGTTTAAAGATATAGCATGTGAATGGTCTACCAGGCCCTTCTATTTTCCTTGTTGCTTTGCTCTTATAAATACATCTTCCAAGTCATGTGTTAATTTGGTAGCACCCTGTCTGAAGCTGGATCCAGACATCTGCAGACCGGTGTTCTGTGTCTGAGATAAGGTTAGTTTGATCACAAGAACAGAAAAATGTGAGTTGCTTGTTGGCTAAATTTAAGAACAAAATTTTTAGCCATCCCCCATGAAAATGTTTAAACTTAAAATTCTGTGTGTGATCTTTCTATAGCATCTGAGAAGGAAGGTCAAAGAATGGAAATGCCATCAGACGTCAATTCACCTGCTTAAGGAACCTGCAGGACTAATCCTGTTTTCCCTGGATTCAAGAAAATGCCCCAAGGAAATAAGCAGACATAAGTTAAAGGCCTATGATGTTAGGGGGTTTCATTTGGCAAAATCCTGATACAAAACTAAGCCCTGCTCCTTATGGAAACAAAATTCGTGAGAGTGTATGTAGGGGAAATAGCCACTTTAACTCTGTCCTCTCTCCAGAGGCTCTCAAAGCTAAACCAGTTGAGAGCAGGATACGTGCATGACATCATATGAGTGCCAAATGTATGATCTGTGATCATACAGATCACTTTTTTGTTGTTGTGATCCAGCTAATTCTGTGTGTGTGTGTGCACGCACGCACACACACACACTTACTTAATAGTGTGAATGGGCAAACATACCTCATTTCTCAAGTGTCTTAAAAGCACCTGCCAAGATGGTAGAAGAATTATTTGGCATTTTATAGCATCAGATGAAGTAGGCTGTCACCTGTGAAGGCTTGTTTGAACCAGTTAGTGTCTAAGGTGGCACTCTGCCCTGCCTTCAACCATCCTACTAGTTGATCAGCAGTACACAATGGTAGAGATCAAGACCACAGTGTGATATGTTAATATCTGGGAGCCTATGCTGTTAAGTGAGGAAGTTTTACCCAAAGACATGCATCCAGCCTATTAGGCAACGATACGATGCCTGCACATAAAAAGCAGCTTGTTTGTAAACAAGGGAAAACTGTGGTCCTCTCCTTCTCTAAAATAAGACTGAAAACTCTCTGCTCAGCTTTTTGGTGACACAAACAACTGCTTATGTGTTCAGCCAGTGTGCCTTCCTTACCCCAAAATGCAGTGCATGTGACACGGCAGGTTTTTTTTTTTTTTTTAACCGTCATTAGCTTCATAAACATACTTACGTAGGAAGTACTGTACATAGACTTATGTGAGTATTGGTGTCTATAAGAGATGTGTGTTGTCGATTCATAGGCCACCAAACACCCTCATCTGCAAGGAATCTATCATTCAGTCAGATACCTGCTGAGGAGACCTTGGAGTATGAAAGCATCAGCCTTGAAGACCAGCCCTTATGGTAAGCAATTTTACATGAGACAAGGAGGAAGGGGGAGCTATGGAACCTACTCAGAATATGAAGCTAGTAACATGAAAGAAGATATTATTCTGGTGTTATGGGGTAATATATATTGGGCCAAATTCTCACGTGTTTTGACCACTTTGCATCACTCTGTTTGGGTTCTGGTGTGCTCTGATGAGCTAAGAATGCTCTCAGCATGGGGGAGCACTTGGCTGATGTAACGGTGGCATAGCTGGGTCATCTCCACATCCCAGTCCAGCATGGGGGTTGGATAGTGGGCACTTGTGCTCTACTAGCTGTCAACCAAAGTATAGTTTTTTGGGAACCAGAGCCAGTTCACATGTTAGAACAACCAGTTGGAGACTCTCTTGTCCCACCTCAGTTTGCATCCCAGATGTTTCCAACATCAACAAAAAGCAGGACAGATGTGATGTTCCAGGTGTTCTTTACCTATTGCTAAATATCAAAATACCCTGATTCACCATTGTGTTACTCCAGTTTTATAACTCCACTGAAGCTGACCCATTATGTTCCTGCCAAAACCAACGCACGGTGGTGGTGCTGAAAGCACGTTACAACGTACTTTTATGTCTCCCACAAAAGCAGAATTTAACACTTTATTGTTGCATTCTAGCCTGAACACCCTCTTACAAACCAACCTGAGAGTGGGTGCAGTGTTGCTTAGCAAACCGTTTTTCACTCTGGCTGTTCACTCTGCCACTTCAAAAGCAATGGCATGTGTAACCACTTCAGCGTGGAGGTGTCAAACCATTACCGCACACGTACAGTAGTTTCATAAATAGAATTTCTCCTTGGAGGATGTTTTTATGCCACCGGGAACATTTCACTGATTGCAATTCAGTTATGATTTCACAAAAATAAAAGGTCCGCTTTTTCTAAGTGCTTACACGGGAGGTTCACATAGAAGCCAATTTTGTTTTCTCCCCTGCTCGATACAGATTAACTGAAAGGGAACCACAAATTCAATTTCATGGTGCTGTTGCTAAACACCTTTGCTTTCCCTCAAGTGTGCATTTTATTCAGTGGACTTTATGAGTTATGTCTGAATTAATCAGATTAGACAGATGAGACCTGATAAGAACAAAATGCTTTTGTCATTTAAAGAGACTTCCAAACCAGAGATTAATTTATAAAGATCTGACTGTCTAAGAAGACATTTCATGCTTCAGAGGACTCCCTATTTTATTTGTTCCTAAAATAATTTTTGTTTTATTCCATTATGTTCGGAGGTCAAACAAACATGTGTAAATTATGGGTCAGTGCAGCAGTTAGTGTGCCATAGCTGGCAGCTAGCATGTGGCAGGCTATACACCAGAATCCATTGTTCAAATCCCAGTACAGCCATTCAATCTGAAACCTAGAAATGAAGCTACTGAAAAGGTACGTTTTCAGAGCAATGTGTCAGCTTTAGGGATCATGATTCTCACTCATGGCAAAGGAAGTGGAGAAAATAAAAGCCTACGCACCACAGTGAGGTCTAAAGGAAGGCATTACAGATGGGGCTTAATAACGAAAGGACTTTAATGAGTGGCTCTCACATAGGGAAACTTGAAGGGTAATGAAATGCTGTACCTGAGACTGTGTAAAAGACAAGGAAAAGCAACATTATGCTTCATCTCATCTATTAGTTCTCAGTGTATTGGTAGGATATGTGTCTCTAGGGCTCTATGATGGTCCTTTGCAATTGAGCTTGCAGATCTTCCTGTATCCTAAACAGCTTTTTCGTGACTGCGTGAGTGAGATTTCAAGAGGGCACATGCCTGAATCACAGAAATCCTTGGGAATCAAAAATAGCAGAGTTAGTGAATGCTTTTTGGACTCCCATCCTACAGATTTTGGCCCTGTAGATACCAGAAATGTAGTACGAATATGGTGGTGGTACTTAAACATTTCTTCATGTTTCAGCAATATCCCCTACGTTTATCTTGGTAGAACTAGCTAGGTCTCTTGAAACACAAGGGATGAAGATCAAGGTTTGAAAAGTAAAGATATTCAGATTGTTGCCAAAGTTTGGGAATGTTGTATATAGTCATAGATTCATAGATATTAGGGTCGGAAGGGACCTCCAATAGATCACCAAGTCCGACCCCCTGCATAGACAGAAAAGTGCTGGGATCAGATGACCCCAACCAGATGACCATCCAACCTCCTCGTGAAGATCCCTTGGGAGTCCATTCCAGATTTTGGCCACCCTAACTGTGAAGAAGTTCCTCCTAATGTCCAGTCTAAATCTGCTGTCTGCTAGCTTATGGTCATTATTTCTTGTAAACCCCAGAGGCACCTTGGTGAGATGAGCCTCACCAATTCCCTTCTGTGCCCCCATGATGAATTTATAGGCAGGCGCAAGGTCACCTCTCAGCCTTCTCTTGTGGGGGCTGAAGAGGTCCAGGTGCCCTAGTCTCTCCTTGTAGGGCTTGGCCTGCAAGCCCTTAACCACACAAGTGGCCCTCCTCTGGACCCTCTCCAGGTTATCCACATCCGTCTTAAAGTGTGGTGCCCAAAACTGGACGCAGTACTCCAACTGTGGTCGGACCAGTGCCCAGTAGAGGGGAAGTATCACCTCCTTGGTGCTGTTTGTCATGCATCTGCTGATGCACAATAAAGTGCAGTTAGCTTTGCTGATGACTTCATCACACTGATGACTCATGTTCATCTTGGAGTCCACTAGGGCTCCAAAATCCCTTTCCGCTTCCATGCTGCCAAGCAGGTCATTTCCTGTACAGTAGGTGTGCTGGACATTTTTCCTCCCTAGGTGCAGCACTTTGCATTTCTCCTTGTTAAATCGCATTCTATTGTTTTCTGCCCATTTGTCCAACCTGTCCGGGTCTGCCTGCAGTTGTTCCTGCCCTCCGGTGTGTCCACTTCTCCCCACAGTTTTATATCATCCGCAGACTTGGACAGAGTACACTTTACTCCCTCGTCCAAGGCACTGATGAAGACATTGAAGAGTATTGGTCCAAGGACCGAGCCCTGAGGGACCCCACTGCCAATGCCCTTCCAGGTCAATACTGACCCGTCCACCACCACTCCCTGGGTACGACCCTCTAGCCAATTTGCCAGCACCGGACTGTGTAATCATCCAAGTCCTAAGGATTCATTCCTTATAGCTGGTCCTGAATATTTGAAGTTCATGGGAGATTTTACTATTGACTTCAGGCCCAGGATTACCGATGCTTGTAAAGGATCTGTGATTGGCTCACAGGAAACCAGTACATGGAGGCACAGGACACACAAGTTTTCTGTGCTCATTCAGTCACTTTTCCTACTAACTAAAGTCTTGCAAAGGGTTACACATGCATTTGGATTGAAGTACAAGCATCTCATGTTATTCGCATACTTATAGATGCACAAGTTTTTGCAGGACTGAGTTCTCTATTCCCATGCTGATTACTAAACTCAGTATTTGTTCTTCCCTTCCTAACCCATAGGTAGCCCCTTCACTTTTGAATCACTTTCTAGAAGTATGAGAGACTTTTTTGGTTACAAATTCCCAATGCTTTTGGACTTTGTGGTGATCAGCACTTCAGAAATATGTAAATTAGAACAAAGATATTTAAATCCTGTGCATTATTGAAATCTTAGTATATAAGAAGATATCTTAACACTCATTGGACATTTCATCTAAAGTGTCATTTGCCAGTGCATGTTACAGATGCTGCATGCTTGTTTTGTCCAACAAAAATAATAATCATAGTCCTAGCAGGCATAGTGCTTGGGTGTCCTGTATGAGACCAGCTACATGACTTGCACTCAACAAATGTAAACCCCTTAATGGAAAGCCATTGGGTCACATCTGACTTAGCTGTACCATGCTGGCAGTGTTGTGCTCCAAACCTGGAAGTTCACCAGAGGAGCTGCTGTGGCTTTCTTCCTCCCTAGCAGGCATCGACCTCTCAAGGAATCACCTCCTGTGGAACATGGTTGAGTGTTTTTCCTCTAGGTTTTATGAATTGTCTAATAGGGTGACCATATTAATTTTGAAGGAAATCCAGGATGGGCGGGGGGAAGAGATGCGCATGCATGCATGCATGCGTACACACACCCCAAAGGTCCCAGGAGTCCTGAGGGTGGGGCAGGACAGCACACAGGCCTGCTCCATCCCCTATGCACAGAGGCTGGACTCAGCTGGGAGTGGCCCCTTTGCTGCATCCTCTGGGCTCTACCAGCCCATGCTGCGCAGCCACACAGTACCTCCCCACCACTGTTGGCAGCCACCTGAAGCCACCACATGCAGCCCAGGCCTTGGCAGCAGCCACAGTGGTAGGGCATGAGGCTGCTGGCAGCAGGTGGCCATCCCTGCTCTTCCTGCTCAGGTGCCCAAGCCCCAGCTTGCCCTGCCCCAGCCAAGAGAAGCAATGCTTTGCTCAGCCCAGCCCGACTCCTCCTCCCCACAGCCTCCAGTTGCTGCTCAGGAGGAATGGGGCATGTGCAAGGGGGGTGGTGCTGCCAATGTAGGGCTTTTGCTTCAATTTTAGCCAACTCGCCGGGATTCCAGAATGGCCTATGAAATCTGGGACTGTCCTGGCCAAACTGGGATGTATGGTCACCCTACTTACACAGCATCATGGAGGGCTGAGTCCACTCTAAAGATCTCTATAGGATGATCCAGGGAATGCAGACAATAGATTTTTCCCTGCCCAGCCCAGCCCAGAAAAGTAGTACAGAAGTAATAGCCACCCACTTCAATAAAGCAGCAGAGTCTATTACCACCCTGTGTCATGCCACTGATTGTTCTTTGCTCACCATTTGCACCACCGTAACTTTTTTAGGGTGGCACAAATCTGTTTTAGGTATCTCAGTCTTCAGCATATTTACCCTCCCAGTATCTCTGTGATGCAGGGGCGTATGTTTATCCCTGCTTTACAGATGGACAGCTAGATCACAGAATAAGTGACTGGTGTGAGGTCACACAAGGTACTGGGAACTAAAGTTGGGTCTCTCAAATGCCAGGCCAGCAGTATGACCCCTGGCCCTTCCTTCCCCAGGATGCAATAATTCACAGTGCATGCTGTATCCCTTCCAAGGCAATAATGTTCTTCCTGTGATTTTTGTCAGTGCCTTGCACAACTTGGCTGAATATACAACAAAACCACTTCTTGCCATTCCTAAGTTATTTTTCAAGTGCTCATATTTTTATTAGATGTTTAAGTTTGGGGAGGGGGTGCCCACGCACTAATAAAATCTTATAAATTTTTAAGTGGATGTATTTGGTAGCTGCATTGGTCTGAGACAAAGAAATGCAAAACTCTAGAACTCTTGGTTCAGAGATGATACCGTTTATTAGAGCAACTAAAGAAATCGCAAAAAAAAAAAATTACAAAAAAATATTTCTTTTTTCTTTTTCTTTTTTTTATGATTTCTTAGTTGGTCTAATAAAAGGTATCATCTCTGAGCCAAAAGTTCTAGAGTTTTGCATTTCATAAATTTTTAAGGATGGAGGCTGCTCCAATGTGCTGTAATGACATGTAATTACAACACATTGGAGCAGACTCAGTTAATCAAGTCTGCTGGAGTGTGGTAAGTACCTCGCTTCAGCCAGCCTCCGCATCTCATGTATCAGCATTCCTGCACTCCAAAATGGCAGCGGGGACACTTTATCTGAAGTTTGTCTAACGAGCTTTAGATAAAGCATCCCTGCCATCATTTTGAAGCATGGCAATGCTGATACTTGAGACACTCCAGGTGCTTTAATTAAGGCAGCTCTCAGAGCCACTCTAACTAAAGCGCCCTGCTCCCCGGCCCCTAGTGCATGTGTTTAAATGACCACAGGTTCTGCCTGTTCTGGCCTTGTCCTGCAAACTACTCTCCTTGAAACTGGTAGGGCTTCAGGCGGGAGCCCTTCTCCAATCTGGAGGCTCCTGCAGATCCACAGACTTCAGATGGAAATGCCCCAAGCCACAAAACTAGGACCCAGACCCAAATTTTCCCAGAGATTGGAGGGGGGTGGAATTAGGGGGTTTGCTCAGCCCGTTGTAGAGATTGTTGGTCTCCTGTGCAGAGTGCAGAGTGTTGATTTGATTCTCAGGCTCGCCAGACGTCAGGGCTGTTGGTGTCTTTATTTTCCTGACCGTCTTTGGATTAGCATAGCCATTTTGTGAGATTATTCTCATTGAATTCAATGGGGACACTGCAGCCTGGTTTCAAGAGGCCTCGTTTCCATCTTTGCCTGATGCATAAACTCCACTTATCACCAAGGCAATCCTGCCAACAGAACATTAACACTCGTGGTGAAGCATGTCAGAACAATGCGTCTTTTTTTCCAGTGCACTGGACATGAACAATAGAGAAATTAATGCATTAAGATAATGTATCTTTGAACTTCTGTTGCTCGATTATGAAGCTTCATTTTTAACTTTGGAGCCTAGAGGAGGGGATTATTAAAGTTATGTCATTGCCCACCAGGCTGACAGAAAAGCCTTTCAAAAGGCCATTAGAGAAAAGCTATGGAACGCAGAAGTGATTTGAGCTCAATTGCTTATTGTCAGTCAGGTATAATTTACATATTGTCTAATAAATGCAGCTACCGTGTTCCAAGTTCCAGTGAAATGAAATGAGGTTTCCAGGTAATTATGTGATTTAGAAATACGGGACCCGCTTCTGATCTTCCCTGTGTTAACTTTATACTGGGGGCACTTCATCAGTTCCAGTAATGATGAACTCTTGAATTACCCTGAACTGAATGCAAGTATAATCAGAGCTGTGGAAATTCAACATAAGAAGCAAGGATTAGGGATATGAAACCCTTTAAAAAGATGGAGACATAGGGAACTGGGATCTCATCCCAAGTAGTGTAAAGCAGCCAAATGTGTGTAGGGTTGATGAATGTATGGAAAAACAAAACACAAGAACATGGAGACAGGACTAGGAAGAACGGCCTCAAACTATAGCAGAGGAAATTTAAGTTGGAGAGTAGGAAGAAGTTTCTCTGAGTGTGGTCAAGCACTGGAACAAACTACCTAGGGAAATCTTCGCAAGCAGACTGGACAGGTACTTGGCTGGGTTGGTTTAGTTAGGGATGATTCTGCCTTGAGCAGAGGGGCTAGGCTAGATAATCTTGTGAGGTCCCTTCCAGTCCTACTTTCCTATGATCCTAAGAACAACCAATTGAATGGCTTAAGATATGTACAGTCAGCTGTCTTAACACTAAAGAGGGGAGTGTTAACTGTAACAATCCTAAACTGTGTCCACACGAGCATGGACATTTGAATCCCTGGGGACAAGAAGCAACGACATACCTTGTGCCGCTGCTACTTGACCCCAGGGAATGCCCATGCCATGCACCCTCTGGCATGAGGCAGGCTACCCTGGGTGGGATAGGAGAGTCTGGGGCCAGCACCAGCAGCCTTACCTTGGGTCCTGGGGGGGCCTTTGGGACCTGCAGCCACAGCAGTCCTGCTGCTCAGTGCCTGGCCAGCAGCTAGAGTGTGGCTCTGGCTGCCCAGGCTCTGATTTTGACCAGTGCACACTGCCCCCATGTGTGCTGTCCCACTTTTTTTCTGCAGGGTTTTTTTGACCCCAGGATCTCCTGGAGTCAAAACAACCCCCCCCCGCACTGCTACCTTGCAGCACGGAGAACACCTGAATGTGTGGTGTGTGGAGCCACAGATGACTCTGCGGTGCCACCGCACGTGTCTGGATGCAGCCCTAGTGTTTCTATTATACAAATATAAAGGGAGCCAGACATTGCAGTTTGCATCTAACCCTCTGCTATGCTAGATGTTTGAAGTGTTTTTTCACAGCAATTTTCAGGTTGTAAAAAATGGCTTAAATTCAGTTAACGCAAGAAAAAGCATCATAATGTACAGAGCTCATAGAATGAGGATTTTTTGGCGATTCTGAACAGCAGTGTTTGGATTTAACCCTAAGGAAGTTAGTACTCGGATAATATTCCCTGTTGAGTTTGTCATGCAATAGGTTCAAGCACTGAATAAAGAGCAATCTTCATCTTGGGTGTTTTTGTTTACAAGGTCATTTGGCTTTTGAGCCCCTTATTTTGCTTGGAACGGTGGGGCCCAAACCTCTGGGGAAGGATTTACATGGACTTCAGGCACTGACAGAAGTGACATTTGTCATGTCATCGGCCCACTGAAAGTACTCTGTAGCCATGCCCTGACAGAAGTGCACAGATGCAGAGCACTTTAATGAGGGTTCAGACGAGCATCTTCATTAACTTCTATTAGTCCCTGTGCACCATCAGGGCTAGGCTGGTGCTGCCTTGAATCAGCCCAGCCCTGCCGCAAGATGGGAGGGAAGGGAGCTCTGGGGTGGAGTTTATACAGCCTAAGCTGGGAGGGGAAGCTGTATTGAAGCCTCCTGCCTTGCAGCACCTGCAACCCCCTCCCTCTCCAGCTCAGGCTGGGCAAATTCCAGCCCAGAGCTCCCTCCCCTCCTTTCTCCCCCCTGGCATCCTGAAGACAGGACCGGAGCTGGGAGGGGAGGAGCAAAGCTAGGGGGGAGAAGATTTCTGTGAAGCGCCATGAGTTAGTGGGGAGAATCATGTCTTTCAGTGCTTTTTAGGAAAATAAACCCCAGGCTGAGTTTCAGTAGCTGAGTAATGGGGGGGGCGCGGCACAGGGAGAGGTGAATAAGGCAGCTGCCCTAGGTGCTCCATTTGCAGAAAGGCGCAGAAATAGGCACAACTGCAGCATCACAGCAATTGGTAGTGGTGCTGCCTGGCTATGCCTCTGCTGAGGTTTCTGGGAGATTTGCGGACCTTTGAATCTGGGTTGATTTTTGAATTAGTATTTGATTAGATTCCCTGCTCCCCTACAACACATGCTCTTTCCCTAGATTGCTTTAAAAGCTCAGGGGAATTGGAGGGTTGTTTGGCAGCTATTGATTCCAGAGAGACCGGCCTGTTCTTTTTATTTGCCGCTTTCTTTTCTAAATGTTTGTCTGAATGGTCATGACGTGCAAATGGCTTAGTGGAGAGCTGAGGAAGGAAATTGAGGCATTGTTGGAGGTCTTTGCTGTATGACCTGGGCCTACTCTAGGTACAAAGTGAATACTTGCTGCCCCGCTGCAAAGGCAGGGCCTCTTCTTTCTATCACTACAGTGAAACTCAGCTTTCTGTAAGGTGCCTGCTGCAACTCAGCACCAGTAGAAGGCAGCCACTGCCTTCCTGAGGCTTGTGTGTGTCCCCCTTACCGGCTCTGCCTACCTTGAGTGGCCTGTCTCTCTTTCATATAGCCTCAGATATCAACTTCCAGATCTACGAGCCACTGTGTGGTATTATTGCTCAGTGGGCAGATCCCATCTATCCTGTCTGGGCACTTCTAAAGATTGCAGCTTTTGATTAAATGCTGTGCTGTTTGCTGGACACTGCATTTACACAGGGGACTGTCCAAGATGTTGATTTTGTGAAGTATTGTTTTGAATTGTCTGTATCCAGACCTCAGTCTCTTCAGCTTGACCCATGCTTCTTTGTCAAGGTTATGCCTAACAGGGGACTCTTTTGGCGTTGGTATAAAATGCTATAGGAATAGGTCTGACCTTACCCAGCAGTCAGCCTACTCCGTTGCTGCCCACTGATTTGGTTTAGCATCCCCAGTTTCTTCTAGGAGCTTGTGGGCTTCCTGTATAAACAGTTTGACTTTCAAGCCATTTAAGCCTCCATCTGTTTGGGTCTTTGGTTAACAGTTGATAGAGCAGGTGATTTTCATCATTTCTTTCTTCTATTGCCAGTAATGATGTTAGAATCTGTCGTCTTACATCACTTGGTCTAATGCCTGATGGCAATTTTACACATTCAAGCACCGGAGCTCCAGGTGCTTTGAAAAACGCCCAGCACTGCAGTGCTTGCAGTTGTATAAGTGGTGAAATGCATGTCAGTGCTGAGAAAATGGGCGGCAGCGCACTTTTGAACTAAAACACATTGGAAGTGCTTTAGCTTGAAACCATGCCGCCGCCATTTTCTGCACGCTGACGCACATTTTGCCACTTATACAACTGCATACGACACAGCACAGTTCATCTCAGCTCGTGGTATCAAATGTTGCAGTTGTAGCGGGAGCTGTGGGTGTGTGCACACTCCCGTGGCGTTCCTCTGATGTCTGCTATCCGCCACTAGGACTTCTGGTGTCAGAAGCTGCTTAATGACTCAAGGTCTCAGGCTCCTCAGTGCCATGTTCAAAAGTGTTAGAAGCATGTAGGGTCCTAAGTCTCATGCAAATCAATGAACTTAGGCACTCAGGAGCTCTGTTGTAAGTAAGGCTTAAAGTATGGGAAAGAATAGATCAGAGTAAAAGACACTAGATCAGGGGTGGGCAAAATGCGGCCTGGGGGCTGGATGCAGCCTGCCAGGTCATTCTATCCGGCCTGTGGGGCCCCTAAAAAATTTAGAAAATGAATATTAATCTGCCCTGGGCTGCCTGTCATGCAGCCCTCAATGGCTTTCTGAAACTCAGTAAGCCGCCCTCCCCCCAAAATAATTGCCCGTCCCTGCAATGGACAGACTCTGTAAAAGGCATGGGAGCTTGCAACAGTACAGAAGAATCTGTATCCATGTTGTTTTTGCACCTAACCTAAGATACATGTAGCTACTGCAGTAATTTTCTCTCTGTTTCATTCATCCTAAATTACTATGGCTTGGCTCATATTGGAATAGCTCCTATCCCACTCATGTTGGGATAGGAGCAAACAGATGAAACAGTTGCACTCGGTTAGCCGATGTCCTCCTGTCTGGAGAGGCAAGACCCTCCCACCATCTCTGCCCTCGTAGAACTGTACATGCCTGTAACCACCAAAGTCACTTAAGCACTTGGAAATTTTTAGGCTAGACTTTTATTGGTATAAAATGGCCTGGGTGTAAGGATTTACTTTCATTTCAGAAGCAAAGCAGTTCAAGATATTACAGGTTTCCAATCTACCAAGTCTGCATATTTAGGAACTGCAAAGCTTGAAACAGACTGGAAGATTTTGCCTGTTTTCAGTGACTACTCGTGCCTGTTGGGAGTTGAAATCTTTAGTGCAAGTTTGCACCAAAGTATATCTTTCCAGAGGAAAAGCAAGACATGACATGGGAAAGCAATCTCTTCTTTCCCTCCTGGATGCCATCACCTTGAAATCCCATGGACACCTGTGATTCTAGTAAAGTTTCAAAATCCATTTCTATGAATTGCTTTGACCAGGCAGGGGGTTCGGTATGCTATGGAGTAACTTCATCTCTCAGGAAACCTGTGAGATGAAATTTCACACAAGGACTGGTTTGGTTACTATAGCTATGGAGTATAATGAGCCATATCTCCTCGCAGCTGTTGATCTGGCTGAATTTTTGCGCATTCTTTTTAATATAGAAAATGCCTGGATGTGCAGAAAAGAGGTTCTGACAAATCAGAGCAAACAAAAGCAGGAATTAATATGCAACGCCTCAATGTTCATCTGCATCTTGCAGAACAAAATTGAATAATTATCTTCTGTGGGAAGAGCAACTCCTGCTCGGCGAATTCTTGATAGCATAGAACTGGTGGGTACTTCCTTAAGGTTTGCACAGCTCCCATTTCCTACAGCACCCTTTGTGAAGACCCTAGTCGTCAGACAATTCACTTGGCTTTAACTTGAAGATCTGGGGCCCAGTTGGCCTAGCAGCTCTGAAGTCACTCTAGCAATGTGGGCTTATGCCAGCTAAAGAATCTGGGCATATTATGTAAAGCTTCCTTTAAAAGGTCAACTGATTGTCCTTCATAAACAAGATACAAAAGCCCATGTTCATCAGTGGAAGTTCTTAAAAAGGTTGTGGGCTGCGTTAAGTGATGGAGTCAGAGGCAAAAAGTTGTGGCAACAAAGGAAAAAGGAGCACCTGAACCAGGCCAGCTTCACCGACACACAAGTAAAGATGGTACATAGATGAGGTGTTTGCTCCATTCCCAGAAAGCCAGGCTTCAGAAACATGACTGTGGTGTCAGGCATGTTGCAGCTGGTGCTGTGCTGGAGACATGATAGTACAGGTACTCCTTACTTAATTTCGTCCCAGATAACGTTGTTTTCTTATTAGGCCGTTGATCTATTGGAGAGCATACTGGTTTAAAGTCATGCAATATTCGGTTATAATGTTGTTTGGCCACCACCTGCTAGTAGGTAACTACTGTGACCTAATTGGATTCGCTAAACTCCATTTTGCTTAGTTGCATTTTTCAAAAATGTAACTATGACATTAAGTGAGGAGTGCCTGTATCTTTGTTGATGTAGTGCAGGGGTATCAAACTCACCAGGCTCCACAGGCCAGAAAAATGATGCAGGGTCAATCCGCGGGCCAGACTGGGCCTCTTGTCTGGTTCTGCATACCAGATCCAGCATGAGGGGCTGGCTCGGCTTGGGCTCTGCATGCAGTGAGTGCCAGCTCTGGCCGCAGCCCTACACTCATCACTTAGCATGTGTGCCCACTCTGGCCCTACATGCAGTGCATGGGGCCAGTACAGCAAGCACCACATGCAGTCTGTGGGTCTACGGTGAGACCCAGGGGCAGCACTGCTGGCTGGATGATGAGGCTCCATGGGCTGGATCCACCCTGTGGGCTGTGTCTTTAACACCCTGATTGAGCAGGTTGCAGTAAGCAAGAGTGCTGTTCTTCCCTTGAAAAGGAAGAATTCTAAACACAATGTTGTGATGACAGCTCCTCTTCTCTTGCTCCCACTAGATGCACCAGCTTAAGTCTAGAGTGGCTGCACCAGAAGGGGCCATTGGGTCACCAGAGACCATGGATGGAGGAGTGGCACAGAAACACCCCTCTTTCAGTTGATCATGTTGTGGGAGTAGCAGCTGGGACCTTGTTTTTAAGTCCTTGAAGCAAGTAAGAGCCCCACCCCCTTATCCCTTTCCTCCCAACTCCCTCACCTGCTGCTGCCACTGACTCCAGCTATCCTGGGGATGAGGGTAGAGGCATGGGTGATTGGTACTGTCTTAGTTGGGGGGGCATATGCCCCCCCTGCAACCAATCCCACCAACTGGAGGGGGGGGGGTCCCCACAGGTGATCCTGTATTCTGGGGGGTGGGGGACCAGGTGATCCCATGATGACTGTGAGTGGCTACAGCTGCTTCTGGGAGCCTGGGAACTGTTTGATCACTGCGGGGGGGGCACCAGCATTCCTGTCTGCCCCATCGCCTAAGCAGCAAGTGCAGCCATCAGAGGGTGCACTGGCGCTCTCAGGGGGTGCACATGCACCCCCTACGTGTCGCCACTGAGCAGATGGGGGAGCTCCAGAGTTGCTCCAGCTGGGCGGCTAGGATGGAGCTGGGTTGAAGCAGGGACAACAGCAGCAGGCTGGTTTCTTGTCCCTGACTGGTCTCTCTGGGTGCTCCCTGAAGCCCAGGAACAGGTGTGGGGGAAGGGAACAGCACTGTGTCTAGCTGAGCCTAGCTCCATGTCTAGTCCAGCTAGAGCTAGGCAGAAGCGGTGCTGGAGCCTCCCCTTACACTACAAAAACCTCCCCAGTCCTGAGGCCAGTTTTGTTCAATATTTTCATCAGTGACCTGGAAGATGGTGCAAAGTGCACCCTCAGCAAGTTTGCAGATGACACCAAACTGGGGTGAGTAGTAGATATGCTGGAGGGTAGGGCTAGGATTCAGGGAGACCTTGACAGACTGGAGGATTAGACCAAAAGAAATCTCATGAGGTTGAGGAAGGACAAGTGCAAAGTCCTGCACTTAGGGCAGCACAATCCCATGCACTGGTACAGGGAGCCTACTGGCTAAGCAGCAGCTGTTTAGAAAAGGACCTGGGGTTACAGTGGACAAGAAGCTGACTATGACCAACAGTGTGCCCTTGTTGCCAAAAAGGCTAACGGCATACAGGGCTGCATTAGTAGGAACATTGCCAGCAGATCAAGGCAAGTGATTCTTCCGCCTCTGTTCAGCACTGGTGAGGTCACATCATAGTTTCATAGTTTGTAGGATTGGAAGGGACCTGAGGAGATCATCAAGTCCAACCCCCTGCCATGGCAGGAAAGAGTACTGAGGTCAAACGACCTCAGCAAGGTGACTGTCCAGCCTTGTCTTAAAGACCCCCAGGGTAGGAGCCAGCACCACTTTGCTTGGAAGTTGGTTCCAGATCCTAGCCGCCCTGACCATGAAGTCGCGCCTCCTGATGTCTAGTCTGACTTTACCCTCTGCCAACTTGTGACCATTATTTCTAGTCACTCCTGCTGGTGCTTGGGAGAACAGGGACTCCCCCAGTGCCTGCTGGTCCCCTCTGACTAGTTTGTAACAGGCCACTAGATCCCCCCTCAGCCTTCTCTT
>NW_017728947.1:105712567-105723966 GCF_001723895.1 Crocodylus porosus
TGCCTTGGCCTTCCTGACTGCCCCCCTGCATCTAGAGTACTGTGTCCAGTTTTGCCCCCCCCTCCACTACAGAAATGAGTTGGACAAATTGAGGGGAGGCTAGTAGAGGGCAATGAAAATGGTTAGGGGCTGGGGCACATGACTGATGAGGAGAGGCTGAGGGAACTGGGCTTATTTAGTCTGGAGAAGAGAAGACTGAGGGGGGGATTTGATAGCAGCCTTCAACTCCCTGAAGTGGGGTTCAAAAGAGGATGGTGTTACACTGTTCTCAGTGGTGGCAGATGACAGAGGAAGGAGCAATGGGCTCCAACAGGAGTTTAAGTTAGATATTAGAGAAAAACCTTCCAATGAGGAGAGTAGTAAAGCACTGAAACAGGTTACCCAGAGATGCTGTGGGATCTCTATCCTTGGAGGTTTTTTAAGGCCTGGCTAGACAAAGTCTTAGCTGGGACGATGTAATTTGGGCTGGTCCTGCTTTGAGCTGGGGGTTGGACTAGATGTGACCTTCTGAGTTCCTCCCAACCCTCATTTTCTATGCTTCTATGATTCTACCGCTGCTCTCAGGTCAACTGGGAAGAGCAGTAGGGGCAAGGAAGGCAGAGCATGATTTGCCCACCCTGGTGTGTGCAGGTAGGCTGGGAGCCAGGGTACAGCCACACCTGCAGTGCCAGGCACTGCTCCCACACCCCACTTTTCTAAATTCTCATGCTTAGGACACGTATGTATCGTATCAGCAGTGGTAGGTTTTGAGGAGGACAGGGCTTAGCATCTCCACCCACCCAAGTTCTCCGACTCACTCCAGAACAGGAAGTTCACCAGTGGGTTAGCTCTGGATTCATTCCCAGCAAGCCCTTACTGCTCATGAAGGTGTTAGGGGTGAGTCTGAGCAGCCCCACTGGCAAATTGTTTCCTTTGGAGTAGGTCAGCAGACTCAGGTGGTGGGGTGTGTTCAATACATGCTCCCCAGGACAATATAGACAAGGCCATAGTCTGACTCTCAGCCACTGAGTTTTGCCTTGTGTTTATTGTGTGGAGCCCAGTACCTGTTGAGGAAAGCATAACTTGTACCATGGCATCTGGCCTTGATTTTAAAATATCGAGAGATAAAGAATCTGCTGTTTCTCCTGTGAGTTTGTCTCAGTAGTTAATTAGCCTGGGATCCTGGTTTTTTCTGTTTAAAAATCCCAAGTTTTCTGATGATAATCCCCAAGTCTCGGATTAAAACCCCCCAAATCCATGCTTTTCTGTGATTAAAATGAAGCTCCACTACATATACCTATAAGTATCCATTGAACACAATGCTTTATTGATATTTACAATTTATTTACAATTTTAAAGTAACTTGGAAGCCTACCAGTGCCTCTATCATTATAATACAATAAATTCTAAATACCTATATATATTGGCATTTGATTTTGGTTTTTTTATCATGGAAAATCACAGCTCCCCCTGCCCCCTTCACTCACTAGGACACTGGTCCAGCTGTGGCTGTTCCCCCAGCCACTTTGTGGTGTTGGGTAGCCCTGATATGCTGGTGCCCTGCCCCTGCCCCTGCCATTGCCCCTCACTCCCAAGCCACAGCCTTCTGGCCCTGCTGGTGCCCCTCACTCCTGACCTGTTGCCCCCTGCCCCCAGGCCCCCAGTGTGTGAGGAAGGGGGTTGGGAATGTGGGGAAGGGAGGGTGTAGGCACAGGCAATTCTTGTGGGAGACACAGGTGACATGGCAGGGTCATGAGGGGCACATGCCCCCTGAGATTTCAGCACCCATACTGGGGCATGGGGCTGCATCTGGGCCAGATCAGCTCCAGGTAGGAGCTGCCTCCACAGCCCAGTGGGCAGGACCTGGTGCAGGAGGGATCATTATGCCGACACAGTGAGGCATAGCAGTGGCAGCAGCAGCAATGTGGAGTTGTCCCCTGCTGCTGCCAGGTGGGCAAGGGGCAGCTCACCCTGGTGGTCATGGTGGCACGGCACTCCCTCCTGCACAGAGTCCCACCCACTGGGCCATGGAGGTGGCTCATTTGGAGCTGATGTGGCCCGGCTGCAACCCCATGTCCCACACACCATGGCCCCCTCCACTACATTGCCTGTGCTTCCTCTTCCCAGCGACATGTGGCCTATGCCCCAGTGAGTCACCTGAACTGGTTTTCCAACTGCTTACACAGGTGAATGTGTAATTTCTGTCCCTAGCCCATGAATCCACAAAGGCTAAAGGTCTTGCCACAGAAGTAGGCTGTCCAAACTGTTGCTTCTCTCTGTACTGAAGCATTGGAGTAGATATGCCTGAACTGCATGGAAGCAACATATATTTTCTAAGCCTATGCAAGAAACGCAACATCATGCCCAGAGGACTGAACATCTACAATCCTCGACTACTACACACAACTCCAAATATGCTAAACAGCTATGTAGGAGAACTTCAAAAATACTTAGAAACCATCTCCTCACATAACCTACTCCAAAAGAGAAGGAAACTCAAGAAGGAAATCAACATGGTACAATAACTTAAAAGAGAGAAATCCAGATATCTTCCCAAACATACAACTACTAAAGACTACCAAATAGTTTTTGCAACATCCATCCAACATAAAAAGAAGAAATTGAGCCACTTGCTATAAGAACAACTTTCCCAGACACTAAACAACCATCAGCGAAACAACACTAATACCGTACAACCTATCAACCTCATACTAGATGAAACTGAAGGAACCAGTTAACCCTCAAATATTATCAATCTCTCCATGCACACACTTACCACAGCTGAAAAATATATCTTCTCTAAAGGCCTTAATTTCTGTCTGGAAAAATACCCTAATAAGAAACTACAATGTGGAGAACTAGAAGAATTTTTCTGACACCTCTGTCTTGAGGAATATTTCCACAACCAAAACAAATCCATTTTCAACGACACTTCATCCTGGGACAACACTGAAGAAAAGATTAACACCAAAACCCCCATCAAATTGGACACCTCACAGTGAATGAAATTCAAACCTCGACCACTATATTGACTGCTTCAGGAAAAGAATAAACAATGAAATAATCAACAAGAAACACCATCATAACAACCTCTCAGAGAGGAGAGCCATAGCATCTTTAAGTTCCAAACACCAAATAGTAATAAAAGCAGCAGATAAAGGAGGAGCTATAGTTCTCCTTAACCATGAAGACTACATAAAAGAAGCCAACAGACAACCCTCTGACACCACCTACAACGAAACACTAGGGGAAGATCCAACTTCTCTTTTCACCTTAAAACTCAAAACCACCATTATATCATTTCTATCTGAACTACAAGAAAAACTACAGAACTTGATCCTCTCCTTCCCCTCCACTACCCAATCTAGGGACTTTTTATATGCTTCCTAAAATCCACAGACAAGGAAACCCAGACACGCCTATTCTATCCAACCATGGAACCTCAACTGAGGAAATATCAGGTTTCATTGAATCCATCCCAAAACCTCTTGTCACCCAAAGACCGAGTTTTGTCCAAGACACAACAGGCTTTCCATGAAAACTTTAAAAACGTAGATCACCTCCCCAGAAATATCCTCCTAGCCACCATGGATATTACCAGCTTATATACTAGCATCCCAACCAGGATGACTCCAAGCCTGCCTTTCATATCTACAAGACCAAGATTACAACTCAGAATAAGACCTGAAAATATTACTGGACTCATACACTTCATCCTCACACACACCAACTTCAGTTTTAATAACCAACAATTCCTCCAGACCATGGACACAGCTATGGGCACCAACATGGCCCCATAATATGCCAACCTTTTTATGGCCCACCTGAAAGAAAAACTCCTCAAGAACTGCACTATCAAGCCCATATTATACCTAAGATATATACAGATGACATCTTGATTGATTTCAAATTCAAGAACTATCACCCCTTCATCAGACTCTCTCCTGAATACTCCAGCACCAACATTTCCTTTTTAGACATTATGATCAATATCCAAAATGGAAAAATACAACCCAGCATAAAGAAGAAATCTATGGACCAACATACATATGTGCACAGAACCAGCAATCACCCTAAATGCACCAAGAATGCTGTAATATACAGCCAAGGCCTCTGATACACTGATTTTGAACTGAAGAGAATACCCATGATTGTCACCTCATAAATCTCAAAAGAGTTTTCACCCAACAAGGACACGCCTACGGAGAGAGAGATCATAGTTTTGAAAGAGCCACCTGGATACCACATGAAAAATTGCTTCAGTAAAAAAAAAATCCCCACGAATCGCACCCCATTAGTGACACACGACATTATCCTTCCCTGGAACCTATATGAAAAATCCTCAAACAGTTGCAACCCATAGTAGAAGAAGACCCAATTCTTAAATAAATCCTTGCCAACCTCATCACCGGAAGCAAATTTCCTCTGGCCCAAAGCACACCAAATGGATCCAGACCATGCCAGGATGAAAAATGTAAAACCTACCAAAACATCTTCACTACTCTCACAATAACCACACTCCACAACAGAACCATCACCATTCCTGGATCTTATACCTGCACCTCCAGAAATGTAATATGTCTCATGCAGTGCACTGAATGACCTGATGGAAAATATGTAGGAGAAATCAAACAGCAACTGTGTACCAGAATGAACACACACTGAAAATCGATCAAAGGCAGAAATACCCAATTACTTGTGTGTGCGCATTACTCACAAGGCACCCACTCTCCAATCTCTCAGTTCTAATCCACAAAGGGAATTTACAAAACACCTTTCATAGACAAGCCTACGAACTTCACTTCATAATCTACTGGATACAAAAAATCATGGAGTAAATGTAGATATTGGATTTACACATTATATAACCTGCTTGCCATCTGATAACCCCAGGTAACTCGTCTGCATTTTACCAGCTACATTCTATCACCAGGTCAGCATTCCCTCTTTTCTCCCCTACTACTTGTCTCACACCTATTATCTCATTCCCACTGATCCTCATTGCCATGCGTTTGCATTTTCAGACCTACATGTTGCATTTTGGCTTCTATTCCACCCAGAAGACCTCATGAAACACCAGCAGACTCTCCTTAGGTCTGAAGAAGGGTGTTTGTGCCCAAAAGCTTGCAAAGAACATTTTTTCCAAGTATTTAGTTGGTCTAATAAAAGATATCACATTTACCCAAAGAACCTTGTCTGGAAACAATGTCTGGTTCAGCACAATTGCCTCATAACAAAGCCTTTCATTTGTTTAAGGCTTCAGCCCACAGGAGCTAGAGTGACTTGTTCTGTAGAGCTCTCTTTTTGGGGCTGCGGTGGTAAATTGGTATTGTGTAGTGATGTCTCTAGCAGAGTAATCGCTGCCCTGGCATGTGGGAATGATTCCGTAAGAGAAGGCAGTACTGATTTAAATCATCAGGACTAATGGTTGTAATATAGTAATAGCCAGAGACCCCAGCTGAGACTGGGATACCATTGCTCTGTGCACTTCACAAACCTAGGAGAGAAAATCCTCTCCCTAAAGAACT
The DNA here is from genome assembly GCF_001723895.1 of Crocodylus porosus. NCBI lineage: Eukaryota > Metazoa > Chordata > Crocodylia > Crocodylidae > Crocodylus > Crocodylus porosus. The sequence goes on from NW_017728947.1 coordinate 105,718,075, forward strand.
ACTGTTTAGATAGACCAAACAAACTGGAGCAGGAGGGGAAACAGGGAGTGAAATAACTTGCCCAAAGTCACACAGCAGGGTATTAGCAAAGCAGGGTATACAAACCTAGTGCCCTGGGTCCTTTGTCACCACACTATCCATGGACCACATTGCCTCTCAGATAACAGCCCAGCCAAACCCGGTTCTCTGAGCAGTAATTAACTATTAATACTTCTGTAAGAAGGGCCCTTCTGCAATGTGCGAACTACAGCAAGGTTCACTTCAGTTCCTGGCTTGACAAATCTTCTTTTCTGACCTCGTTTCTCTTCCCCAGAATGTGTGTTATGGCATTGCCAATTTAGGTTGCTCCAAGTTCAGGAAGTGTGATGAGCAGCAGTCTGTTCAAGCAGGTGGGAGGGAGGAATTGTGTGCATCCAAAATCTTTGCTTAGGGCTGGCTTCCCACTGTCAGGAGGGCATGTCAGTATTTACTTAAGGGAAAGCACATTTCCTGATTGCTACAATGTGATTTCTGTGCTTGCACTTGGCAATAGTTCTACAGTAACATTCAGCAGGACTTTGCACATTTCCTTTGATTCTAATTTACGAACTTGTTTTGCCCCTTGCAAAGTTAAACTTGTTTGTCCGTTGCTTTCCAAGTTAGTTCACATCTTTTAGCACCTGGTGAAAAGACGCATTGTAAGGCAAATTCATAGCAGTTATGAGGATGGATCAATAAATCCAGGGCTGGGCAATCTGCCACATGAGTGCCACAAGTGGCATGGGCAGCCTGTGTGTGTGTCTTGTAACAGATCAGGGACAGGACAGTAGATGGGGCAAAAAGCAGAGCAGGAGATCAGGCAAGGAGCATAGGGCTGGGAGCAGAAAGTGAAGCAGCAGACTGGACAGTGAAAGGGGATTGGAGGGGCACTTGGAGGGCATGGTGATAATTTGTGGCATGCCTGCCAAAAAGGTTGGCCCCTCACTGGATTAAAGAATCTGAACGTGCTTGTGAAACAAGGATTTTCTTCCTTATACAGCTACAGGTAAAGAAGAAGCAGACTACCAGATCAAAACCTACGGGGTATGATGAGATTGCTGTGGATGGAATGAGCTTTGCACTGTTGGTCTGGTTGAGTTCTGCTCAGATGGCTTCATCTGATGGCCCGTAGATCTACCGTTCTATCCTAACCAGCCTCCATCCAACCAGACATCTCTCTCTGGGACTTCTGCTCTCAGGTGGCTTCATTTTCTCCATCAACCTCTCCTCTGTGGCCTTTGGTCACATCACTATAAGTCCATTCCTTGAAACCTGAGGGCTATCTTTGACCCTCCTTACACTGCGACCTTGGGCTGTGTTCAGACTTAATGGTTGCTTTCTCTTTGTGCAAGAGCACTAGGCTAGAACTCAGGGGAACTTACTTGTGTTCCCAGCTCTGCTGTGGGCCTGAGAGGTTATGCTGGACATATCATTTCAGTCCTCTGTGTCTCATTTTCCCCACTGGGGAATGCTACTGAGTACTGACCATCTCTGAAGCACTTTGAAATCTGCTGTTGAAAGCTGCTGAATAGGACCTAGGTGATACTATCTTAATCACCCCTGGCTGTGGCACTCCTGACCTCTGTTCTACTCAGTCCTTGGAAAGGAGGTGTTTCATGTAACCTACTCCCAAAAGAAAGCATGAAGTGATGCCTATCATGGTTCCCTAGAAAGTCAAACTTGGCTCTTTTAGGCTAATCAAGGGAACAAGTCCTGGTAGTGCTGGAGGTACTGTACCCAGGACATCTTGCCTTAGGTTATACTCAGAGCCCAGCTCTGGGGTACCTATGACTCAGCTGATCCAGGGGACAGGGCTGGTGTGTGGGAAGAGGTGGGAATTGCGAGTCTCTCTGATTCATTCTGCTCAAAGGTGGTGGATGTTCATTCTCTTGGGTGTTCTTTCCCCAGGAGGGTGTCCAGCATCTGCTGCTTTTTAAAGGAGTTGCACTGTGTCTCATGGGTAACATTATTGTCATGCAATGTAGCAGTTGCCATGGTAATTTTTTTTTATATTTAAGGACTAGCAAAAAATGAATCACCTGCATGGCTTTTGTGTGTGTGTGGTATGTGGTAGGGCTGTGTGAAACAGCACTGTTCCATTCCAACTTCAGTTTTGAAGTCTGGACAGAACAGTGTTTTGTACTGAATAAAATTTTGAGTCAAAACAGCCTTGCTGTTTCACCTCGTCAAAACAGTGAGGCTGTTTTGACCCTGTTTCAACAGTTTTGCCAGACCATGGGGCTGGGGAAAGGAGTTCCCAACCCCAGCCAGGGGTGGGAAGTCAGCCCAGCTGGACTGACTCCTCAGATCACACCAGGGGCAGAAAAGCAGCCCAGCTGGACTGCCTCTCCATCTCCAGCACTAGATCGCGCCCAGCTACTTCCCCGCCCCCCCACCCCCCATGATATAGTACTGGGGATGATGAGGCAGCCCAGCTGGGCTGCCTCCCCCATGATCCAGTGCCAAGGATGGAGAGACAACACAGCTGGACTGCCTTCCCATCCCCAGCGCTATGGTTGAAACATTTCGATTTTCGAAACATTTTAACTAGCCTCATTTTGTTTTGAGGCTATTTTGACGGCCTTTGTTTCATTTCAATTTTGCTGTTTTGACCTCAAAATGAGTCAAAACAGCATTGAAACAAAACGGCTGTTGAAATTTTGCACAGCCCTAGTATGTAACTCTCCCCAGACTCTCAGAAATGAAGGATCTGTCCCTTCTTCCCCCTTTTCCAGTTTCTTTCAAATGGAAGATGATGTATATATTACCCATGAAGAGAAACATGCTTGACTTCTTCCTTACTGGCCCCTTTTTGAACCATCTCTTCCTGGAGGGCAAGACAGACAGAAGCCTGCTCACAGAGAAACGACAAGGTGATTAATGAGCTGGAAAATACATATTCCTCATCCACACCAAAAATAAACATGTGCCAGACTTCCTGAAAGAATTACCTGGAACAGCTCCGAGCAGAGAACATTTTCATTTGGGTCAAACTTTCAAAGTATTTTTAAAGATGAAAAACAAAGCAAAAAACTCCAAACAAACCATTTTTATAAGAAAAACAAAAACAAAATCAAAGCATTTTTTAAAACAAGTTTTAATTTCCTGTAGAAAATTATTAGTATTTTTTGACATAACTCTATGATAGGGCTTTCCCCATAAAGTTCAGGTTGGCTGACAGGTCCCACTGACTTCTCTGGGACCAAGCATGGGAGGACCAGCCCAGTGCTCATGTATGGTGGTAATCTCATTAAAATAGACCCTGTCTATTAGCCTTTTTCATCTAAGCCCTTAAACAAAAGCAGGATAAAGTGGGTCTATTGAAGCCTTCTGACTCTTTGTTTCAGCTTCATGTTGGCATTTGGAAATGGGGGACAAAGCTCAAGGCAGAACATTGACCATAGTCTTGTACCTGTATTGCAGGTCCTCCAGGTCTTCTCATGATAGACCATCACTACAATTTGTAAATGCCCTGATGATCTTGTGGTGACAGCACTGGCTTTGTTTTCAGGACATTAGGGTTCATTTCTTTGCTCTGTGTGTAACCCTGGGCAAATTCCTTCATTTCTCTGTGTATCAGTTCCCCGTGGGGCTTTCTTGTACTCTGTGTTGTGTCTGTTTAGCTTTGAAACCTGTTGGGTGACTCTTCCTATTAGCACAGTACCTCCCATGAGGGGCCTCAGTCTGGGTTGGAAATTGGAAAAGCAGCAACCCTCGTTCCAGTTCCCAGTTTGCAGTGGTATGTAACCACCTTTGCAATTGCTGTCCTTCCCAAGAAAAGTGTCTAGCAGACTCTCTGGTCAGTGGTGTCCCACAGGCACACACAGACAGGTGATACTGAGCACCCACTGGCCACAGCAGGGATCAAGAACTGGCAGTCCTCAAAAGTGGCAAGTGCCTTACGGAGCTACGTGTGAGTACCTCCTTCCAGCCACAGCTGAGAACCAACCCTTCTCTGCAAGCCGGTAGAAAGATATCAAAGCCCTGGGGATCTGATTCGGTGCCTTCTGCATAACTTAATCTGGCTGTATCAGGCCCCATGCAGTGAGCCCCAGCTCAAGTGGCGCTGTTGCAGAGCTTCCCTAAGGGCCAAATTCGATTCTTGTTTTGACAGATCTCCCTTGGATTTTAGTGGGTGTCTAGCATGAGCGTGGACATTAAACAGGGAGACCAAATTTAGAGGTGATGGGCTTGGCTGCTCCGGAGTGAGTCGCTGTCAGTGTATGCGTGCTAGCGTAACTTGCTGAGCATAGGGCTAGCAGGGAAAACAACTGAGTCGAGGATATAAGGAGCTGAAAGATCAATAGGGAAATCTCTACCTCACTGTTCTCAGGGGCATTAGACTGCATTTAGGCATAAGCCCAGGTGCTATGTGTTGTATTTATGTGGTAGATACCTGCACCCAAAACAGTGTGCTCCGCATGGAGACAGGGGGCTGCCTATGTTGATGTGGTTGGGGGTCTATGGTATTGCTCTAGGAAAACTGCAGGAAGGGCCCTGCAACCTGCTGAGTGTTTAGCACATGGGCCTGGGTAAAGTGCCTATAAGCTGATGACGATGACACTTGCCTTTGTTTGGCCCTGAATGAACAATGCATTGGTCCCAGACTTGTTCACTGATTTTCTAGACTGTCTCAGAGCGGGATACTTCCCACCACCAGTTTGATTTGTCAAAAGGAAAAGCAAAGGAAACATCAAACCCAATGCATGAGAAAGAGATGGGCCTTGAACTCCCTCCTGGAGACCAAATAAGTCTGACTTTGTCTGAGCAACAGAGGCTGGGACAAGTTGTAGCCACAGGTTTTTTTGTTTTCTTTTTGTTTGCCTAGTACTCTCCTGTCCATAGAGCAGGGTTTGGCTGGTGTTATCTGCCCCTTTTGAATTAATAGTAAGAAGCTTGATGTGCTCAGAATACTCCTGGATACTTGCACGCTGTTTTTCTGGCATGCACACTCCTCAGAGCAGTTGGCCAACCTCAATTGCTTTAGCAATGAGGAAACCAAGGAGGCTGGAAATGAAGTGGTTTACCTGTGATCACCAGGGATCCTGGTTTTCTCTGTCTAAAAATGGCAAATTCTCTGATAAAAATCACAAATTCTCCTGATTAAAACCCCCCAAATCTGTGTTTTTCGTGTTAAAATGAAACACCACGATCAATCTATCGATCTATCAGTTGAACACAATATGTTATTGATATATTTACACATCTAAAGCAATTTTGAAGCCTATCAGTGCATCAATCACTATAATAAAACAAATACTAAATACCTATAAATTTTGGCATTGATTTGGGTTGTTTTATTATGGAAAAATCAGAGTTCCCCAAGCCCCCTTTGCTCACCACGACATGGATCCAGCTGTGACTGTCCCCCTTGCCCCACTGTTTTCTGGAATTGAGCAGCCCTGGATACGCCAGTGCCCTGCCCATGCCATTGGCCCTCACTTCTCACCCAGAGCCCCTGGGGCCCTGCTGGTGCTCCTCACTCCCTGCCCCCCAACTGTGACAGAGGGGGCTCCCAGACCTGGGTCTGCAGTCCCCTGTCCCCCACAGCAGTGCTCGAGCCCCAGCTGTTGCATGCGAGAAGTAGTGGCTGCTGCAGCAGAGCAGAGCACGAAGCCCAACTCTCCTTCCCTCCCATTGGCAGCATGGCTGGAGTGGAGCCCGGGGAAGGGAGCAGATGCAGGCTGCCCACTGCAGGCTTTCACCCTGTTGCCCTCTCCTGGGGCCTCTGCAGCCTAGCGGGTGGGACCAGGCACAGCAGGGCTGAGTGGGGAAGCTTGGTGCCATGACTGGGAGCTCCACATCACCACGGCGAGGCACCCACTGCTTGTACAGCAGCAGCGAGGGGCACAACTGTGCTCCGCCGCCCCTGCT
>NW_017728947.1:105724489-105737138 GCF_001723895.1 Crocodylus porosus
GAGAAAATCAGGGTTTTACCTCATTTTTTCAGAGCTAATGGAAAACCCAGGTCTCTGGTGATCACCCCATCAGCTTATGGCTGTGCCAGGCAAGGAAGTTCCTAGACCCGACACTTTTATGTGGATTTGTTGTCTAGGAAATTCTTCATGGTTCTAGGCTGCCTCAGTCTTCTTCTGCCCCATGACTGGATGAGCCTTTTGTATGCAGGGTAAAGGAAACCACATAGATGTCCAGGGTGAGCCCTTGCCTAAATACACAGCTGCAGAACTGATCCAGGAGAATTTTGTTTTCTGTGGATATTGTTGATAACAAAAACAGTGATCCCTCCTACAGCAAAGGGAACAGAGAGGATTGCATGCGATTGACAAGAACCCGGAGTATTTTTTCCACATATATTTCCTTTGTGGCGTTTGCTTATCTCTTGCTGACTGTAACAATTCCTTGAGTCCCTGATGACAATCCTAATTGCAAGGAGCTGAGATTTCAGCATGGAAAAGAAGACCCATCTTGCCCCAGTGGCTGCTCATTATTTCACTAAAATTATGTCACTCACCGTGATACTCCTTTTGTTTCAGTGGATGATGTTATGAAACAATACCTGTTAAGCTAATCACTATTGGCTTGCTTTATACTACATGTCTTTGATGTCTTTGGTAGTTCATGTAAGGATCTGCCTCTATTTTCCCTTGATTGACAAGGCCTTTTCTATATATTTGAGCAATTAAGCAGCCCAGTAGCAGCTGCTAAGGAGTTCGACTAAGTGCAAACCTGACAAAGACTTCTGTACAGGTCTCCTGGCATCCGTGTTGACATTCTGAAACACCATCTGCAATTTAAAACTGCAACGGGACACTTGGATCCAACAAGTTAGGTGAGTGTGTTTCTGTGTTGGCTCCATGTCACTGCTCACGATTAAACTAGGAGGCTTTTGCGAAGGAGACAACACAGAATAAATATGTATTTCTATTGTTGCCATTAGAAATAAGGAATGCTACCACAGTAGGAAAGGTTACACATGGTAGAATACGGGCACCTAATATGCATGCACCTAAGTGCATATACATACGTAGTTTACATACCCACACATAGGTTCATGAAGGTTTCACCATGGCCCACTTGCCCTGATGTTAAGCTTTAGAAAGATGTTGCAAAATTCTAGGTTAACAGGAGTTTAGATCATCAGGCTTCTATATATTTCCTAGGTTCCCTAGTAGTATACTGGTTGCATAACTCCATTGACTTTAGTCAACACAAATTTATTGAAGCTGATGATGTGGCTTGGTGCATGCAATCCTATTTTCTTGAGTGCAGTCTGTTGTTCAAGGTTAAATGTCAGTGCCTGAGGTTTTTACATGGGCAACTATCTGCAATGCCAGCTTGAGCAGTGTAGGGTTTCGGGTTTTGATTCACCCTTTTAGTCTGTTTCCACCTCTCTTCTGTACTGGGGAGCTGCACCTGAGAGGGTGGTTGATTCCTTCCCCAGTGGGCTTTACCAGGGGGAAGGAGTGATGGTGAGGGAGCAAGTTTCATAGGAACTTGGCTGATGGTTGTTGCCTGTGTGGGGCTGAGCTGAGGCACTTTTCAGATGCCTGGGCCAGACCCTTCCATGTCTAGGAACATCCATTTTCAAGGCCTCATTGACAAGGTAGCTGCCCCTTGCAATGAGCATGGGTGGGAGGTGGCATGCATTGTCAAACATTTAGAGTCTGCAGAGCAAACACATGTGTCATATATTCCCGGTATTTGTAATAGGTGTGCTATTGTAGAGTCCCCTGGCAGGAGAAAGGTTTGACTGTCTGAAGATCAGTGGTCCATAGAGGGTGGGGAGGGAAGGAAGCAGTCAACTAGGGACCATTTTAGAGGCAAAGATGGTGAATTCTCCCCAATTATCATCAACTACTCCTTGTCCTCATCTGCTCCTGAAACTGTTGGTCATTTTAATGGGCTTTTCAATGGGTTATGAGCAGGAGAACTTGGATGTAAGGCTCAGTTCAAAGACCATGTTTTAAATCCATTATGGATTCATACCTAAATAGGCCATATTGTGGCTGGCCCCTACATGTGTGTGCTAGCAGATTGGTAGGATCCATCAACTCTTGGCAGCTTCAAGACAATTCCAGATTTCTGTGAGACGTGCAGCTTCCCTTGGCCTCTGCTGTTCTCTTCTGGCTGGGGTGTTTGGTGAGCAGGGCTGTTTGGCTGCTGTCTCCGTTCCCGTGCCTTCAGCTCTCCCCTAGTTCTGAATGAAGCTGGAGCTCAACTTCTGTAGGGCAGCCACTGTTTTTGCTCTGCCTGGGGAGTGGAGAAAGCAGTGTTCTGTGTGGCTTGGCAAAACCCACAACTAAAATTAAGGCTGCTGTTACAAACCTACTGCTATGTGAACCTAGTCAGCACCACCTGGATTGTGAGGCGGGAGGGATAGGATGTCCCATCTTCTCCTTGCTGGCAAGACAAGTGGCTAAAGGGAACGGTACCATTTTGTCCCCAGTCCCAGCACGGCAGACACGCACACTATGCCAAAAGCATCAACTCCCCAGGTCGGGAAAAGCAGGTCCACTCCTCTCACCTTTCTCGGCCTTCTTTCCATCTCAGCGCACAGCATGAAGCTCCATCACGTGGTCCTGGGCTCTGTGCCCCTCCTGATACTGGCTGGCTGTTTCAGCGCGCTGAAGACCTCCAACATTAACCTGCGCACGTTCATTGGCTGCGCTGTGCGTGAGTTCACCTTCCTGGCTAGGAAGCCCGGTTGTAGGGGGCTGCGTATCACCACGGATGCCTGCTGGGGACGCTGTGAGACTTGGGAGGTGAGTATACCAGAGGAGTGTGTAAGGGATGTATGTGGCCCAAGGAGCTGGCACTAAACAGCTTGACACTTCATGTATTGTTTTCCAAATAGAAATTGGTAAGAGGTGCAGTGGGCAGGTGTCATTATTCCCTTGGCATCGGGGGGGGCTGGACTTGTTGTGGAGACCCTAGGCTTAGGACTCAGCAGCTCTGTATTTGGTTCCCAGCTATGCCATAGATTTTCTGTGTGCCCTGAGCATGTCTCAGCCTCTCTCTCTCACGTGAAAAACCTTTCTTCCCCTAGGCAAATCATGCTTTGATGTTAAGATCTTTGGAACGGGGGCTTCCCTTGCAATGCCTTTGTGTAGCATCTAGTAGAGTGGGGCATCTCGGCGCTGCTATAATGCAAACAAATAACGACAAGAACATGAACGTGCTGAGTATACAAGTATGAAGGCAAAGACACTGCTGTGGTGAATGGTAGTCTTAATATAAGTGCCAGGAGCTGAAAAGTTTGCCTTGAGCCATTAATTTTAACCACTGTCTATGAGACGCACACACATCATGTGGTAATGTTAATAATGTGCTTACGTAATACCCTCGTTATGCAATTTGAAAGCTTCTTGCAACCTAAACGCTTAGGGGAAAGAGTCCTTTTTTACTTTACTGGAAGAAAATCCCTTTGAGATTAAAATGGAGCCCACGGATCATGAGTAATATGTTTTGTTCCAAAAAAACCCAAATCCCAATGGCAATGTCTGGTTCTAAGTTGCCCTCATTCAAATCGCACCCTTGTATGAAAACGAGGGGGTTCTGTTGTAGGGGGGCGGAGAGAGGGGGGGATGACGGAAAACAAGTCTATACACACACGGGAGATGAAGCTCATGACTAATTTTAGCTTTCTTTAATGAAAAGATTCAGTGGGCCAGGCCCTGATGTCCTTCTCAGGGAAAATCACATTGATTCAAGGGATTCCTTTTGCCCAAGCAAAGCCAAGGACCTCTTCCTTCCAGTAACGAAAGGCGAGGAGGAGCCAACTATTTCTGAGGTTTAGCCTTGACTTTCCTACACCTTCTTTCACTGCCAGGGGGAGGGAAGATGAGCTGCTGCTTGCTGGTGGAGGAGATGAGGTGGGGATTCCTCCTCCTTAACCAAGGGATCCTTTGAGGTGATGTCTACACTGCGTTGGGCAGGGCTAGGAAGTGCCACCACAAAAACCAGCCCTCTCGCAACACTGACTGGTGTTGCGCAAACACAGCTGGAGACCCCTCACATTCCCATTCTCTCCAATGGGCTGGGCTCTGTCTCCCAGTCCCTGCTCTTCCTGAGCCACAGACGTATTTCATGGGACATGTTATTTGGCTGGGGAAGCTGGTTCAGAGGGAGGAAGGGGCACCTGTGGCATTTGCATTCCACCCCTTTCCCGCAACATTTGTGGTGGCATTTCCAAATGAAAAAAGAATTCGGCTCGTGTGGCTTTTTTTTCAAGTGAAATCTCAGCAGAAAGGAGAGACTTTGCAGGCAATATTTCGGTTAGTTGAAACTCCAGAGTTGAGAAAAACAGAAGATTTTTTTCAAGCAGCCCGAGTCCAAAGAAATCTTAGCTAAGTGAACTAGAATCAGTAGCAGGCCTGGACCTCCTGCAGGACTAAGAAATGTTCCTTGATATGCTCTGTGTGTCTGCTCCTGTCTACCCATTGTGTGGAGGTTCGTGATCAATCCCGTTGAAGTAACCAGGGCTTGGTGGGAGGAGGGGGCTGTAGGATCTTCATAGACTTCCTGCTTACCTGCCTCCCCTTCACCTGGCCTGTGTCTAATGTCAGCATTTTCCCTCCTGCTAACAGAAGCCTATTCTGGATCCCCCTTACATCGAATCTCACCATCGAGTCTGCACTTACAATGAGACAAAGCTGGTGACAGTGAAGCTGCCAAGTTGCGCTCCTGGTGTGGACCCCTTCTACACGTTCCCTAAGGCCATACGGTGCGACTGTGGTGTCTGCTCTACTGCAACAACCGAATGCGAGACTTTTTGAGCCCTCCTTCCCCGGGTGCACAGCTGCCTTGGCTATTGCGGGCCAGATTCTGCCCTGATGTTACACCACTTTCACGCCAGCATTGCAGGAGGTGTAAATCAGCACAGAATGTGACCGCTGAGTCTTACCGCTTCTAAGCACTAACTCTTCAGCACAGTAAAGGCATACTCTTCTCTTCTCTTCGCAGCCAGTTTAGAGAACTATTAACGTAGTATTGTAATAAGGAGCCTTACGACAATATGTCATGTGGAAAGTTATGATGCAGTTTCTTTTACCCAGAGGCATTTCACAGTATTTGAACTCACCTCATGCACAAAGCACACATTTAATAAGCAGCCCAAAACACCTACAAGTGGAGAACAACAGTGTTAAGGTAACAACAGCTTTGTTCATTTTGGTTTTTATTTCTTCTATTCTTGAGCTTGGGAATGTAAATGTACTCGGCAGAATTCCCTCGGTGCCCTTATAGACCAGCTTCCTTTCTCACTGACACGGGTTACAATCGGGAACAATGCCACCAAAATACTTAAAAACTAGTGTCAGTAGTGAGACCAGGGCTTAGCTCTGGTTCATCAGGCGTATAAATTCATTAATACAAAGCTGTAACAACCTCTGTCACAGCAAAGCACTTAAGCACAAACTTATACTTTAAGCATGTGTTTAAGAGCTTTGCTTAATTGGGGCCACTGTACGTAAAATCTCATATCACGCCACTCATAAGGAAACCACCTCAGTCTTTGAAGAAAAAACACTGAAAGCCTGAAAGAGAAAATCACATTTCTTCCCATACAGGGTGAGGAAATCAATTGATTGAATGGAAATCAAAGAGCTTTGTATGGCTGGTGAGTCTCTCTTAAGGATCTCTCCCAACTGAAAAGGGCGCTAAAGGATGGTGTAATGGCCTTGGTTTTCCTTCACGTGGAAGCAAGGTCAAGGAAAGCCTATGCTGGTTCACCCCACAGTCCCCAGTGCAGTTTTGCTTCTCAGAGAGACCTGCTCCATGTCAGGTGTCCATGCCGTGGACCAGAGGAGCATGGCTAAGATGCCCACCATGGAGGGTTTAGAGTGGTGCTTCTCCTTACCTCTGCAGACTGCCTATTAGGGAATGCTAGAGCTGCTTCCTTTAACAACAGGCCACAGAAATGTTTCTAAGAGTGATCCACAACTGCTCAGACCCACTTCAGGAGCTGAGGAGAGGGGGTTGCAGGTCATAGCCACTGTAACAGCACATCCGCGGTCTCAGATGAACTGCCTAAGTGCCTTTTGTACCCAGGCTCTGGGTGGGAGTGGTTGATTTAGTATCTTCTCCCTCAGTTGCTTCCCCTGAAGAAACCTGGTTGGTTTGTATTTTTCTGACAAGAACTAGAAGTTTTCCTGACATGATCTGTTAGCAAGAGCGCGTAAGGCAAAGTGAGTTTTCAGGGCAGGCACCGCGGTATGCTTTTTGAACAGATTAATGTCCAACATTTTCCGTTCCCTACCTGGTTAGGGCCTGATATTAGACAAACCAAGAGGCTGAGTCTCCTAATTACATTCCCTTCTGTTTCCAGGATTAATGGTTGACACTACAAAGCAAGCTTACTTGAAGTTTCCTGCTGTCTTTGAAATACGTCTTTTAATTTAAGCTATAATTTATTAAACGCTGTAATTTTGTCTGTTGAACTGTAAAAGCTGCACTGTGGTTGGGTGATTTATATGATTCTGCCTTACAGAGTTCTTGACTAGATGGACTGCTGTGTGGAACAACAGCAGTAGCGGTTTTCTGCAACACTGACTTTAACTGCCTTTAAATAATCCTGCATTTGGTTTCAAGTTGCATCTCTCATCCTTCTGGTCTTGTTATTGCTCTAAATGGCATCATACATCATGGGTGACCTACAAATTAATTTCTGGGTCCTTAATAAACCTAAAATTGTAGCATCAAAGCAATTTAAGACATGCTTCCATCCTTATTTATGCATTGGGCTTCTAACTACTCGTTCAGTTAAGCTGCAGCAAGCTGTTGCCAGTGAACACCTGCAACTGGTCCCGTAAGGGTGAATTTTTGGTTGTATGCCATATGGGCTGATTGTCTTCTGCTAGACTGGTTGTGCTGTAGGTGGCGGTCAGAGGATTGGGAGGTGGATAAAAAGTGCTCTTCAGAGCCAACAGGGAATTCAAACTTTTCTCAAAGACGGGAGCTGGTAAAGCAGTTGAAATCTCAGAAAGTATCTAGGCAGAGACATTGCACAGGGTGAATGGATGTTTGACTGGTTACGGTGCCAGACTGGCTGGGGAGTGGAAGAAGAACAGTGGGAAGAATTGAGTGACTGGAACCAGCCTAACAGTTTTGGGTGTTTTTAGAGAAAATGGCAAAAATGAATGGTGAAGTTGAATGATGGACAGCAAGGGCAGTGGGGGTCATAAATGCAACAAGAGACTAAGGCCCCCAGATGTATTTCACATGACCAACTGAACACCCATCAATTAACTGTGATCACTGCCAATCTGAGATGGTTTCGTCATGTCCTAGAGGTGGTAGATGTTGTTGCTCTGTCCCTATACAACTGACTGATGGAGCCCTTGGAGTAGGCAGTATCATAATAGTCACTTCAGGGTCCAGGTTTTATCATCGCTAGTAATAGGCACACATTTGGGGATCAGTCCCAAAGTCCTTACTCATCATGTTCTCAGGGACTTCAAAACTTGGCATTTGGTTCCTTGGCTTCAGTATCCTTTAATGCCAGAGCTGAATTTGGTCCTGGAGTTGATTTGTGGAGTCTCATTGAAGGCATTGATTGTGACTGATTATAGTTGCAGTTGTCAAATTTCTGCAACATTCTTTAGTACGTTACATCAGGGGTAACACGGTACAAGCTTTGGGGGAAAACGTGAGAGAGTTCATATAACAGTAATAATGTATGTGGATAAGAGAAAAACACACAACTACATGAGGGTCACTAAGGCAGGGGTGGGCAATTATTTTGGGCAGAGGACCGCTTACCGAGTTTTGGCAAGCTGTCGAGGGCTGCATGGGTAGCCCCCGTCCCTTGACAAGTGCCCCGCCTCCTGGTCACCATCTTGGGACCAGAAGTCCCGCCCAAACCTCTGATCTTTGCTGCCAGAAGTCTCTCCCCTTGCCCCCGAAGTACTCTTTTGGGAAAGAGGATTTGCCATCTTAGAACGGGAAAATAAACAAATTATATATTAAAAATCAAACACTGATACTAATATATTTTAATTTAATTAAAAAAAATATTTTTGTCCTGATTTGTGTGTGCTTGTGCTGTATATGTAGAAGTGATGCATCATAGCTCAAAATGCAGTCTTACTCTTGTATAGTGTGTGGGTATGCAGGGGTGTTGGGGGGTATAGGTGGTGGGTGTGGGGTTTGTGGGGAGCTGTGGGTTTGGGAGTTTTGTGGGGATGTATGAATCTGTGTGTGGGTATAGTATTTGTGGGTTGTGTGATTGTGTGTAGCAGAGGGTGTAGCTGTGGAGTTTGTGGAAAGGGTTTGAGGGTATGTGGGGTATATGTGGGAGGTCCCCTCTGCGTGCACCCCTGAGCCGGTCAACACCCATCCCTACCCCACAACGCCCAAGCACCCTGTGGTGCTTCCCTGCCACCACCAGCAGTGCACAGCCCCAGTGTGCCCACTCTGAACCACGTGGCTACATGTAGCAGTAGCGGCGGGGACCAGTGTATGCAGCCACAACTCTGTGTGCCCCACATCAGCTCTGGGCTCACCCGTCAGGCCTGAGCATTGGCAGCAGCAACTGGGCAGAAACTTCTGCTTGGTGGTGGGGAATGTAGCCCTCCCCCTCGCTGCCACTGGGCAGTTTTTGCTGTGGCCACCCAGAGCCCGCGCCACACTAGGCTGTGGTGCAGTTCCTTCACCACCACCTGTGAGCTGCCCTGCAGCTGCTCTGCACTGTCAGTACTGCTGTGCTGGACAGCCCAGAGGTGGCGGTGAAGGAGCTGCGCCGCAGCCTGGCGTGGCGTGGGCTCCAAGTAGCCACAGCATAAACTGCCCAGCAGCTGCGAGGGGGAGGGGCCGCTTTCCTTGTGCTGAGCAGCAGTTTCTGCCCAACTGCTGCTGCTGCTGCTGTTGCTGCTCAATTCCAATGGACAAGCCTGGAGCCAGCACTGGGGCCTAGGCTCAGTAGCAGCAGCATGGGACAAACTACTGCTCATCATGGGAGAAAAGTGGCCCTTCCTCCTCCCAGTACTTCCTGATGCAGCCGCTTGGAGCCTGCGTGGGGCTGCCCTGTGTCTACTCTTCACTGCCACTGCTGCCTCACGGGGCAACCCAGACATCAACCCTGGTGACATGGTGGAGATGCAGAACAGTCCTGCGCAGGCTTCAAGCAGCTGCATCAGGAAGCACCAGGAGTGGGAGGGGCCACTTTTCCTCCATGCTGAGTGGCAGTTTGTCTTATGCTGCCACTGCTCAGCCCAGATGGGCAAGCACAAAGTGCATGAGGTTGGGGCTGTGTGCTCGTCCCTGCTTGTACTGTGGTGCCAGGGCAGGGGACACTGGGAACGAGCAGGCATGTGGGAGCCAGCAACAGCCGGACAGGAGTATGAGGCCTGTGTCTCGGGGACAGTACCGGAGGGGCCCAGAGTGGGGTGGCAGGAGCACAGGGTCCCGGCTGGCAGGGGCTCTATGGAGCCGGCAAGCTCCCCTTTCTTTCTGCTAGCATAGCCCAGCTCAGCTCCATAGACCCCTGCCAGCCTGTGACCCATGCTCCCGCCACCCCACTCTGGGCTCTGCCAGCACTGGCCCCAAGACACTGGTGTGGGCCCCATGCTCCTGCACACCTGCTTGCTTCCACTTCCCCTGCCCCTACTTTCCTGCCCACCTGTGGGCTGCTCTGCACCATGTGGCTCCCCTGCCTCCCCACCCCCTTCTTACCTAAATTTCCTACTCTGGCACAAACAGCCCCACAGTCCCAGGCCAGAAGCCTCTGCTAGACGGGTAGGCCTTGCTGTTCAGGGTCCTGCTGTGGCTTCCCTTAGGTCCTACTGCCTCTTGCTCCTGTCATCTTTGACAGGCAGCCAGGGGCAGATGCATACTAATTTTCTAATTTTTTAGGGGCCCTGTGGGTCGGATAGAATGGCCTGGCAGGCTGGATGTGGGCCACAGTCGTATTTTGTCCACCCTTGCACTAAGGTCACATGGGAAAGGATCCATCCTACCTGCCGACAATAATTGTCCCACATTGATGGAACATTGCATCTTGGTTAGAGTCGAAATAAAGGACCTTTCTCCCCCTCCACTTCTCCTCCCTGCCCAGTGACCTCACCTGTGTGGAACTTGCTCCCTTGATCTTTATTTAAGCTGCAGTAGATGAGTGGCTGGAATCTCAGACTCAAAACTTCTCCTACCCTGTGTCATTAAAGCCATAAACTCCTAGGGAAAGGGACTATCATTTTGTGCAGTGCCTGGCACAATGGAGCTTTGATATTTGATGGCACCTCTCAAGCTTCCTCTCAGATGAGCAGTAGGAATAACACTGTGCTTTAGCCTTGGTCCATGTCTTTGTTTTCAGATGCTGATTGCAAATGCCGGTTGGACTTTGAAGTGAGAGACTGAGATCACAACTCCAGTGTGCTTTTGCAGTGACTCTGTTTCTCTGTTCTAAATATTTAATTGTAGCAACCCAGGCCACCCAAGAGAAGGTCTGGCACTATTTACTGGTGGTGCTGCAGACAGCAGAAGTGACCATGAACAGGAATCGCCTGCAGTGACTAGTGTCCCCGGTGATGGATGAGAAGTTCTGCTCCCATGACATGGGTTTCTCTGAGATCAAGGAACTATGATTGGACCCAGGAAACCCTTTTGGTCCAGGATTTTGAGAAGCAGTTGTTCTTCTCCCAGAGAGAACCTCCACTAGTAAAGTCACATGGTTCTGTTTTTCCTCATTACGCTTCCCATTGTTGGCATACCTCAGCCTTATTATCCGTGCTGAGCGATTTCAGAGTCCCAGAGCTTCTTTAGGGCTTGTCAAATATAACACATTGTGAGCCAAATCATCCGTCCATGTCAGTCAGTCTGACTTCAGTGGACTTCTATCAGTTTCTAACAGCTGAAGATCTGGCCTTCTGTCCCAGACTTTTCCGAATGAATCTTGCCACCTGGACTTTTCTTTCCAGTGTTAAGTTCCCCAAGGATGGCTATGCTTGCACAGCCTTTTTTCAGCTGTAGGAACTTGGCAGGTTTCAAAAGAAACGTTTTCTAGCCCAATCCAACGTGGTGAGCAAAATGCAGGATTTATTAATTCTATGGGCTGGGTTACACTGCAGGTTGGTCTACATAATCATAATAGTTCCTTCTGGCCTTGAAACTAATAGGTCTATACAGCTGAAAAGTCTGATATCTAAGGAAACACTGTCTCCCTCTCTCTTTAACAAGTTCCCATACTTCTACTTTGAATCCCTAGAAGCATGAAGATAATTAGATTTTCATTTCCAGTCCAGCACTTAATGGCTGTCTTACTTGGTATGATTTCTATAGCCCTTTAAATATTTCACTTCCTTTCCCCCTCTCTGTCAGGCTGAAGGTTATGTAACTAATCATCCTTTTTGTCATCAATAAGCTTTTGTTGGAGGGTTTTATTGCCCACAAGTTAGATTTGTCAGCGAGTTGGAGAAAACTGACACTTTCGCCAGAGTTATTAATAGCTCTTATACAGGACTTTTCTACCTGTCTGTGAGGCTGCTTCAACCTGGCTTCCTTCCAAAACCCTTCTGTTAGTCAGTGACAAAAAAGAAAGTGTCTTTCTATTGCAACTTTCAGGTAGAGACCGGAGCCCGTAAGGCCAAAGGAGAATCTGTTCTTAACCCCCCCTCCAAAAAACACCTTTATTTAAAACAACAAAAAAACACTGACATCTCTAGAGATGAAATGAGGAGCCACTCGTTTCTAGTTTTCTGGGGTTTGTTGATTTAGCTGTGTGCTCTACTGTGCTTTAAATACTGGAAGTGAAAATACCCCAGCCGCTCATGGTTGTTGAAAGCCAATGGAGTGGAGAGCAGTTTCATGGACATCATTATGCCATGCTATTAAGAAACCGATACAACACCAGGGTGTTTTTGATGTTTTGGGTATTGTCTGGTAGTTGCATGTGAGGGTAATTCCTGAAGTTATTAAGACTGGATTAGACCAACACACAGCTGGAATGCTTCCAATGGAGCTGATTTTGCCTTGAGCAGGGGTTGAACTGGATGACTTCCTGAGGTTCGTTCTACGCCTACTCCTCTACAATTCTATGATCTTAAGTGGTTTTGCCAAATACCACTAACCTTCTGTTTTTGGTGAAAGTTGAGAAAGTGGGAGTAGCCTGTTTCAGCATCATCTGATCCAGCCTTTTCAATAACCACCCAGGCTGCAGGATGAGGCCCGACAGTGTATGGTGGCAGTGTAATCAAATGCCCCATTAGAGTGATGTTAGAAACATTTACAGCCCTGGGCACTTATGACCATGAGGTGCTGCTGACTCACCTTTGACTGGGTAGAATATAAAGCATCACTTTGTCACTCATCTTTGTGTCGCAGGGGCACTGAAGTGCCTGCTCCTATAGAAGGACAGGTGTTGGTTGCCAGGGCAACCACAGGGGTCAGCTGACCGGGAGAGGGCAGGGCCTGGAGTATATAAACAGCCCAGGCTGAAGCCCACCAGGCAGTTCTCCTCTGGCAGCCAAGGAAGAAGGAGCTCTGCGGGAGCAAGCAGAGTGGAGAAGCCTGATGGCATGAGCAGCTTCTGGTCAAGGATACCAGGTGGAGGAAGCCCTGGTAGGGAGTTGAATGAGAGTTAGCCAGGTTGCTTAGAGTTTATGTTGTAGCCCAGGG
>NW_017728947.1:105737808-105754178 GCF_001723895.1 Crocodylus porosus
GCACCATGTCCAAGGGGACAAAAGGCAGCCTCCATTATAAAATTAGATAACATCAAAGATGTGGCAGGCGAGAACGAGGGTGCTGGATTGCCTACTTGGCATGCTAGGGAGCGTTAGAGAGATCACGGCCGCTCATAGGGCCCCGCACCGTGACACTTTGGAGGAAATGACCACGGCATCATTGCCTGCGATAATGGAGCACTACACAGTGATGTCTCAGGAAGTCGTATCTACTTCTGTTTTCCTAGATCCTACGTAGGATTTTGATAGGCTGTTGTCTGTCTTCCCTAAGAACTTCTATCCCTGGAGTCAAATAAACTGCTGTATTGTTGCCTGTCTAGTTCTGAGTGTAAGTGAGGTTGTGAGGGGACCTTGAGAGAACGGGTTGTGGAGTCTTTGGTTGCAACCCTAGATATGTTTTTGGTTCTTTTTGCTCATATAACACTTTGCTTGAAATGTCCTTCAAACTATAATCAACTGAAGTCTGTTTTTATCTTGGAAAACCAATATAGAGGCACAGGACTGTTTTATAGATACCCTTTCCAAATGATACCTTTAAACCACTTAGTAATGCATTTATTTAGTAAATATATAAAATAAACTATGTACAATAGAAGATATTAAGGAACTGCTATAATATACAATAATTACATGTTTATAAGAGGGTAAGCAAAAGCATACAGAATTACGTGCTTGAAATAAAAAAAACTAACACTGTTAACATGAGGTTTTTTTTAATATGCAAAACCTGATTGCTAGAAAAAAAGATATTTTCCTGATTTAAAGTTTATTGCTCTGCTTTGAGTTTTGAAACACTCTGAATCTTCACTGAGAACAGATATGTTACCTTAATGTTGAACGTAACACCCTAAGGCTAATCCTCTGTTATTTTACCAGCCCCAGAAACCTAGCTGCATTGCATATAGGATGCCTTTAAAAAATGTTAGCAGATACTGTACAACTATTCAGTTATTTGTAAAAAGTAAAGCATACCCTGGATTTCTTAACTTGCTATCTCCTAAGAAAATGACTTACAGTATGCTAGATTCTGCTTTGCAATCATAGCATTATGTTTACTTCATGAACAAATGTAACTACCATAAATTATTTCACCATTGCTAGAATATAAAGGGGAAACAGGGAAAGAAAACTCTTTTGTGCATTGTGATCAAAGGAAGGAGAGAACCTCAGGTTTCAGTGAAATGTTTGTACTTAGCAAGTGCTCCAGTAACAAAATAGATGAAACTGGGTTCTGTGCCCCTTATACTCAGAGAGCCCTTAAGTGCTGTCATCCTCTCACTCTTACCTCCTCTTACGTATCCTCAGTGTCCTCAAGGTGGCCCTCTGTCATCCCTATTATCATGGCGTACCCTAACTAAGGCAAGTCAAAATTTTCACTATGGTCCCTTCATGTTTGTCTTCAACTGCAGCGCTGCTGAGAGGAGCAGTTTCAAAATCCGTCCTGTGACACTCTCCCCACCTAATAACTTCTTCTCCCTGCCCCAGACCTTTTCTGCTCAGGAGTGAAGAGGAGATTAAACCTCTTCATAACAGAATTCTGCCAAGCACCTTTTCTCCAAAGTAACTAACTCTTCATTCAATAAAAAGATATGCATTTAATTCAAAGAAAGTTTGCATGGACAGAAGTTTAGGTTCTAATTTCCCACCTATCATCACCTGCATTAGCCGTAGCAGCTGCATGCACTGGAGCAGTTCTAGCACTGCTTTGGAAGCTACCAGCTTTGGGCAAATATGGTGGGACTGTGGAATTAGGATGGAGCGTTAGCACGACAATCCTGCGATGAGTATGGGTTGTTACGTTCAAAATGAACCATCGGCACAGTCCCCAGATAGAAACCGTTTTAAAAAAATCGAATTGTCAGTTACGTTTTGAGACCTACAGATTGAAGACCAGTTACACAGATATAAATTACAGTGCAATCAACCTTGAATCAAAGTGAAAGTTCCTCAGAGAAGTGGTCTAAACTCTTGTCTGGCCAACCAAGTACACAAGTATGTCCAGAACCTGGCCTAGAAGTGCACAATACAGTGAAGCAAAACACATATGATGCCAATGGATCCAGTTTCAATCTCAGCAAGGCACAACTCTGTCTTGGAAAAATGTTGTAATGTAATTATTTTCATCCTGGTAATCAACAGGGATTAAACCCCAAACTCATAGAACTGAAGAAGTGAAAAGGCTTGAATTAAAGCCCTAAGGTCCAGATTCTCTAAAGTTTTCACTTTACTGGGAAAGAGGCCCCTACAGCCCTTAGACAGTCTGGGCCTCAATTCCAGCTCTGTGGGAGCCAGCTTTTTTGGTAGCTGTGCCACAAAGGAAGCCTTGGATCCTCCCTTAGTGCCACTTTGATTTCCTTCCCCTATTGCTTTGATTTGATGTTTTACATGGGGTTTTTATTGGCATGGACATGGTGGATCACATCATGCAGGCATTACCTAGACAAAACATGCACTGGACTCGGTCCCATCTAATTTCACTAAAGGCAGTCCCTGGGCTGCAGGGTTGGGTGTTGCACAGTGTCCTTCCACTCTTCTGTTTGTGCAGTCTTAAGAATAAAAGAGGAAACTTCAGACAATGTAGGAGAAGGTCAGTTGTGTTTTAAAAGCAAAACAAAACGAGGAGATAAGGCTGGAGGAGGGATTTCAAGTCAGAAATCTTTGGGCTTTGTTATAGTTTTTCAGTTATTGATTGGTGTTAGTGTTAGTTTGAGTTTAGAGTAGTTACATACTGACGCTAAAAACCTTGTCTGACTGTCCCCAATCTGCATGGCTGTGATTTGCCACTTGAGGGATGGCCAGCAGGGGCTGAACAGAAGCTACAGCTGTGAGTTGTCCACACAGAAGAGGAGAATGGGGAAAAGGGACACTGCATCCTGACTTGCTGCAGGACTGAAACTTAGGCGGCTTATCTCTGGGGAGTGGCCACACATTCGTGGGACATGAGCTGGGATCAGAGATAAACCTGCTCTGGAATGGCATAACTTTAAGATGCCTAAAGGGTGCTTAAAACTAGTTTACATGTCGTAATGTATGGACAGTCCAGGGGTTAGGAGCTCCCTGACGGGACAGTGCAAAGCTTTGGTCCCTGATTCGATTCGGTGGAGATTCTGCCCAATTCGGTGGCCGGCTGTCCTAATCGAATTGAATCAGGAGACCCTTTAATCTCTCTGAATCAAATCAGAACCCTCTGAATCGATTTGGAGAGATTCAGAAAGATTCAGCTATTTGGCTATAGACACAGCTTTAAAAGTTTTTTCTACATACCTCTAGGTACCAGGCAGCTCGTGACTGCTGAGATGGTGGGGCACAAGGAGCATCCCACAAGAGTGCAGGGTGGTCCTCAGCATGCTCAGCAGCAGATCCAGAAATGAACCATAAGCACTTCCGGTCCACTTCTGGGTCCACTGGGGAGCACACGGGAGAGGCCACCATGGTCCCCCAACTCAGCAACTGGTGCCTCCTGGGTCTGGCAGAGCACCTGGGGTCCCCCCATGGCTGATCACTGAGCTGGGGGAGTGCAGGAGCCCCCGGTGCGCTCCCTGGCAGACCTGGAAGTGGACTAGAAGTACTCCCAGTCCACTTCTGGGTTCACCACCGAGCACGCCAGGGGATCCCCACACTCCTGTGGGATGCTCCAGCATCGCAGCATTCATGAGCCATGCCTGGTACCTCAAAGTATGTAGAAAAACATTTAAAGCTGTGTCTATGGCCCAGTCGCTGATTCTCTGAATCAGCATTGAATCTTCAGATTCAGATTCAGCCGAATCGAATTGGGGACAGTGATCCAAATCAACAAATCAAATCACCGTCCCTGATTCAGGCCAGATCCAAATCCAAATCAAATACAGCCCATTTCTCACACCCCTACTCCCTGAGCTGCCTAAAATTAATGTGTAACAAAGTCTTTTCATTGAAACATTTTCTTGATGAAAAGTATTCGGGTTTTTTGGATCAAAACCATTGTTTTCATATAAATTTTCATTTTGGAAAAGCTTTTTGTGTTTGAATAGAAAAGCAGAAGCCAAAACCTAAAAATATGTTTCTATTTTGTGATTTATTTATTTATTTATTTATTTTTGGAGACCAGAATCTTTTGTCAAAAACTGTTTTGTTCCATCAAAAAGATTTCTTTTTAAACACTGGCACTTTTTAATAAAATTTGTTGGAGATGAAAATTATAAAATAAAAATAATGGTATTTTTCTCAGCTGGATGTACACAGATCTATTAGGCATAAAGCAGGGTAGAGAGGTGCCTTATAGACTAACTGAATCATACAGATTTACTAGGTAGAGCGGTGATGGGGAAGGAAAATTGCAGTACAGTTATACTATAAATAACAAGAAAAGAGTGTCTATACGTTTCTATATGATCAGGTCATTTCAGCTCTTCATTGGCAATGATGGAATCTCCTGGATATAGCTAGAAAATGGGATGGAACTGGCTCATTGTGTCCATCTCCTCAACAGTTTGATGGCCTATAGGTGTAAAAATTGGAGAAAAAGCTTAAAAGTGTTCAAATCACTCCACATTGTCTGTGCCTTCAGGAGACACTGACTGCACAGTAGCTCACAATTATGAAGCTACTGCACAGTAGTAATGAGCTACTATGCAGTCAGCATCACTAAAAAGCCACTTGTATATGCAAGTACTAAATGACTGCATATTAACGTGTGTGCAGTGTCTCACGTAGACGTGGCCGTTGCCTCCCATAGAATTTTTCCGTTAGCTCCTGAAGGAGCAATAATAACTCAAAAGAGAGTATATTTGAATCAGAAGATCAGTTATGGAATGTATTCTAGTCCACGGAGTAAGAGCTGTCTAACGAAATGATTCTATCAATGTTCTTTAAGTTAATTGGCAACCTCCTATTTAAAGAGACTTTAAAAAAAAAATCAAAAGGACTTTCACCCCTCCCCCCTCCTTTTTCCAGTTTGGGTATTTAAATTTGTTAAATTTGTTTCTGCTTATAAGATGTTTTATATGTACTATCTTTTACTGCTGTTGTGTTTGGGTTCCCAGAAGTACATAGGAAAGTTTATATTTCCCCTCATGACAGATACAAATTCTAACTAAAATTTAAAAAATATATATGGAAAGCATTTTTATTCATCATATTTATTGAACTCTTCCTTAGATACTGTAACTTAATGTTATGGCCCAGAGTTACAGATTATGCCTCCCGAATTTGACTTTTGTGTTTCCAGAAAGTCTGCCTAACGTAGAAAAGTAAATTCTACTCTTGTACTGGATGCATTATTCCAAATTAATTTTTTAACCCCATCTTTACTGTGCAAAAAAAATGTCTTTTCCTGATTAATTTCACTGTGCTCTGGGAAGAGAACTCAGATTGCAGACTGGCGCCTTGGAAAACAATGAGTCCCTCCCCATTGATTTCCGGGGGGGTCTTTATTCCCTTAAGAATATTTGCATTGATAACATTTTTTGTTCCTTTTTACACAGGGTACAGATATCCCTAGAAAGTT
Organism: Crocodylus porosus; assembly: GCF_001723895.1. NCBI lineage: Eukaryota > Metazoa > Chordata > Crocodylia > Crocodylidae > Crocodylus > Crocodylus porosus. The sequence continues at coordinate 105,743,315 of NW_017728947.1, forward strand.
TCTTTGACCTAGTTTGCTTTGATCTTACCTCCTGTTAGAAGAACTGCTGTTCTCCTCCTGTTAGAGCTACAAACCAGGAGGCTAGGGACAGAAATTGCCCATAAACCAATATAAGTGATTGGAAACCAGTTGAAATCTGTAACACATCTGTAACACAGAAGTTAAGTGCACAGAAACCACTTTCAAAATGGCTGAAACCAGTGTAAGATAAATCAGGATAGATGTAGTATCAGACTTAACTGATTTAGGTTAAATTGGTTTATTGAACTTCTGTCCCAGATCTGCTACAGATTCAAGTTAACTCTCAGTCCCCCAGCATCCCAGGATGCTTTGCACATCCCCTGCAAACCCTCACTTAGAGTATGGGTGGGCTAGCCTTGGCCCAAGCTCTCTACTCCAGTGGAGCAGAGGGGCATGCTCTAGCCTCCCGTGGCTTCTGGTCTGGGCCACTGCACTCATGTGGCTGCATTTCTGGAATCAAAAGGGAACGTCTGTCCACTTGCTTATTGGTTCGATCTGTGCATCTTAGACTAACCTGCAAAGATTGAATTAATTCAATCTTTTTGATTGTCTGTACTTAGCAGGAGAGTTCTGTCATTGACAAATTTTTAACCAGCACTTAAAACATGACAGAAAGTTTCCTGGGACACTTAAATATAAAGAACAAAATGGGTGAAATTAGATGCATGTATTCTACCATCTGTGTAACAAATAATTTACATGGCGTCGAGAGGGTATGCTGCATTATTCTGATGCTATGTTGCAAATGTGTTTGCAAACAAACTTAATTCACTGCAAACAAGAACCAGAGACATTTTAATTTAGCTTTGAGCCAGATGAAGTACTTGTATTGTTCCCCCTTTGCAGTGGAAAGCTGTGGAAAGGGCCAGGAGCTATGACTAAACACAGGGCTGAGCTGGGCATATGAGCATCATCCAGTGCGGAGAGAGAAATGTTTCAGGTAGCAGCAGCCAGCAGGACTAGAAACCTCAGCTGAAGAGTATTTCCCTATAGAACCTCCCTCTATGCTGCCAGTGTTGCATAGCTGGCTGATGTGATAATGAGGGGAGATGGATTATGGAAACAGACAGCAAACTTTTCACAGCTCTTGTCCTCGCCATCTGTTGCAGCTGTTGGTGCTTGTGCCAGTACAGCTTATAGCTGTCTTACTGAAGGGCTAAGCTATAAAACAAGTTTTGTATCAGTGCTGCTGCCCCTAGTTTCAAGCAAGGCTTAAATTGCTCTAGTGACATATTGCAGCTTGCACCAAGGATGTACTGCTGGGTGGTCACCAATAGCTGAAGTTTCCTATTGCAAAAAGCCTATATTTTCAGATATGACAAGTGACTGTGGATGCCTCACTCCCTGGGTTGAGATAGCTCAGAGTGGGTCTAAAATGCAGAGGACTGGGATCTCAGATTGGTTACCCAGAGAAATAGGATCACTACGAATATCTTGTTCAAGGCCTGCATTACTATCAGTGTGATGTAAAGTACATGCACCCCATGAGCAGAGCCCTGGATGACTGAAACAGCTGCTGTGCACAAAAGGTAGTTTTTTCCCAACGAGATGTAGCCATTTGCTCGTTACAACCCTAAAACTGCTCAGGGCAGCACTAAGACATCCATTATTGGGACTGGTTTGCTTTGGTTTGGCAGGGTCAAAAGTCAGGGGTTTGGTTTTGCCTCAGCCTGTTCCACATTTATTCACTACTTTGTTTCCAGAAGTTTGCTGAAATGTTGGGGCTTTGGTACCAGGGACTAGAAGTGACAGATCACAGTGCTGAGTGTGCTGCTTACAGAAGAAGGGGAAGGACCTACAGCAAATTGATTGTCTTTTTGGCATGCGAACCACAAGTGTTTATGGCCAAACATAACTGATTCAGGAATTAATTAAATGGGCTTCTCTGCATAGCAGGACAGTTGGCTGAGGATCCTGCCACTCTTACTCCCGTGGAACAGGCCATGGGAAAGTTGGAGTTGAGAGAATTCCTTGAAAAATAAGGTGCAATGTAGTGCAAGCAAGTGTAGCCAAGTCTTGGCTCTTGAGTAATGCTTAGAGTTCAGTTTCTGGATTATTAATGGCTTTTAGGGTTGAAACCAAAGCTCACTGAAGTCAAAGGAAAGACTTGTACTGACTTCAGTGCTTTTTTAGCTTTGTACCTTCCTTAGATAAAGCATGGGAAAAACATCTGGTTTCTTGATCTGGGGTAACAGATGGTACTTTGCATGTTTAATGCTACCTGTGGCAGAAGGCATTTAAAGGCATGTCTACGCAGTGCAGAACGGTGCTGGGCTGAGAAACCCAGGCGCTCAGGCTCTGGGACCAGACTAGCCACTACTCTGCTGGGCATGCCCTACCCTGGCTAGTATCTCCACCTTTGCTTGGTATGGTGTAGACGTGTCCTGAAAGGCAGAGCAATGAAATGCATGCAGGCTCCTAGCTCAGGCATTAAGGTCTGGATTGTCAGCCCTCAGTTTGGCTGCCCTGGAGCAGCCTGGAAGTGTGAACAGGCAGGGCTGGTTAGACACTGTATGCAAGTGGTGTCGTAGCCTACATGATATACATACTGCATTGGAATAGACCTGGTGTAATCGAAAGGCTTAATTTTGTTTTGGGGTTTTGGTTTCTTGGGGGTTTTTGGTCCTTTGCTAGAACCCTGTTCTCCCTTCAGTTACGAATTAAAACCAAATCTTGTAGAATACCAAGGTTTCAAAACAGGCCAAGGCAGATGAGTTTGCTAGGATCTAGCATGCTCCTTTGATATTTAAATGCATTTGAAATGATAGTTGGCTATATTAATGAAGGCAGCAGCTATCTCGGAAAAGGCACTGGTATCAGTTGAGTAAAAGGGTCATTGTTTAGTAGTTTCCTGGAGCAGTAACTCTTTACTTACTCTCCTAAGCCTTAAAATACCGTTTTCTTTGTTATCAATTCAGAACCCCTTTTCCAGGGGAAGCTACAAGCTCTCAGTATTTTAAGACCAGGTGACCTGTCTGCTTTCACTGGGAAAACCTGTATAGTTTCATTTTGTTTCTAATGGTGCTTGAAAATGATCTGCTGTTTCTGTTCCTTCCCTTGTTTCTTCCTTAGCATCATCGGTGCTGTCGTCTGCTGTCTTTGTAACAGAAAAACACAATTAACTATTGGTTAGATTTTTCAAAGAATCTCCTTATCTCTGTGTACGGTATTTGGGAAGAACATCAGTTTGTGCTTCTAAAGCTTATCTTTGCCTGTGGAAGCTGAGCTGCTCTCATTGCAAAAGGTTAATTTAGTTATACAACTGGGTAGCTGCTTTCATAAATGCTACTCTGTACATAGAGATGTACTTCCTTGAAAACACTAGAGGAGTAATTAAAGAGGCCTTTAGGACCTACATAAAGAGTGGCTGCTTTTAAAACATTCCTTCTCCATGGCATGGAACTAAAAATACACTGAATTCAAAGGCTATTTCTTTTTTGAGGAGGGTCAAATTTTGGTCATTGGCATCTTGCATGTATTTCTTTAACTTATAAATCTGTCACCCAGCCAAATTGATTTATTTCACTCTGTAAGTGTAAAAAATGTCTTGCCTTGCATTAATTAAAATACTCTTTTTCCTAAATAATATTCCTCTACTTGCTTCCATTACAATTTGTAGAAGTTTCTGCATTTTTAATATACTGAGCCATTAGCCTTTTAGCCTCTACTATCAGTCTCTTTTTATTTAATTTCTGCAAACTACTCCAGTTATGTTAATGTTACAAGTTGCAATTTCCTTTTTATGTGAAATTGATGTTGATTTCCTTTTGAATTATCATATGTCATAATAGACACCACTGATATTATGCAGCCCACAAAAGCTATTATTCGGTTATTTGTGGCTTCCTCAGATGTATGCTGAGAATATTGTATTGCACTTTTCCAATGTTCTCATTAGGTCTTAAACTGAGCTGTCAGTCTAGAATTTTGTTTTCTCTTCATTTGGAGAAGCTATAAAAATATCTGGCAGCCCCCACCTTAGGGCTTGTGTTGCAGTTCAGCTAAAACAGACCTGGCATCTATTTCTACCTTGCTTCTATGCAAGTATGTACTCTGCATCTAGCAAGTCATAGGGAACAAAACAAGCATCCCAATTTACTTCCATAGAAATCAACTGCCAACCTCAGCCAGAGCCTGGGTCATCTCTAAAGTTGAGATACAGTGTCTGCAGAATTTCAGTAGGCTTTGGGTTGGACCCTAGGTAAGTAAACTATTTGCTAAGTATTCATATATCCATTCTGTCTGAACTTTCTGGTTGCTCCTCGGATATCTTTATATTCATATTAATTTACTGGCATCCTGTGTACCATCTAACCGCATGGCAGCGTTGCATGGCAACACTGTGCTCCAGTCTTAAAGGTCTGAAATTAATGCTGTCACTTAATTTCAAGCCACCGGTCCTTTCACATTGAAGGAAACTTTATGAAAAAGTAACTTGCATTAACTCTGCGCTCTCACTCCACCTAAGCCACGTTTTCCCAAACCTTTCTGTTAGCATATTTAAAGAGAATCTCTTTGACAGTGAAACAGCTATGGGTGCTTATTAGGGACATATACCTGAGCTGTAAGGACATCTCCAGACATTCTTTAGCATCTGTGATTTACCATAACTACGTTTTCAGCCAAGTGAACGCACCATAAGGAAAAGATGGTTAGTGCAGTTTTACCAGGCACTGTTATAATAAAATGCCCTTCTTTGCAAATTCACCTGGCCATGCTCATATAGAAGAGCTATTTGGTGATCTCTACTCATGTACAGTTTGGGAGTGCCTGACCCTACTCCCGTTGATATCAATAGCACAGCGAACACAAATTTCACGGGGCTGTAGGGGAGAATGAGTTGCATTTACTGAACAGAAATCGAGTGGTTTACCACTATATTTACAACAGGTGGCTTCCCACTGATTTTGGGTGCCCTTGCTGTAACTATCTGTTTCAAAAAGTTTGCAAGCATCATCATCACAAGAGAGTTTTGCCTTTGATTTAATAGGTGTAGAGTCAAGCCCTGTATCTAGGCTGTTGCTTATTTTGGGCCTACTGCTACAGGCCTTACTCCAAATCCCACTGGTTCCATGGGATTGGTCCCATAACCTTCCCTTCATGGCAGAGGGTTTCCGTTGCCCCGTGCAAGCTGGAGCACAGGGCGGGACTTCCAAAAAGGAGAGTGCTAGCTATTCCAAGTAATGGCAGGGCAAAGGCGATTCTGTTGTTCTCTTGCCGTTACTTCCCTGGGGTGATAGGGTGCAGTAACATTATTTATTCAAACGGTATTTAGAAATTTCAACTCTGGAAGTTGCTTTTGTCTGGGATTTACATTCTGAGACTAGAAACACGGATGTGCTAGTACTGAAATGTTATGCCTGGGAGTGGCGTTATCAGAAATGAAATCCATAACAAGACAGTTACATGGGCATTTCCAGGGTACCTGTAGGCAGATGCAAGTAATAAGACACCCTTAAAGTTCATCTCTCAATGTCTGTATCGTAACAGCATCGTACTGTGATGTGCAAAACAACAGGCTCCCTGGAGAAGCTGCAGTGAAAAGGCACGCTTTATTCAACAGCAGAGAATGCTTATTGTCAGCTTTCATTCCCTTAAGATTTAGGTTTCCTGTTTCAGTACTACATGCTGCAGCACATCATTCTGCAAATTGCATGAAAGAAAGTTCCTGAGTATCAGACCCACACTATACCTTAAATGGTGCATGTAGAATAATGAGCATGGGAGGAAAAAACCCCCCAACAACCCCTTGAAACAGTGACTAGCAGAGAGACGACTACCATTAAGACATGCTTGAAACTCCATTCGAGTTAATTACTTTCCATGAGAGCATTTTTAGAAAGCTATTTCATATAAGGCAATTGGATCATTGTAAAGCACTTAAAATCAACGTGAGCTTTGGCATTGTCTGTTTTTGTCTTCATTAGCTGGGGGAGGTGTGGAAATCAACCTGGCCTATACAGTAAGCGGACAACTGCATTTACAAATGCAACCCTTTAACGTTCTGAGTTTGCTTCCACGCTGATACCTCCCGTCTATTACGATATTCTTTGGTAACACAATTTCTTTGTTTTCATGTTTTTCACTAATATTGCTTCCCCTCTCCCAGCTTTTGAAAAGATGGCTCAGCCTGTACATTTCCATGAATACAGTTATCTGCATTTTTTTTAATAAAAAGAACATTCCTTAAGTCTGGAGGTAAATGTTGATCAATGCTGATAGTCCAAGTGCAGTGATAGATTGATATCGACTATGTTAACATGAAAGCGACATTTTCATTTATGTAGACAAAGTAAAGTATATCCTGAAATTAACAAATATATTGGTCTGGACTTAGGGGCCTGGGAAGTCCCCTCCCCCCATCCTATATTTCTATAAAGAAAAATTATTTGAAAGTATATCCTGCTCATAATGTATATCTTGCATATTAGACCTTGAAAGAACTTTGTGTGCTTTTGATCCATTCATATTCAATTCCTACATATTGTAGCGTCATACTTTTGATCAACTCGTGTTTAAGGCCTCAAATGAAGGTTTTTTTGGTTCCATTATAGTGTCTTTCAAATTTTACACACAGAACCTTCATCTTATTCATAGAGTTGGCCGTTAGCAGGCATCGTGTTTCATACTGGCTCAGTGCAGTCTAGCATAATGTGGGACCCGGCTGCAGATAGCTCCGTAGGGTTAGGAAAGCAAATAAGCATTAGTTGGCCTACCATGGTACAGCTTGGAGGTTTCACAGAATGGAGGAATCCTATATGATTAAACAGGACTCCTTTCTGGTCATGTTCCCCATTAAAGTTGTGTGCGCCGCTCGTTGACAGTCTAGTCTGCGTGGTTTAACTGAACATCAGCATTGCCTTGCTTTGCTTCTCAAGTGACCTCATACAACTGTGCAGCAGCCATGGCACTTCATGCAGTGTTTTTTCTTCTTCTTTGGGTTAAAAATGGTGAGGATTGCTTCATCGAAGACTGTTTTAAGACCTTTCTGTGTCAAGGCTGAGCATTCCAAGTAACACTGTGCTCCAATCTTAAATAAGAGAGAGAGAGAAAGAGACTGTAAGTATGCACAGCTTGGAGAACAGGGGAATAGGAGACGCACATGCTTACGACCCATATAAGTGTCAGACCTTGCCATTCTTGTATGCACAGAATTCCCCGACATGGAATGAGCCAAGGCTTTAAGTGCGATTTAGGTCCCGGCTCTGACTTACACCTGACTTCTTTCCTAGTGTGGGATGACTGTGAGACCCACTGGAAGGGAGAAAGTGGGGGGGAAACAGTAAACCCAGAGAGAGAACTGGAGCGAGTAAGTGTCTGTAGGTTAGGTTGCCCCAGGAAGAGAAGGTCTGGGCATAACAGTTTGGAGCTTCCTAGGAAATATTGCACTGAGTAGTAAGTTTCTCTGAGCAGAAGCAGCTGGGAATTCAGCCCCTGCAACCTGGCATCCACATAGACCCAGAGGGTTTCCGGGAGGCATTGGCTCAGGGCTTCTTGGCAGCGCAGCCAAGAAACACAGCCCAACTATGCTGCCTTTCGATGTCTCTCTGTACGCTTCTCCGTGTAGAGGGGCAGTATCAGATTAGGGTTTATAGGGGAGCCTACTACTGAGCTGGAAGCTGCCCACTTCTGTAGGCAAAGCTCTGTCCACAATGTGCAAATGCAGAGCCCACAAAAATGAATTTGGATAAATTCAAGTGCTCAGCCTCTGATTGGTCCTTTAGAGCCATCTGATTGCAGCAAACCCCTGTTAATTCATCACCCCAAGACGACTGTGAATTATCCAGTAGTGACCAATTATCATTGTACAGGAAACATAGGGAATTAGCTTAATAGTGAATTAAACCACAGTGGTGAGTTCTCTCATAGGTGAATTAGAGTTTACTGTAAAGGCCAGCACAACCAATGTCTGTAGGGTGACAAGTCAGGTATATAGGTGCACATACTGCAGGCATTAGTATAGGCATATTTTCATAGTCATTTCCACCTTCCCTTCTGACTACTTAGGCCAGTAATAAACTACAAAACCGAGAAGCTGATCTTGTAAAATAGAAGTCTATGGCCCATATAGTACTAGAGAGAGTATATTTTTGAGATCAGTTTTTAGGAAGCCATGTAAAGAGCTGTCAAACATAAGGCTCATTAGGGCATTTGGAGGTGTGCCAGGGTGGGGCGGGCAAGGGTTGGAGCCTGTCACACAATCCAGGGCCCTGGAGCCCCATTGGACATGGGCATGGGTGGCAGGTGGGTGAGCGAAGGCTGTGCTGATACCAAGTTTGCCCTGTAGCCACTTGATCTGGCACCACTGCCACTTGCCCTGTGGATCTGATGCATGAGGAGTCCTGGGGACTATATCTGGCTTGAGGTACAGAGGTAGTTTGACAACCCTCTCATAGAGATTCACTTGTCCAAAACACCAGACCCAATAATGCTGAAGCCTTAGGCAAGCTCTGACCTGGATGAAAACTTTCCAGCTTGTTTTGAACACTGGAACATTTCGGCATTTGTAAAAATTCGTATTTTTAGAAGTGCAATGCGCTCCTCTGCTGAACACCGATGTGACCTTTTGTTCAGAAAAACCACAGGTTGCCCTGATAAGCTCATTTAAATGAATTTTTTCCCGTATGTGCAGCCTGATTTATCATGATGTGAAAAATAGCATATGCTACATCACTGTAGCTATTCCTACATGTAGTAAAATACTGCAGTGGATGTTCTTTAATCAAACAAAGATATTTCTTTTTATTCAGATTTCTCACGTATAGAGAAAATGTACCACCACATGCTAAGGCAAGTGGCAAGTGGCAAGTTTGGGTTTGAGGTTATAGTCTGAGCCCAAGAGAGGGTAAAAAAAGTGAAGGAATCAAATTGTGAAGCAATAAGCACAGACTAAAGCAGTGGCCAGACTATCTGTAGTCTCTGTTTTTGGGATCTTGTGCAGCAGTGATACCTCTTTAGCTAGCTTCACTCCGTGTTCATAGGTGAGGGGTTTCTCCTTCATATAGAGCAGTCGAGCCAAAGTTTTGGGGTCATCACGAAGGTCAATCTAGTAGTAAGCATATAAACACAACATAAGTACAGCTTTCCTGTGATATGAAGAAACAAGTTTTGCAATCTACTAGCACACATTTTTTGAAGCTACTCCTCTGCCTCTAAGCTAGACGCATTACATCTGAAGAAACACATTTTTTCCCCTTCCTCATTTCTTCTTATGCTCTTGTTTCCTGTTTCTTGGTCCAAGCAGCAAAGAGAGAAAACCAGGGAACTGTAGAAGTTTATGAGCCTAATTCTATTTATTAAAACTATTTGGGAATTTTCCAACACCACTTTTATAGCAGAAAATGCAGTTTATGAAAAGGAAAATCTCCCATGTGAAAAATTACGTTGATTTTTCAATTTTGTTTTTAGGTCAAGGTGTCTTGAATTGAAACAGTTTGGCTTGGTGAGCTGAATCATTCTGGGTCCATTCAACCTGACTGCCTAAACTGCTGTGGTGGCCTTCTGGCCCCATTCTTTCATATGGCTTATGTTCCTAGCTTAGACTGAGTTTCCAAGAAAGCACTGAAGCGTTGTGGTGAATTGAGCTGCTACAATGCATCCTGCGAGTCAAGGTGGGGGCCTGACCTGATGGAGAAAAATGGGGTAACAATGCATTTCTCGTGAGCTATGCTGGCAGGACATAAGCATTTCTGTGCTGAACTAGCTCAAAACGAAATGCTTTATTTCATCCATCCATCCATTTATTTATTTAGTCCATACATCCACTCACACACCCACCAGCACGGTACCTGATCATCTTACATATGAAATTAAGAGGAATACCAAAAATCTTTAGTGTATTGTTTGGCTTTATTCCTGGCCTTTCTCCATTTGGGGGAAAACTCTGCTTGGGGTGCTACGTCTGTCTGTCTGTTTATAATCATTCCTTCTCAACATCCAGGATAATATGGGCTGGAACCTTGCGTAATACTCTGGTATTGAGCCCAACAGCTCTATATAAAGTATAGCATTTTTTTAAATAAAGGCATCCAGTAAAGACTGGTGGAGATCCCATCACAAACCAAGACAAGGTGTTCCCTTGGTTTGTCAGGTTTGTTTACTCTTAAAAGTTCATTTGACTTGGGTTAGATGTAGCTTCCAGCCATCGCTTTGTTCTGTATTTTCTCACTAAAGACCCTTTTACTATCAGAAATCTCTTCAGGTTATCATCTCAGCTATTACCATTCTCTTGGATAAACGAACTTGACTAAGCTTCTTACTCATCTTACTGGAGGGCATATTTTTCAGAGAAGAAGTCATTCTTGTGGCTCTTCACTGAATAGAGTGGAACAGTGGGATAGACTACCAGAAAGTTGTGGACTCTCCACGACTGGAGGTGTTCAAGAAGAGGTGGCATTGCCATTAGGTGTAGCTATGCCTGTGTTCTACTGTGGCAGGGGTAAGCAATGTCTTTGGCCGGTGCGTCAAAAAAAAAAAAGGCCTACCTTGTAAGGTGCTGGAGTGCTGGTATGCCAGAAAAACAGAGCTGGATCAGAGTGGGGGAGGACATGGCAGGATGCACTACATATTAATATAGTTAATAATCATAACTGTTGGGGGGTTACAGTAAATACCAGGTTTTCTAAAAATTCTAACCCTGGTGACAATAAATAAAAACTTATCTACTATCTTTTTTGTTGTGTGTTCTTTTTTGTTAAGCCTATTGTGATGAGAGAGGGGAAAAAAGAAAGGAAGAAGAGGAGAGCAAGTTAGAAAATAAAAAAGGGGAGGCAGCGAGAAAAAAAAAAAGAGAAAGGGTAGAAGGGAAAGAGGAGGAAGAAACTACAAGGACCAGCCACCAGAG
>NW_017728947.1:105754323-105759939 GCF_001723895.1 Crocodylus porosus
TGCCGGGGGAGGCTTGCTGCACAGTGTGGTGGCTGGGCTCAGGCTGCTTGCTGCTACCCTAGCCCCAGCTCCAGACCTGGTCAGCAGTGTGGCACAAGCCGCTTGGGCCCCTGCCAGCAGCCTTCGTGGAAATTGGGGGGGGGCACATGCCCCATTGTTTCCTCCCCTATAAGTCACCCATGATTAGGAACCAACCAAATTAACGGTGGCTACTTTAATCTTGAAGGGTCCCCTGTGTGCCCCACTGCTTGCTCCTGATCAGTGGGGAGGCAAAAACTGCAGTTTTAAATATAGAGCCATTTTTGCTGCTCATTGTTGATTGGCCAAGGGGCCATGGCAGCTCCACAATGTGTTACTGACTGGCCAAGAGGCAAAAACGGCACCGTATTTAAAACCCTGGTTTTTGCCTCCTCGCTGATCAGGAGGGACCAGCGAGTGGTGGGGTGAGGGGGATGCGTAGGGGAACCTGCAAAATAGGTGGGAGCAGCTCCTCTGATTTTTTCAGGTTCCGAGATGCACCACCACAGACATGGGGAGCAGCCCAGAGCAGCAACTTAAAATATATATATTTTTTAACATTTTCCTCATCACACCTCCTGGCATGCTGAGGAAAATGTCCCCTCATGCCACTAATTGGCACGCGTGTTGAGGGTTGCGTATTTCTGTACTATGGATATTTCCCACACTTCTGGTTGCCTCATGGGACTGGGAGGGAATCCCTTCCCCCTGTTTTTCTGCTTTGTGTTAGGTTTTTGGGTTTTTTTTTAAAGTATTCCTCAGAGGCATTGGATGTTGGCTGCAGCAAAGGCTGGGCATGCCAGTGCTTCTGTTGGGACTGAATGCCAGAGGTTTCTGGGTAGAGGGTCTTACCTCTTCACTCGGGGTCAGGCTGATCACCATATTTGGGATCGGGAAGGAATTTTAGCTCATGGTTATGTTGGTATAGACTGAAGGGGTTTTTGCTTCTCTCTGTAGCAGGTGACATGGCCCTGTACCTGGGATCTCTTAAGCATATATTAACAAACTTTAATGGAAGCGGGATGTTGACTGCCATTGTCCCCTGCTTTACCCATGGCAGGTTAGGGTGTTATGCCTTATGTCATGTCAGGGTTGATGGTAGTTTTACTAAGAGGTTAGATTATGGATTTGTATAAGATGGTTTGGATAAGGATGATTGTGGGTCAGATGGGGTTGGACTAGATCAGTGTTTCTCAACCTGTGGGTTGTGACCCAAAAGTGGGTCACAAGAATATAGGCAAGGGTCACAAGCAAACTTTAAAAATGGCTCAACAAACTTTTAAAACATGGTTTCTCTAAAGGAGAAAAATGTGGGAAATCATGGTTTTCCCTTGCAGGTTGGCAGAGCTCCAGCCTGCGAGGGGCTGCTTGGGCCCTTTCAATGCCCCCCCCCCGCCCCACACACTGCAGGAGCTGGGGCTGGGGTAGGGGGTAATGGGTTGGGAGTGAGGGGCACTGGGTCAGGACTGGCCATTAATGTTTACAAATCAGCCCTGGTATAAAAAAGATTGAGAACCACTGGACTAGATGACCTCTGGAGGTCCCTTCCAGCCCCACTTCTCTGTGATTTGTATGATTGCTATGAATCCCTTTCACTTATTCAATGTCCCTTTTAAACCGTAGATGAGTCTTGAAGTTCGGCTAAGTTGCCTGATTGCTTGTGCGACTTTAGTTCTTCATTATATTTATTATCGCTCCCCTTGAAAACGTGCCTGCAGCTTCCAATCAAGTCTGGGAGTCTGAGCTGTCTATCTTGGGGCAAGTTACACTTCCAGTGGCCTTAATGAGGTTCTGTATACACGTGGACTGCAAGACTGAGCCTTAAGGGAGTCATAACGCAGCATGTCAGGGCAGAATAGCCTGGGTCCTTAAATAAACAAATGCAAAGCCTTTGAGTGACAGCTCCCTTTATGACTGTAGCATAGGCCTGCTCTTGTCAAATCAGCAGGTCAACGGTACTGCAACCAGCAGAGCAAAACACTTTTATAAAGTCATTTTTTAAGAAAAGATGATATATTTTTTTAAGCCCTTTCAAAAGATGCACCAAGCTGGATGCTGATTGTCTAGGGAACTGCCATCCTGTAAATCCATCTCTAAAAAACCTCGGCATACATGAGTGCGTTGCTATTCCCTGTTATTTTCAGCATTCTTTTAGAAATGTGAAAAATTATCTTCCTCATTTGGCAAAGACTCGTTTTCCCCTGTGCCTTTTTATAGGCTATGTGCCCCAGCCAGGAAGAGGCAGGATCACCATCAGTCAAAAGGCTTCTAGCCGTTGTAGGCGGGTGCTCAGTGCCTAGGGGGACTGGGCTCTCCATGTCTTTGTTGACCTGTGCTGTGAAAGTAGCAGAGTAGGTGGGATCCCATATATGGATAAAAATGACATGGCAGAACCGGTGCCAGCTCCCCTAGCTTGGGTGTGAAGGAGCATCCCAGATAATAACAACAGATCTGATTTCTAGCTTAGTCCTTTCGCTTAGGAAAAGACCTGCTTTCTTTGGAAGAGAGATTAAACTTCAGGCTTTGGGACTTCAGGCGATCTGCAACTATTAGAGAATCAGGCGAAGCTTCCTGTGGAGGAGAGATTGTCCAACAGCTCCTTAGTCTGGACTTCATGCCTTTTTCAACACAATGGGGGCTGGGCACTGTTAGGGAGGGGACATTGGAGGAGATGGATCTTGGGTCCTCAGTCTGGCAGTTCCTATGCACTGAATTTCTGGGTGAAGGAAGCACCCTTGACTGCCTTGCTGCTCTGGAAGAAGTAATAGACACTAAAAAGGGCTTTATTCAGGGGGTCACTTGCAGAAAGGGTTGAATACTGAGGGATGACATATCTCTCCTTTTCCAGAGACATGTACGTGAACGTAATGCTTTGCCCCTAACCACAGTGATTTAAGGAGCTCTCTAGTAGTGAGCATAGGACTGTGAAGCTTGGGGAGTTCTGCTTGCATAGTATTTGGTGAGGCCTCGTGGTTTGTTTGAGTTCATGCAAACTTCAGCCCCCAGTATCGGGCTCCATAGTTCGGGTGTGACTGAGTGTTTACATCAAGACAAAAGTACAAGGTTTCCCCCAACACCCATGGCTCCCACTCCCAGGGTGTGTGCAGAAAAACAAAGCTTTCAGGGGAACTCGGCACTGCAGGAAAGCCTGAGCCCTAGCACATTTCTCCTGGTTTTGAGGGGGTATGGGGCTGACTGTGTGGTGAGTTCAAGACCCCTTGCGTTGGTTGGGACACTTCCCAGAATAGTAAGCAGCTACCTGTGTTCCTATGAGCACGTAAGGCACATCAGGCATGCAGTCTTTCAGTTCAGGCACCCACTCTTCTTGGACGTTGTGGTAAGAGGCAGGGTTCACCACTGAGAAGCAGATCAAGAATACGTCTGTGTGGGGGTAGGACAGAGGCCTCAGTTGGTTGTAGTCCTCCTGTCAGAGAGCAAAATCAAGTGTATTATCACCATGTAGCATCTCTGCAAGCACATCATGAAGTGCCCAATACTGTCCCTCAGGCTAGGGACAGACGCTCAAAAAGCCTGAGCCTGAATTGACACCGTCTTTGCAGGTTAGTCTAACCTGGCCAGGCTGAATCAGTTTGTAACAGCAGAGACATCCCAGAAATGCTGGCACATGCCTGCAGTGGCTCAGGCTAGAAGCTGGGGGGCACTAGAGCAGCCCTCCCTCCCCTTCCTCAGTACTGAGCTGAGGGGGCATGGCCAGGTCCCAGCAGGATGCTCTGAGTAGGGAGGGGTTCCCTCTTCTTCTGACCAACCCAGCAGGGAATTGATAACACAGTGTTTATCACCCCTAACTCAGTGTTTATCAGCCCATTAAGAAAACAACAGAGGGACATTACCAGCTACCTGTTGATTCTGCCTTCGCCACATAATGAACCGTAGCCAGCATGTGGTCTGCTAGCTAATGCCAAGCGGTATCTGTGCAAGGCAGAGGGGATGGGGAGAGGAGTAGTGGGGGAGCAGGGACAAGCCAGGCAGATGTCTGCAGTCTCTGCTGGAGCTCCAGCCAGGGAACAAAAGAGAGGGGCCAGCTCTGCTATGGAGCAGACAGCCCCGCCCAGCCCAGCCCAGACAGCATGTCAGGATACCGGGGGAGTCTGGTTTAGCTTAAATCAGCAAGCAGTCTGGGACAGACATTGCATAAACTGGTTTGAGCCAAATCATTTAAGTCTGATACTACATTCAACCAGGTGTATCTCAAATTTATTTCAGCCATTTTCAAACCAGTTTATATGCACTGAACATTTGTTCTGTTACAGGTTTAAACCAGTTTCTGATCACCTAAACCTGTTCGTGTAATGTCTGTCCCTAGCCCCAGTGTCTGTGGGGGCTGATAAATGTCAGGCAAAGAGCAGCTGCAGAGGGGCTGTAGGGTGATCATGTACCAAGGCCACTGATTAGGTCTTAATTCCACTCTGTGAACCTCTCCTACCTGGGCATTGAGGAGCAAGGCTGAGCTGGTATTTTATTTTCCTGGCAATGGGCAGTGGGGTGATAACACGATAAACAAGTGCTGTCACCAGCAGCAATAGCAAGACAAGAAAAGTGCCGTTTCTATAAGACGCAGCTCTTAGACTGTGCCTGCTGGCCTCAGCCTTTAGGCAATAGGCCATAATCCCAGGAATTTGATGGCCATTGCTCTTGCAGGTAATTATTGTTGTTGGAGAACCAATATGTCATGTGCTTTACAATACAGTACATATTATGGGCTGTATTCTTCTTAGCTGATATTATAGACATGACCCTGAACAACAAAAACAGGCCTTTGGGCTATACAGTTGCATCACCATCTCACAGTATATTTAGCAGCCTGTCAATCAAGATCAGAAATTCTCATCATGGAAACCTAAAAGCAGCTAAGTAGCTCAAATCCAGTTATGATTCAAGGTGATTTAATGTCTCCACAGGCCTTTGTCTTGTGAGGGAAGATGTCTTCTTCCCAGGTAGCTGTGCAAACAGCGTGCTTTCAGTCAGCTCAAAGCAGAGATGTACCACTTAGTCAGCTGTTTTGATATGAGTGAAGGAAAACGGAGTAGTTGCTGGGATTTTGCAACCTATGTGAAATGGATGAATGCGTTTGGAGTAGTACAATGAGGAGCTAGATTAGATCAGGTTGGGGATTTTCTGATGGCTACCCCCTTTTTTATTTTTGGTTAGAAAATATCAAATGGATGAAACCAAAACATTTTGCCGGTTTGGAGGAAAATTTTTTTTTTTTTAGCAGAAGTTTCTCAGCTCCTGGATTGTGGGTAGTGGGAGCTGGAAGAGGGTGTGAGAGACCTCTGTATCCTGTAGTCGGGGAATCTGGGATCAAATCTCATATTGCTGCTTTCTTGGAAGGGAGCCAAAATAAACTGGAGATGGAGGAGGGTCAGTGTTCCCACCCATGCAGGCAGGGCATTGGTGGGGCCTACAACAATGGTGCATGCAGGGCACCATATTGCTTTAGGTCATCCCTGACCTCATCCTTGTCCTACTTTGAATAAGCAAGTGCAAAGAGTTCATTCTTATGCAGAGACCTGGGCAACGTTTTCCATAGGCATACACTGTGGTTCGACATTTTTTAAAACCAAACGTTATAATTTT
>NW_017728947.1:105760184-105773316 GCF_001723895.1 Crocodylus porosus
TACATTACTTGCCCAGCTCTGCTGAGAGTGGTTTATTTCAGGCTGTGCTACGGCAGGGCCACGAGATGCTGCAGGGATTCAGCAGGGCAGAGGCCAGCAATGTTTTGGGCAAAGCAGGTGCTGTAATGGGGTCCCACTCCGAGAGCGGGCTGCTTGCAAACTGGCCTTTGCTGCTATCGCCTCAGCTGCAGTCACCACTCTCCCCCGCAGGAGTGGTGCCACATGGGCAAAGCCCACTGCTGCTAAAAAGCTGGAGAAATCTCTGGGCTTGGCTCTGGGGGCTGGATAAAATGGCTCGGTGGACCAGATACAGGCAGTGAGGCCATAAGTTGCCAATGCCTGAAGTACGGCATGAGTCATGACTCTACAGTCAATGTAGACAAGGATGAGTTGGGTTTACCATTGCATCAGTTGATGTGGCCAAGCCCTGGTATTGGTAGGGTTTAACTGTGACTGTATGACATGCTACTCAGCAAGGAATTTCCTTGGCTCCTCTATCAATTTCTTGATTCTTCCCAATGTCTTTCCGAATTTTGTTTTGCCAATACTAACCAGCTCTAGTTAGACTATGTCCTCCTTTAAAAACCTTCTTGTGCTGTTGGTCAAGTTTCTCTCTGACTACTTTGCTGATATTATTCATCAAGGTTGTTTCCCCCTTGGGGATGTATGCAAGTGTGTAATTGGGGAAAATTTGGTAGAGTTTTGAGCCTCTCTCCCTCTCCAAATCAGCATAACTGGCTAATTTCGTTGGCCCAGAAGAGCAGAACCTTAGGGAGCTTTTACACGTGCTCTGGGAGCAGTGGTGGTGGGCTCCGAGAGCCACTCTAATTAAAGCACCTGGAGTGTCTTGTGTATCAGCGTCACCGCCCTTCAAAATGGCATCGGGGGGACTGTCTTCAGAGCTTGTTGAATGAGCTTTAGTTAAAGTGCTCCTGCCGTTATTTTGAAGCGTAGGGATGCTGATACATGAGACGTGAAGGCTGCTGGAGTGCAGTAATTATCACACGTCAACAGACTTGATTATTCAAGCCTACTCTGAGGCACTGTAATTACAGCATGTCAGAGCAGCCTCCTGGCTCGTGTTCAGGCATCCTTATAGACTAACTTGTTAAGAGAGGCTTGACCTTTTGTAGGCTACAGCCAACTTTACCAAATGCGATTTTGTGCAGATTCAAAGCATCTGACAAAGTAGGTGGTGGCCTATGAAACCTCCTGCTTCTCTGAATGAATTATCTATAAGGTATCGCCCTGCTCTGCCTTCTGTCTAACTTGAGCCTAACACAGCTAACCACTTCTAATTAACTCCTTGTAGATGTTGTAGCAGGCATAGATTTGAAGAAGTATTTGAATGACGAGAAGAAAACCGTTTGGCATACTGGCTCATGGAAGAGGTGTGGCAAACATTGTGGAAGAAAATATAAAGAGATTGGTGGAATCAGCTAAATGAGACAGCAAGACTGGTATTGATGTGGGAGCAGAGAGGGTGAAGTGATAAGAGATAAGGTAAGGAGGAGTGCATCATGCAAGGCTTTGAAGATAACAAGACACATCCATTAGATGCAGTGAAGAGTCCACAATGGAGCTGCATAATTGGATTAATGGAACAATTTGATAACTCCGAAAGCTGAATTTTGGGTGGACTGGAGGGGTGTAATGTGGCTACTTGAAGTCTGGCCTTCTGCTGCCCGATGGCATGATATTATTTTACCCCATGAAGCCCCTTAGATCCAGACCATCAAAGCTGATGCCTTTTCAAAGATTAAATGCATTTATCATGCAATGCACATGGGCTGGCACTTGGCCACTGGCAAATCACTTCATACTTTCAGGTTAGTCTTGTGGTTACAAAGCAGATCCCATGTAAACCCACAAGGTGGCGGCAGGCACTCGTTGCATTGTCATATGGGCTCTTGCAAATAAATTGCTAAATACATCTATTTAAAATATGGGGGACTTGCCTGTTTAGAAGGGTGGAAACTTAGCTTGTAATTTTAACAGCACACTAAAAGCCACGAACCTTTTGTATGTAGGCGACAGCTACTTTCAGAAGCGTTCATTTAATTTTTTTGCCGGCTGCTTTGCAGCTCTCAGAAAATTCCTTATCAGGACTGTTCTCGTTTTGTGTTAGCAGCACAGGACGTGATATAGGCTATTAGTGCAGTGGGAGAGGAGAGCTATGCGCCACATCCGAGGATCAATACACATTGTCAGCATGTCAGCGTGGGCTGCCAGTGAGGAGCGTGGAAGCTAAGCTTGCACATCACGGGAAGAGTTAATCTCGGGCTTCCTTCTTAGCCTGTTCCCTCTGGGGACCATAGGCATGGCCAGACTAGATGAGGTTCACCTCCAGTCTCTGACAGCATCCCTAAGAGGCACTTGCCTGGAACGGTTTAGTCACAGATGTTCCTGCCTCGAGCAGGGGGCTGGACTAGACTTTACGAGGTTCCTTCCGGCCCTGCCCAGATCCTACGACTCTAAGAGCTGCTCCCGGAGAAGACGACACAATGAACTATTATGGAGTATCCTACACATGGGGTTAGTTTTGCCTTCAAAGGGAGCCATTGAGGCTAAGAGCTTAATAAGATTCAGAAAGGGCCTATATATTTATATGGATATCAGGAATATCCAGAGCTGTTATCATTCCTATCTCTAAATGAGATCTCAAACTTGTGCACCCGGGCTTTAGCCAGTTGCTGCTAAACCTGGGTGGGACTGAGTATAGGAGGCAGATTATCCCACATCACTGAGGTTCTTACATGGTCCTCTCAAGCATGTGGTCTTGGCCATTCGGGCCAGACAGGATATTAGACTAGCTGGGTCTGATTCAGTCCAGCAGTCCCTAACCCTCTGTAGTCAGAGGTCCTAGTTGGTTTATGTCTTCAAATACAGGGCATGTAAGAACGTGTTTATTTCAGGGTTGTAAATGAGTGTCGGCTCGTATTGGCCACATAACACAGTGGATCTCATACTTCCCCACGTTGTGACCCCATGGTGAAACAGGAAACAGCTTCTGAACCCTCCCTCCACCGACAAACAAACACTCTCTTTAGCTTTGCTGTTAGGCCTTGAGGGTACAACCACCATGTCCCTTCATGAGCCTGCCTTGGGATTGCAGACTCGTGACCTGTTTTATGAATCATTTGTCTCTGACAGGGCTCTTGTAATAAAAACGGGAAGCAATGTTCTGAGAGCGTAGCTTGTTGGATGATAAAGCGTTTTATTTCCATTCCAAATCTGCTGGGTCACTTTGGGCAAGTTGCTTCTCAACCCCCTGCCTTTATTTGTCCATCTGTAAAATGGGAGTTATGAACCTGACCTACTTGGTAAAGTGTTCTGATATCTATTAAAGGGCCTCTAGAAGAGCCCTCGGGGCCTGTGTAATGTGGCTGAGTGGGTGGGCTGGAACATACTATCTCCCTGGCAGTGATTTGTGATGAAGTGTGTGCCAGCGGCCTGACTTCAGCGGAGCTCAGATATTGAGTCACCTGCTGATTCTGGAGCAAATGTCCCAAACACCACTTAGCTTACAGTCTGACTCTCATAATGTGTCTCTGGTCTGACCACCATGGAGTGTGGGACACCCTTGTGGTCCCTGGCATGGTAGCTAAAGGGGGTTAGTGTGTCCTTGCTGACCCCAACAGGCTTGCAAGGTGGGCAGATCAAAACCTGATCGTGTTCAACACTGAGAAATGCAAGATACTCCACCTCCGGGGGTGGGGAAAAAAATCCACATTATAATTATAGGCTCAGCAGTACTAGCATCGTGACGGAAAGAGACTTCGGGGTCATGACTGACCACAAGAAGAACGTGAGCCACCAATGCAATGCCTCAGCTGGCAAAGCAAACCAAACCCTGGCTTGTATCTATTGATGCATCTCAAGCAAGACCCAGGAAGTCATCCTCCCACTGTGTTTGGCCTTGGTGAGGCTGCAGCAAGACTACTGCCTCCAGTTCTGAGCTCTGCACTTTAGGAAGGATGTGGAGAAGCTTGAGAGAGTCTGGAGGAGAGCCACGCGCATGATCAGAGGGCAAGAGAACAAGTCTTATGAAGAAAAGTTGAGCGGCATGGGACTCTTCAGCCTGGAAAAGCAAAGGCTCGGGGGGGACTTGGTGATGGCCTATAAGTATGTTAGGGGTGTGTACTAGGAACTGGGAGAATGTCTGTTCACCAGGACTCCCCAAGGGAAGACAAGGTCTAATGGTCACAAACTGCTGGAAGACCGATTTAGACTGGACATAAGGAAAAATTTCTTTACTGTCCACGTCTCCAGAGTGTAGAATAGACTCCCCTCGAAAGCGGTGCAAGCACTTACTCTGGACACCTTTATATCACACTTGGATGTTTATGTCGCTGGGATCATTTGACCCCAGCAGACTTCCTGCCCCTGCGGCAGAGGCTCGGACCCGATGATCTTGCGAGGTCCCTTCCAGCACTAATGTCTATGAAACCTATGAAAATATGGTTCACTGAGAGATGGTAGTAAATGGTAGTGCACCCAGAGAGTGGTGGTGGACGGGTCATTCTTGACCTGGAGGGATGTGGGCAGTGGGGTCCCCCAGGGCTCGGTCCTCGGGCCCGCACTGTTCAACATCTTCATCAGCGACTTGGATGAGGGGGTAAAAAGCACCTGTTCAAATTTGCTGACGACACTAAGAAGTGGGGGATGTGGGCATGCTAGAAGGGAGGAATAGGCTGCAATCGGACCTAGACAGGTTACAAGGGTGGGTGGATGAGAATGGGATGGGATTCAACACCGACAAGTGCAAGGTGCTGCACCTGGGGAGGAAGAACCGGCACCATACCTACAGGCTGGATGTACACCTTGCTGGGGTCGTTTGACCCCAGTACTCTTTCCTGCCATGGCAGGGGGTCGGACTTGATGATCTGCTCGGGTCCCTTCCGACCCTACTAACTATGAAATTATGAAATTATGGCTGCACTTTGGCTGGCCCTGGGTAGAAAGGGGCAGAGCCAGTTTGAGTATTGCTGGGCTCTGCTTAGGCATAAGCTGAGGGTGAGGAGGCTGCAGAAAACAGTGTGACTGCTGCTCATGCACTTTTCATCGTGCAGCTGGTTATGCTCAGAAATGGAAAGCCCTCCAGGGCTTGTTGTTTTTGTCATGCTGCTGCTTCCTTTACCTTCCCTCTGTCCCCTATCTCTGCCTTCGGTGTCGTGCCTTCAAAGCATGCTGTTACAGAGCCTGGCTCTGGGAACATTTTTTTTTCTGGGACTGTTTGTCCCACTGATGCAGAAAACTAAGTGCCCACGATGTGAGGCCCCCCTGCCAGATCTTTCCTCCCGCTGCCTGGGGTGATGCTGCAGGGGGATATATTTTTTCAATTGTTATTTCATTAGCATATGTTTTATTGCACAGTCATGCCAAGCGTTATTTCTGGCAATGACTTCATGTCCATGCCTTTGGAAAGCCACACCATCCAAGGAGGAGGGGGAAAAACCCGTAGGAGCTGTCATTACCGTTGGCGCACGTGGGAAAGATCAACTTTCTAGACGCTGCGAAGATACGATCTATTAATCACAAAGTGATTCATGCTGCGTAGCGTCTTGACTCAATGACCGTGTCCTCTGGACTGAAATTCAAAATGAAAATGATTCTGACAAGTCAGTTATAGTTGATGAGCGTCACTTGAAGGCAGGCATGCCTTGGCTAATGTGAGCAAGATCGCTGGAGAGGGCAAAATGATTGTCACAGAGTGTGTGGCGGGGGAAATGTTTCTGTCAGTGAGTGTCACAGCTTCGTGTTTTCATTTTGGCTCAGGAGAGCAAATGAAAGGAAGTGTTGTCAAAAGAGATGACACGTGGAGCAGTTGCCCGTACACACCCATATGCCCATACAACATAACGTTGAGGTTTGGCATTCATCCGATGACAGAACTGGCAAATCTGGAGCCATGAATAAAACACTGGCCAGATGTTTTCCCAGCCCTGCGATGCTGCTACTGAATTGTGCAATACGTGTGTGCACCCAGAAGCCGACGTTTGTGCAAATTATTGTTCGGACATGTACATTAAGTGATTTTACGTGTACGTTCTTGAATGACGCATTCAATTATGCGATCTGTTGTTTTGTTGATTATTTGCTTCTTGATAGCGCCTGGAGCCTCTGACCGCAACATGGGACCTCTGTATTGCGAGGCAATACACACGCAGTTGGAGTTGATCATTGCCCCAAGGACCTGACATTATAAATAGAACAGCCTGGTAAAAAGTGGAAGGGGAGATTGAAGCATATGACAGTGAAGGGACCCACCTATGGTCGCACAGTAGCTTAGTGGAGCTGGGAATACAAGTCGGGTGACTTAATTCTAGCCCCCTGCCCCACCACTGGTCCTACATTGCCTTTAGGTACGTGCAAGAGTGAGACTATATCTGCGCAGTGGGCTTCATGGTTTGTCATGCTGTGTTCGGACATCCTGTCATGCCTAATGGCGGTAGCTCATGTCATACTAGCTCTCTTTATTGTTGCCTTTCAGATGATTTATTTGTGGAACCAAAGGAAAAAAGAAAAAATCGTAACCTAGATAAAAGTAACTTCTATAGGCGTCACTAGATAATTGCAACTTCCTCCAGAAATGGGAGCAGCCAGTGCGTCAGGAATAAACTAGACAAAACAAAGAGAAGACAAAAGCAAAGCCACTGAGGACAAAATCCTGCAAGTGCCTGCTTCTGGGTGCCACGCTTCCTGCAGTGACGGTCCTGTTGTTGTGTCGTACGTAGTTCCTCTGCTCTCTGGTGCATGCTGTAGAAGAGTCTTCTGTCTACCGTAGCGTCTGCTCCATGTACTACCCTTTTTATGCCGGTAGTAAGGACATGTAAGAACTGGTCCTAATATACCTTGTGTCTTGCCCTGAATCTAGATTAATATTTTGGTGGACCCGCTAGGGAAGTGCATACCCTGATGCCATCCATGCAAAGGATTCATGGTTAGAAGAGCATACTGATGCGGGTAGGGAAATTCCAGTGTTTCGACCTTTGTTTTCATTTCCCAGAAGATGAAACATTTGAAATACGGACATTTGTTGGTGGAACAGAGATCCTGAAGAATGGCAGTTGAGAAACGTCAAAATGAAACATTCTTGAAATTAAAATATTTCTTTTTTGGGTTCCCAAACTGGCACAGCATACTTTGTTTTGAGCCCATTCAACATCATACAACCTTGAGATGTGTTGCTTCATGGGAGTCTGGGAGCCCCCATCCTCTTTCATCAGCCAAGCTCCAGGAGCTGAACAGTATCTTCCATCATGCACTGCGAACCGTGTGATTAAGATGCACCATGAAACTTGATCAGAAGGAAATCTGCATTGAGTTATGGGCCAAGACTTTAATCTTCCAGGAGCCAAGCTCATAGGAGAGAATTGGAACCCAGACTGTAACATCCCTAAGGCAACCTGTCAATAGGGAGCTGTAGTATAAGGTTTGTTGAACTGATTAACAATGAGCCAGTTCAGCAAAATCAAGTATGCTGATATTTAAATAATTGTACCAACCAAATGAAATGGTTCCTTTGTATTCCCAAATGGAAATGCATTTTCCAGTGGACAGTGTTCACCTGGCTGTAGCCAAAAGCGTGACCTAATCTAGGGCATGATCCAGCGGTCACTGAAACCAGTAGAAGTTTTTCCAGTCATTTCAGTGACATTGGCCCATGTCCAATGCTGTCATTTCGGGCAAGTTAATGTCAAGAACAGATGTTCCTAAATTGTTAGTGAAATGTTAATGATTCAGGATTTGTTTATATGAGAAAGTTGCACTTGTTTAATTGCAGGTGTGATTGAAAACCAAATTGGATGGATGAATTCAGGATGGACAAAATGTCTTGTAAATTAAAAGGGCCCTGCAGGGCAGATGAGTTGCCCAGAACCAGTCCATGGGCTGGAGAAACAGGCCTATGGACATGTTCCCACCCCACACACTGGATCCAGTGCCAGTCTGGGACATGGCGTCTACTCCAGCCAGTTCAGGAATGACCTGCAGCATGGGTGCCAGATCCAGTATGCGGAGAACTCATGGAGCTCCTGCTCCCTGTCATGTTGGATCCAGCATATGCTCTGGTTGGTCTGGGACTGTATGGTTCAGGATCCAGTATGTTGTGGAGGAAAAGAAGGAGAGGCCTGGGCTGGCCCCGTAAAAGGATCAGCACTGAGAGCAAGATAATGTGGCTCAGTGGGCTGTCTATTTGACACCCTTGGTATAAATTAATCATGTGTATGATTGTTGTGCTGAAATAGTGGTGGTATCTTGTGACTTGTCTAGGGGAGGGAGCAGAGAAGTCAGGAGATGGAGTGGTTACATGTTTCTTAAGAACAGGTTGCTTAAGAAAAGGTTTCTTAAAAAGAAAAGGTTTAAGACAAAGTACAATAGGCTGAATGCATCCTCATGTAAGTTTTAGCTGGATGTAGATGTGGAAAACTGTATAGTAAGAACGGGTTTTGCAAAGCAAGGTTTGTGTTGGAGTTTACTGAGAGCAACTGATATTTAAAAGACAATAGTTTTCAAGTGTTACCATGTGGTTGCATAGGATATATTGATGTCCTGTACTTGGGGTAAGAATTATCAGCTTGATCTCAGCTGCCATTGTGTGTTAACTGTTCATAAATGTTGATTCCTTTTTAAGCAGAGCTCTGCAGCTGTAATAAGGTTGGCAATATAAAAGATTGAATAATGTAGGCTGAATTTTCTTTTTGGGAAGGAAAAAAAATCAATCCATGTCTCACGAGCCTGGATGAAAATGGTTTGATGGGGGGAAAAAAAGGTGGGGAGTAGCAGTGCAGCCATCACAAAATAGCTCTGCTCCTTAATTTTTGTAAAGAAGAGTCAATAACAAAAATCAGCAAGGGAAAGAAGCTTTCAAAATAAAAATAATGTACCTGTCCTGCGGTATCATATAGTCCCAGCAAGTGCTGCTTTCCTCCGACAGTCACAGTTACTGGAAGAGAGAGGCAACACAGAGGTTATTTGTAAGATGCAAGTGCCAGCCAGTGGTTATGATTTCACATGCTTTAATCTTTGCATGCCAATACTTCCTTATGCAAGGCAGATTAGCGTGTGCCTTACAATGTGCATCCTAATGTACGTCGACAGAATCCTCCCCAGATGAAGGCAGTGTAACGGCACAGCAAAAGCAGATGGTTTGAGCTGAGCTCTTGTTTCTTAACAGCTAGACAAGATGCGAATTGCAAGCACTGGGACTGTTTGGGTATCCGGAGATCTAAGGACATGTGCTAATGTCTCTAAGACCACCAGCTGATACCTGCGAGACATTAGCAGGGGGACCCTTCCTCCCCACTGGGTCTGTTTGGGTTATGTCTAGTCTCAGCGCAGGCTGTGCTCAGAACCTTTTTCCTATCTTCATTCCAGTGCTATGAAACAACGATGTATTTGGGACCGAGTAATATTCACTAGGCATCAGCGTCAGTGCATTCCCTTTGTGCACTGCCGTTAGGCGCTGTGCCATTTGAGTGGATGCTGTGACACTGCTCTAAATGCTAGTGGTTCCTGTGTAACTTGGAGCTGTAGCGCAGCATTTTCACCAGCTTTCTTAGCAAGTGAAATAAGGAAGGTTTATTGATTGATTATTGCTATAATTCAGCAAAATACTCCAATAGTCAAATCCACTTTGGGCCTCATACAAAGCCTGGCGAAATCCATAAAAAGACTTTTATTGAATTCAATAGATTTTGGATAAATTCCTTATTGATTGCAGAGATCAAATCACTCTAATTTTACTTAAAAATGTATGCGGCTTTGGTGGAGTTTAGTGATCTGTTTAATATGCCCCAATCGTTAAAGTTTAATGGAAGGGGAGAGAACTGGGAAAAAAAGCAAACCCCAGTCCACATTAGTCAATAGGAAATGATGCTAAATGTGTATCAGGAGAGTCATATTAGACTGCTCATAATAATACAGCTTAAAATTATTCACTGGGCACATAGGATATTATTGTGTCTCGGAGCATGTAGGTTAAAAGGCCCAGACGAATGCAGAGATGTAGCTGGGGAAGGCTGACTTGGATGCGTATTTGCTGACTTTGTCCAGCTATTAATGAGAATTGGAAAGGTTAAGAGTTAGGGGATGGGAAAGCATGGGGCTTGAAAACATTTAAAGGCCTTGGCTGCCAAGTTGATGGGAGAAGTCTTTTGCCGAGGAAAGCACCGCGTGACTACAGAAACAAATGGTCACTTCCGGGGAGGGCAGGTCTGTGCAGAACCTGTTGCATGGAACAACTCTGCTGGTGCAGCTGGACAGGCTGATCACTCAGCAGGTGTAAGAGCTCACACAACTATCTAGTCATTTGGATAAGGGATAAGCAGAGTAAAAACTGGCCACCCGACCCACAGCTGAAAAGAAAGCGCAACACACTCGTGCAACAGTCAGAGTCAGATCCTTAGTTCCAGCTAAGCTGTGCCTGCCACAGATGCTGGAGGTGGGGGATTGAAGGAAGTGGCTTAGAGACATTTTACACCCTTGCATTTGGGGCAGCTGGTGGAGAGTATGGCTCACAGTGACTTAAAGCATCCTCAACCTCTAGAAAAAGTCCCCAGAGGTTGCTGGGCCAGCCTTGGTTCATGGGCGTGCAGGGCACTTCAGCCCGTACCTCCACTGCCACTGCCACTGCCACTGCCCCCCCCTTTGAATGTCCCTGTGTTGGGAGGGCAGGAGCAGAGCTGTCTGTATTGACTTTATGGGACCAAGGAATCCCCGCTGCAAGAGAAATCCCCAGCCCTGGTCAGTTTTCCAGCTGTTTTACATGGTCTGAGCAGAGCTGGCCAGATGCAGGTGGTGTTTTTGGGTTCAGTGGTGTATTTAAGGCTTAAATGGCCTCTGAAATGCAGCGGTCTTCCCTGCCCAAGTGCAGGGGGCTGGACCCGATGGTCTGCAAGGTCCCTTCCAGCCCCTAACAACTATGAAACTATGAAGACAAACCAGCTGTAGGCCAGCTCCACCATGTTATTTATTGCTTTTCCCTACAAAAACCACAGACCTCGTGTGACTCACTCCAGCCATTATCTTGCAGGGAAGCAGGTAAGTTGGCCTGCTGATTGTTTGCAGAGCCATATGATTTTTCTCTTCAGCTCCATAATACATTTCTAGCATGATGAGCTATAGAAATGTTGCCAAGGTGGAAAAGGAATCTGATGCATATTGGCAGGAACTAAACTGTCCAGAAATGCTTTAGTTACTGAGGATCCAAATTCCTATTGAAAGTCACTGCAACCAGGTCTGGTCTGCCCTACTGAGTTTCGCTGGGCCTGTTTTGTTGGTTATAGATGGCTGAGGGGAGCCCTCTGACCAGCAGAAGCATGCTGGTGTCCTGTTGTAGATGTGAAGGGTTGTTTTTCTCATATATTGCATTTGACTTGGGTGGGAGGGGAGGTAGAGCCTGAAATAAGTTATACTAATAAAAAGCAGTTTTGCCTATGCTCTGGGTGTGCACTACATACGCTTTGCTGGTATAATATCTTAGTGTAGCTATACTGACAAATGGTCCTTACTCCAGGCAGTGCCTGTGACTAGTCCTGTGCATGTCAGGCGTGAGCATGCCCTGTTCATATTCTGCCCTCTCGAATCCACTGATGCACTTCAGGCCCAGATGCTCATCAGACTGCTCCGGACTTTCCTAGTGACTGCTTTCAAGTATGTCGGAAACTGAGGACTCAAGCTTGGGCATTGGGGACAAGCCCGGGGTAACCTCGCTGTTGAACATTTGGGCCTAGAACATGTCTATGGACTTGGGTCTGGAACGTGTCTATGAGAGGGGAGTGCTGGGGCCCTCTGGATCCAGGACACAGTGCTTGCCTAACTTAGAGAAGCCTTCAGATCTTTTAGTCTAGTACCATTTCTGCGGTGTTCCCAAATGTCACTGGGAAGCACAGTCCCACTCTGCACATGCCGAACCCAGAAATGGTGCAACAATATGTCCCTAAGGGCATCTTCCTCTCCCCCTGCAGTGTTCACAAGATTTCAGTTTTTGCTGCCTGTGCAAGCGGTGTGGGGGGAGAGGAGGTTGTTTCTGGGTTTGGTACATTGGGCTGAGAGTGGGTGAGCAGAGGGTGTGCCATGAAAGCAATATAGACATGTGCCTTAAGGCTCTTGAAAAAAAATCACACAACCTGCCCAGGAAGGCAAATGTTTTTGTTATTTCAATCCTAGTGACTGTCCATACTGATTTGGTAGCAGAGCCATGTACTACACTGCAGTGACCCTCTCACTTCCTTTCTTTAATTTCTCCCCAGTTGAACCACAGTCTTGTATCACTATTTGCTGAGGCTTCCTTAATGTTTGCTCATGATCTGAATATATCGTGCACATTCCCAGTCTATATTATAGTCCTCCCTCTCTGGGTACAGCTCTGTTGAAATGACTGTGCAGGTATCCTGCCATACCTTGTCTGCCTCCTGCCGTACCTGGAACTCTGGCTTTGCTCCCAGGCTCGGATGCTGCCAGATCACTAGCAGGTCAGTAAAACTGGGATGCCTTCTGGCTCTTGGCGCGTGATGTCTAGGTCATGATGTATTGCTACAAGAGCTTCCATGAGGCTCACTCAGCAGAGGAGAGTTTGGTCAGTGAAGAACTCATAGCATCTGGTACAAGCTGGTCAATATGCCTTATGAGAGACTATTCTGTGTGTCTGTTCTCATAGACTGATAAGTCATAGCATTGACCATAGTGAGCAGAACATATTTTTGACTGCAGCTGCTTTGGCAGATTTACAAGCCCTGTTAATGGCCAACAGGCCCCTGGCAGTTTACACAAGTATTGTTCTTGCACCACAGTTGCTTCTACCATCCCCAATGACTCCAGCATTTCATACCACAGCATGGAATTGCCATCAAAGCATCAGATGTGATGCAGGCTGATTCACACAAACGTGACCCGTAGATTCATAAATGTTTGAGATGAACAAAGGATCACCTAACGTTCATTCTCATTGTCACGGGGTCACATAGGTGCCCCGTGATTGTGAAGGAGATTGGCAGAGCTGCCAATCACCCAGGCAGCCCAGGTGCCTGGTTGCCAGGCCAACCAGGTGTGTCACATGGCCAGAAGGGGGCAGGGCCCGGCCTTTATAAACAGCTTAGGCCGGAGCCTGACACAGTTCCCTTCTGGCTGC
>NW_017728947.1:105773416-105833017 GCF_001723895.1 Crocodylus porosus
TGCTAAGGGGGAGGCTTGGAGGCACGCATTGCCCTTAAGGCAGGACGCCTATCGAATCCCCAGTCTGGGAGAGGGACGAACAACTAGACCGTCCATTAGGGAAACTGGCAGCCTCCACATTATATATTCAAACATCAAAGTCGTGGTGGGTGAGAATTCTGAGGGTGCTACGTCACCCTAACGTGACGGTAGGCGGCGCTAGGGAGCACACGGCCGCCCCTAGCCGCCGCGCCCTCACACTCATTCACTACCCATTCCGGCCAAACCATGGTGATTACACAGCATGTACAGTTTTGAGATAATAGGCTTGGTCAACAGAGGTCTTTTAGATTACTGGCTCAATTAATTAAGCATCAAGATATATCCTTTAACATAGAAGTTGCTTTTGGGCAGAATATGACTGAGCCCTTCTATGATTTAGTCTCTGGTTGCATTAGACCATGTAATAGGATGGCAGTATTCCTCTTCTCGCTGTCAGAAGAAGTGCATACAGTCTGGGTCTCTGGTATGGCATATGTTGTTACTCCATATTGCCTAAAATATTACTTGGGAGCTCCACGTTTTTATTAAAACAATCTGTGGGTGCTATGGTTCCCTGTAATTAGTATTGTGATTTTTTTCCCCTTTAAATTTGTATTGCTAAAATTGCCTCACATGTACCTATCTGGGTCAGTAATGCCCCTTCTGAGCGCTCCCCAGCTATATTTCAGTGAGGTCTGTCTCCTCTCCTGTGGGTCACTTCCTCATGGCAAAAGCCACGTGGGGTTGTCACCCTTGTTGCCATTATTAAAAATGGAGCTTATCTTTCAAAAGGCCCGTCGGCTTTACCAGGAAAAGGGCGATGCAGGATGTCTGCTGACATCTTAGAACGTCGTGTGCAAGCTGCACACACGTGTCATTTGTAACATCAGATGAAGGTTTCATAACTCAAATTGCTTGCAAGTCGGAAGGAGAGAATCACAGATCTCAGTGAGTTTTTCACGGCTTGGGAGAGGTGTGTGTGGAAGCAAAGACAATTTGAAGAGTTTTTACTAAACTTCTAACTAATATACGCATGGGAAACAGGAACTGTTTCATATGATACCAGAGCAGAGCAACAGTTTATCCAGTCCAGTATAATTTTTTCTAATAGAGGCCGGCGCTTGAGAGACGGATGCAAAAAATCTTGCAGTTATGGCTTACACTGCCCATAAGGAAAGTATTTTCCTATCTCCCATCCATTAGAGGATGTGACAGCTTTGTAATAGAAATCCAGAGTACAGCAAGTCTTTTAGGGCTGGTCAGGAAGACAAACAGAAGATCAAAGTTGCCTTTGACCACTCTCAGTAGACTTTAGTCTCTCCATTGAATTTGGTTTGCTAAACCCTTGGAACTACTCAGATGGACAGTTTTATTGCATTATGCCTTGTCACTTGAAAAGCCGCTTGTGCATATGGGCCCACTCAGGTGAGAACTGTTATTTTTCAGCTCTTGACTTCAGCTTGTGCTCAGCTTTGTAAGACAGCTCTGAACTCCTAATTTTTGCATTAGCATGTGGTTGGGGGTAAGCAGCCAAGCTAAATCCTCACATGAAACTACATCAGCTTCTTGGCTATGAGTCAAGCAAATGCCATGCTAGGACTGGGAAATGAGGTTAGCGGGGTGGATAGTCAGAAGCTGAGTTATGCAAGTGTCCAGTGGCCAAACCCAAACTAATCATAAAAACCATCTTGTTTGGGTTCATTCGAACCATTTATTTATTTTGGTGAACAGAAAAATTATGGTTTTGTGATTGAAGGAAACGTATTGTGTGACCCACACCAGAACACCTTTTTTTTTTTTTTTTTTCCCCATTTTTGGCATTTTTAAACTTTTTGTATGTAGAAGCTCAGGGAATTTGGAAAAGGACAGTGCTTAGACTTGGATGGGAAAACACCCCTCCCTTCTGTCGAGTCAGGGCTGATCACAAGTGAGTTTGGGGCATTTTTGTCAGAGCCCTTTTCTTGCAGCACATCCCTGCTACTAACAGCTCTGTTCAGATGTGAGGCACGTTGCTAATGAGGGAGTGTCCCCCTGGGATCTTTAGAAAGCTCTCAGGAGAGAAAGCAGGGGGAGAGAGATGCAAGTTGGGAGGGGTGTAAAGCTTGCTGTAAAGAGAAGACCCCAGCTGTCTTTCCTGCCTGGTGCAGGGGGGCTGGAGCCGATGATCTTCCAAGGTCCCTTCCAGCCCCTTACCATCTTTGTATCTATAAGCCAGAGTGAAAGGGGGCCTTAAACTTGTCTTTATTAAAGACAAGTTTATTTTGTGGAAATCAGAATGGTCTGAGAAACGAATCATGGAGTTGACTCCCTGGCAAAAAGCAACAGGATAAATGACCTGCTTACATTACCACCCCCCCCCAGTTTCCCACCTAACTGAGGCCATCTGTGGCTGAGACGTGATGAAACCATGTTATCTCCGAAGGGGGGTGCAGAAACACCTAGACCTATACCTTGAACAGCGTTGAGTCGCCTAACTCCCATCAATTGTTGTGCGAATTAGATGTGTAAATACCACTAAGGATCTGTTCCTTAGCCCTTGCTTAATAGCAGCTCAAATGTTCACCGGGAATAGAAAGGAAATTCAGTTCTTGCACTTTCCGGCCGTCTTTGAAGAACTTTTAAATGTATTAATGAATCCACCCAGAGGCAGGGCCGTTAGCCACCTCTTTCAGTGCCCAGGGCAGAGGCGGTGGTAGTGCAGACCACCACTGCAGGGTGGGCTGAGGGATGGGCGGGAAGGGGGAAGAGGGAGAGGAGTTGAATCTGCTCCAGCTCGTCTCACTTGGGGCAGCGGCTGCTACTGCTGCTTAGGTTGCTGCTGTACCAGCACAGGCTTAAGGCTGCTGCAGTTGAGGGACAGGCAGTGGTATGGACTCCCCAGAGCTATTCCTAGTGCCCCATTTGGCCCACCCCCCACCTAGGTGCAAGGCTGTGCCTCCCGTGGTGTCCTTCTTCCCCCTGCTCCTCTCCCAGATGCATTACTGGGCCATGGGGATGTGCCTGCCCTGCGCCTTTGGCTGGACAGCACAGGCCTGTGCCTGCAGTTGCAAGCACTCCTAGAGGGAGGACGCCATAGCGGTGCCCTACCTGGGGCTGGTGTCCTATTGCCTGCCTCCCCCACCAATTATTCTTCTGATCATACCTCAGAACATATTTTTGGTGTGGAAATATTGTGACCTCTCTTGTGCAGCTGAGGAAATGGGCAAGTTCCTGGGTAATATTTTCCAAGTGACCTCTGAGTCCATTTGACTCGTTTTCTTAAGGTGTCCCATGAGCGCCGCTAGGGGCCTGCTTTTCAAAGGGCTGGAGCATCTTCAAGCAGAGCTGTGAGTCCCCAGCACATCCAAGTTGGTCCTTCAGGGTTTTACAGGTGAGTGTCCTGGCTGGAAGCCATTAACAAGAAAATTGGGCGTAAGGTGACTTACCCGCCATTACTTGGGAAATGCATAACACCAATCTGAGCGCTCATGCCTGCTGACGCCCAGATGCATGATTTGGAGGTGTTACTAGAGTCTTCTCTCTTGTTTCTCCTGCTCTTTCCTCCCATATAAATATGTGTTTTATTGGACTGAATGCAATATTAAAACATAAATGCCAGTGGATCTGAGACAGATGAGCACAGCAGTACTTGGAGTCCCCATGCTCCCAGTGGGGAGAACCATGAAGATTTATTTGCAATAGTTCAGTGAGTCAAATACGCCAATTGTTCTTTACACTAGTATACTTGAATTGCCACTAAGAAATCAACCAAGAAATCCCTAATGCCCATTCCCAATTTTGTTATCCCTTAAAATAAACACAACTTTATTATGGGCAAATTTGATTTTCTCCTTGTGGCTTTATGTCCTGCAATTTAGTTCAGTTTATAGCAAAAACACTATACTTAGGCCAATTAAAGTGCAAAATGACATACTCATGGTATCCCTTTGAATGTGCACTTTAATTGGCACAAATGCTATATTTTAGTTACAAATTGAAATAAACCTCTCCCTTGGATTGTCCCTGTAATCATCTAATGTCAAGACTGCAAATAACACATGTCTGTGGTATCTAACATCTTTCAAATGAAAGTCTTGAGCTAGCTTTGAGAGAACGGCATCACCATTTTCTGTGGCATCGCCAAAGGATGGATTTTGTATTCTACTCAACACACACTTTTCTTCCTCTGATATTTAAAACATTTGAAAAACATTGAAAGTGTGTTTCCCAAAGTGGGAAATCCCGAAGTGAGAATGAAGCAAAGCCTCGAGGGCCAAGATACAACTATGTTGAATCCACTCAACATAGCTTTTGGCCTGATGGGGAAGATGGTGCTCATTGCTTTACCTTTCAACTCGTATGCATTTCAAGATTTTGAAGCCAGAAAGGACTGCTATCATTCCCTTCGTTTAATCTGCCTTCACTGAATAGACCGTGCTTATTAAGTATCTCCTTATGTTTTTCCAGACCTAAAATCATTCCTCAGCTCTTTTCAAACCTCTTTCCAAGTGTTGAATGTCTTTTTAATGTAGACATCAAAATGGGATGCTATCTTTCAGTAATGGTCTTGCTTGACATGGCCTACCAACACCATTTGACCCCCTACTCCTACCTGATATTCCTTGCTGAAAATCTATAGATTGCATTTGTTCTCTTTACAGGTCTTGTGAATTTTTTTTTATCATAAGTCTCACAATATTTGGAGTATTTTTTCTTGAGGGTAAAGATCTTGGAGTTGGGTGGGTTTTGTGAGGAACTCAGCTTCCAATTTTTAACAAATGGTTGCAGAGAAAGGCTTTGTGATTTGACCCAGAAACCAGAAGGCAAGGCATACAGTGGTAACGAGGAGCACCCATCCTGTGTTGCACGGCAGGTTGGAATTATTTGTAAGAGCTTGACAATTCTCACCAAATTAATGGGAAAATGTGTCCACCTCAGTTTGCATTGCAGCTTAGAAAAGCAGGCCAGCACCAAATGACAACCCTGTCATTGGCTTCCCAGATATAAATGGCTCCATCCAAACAGCACAGCCCCCATGAGACGATGAGCCTTGCACACAGCATGTTTTATAGCACTCTATTTTCCTAGCAGCTAAGACTCGGATCCATAAATTGTTCCCAGTTTCCCACAGCTCAGTACTCTGCTACAGAGAGACAGCTAACAGAAGAGAGGTGCCAGTCCTGTAACCTTATTGCAAACAGCTTCTATCAAATGCTATAAAACGTTTGAAATGTACTGAGAAGACAAAATGCACTATCGGCCAACTTGCATGACAAAAAGCACAGGCAGTGGAGACGGATTAGCTAGATCAAGCAGGATAAATCTAGCCCAGAAATGGATGAAAGGGAATGGAAATTCTTGATGCCTTCAGCATAAATGCAATGCTCAAAACATGAGCCAGCTCCTTCTTAGTCTGGGATGCTAGCTATTTATAGAGAGCAGAAATGATTTATCTGGATCGTGGACCTCATTGTTTGTAAATTTAACACCAGAGGATTTCCTCTGTGCCCCAGTGAACTATGACTGTACTAATTGCACCAACCAGTCCCGCAGCAAACTAAACTTGTCTCGTCCATAGGTATCAGAAATCCCAGTTCTCCTATCACCATTCCCAGCTGTCCCAGTAACCCAGTCTCTAGGCTGTTCTTGAGATTTGAATATTATACAAAGACATGGTGAAGGGGAAACACTAATGTGATGATGAGATTTCAGGAATCAAGGAACGATAACAACTGTATTTAAGAGTGTTTGGTCAGAGTGATTGTAGAAATGTAGGTGACTGCACCAGATCTGCCTTCTGGCTGGGTCTGACGCCTCATCTCAATGATCTTTGTCTTGGAGGGACTTATTTCCAGGACATTTTTATTATTTTCATCAGTTGTAAAATCAGAGGAGACCGAGGAATGCCTCTGACAGATGTTCAATTAAAGGTGTGAGGGGATCTGATCCATGATCCTAACAATCACGCCTCCTGCCATGCTGCACATACATGGCAAGAGGTGCGACATCCCAATCGTGCCCTATTGCTGGTGCAATGATACTCGGCTCCCCCTGCACCGGCAAGTAGCAAGCCAGGTGCTTGGGGCGCCCATGGCCAGGAGTGCCATTTGGCTGATCAGTGCTGTCGGCTGTGGGAGCCCGTGGGAGCCCTTCAAGGCTCGGGTGGGCTCCAGAGGCTGGGAGTGCTGATTGCACTGGCCACATGTTCAATTTAAGGCACAATGGGAACCAGCCACAAAATTATTACACGTTTTGTGTCATCACTTTGTGGCTTATTCCCTGTTTTATTGTGTGGTTAACTGCATGGACGTGTGGCCAGGTTACTGCTTAAGACGTGATTAATTGGTTAATCGTGTCATAAGTGTAACATCTGCCAGGGAGCTGGTGTTGAACATTTGCAGACATCGAGCATTCAAAATGCTAAGAGTAAGTCCCAAAATTGAAGATCTCTCCATAACCCTGATGGAGTATAAATGCCTTAGTAGGGCTCTTTGCGTTGTATCTCCTAGTGAGACGGACTGAGGTGGAGATTTTGCCTGAGACTGTAGTGTGAACCTGTGCAATCCTGAAACTAAGTGTGTGGGGAAATGACCAGGCATCTACATCTTTCGTTCTCCTAAAGAGAGCTGTAAGGCTGTACAGTATCTAGAAATTACTGTTTTTCTGTAGCTGAGATTTAGGCTCAAGTCAGTCTCAAAAGGAGATGAAAATTGAAATAAGGAAGGAAGCAGTAGGTGATAAGTGGAAGCTAAGTCCTATTTTAATTGATCATGCAGCTGTCCTGGCCTGCAAAAGAGCAGATGTTACGGCATTTTTAACTTTTATCAGTGGTAAGATCAGTTGAGGCTACTTAAATCAACTGTTTGCTGTAACCTAGGTCTCCTGAAGGAGAATTTAGCTTTCCCTAACAACAGCACACAAAGCTCAGTAAGCATAACGGAGGGTGGGTTTCGCTGCCTGGGGTGGGAGAGAGGGAGCAAGTCCAGGAAGCAAATAATTTCCCCTTTAAGTTTCCCCCCACGCTGCCGGTCTGTGGAATGAGCATCCGTGTGCATGCAGATTAACTTCCTAGATATGCTGTGTGTCAAGAAGAAAACCGTTCCTAAAGCAAGGTCAAGCGTGTATTTATCAAGGGAGGGCGCGACTCAGTGATTAATAATGAATCTCGTGAATGAAAGGAGCAGCAAAGTAAAACAAATGCTGTTTACAAATGACTGGGCCTTATGGATGTGGATGTGAAATACAAGTAATGAAGTGCCAGAGATCACTTTGGGGACTTCATGCTAAAATGATGCCACCACACTGAAGCAAAGCGGTCTCCGCTTGTATAAATTAACGTGGTTCCTCTGAGGCCGTGCCAGCTAGCCGACCCCGATACAGACTGTCACACGTTGTACTCTTGTGGAGTCATCTGCTACCAGAAGTGGTCTCTCGTTTTAGCTCACTGAGGTATTTGGAAAGAACAAATGCTTTGTGTTTTGGAATAAGTTAAATTCTAGCAGCCTCCAAAAGCACGGTGAAAGGAAAGGACCCCCATGCACTCCAGACCCATGCTCTTCCCCTCCTCTTCCACCCATGTCAAACCGCACTTTGCAAGACTTTTCAGCAGATGTTCCAGCCATGTCAGAGAGTTGTCCCCCCTCACCGCCCCCTCGGGCAATTACTACCTTGCTACCAAGTGCTGCTGTTTCTGGGAATCCTTTTTGTGCTTGCTTAGGAAAATATACAGGGAGCCAGTCTGGAAAGGGAAAGTAGCATAAGTGCTCCTGTGTGGGCTCTTTACCAGCAGGGAAGATCATCCCTGGTCTGGGTCAGATGGCTTTAGGGCTGGATTAGGCGGGTGGCAGAGTGCAAAGTGCTCGGCACCAGACAGTCTGCCCCCTGCTTCCTTGTATAAATGTAGGCCTGGATTTTCTGCTGTCATGCTGACTGGCATCTGGCCATTGAAGAGGAATCATGCCTACTTCTACCAGCAGAGGATTTGCCCTGGGGAGGCAGCACTGGAGAACAAGTGATCCACACAAAGCAGCCCCTTTAGCAAGGTAGATGTCACTGGGCTTCCCTGTGCCCCCCTGGTTCTGCCTCTGAAAAGCACATCTTGCCCACTCACTTCCCGTCAGCCTGACCCCGATCCCAGACATGAGACACGGTAGTTGGCTTTGAGTGTGCTCCAACCAGCCTGCCTGAGAATGGCTCTTGGGCACGTGCTCTAAACCGGCAAAGATCCCTTCTTTCTGGGATTTGGTGTGCACTGAATAAGACCGAGGGAGCAGGGGGGCTTTTTGGAGGCAGGCCTGGGCACGGCACGAAGGTAGTTGTAGACAAGCCCCTGAGAGTGTTCAGTAACTGTTGAGGGTTGCTTACAAGCTAATGTACAGGGAAAGCTGGTGGCGAAGGAGAATAACACAATGCAGAAGCACAAATCCAGAAAGTGTTTAAATTCCAAGCATCTGATATCATGAGATAATAAAAGTGGAGATTCAGCAGATTGAATTCTTAGGAGACACTGATGTCCCAGGGGACTTGTAAGCGCAATGGCTACACGCTGTCACTAACAGATGGCTCCTCTTTACCCAGCGTAGGATTATGTGGAGATCTCTGGCTAGTTCTCAGTGTCCCCAACCCAGTGATCACTATTGACCCTTGCCCAAAGACAAGGGCAGGCAAGGTTCTTGGGGTGGATGTGATATCTTTTATTAGAGCATCTAAATAGTTGGAAGAAAGTTCTTTGCAAGCTTTCGGGCACCAAACACCCTTCTTCAGGCGTTAATGGGCTTGACAGGCTCAGAGGAGGAGCTAAGGAATGAAGGGCCGTGGGGCTTGAACTCAGCTTTCCTTCTGGATTCAAGTCAGGGCTGCGGGGTTACTTTGGAGAGATGCTGGCACTGCTGGCTTGGGGGCAGATGGAAGATTTTGCTCTGCTGAACTTCTTACGATCCCTGAATGCATTTCAAGAGAAATTGGGTTTCTGCTTGCCAACATGGATGACAAAGGAAACAGACACCGGAGGTAGATATGGACGGTTGAGGAAGATAAATCTAGCTTTGAAGTGCACGGGAGGGAACAGAAAGGCCGGTTTTCCATAACATCAGGGGAAATATGATTAAGGTTTCAAGAATGCAAAACAGCACCATATACTCCAGGAAAGCAGCAGCTATTGGGCCTTGTTTTAACAGTACAAACATCTCATTTTTCATCATTTCCCTTATGATTATGGTCCTACTTGAACTGTGGCAAGACAAAGGGTTTTTTACAGCCCATGTCATGGCGGACAGAGCTGATTATGTGGGCATTTCACGGCGATCCTGCCCCTTGCCACTCCTTGGCAGAGAGGCCCCGGCAGCCTTATCCCTTGGTGCTGATTGGCACCAAAACACTTTTGCTTTCCTGACTGATGCCTTCATTTAGTCACTAGCTCAGGAAAGCAAAAGTGTTTTGGTGCCAATCAGCAGCAAGGGATGAGGCTGCTGGGGCCCGATGTGGGCTTTGAAAACTTGTTTGTCACAGCCTTTGCCATGATGCATTAATGAGCAGTAGAATTAGTCTACTGCGCATTAAGCGTCTTGTGTAGATGCGCTCTGTCTCACTACAGAATCAACGTATTAAGGATTAAAATCTGGGTTAAATTACTCCATAGTAATCGTGTCACATGTCTGCATTCTCAGACTCAGAGATAGATTCGATTTAGCATGCCAAATGTGTTTCAGCTTTGGCAGTGTAAAGAAGAGCCAGATTCTGCTCTCAGTTACGCTGCTGCCAACTTGGAGTAACTCCATTGCATTCTACTGTTGAAGAGGCCGGAGGAGTTTCAGATCCTCTGGGATGGCTGAGAGCAGAGTTTGGCCACAGATTCCTGCAGCAACTGCATTTGATGAACTTGATTGATACCTAGGCACGCACTTTCTTTTGCTGAGGCAAGTGGTTCAATCTGCTTGTGCTCAATTTCATCATAAGTAGAGACCTACTTAAATCGCGGTTTCAGGATTTTTGCAGAAACTGTGAAAAACAGCAACTCTGCAATTGCCGCAAAAAATGGTGTTGGCCACGATTTCCCACAGACTGACCTAAAAAAATGCTTACCAGACCACAAAGATGGCACGGCAATCACTGCAGCCACAGAGCACGTGATTTGAGTGAGAGCTGCTGCCCAGTAGGAAAGGCACATAGTTTTTTTGGTCATGCTTAATGAACTTTAGACTAATTTTACTGCGTATTAGCATGTCATGGCAAAGGCTGTGCTAATGTGTTAATGCACAGTAGAATTAAGCTACTGCGCATTAAGCATCACAAAAAGACTATATGCCTTTGCTACTGTGCAGTAGCGTCGGTTGCTGTACATTTAGTTGGTACCTCATATTGGAGGTACTAAACTTAATGTGCAGAGCAGCAGTGCATTAATTCACATGTAGTTGCCCCCACAGACTCATGACCAACTCTCCTAAGGTAGCTACCAGCAGTAGGTGCTATTTTAGCACCTGACCAGTAGGTGGTGGAGGAGCTGGTTTGCATTGTAATCCACTGTTCTGGGATCAAATTAACTAGGAGAGCGGACATATGACTACTATGTTGCTGTAACGTACTCCCATTCAAAGGGGTAATTTTACAATGGAAAAGATTGACGCACACTGGCCTAAGGTTGTATGTACTGTATCCACTCTGCTTTTACACCAGAGTGAAGTCAAATTATTCCTGAGTAAATATTATTCTGCTTTTACACCAGAGGGTAGTCAAATTATTCCTAAGTAAATTATTCCTGAGTAAATGTTTTGTGTCTGTACCCTAATTGTATTCATCGAAAACAGGGTGGGGACGGGATGGGAGGGTGCAAGGCGAAAGAAAACTTGGTTTCACCAAACTTGACTTCTTCCACGCTTCCATGTGTGCGGCTCTTTTAGTTTATCCCAGTACTGACTCTCCTGGGTGGGTCTGTGCCCATAGGGAAGGCTGTGAGAGACGTGAGCTGAGCCTGGAGGGCTGTTGCAGAACTCCCACTGTGTGTTCCATGGGAGCAGGAACAGGCACGTCATGATTTAGTATCAGGTGCCAACTTTCTACTTGCTATTCATCATGCTGCTTACACTGATTAGCCATACACTGTGTTCTGCCTTGTTTTAGTAAAGTAATAAAGAAGGCTTTCAAAGTCTAAAGTGGAGAATAGAGGCCATAGGCCTGAATAGGGAGAAATCATAACTGCCCCAGTGCAGTCTGAAAAGCGGGTGAAGATAGGGTGCAGGGAGCCCCTTCGCCTGGTTGCCTTTGTGGCTAAGTACAGACAGTTAAAAAGCCCATGGCTGAATCAATCCAATTATCAGAGGTTAGTTTAAGCGGCATATATTGAACTGATAAGCAAGTAAACAGACATTCATTGCAGATTCCAGAAGTGCAGCCACATGCGTGCAGTGGCTCAGGCCAAAAGCTGGGGGAGCTAGAGCACAACTCCCTACTTGGCTGGAGCAGACAGCTTGGGCCAAGGTTAGCCTGCCCACCCTGCAGGATGAGCTTTGTGGGGAGATGCAAAGCATCCTGGGATGCTTGCGGATTGTGAGTTAACTTGAATCTGGAGGGGATCTGGGACAGAAGTTCACTAAATAGATTTAACCTAAATCAGTTAAGTCTGATACTACATCCATGCAGGTGTAACTTAAACTGGCTTTGGTCATTTTGCAAATGGTTTATGTGTGGTGAACTTCTGTTGTGTTACAGATTTGAATTGGTTTCTGGTCACTTATACCAGTTTATGTGTAATTTCTGCCCCTAGCCTGCATATCCTATCTCAACAGCCAGAATGGCAGAGCTGGGTTCTAGGTACTCCTGCTCCAAAGAGGTTGAGACTGAGCGAGGCCAGGCCCTGCTTTTGTTTGCAATGACTGGGGAGGCAGAGTGAGAGGTTTGGGGGACCGTGTACTGCACAAAGCACCCATTTCCAGCAGTAGTATAGGATTGTGGCCAGGAACTAGGGGCACCGCAAGAGGCTAGGAGAAGGACCTCTGCAGCAGTACCCTGACAGGAATATGGGTGAGGCAGAACATATATGAAAAACAGGACAGGTAAACTTGGGCTTGAAGCTTGATGCTAACAACCATGTTGTGAGGATCATGGGGTTCTGCTGGGTTATCATGACGTTTGTAAACACTGTGAACGCTTTTTCCACTTCCTGCTGAGTTTCAGTTGTAACCTCCCACTTTCCCCATCAGAGTGACAGCAGCCGTGAAAACCAAAGTAGCTGTAATGATAGAAAGGCAAAGGATCTGGATGGATGAGAGCCTGCAGTAGTGGGTATTCTTGATGAAAGAAACTGAGCATCCGAGGTCTAGCCCGCAGTTCTTGCGGGGGACACTTCAGGAAGCTCAGTATGAGCAGGCTTTGCTGTGAATAATTTTATCAGCAGACACCTTTATGCAGCAGGCCACAGAGACTGCGCTGGGATTGGTTTTCCTGTGCCATCAATGTTTCATTGTATGGGGTGAATGTTGTCCCCAGGGGAACACTACAGTTTTGTAACTGCTTTGTTGTAAGCGTGCTTGACTAGGCCTGAGGGGAATGGCTGAGGCTTTGAAAGAGCTTGGAGGTGAAAAAGGGGTAGTCTCAGGAAGGACAGACAGAAAACAGGTAGTCCCATGGAGTAAAGAGAAAAAAAACTGCCCCAGGGAGGACAGAAAGAAAAGGAGCAGCCCAGGGAGGACAGACTAAACTCTGAGGATGGGGAGCTGGAATGGCACAATGACTTCATAGACATTAGGGGCTGGAAGGGACCTTGTGAGATCGAGTCCAGCCAGGCAAGTTTGGGCCAATGAGGCTGGTGAGGCAAGACCTGCCAGTAACAAAGATGTATTGTCTGGTGTTCAGAAGGTTGCCCGTTGTTGATGGCTCCCATGATGATTTTCTCCAAGATATTTCCAGGGATGGATGTCAGACTGATTGGCCTGTAATTCCCTGGACCTACCTTCCTTTCTTGAAGATTGGGACCGCATTGGCTCTTTTCCAGTCTACCAGAACTTCGCTCGAGTGACATGAATTTTTGAATATCTTCACCATAGGGCATGCTATGCTGTCCGCCAGCTCCTTCAAGACACTCCTCCCGGGCCCATGGACGCATGGCTGTCTAGCCTCTCAAGGTGTTCCCTCATCTGATCTATGTTAATTGTGGGCCCGTCTCCTGCTCCCTGGGTTTTTTGCATCCTGTCTGATAGTGTGACCCCCCTTGGGAGGGTGGAAAACTGATGCAAAGTAATCATTTAGGAGACTGGCTTTTCCTTGGGTGTCAGATGTCAGCTGTCCCATTTGATCTTGCAGGGGTCCAGTGTTGCCTTTGATCTTTCTCTGGCTTCCCACATGTCTGAAGAAGGACTTTTTGTTATCCTTGTTTCTGGTGGCTAGCCTGAGTTCGGTTTCTGCCTTGGCTTTTCTGGACCGGTCTCTACAGGTATGGGCTAGTGCATTTCAACGTTAATGATTCCTGCTTTCCATCTGGTGTAGGCTTGTCTTTTATGTTTCAGGAGGTCCAAAATCTCCCTCTTTAGCCAAGGGGGCTTCTCTGCCCACTGACTGCATTTCCTGTGGGACGAGTAAGATGACAACACTTTGTTTTGAAGCAGGGACAACACCACAGATACCCCTCCTCTTTAGAAGAAGAAAACATGCCCACTTCCTGCGAGCTGACCGAAAAGAAGGAGCTCTCAGAGCCGTGGGGGCTACAGATCACTGGGGAAGCCAAGGACTGAGAAGAGCCAGGGCCTCAAAGGCCAAGGCTTGCTGCTTGTGCAGCCATGCCAGGGCTGGCTTCAGGGGTCCTCTCGGGACAGGGAGACCAGACAAGGCTTCTTCTTGAGAAGTCCTGAGGAAGAGCTTTCCCCTTCCCCTGGAAAGGGGCCTTGATCCCGTGACAGCATTACCTCTATGTTTGTGTGTGTGTGTGTATGTGGGATGGGGGTGCTGCATAAGGGAGAGAGTGCACTACTGTGTGCATGGTGCTTCTCCTCTACCTATGTGTCAAAGTAAGTGTCCTTGTACATGAGAAAATGAGACGGGGTGAGAGCAAGGACTGTGAGGTTGCTGCGGTGAGCTAAAAGGCCCAATTTTTGCTCACCAGACTAATGCATTTCAGGTGAATCATTTTATTATCCATTTCAACAGGGGCCTTGATCTTGAAATGGGCTGAGCACGCTGGCTGTGATCCAACCAAGGACTTGAGCACATGTGTTGGAGTGCTTTGCTGAATCACGGCCAGAGCGCTCAGCACTTGGAAGGCCTGGATGCCAAAAACTAAAGCAAAAGTGGGTGAAGAATCTTCTGTCAGAATGATTTTCCAATGGGAAATGCAGATTCCACTAAAAATCAAATATTTTCTGCAGGAAAAAGATGTATATAAAGTATATGTACATAAAATGATATATAATATGTAAAATTAGACACACAATTTATATATATTTTTATATATATGTATTTATATATATATATATAAAGGGCTTAGTCTGTCTGTCTGTAGCGCTCTTGAGGGGCGTGGCTCCCGATGGGGTGTGGCTGTAGCCTGTGCTGCATGTGGGGTGAATTCC
The DNA here is from genome assembly GCF_001723895.1 of Crocodylus porosus. Taxonomy (NCBI): domain Eukaryota; kingdom Metazoa; phylum Chordata; order Crocodylia; family Crocodylidae; genus Crocodylus; species Crocodylus porosus. The sequence goes on from NW_017728947.1 coordinate 105,787,969, forward strand.
CCATCAAGAATGATGGCGGGGAAAGAGCGCTGCCATGATGGCGGGGATGGAGTGGCAATGCTGGCCTTGCCCTCTCCAGCTCTGCTTCTTGGAGGTGGCAGTGGTGGAGGGTGGTGGCAGTGCAGTGCTAGCCTCGACCTCCCCCCATTGTCATTATTGATGGGCAATTTGCTAGTATATATATAATGATATTCTCTATCTATCTATCTATCTGTCTATCTGTCTATATCAGTATATATAGATATATTTTGGCAGGTCCAATCCAAATCTGGAGTATTTCAGTTTATTGAAATGTCTTAAAATATTTCATTTTGAATCATTTCAACATTAAATTGCATTCCCCTGTTGTGTTCCCATTGCCTCATGGATGCAGATCCAGCTCCTTTTGGCTTCTATGGGCTGGGCTCCATGGAGGATGACTTCTCCCAGGAATGTTCCTCAGCACAAGCCACATGGTAAGTCACAGGGGTCCCATGCATGACTCGGTGTGCTACGGGAGATACAGGCCGGCCAGAGAACCTGGCTCGCCGGGCTGGAGGAGGACATCCAGATCTGGAATGACGACTCCCTCAAGAGAGCTGTGGGTAATATTTAGGAATGGCAGGCTGGTGCCTGTGACCTGACTGCTGCCACCGGATGCTGATTCTCTTCACAGCACCACCCCCTGAAGTGTCCCAGCCCTCCCTGCTCTGTGCCTGGGGCTGCTGTCTTGTGTCCTCTTATTGCAGTTTCCATCTGCTTTGGCCATCAAGTGAAGCTGACTTCGGTTGCTAATGTTGGTGGAGAAAAGCAAATTTGATGGTGAGGGTAAGTGCAGGCTGCAGTAGCAAGGTGAGAAAGCAGCCCCCAGCGCAAAGCAGGGTGGGCTGGGCTGCTACCTGCTGACCATTGCAGAGGGGATCAGTGGCACCGATCAGGGCAAGGCACAGCGCAGGACAGAGAAGGCGCCCCTGCCAATCCCACTTCCTGCATCTCACAGTGGACTGGGATAGATTTCTTTGGGGACTGGTCTGGCGTAGGCTATTGACCCTTGCCCAAAGACAAGGGCAGGCAAGGTTCTTTGGGTGGATGTGCTATCTTTTATTAGAGCATCTAAATAGTTGGGGAAAAGTTCTTTGCAAGCTTTCGGGCACCAAACACCCTTCTTCAGGCATTGGGAGACTCTGCAGCTGTTATGAGTTCTCCAAGGCAGAAAATAATTTTGCTTTTCTACTTTGAAGAACTTTTTAACAGCAGCAGAGTCTCCCAATGCCTGAAGAAGGGTGTTTGTGCCCGAAAGCTTGCAAAGAACTTTTTCCCAACTATTTAGGTGCTCTAATAAAAGATATCACATCCACCCAAAGAACCTTGCCTGCGTCTTTAGGCCAACACGGCTACAACCAACAACCCTGCCCAAAGACAGCGCACCCTGATGGGAAAATGCAGTTTTGTGTTGAACTGACTCAAATCAAAGCCTGAGGGGTCATTTCAGACAAAACAGCGTGACCCATTTCAATGTCAGGAATGTCAAAATGCTCAAGCAAAATGTTGTACTGATTTTGAATATTTCTGAATTGGATTTTTTCAGTTTCTGTTCCATTGAAGATTCTGAGGCGTCACTTTTGGTTTCTGATGGAAACAAAACACCCTGTTGAAATGTTGGCGTTTCCGCTGAGACAGAAATCTGAATTTTGTTCAGCTCCGGCTGAAAGCTTGCCTTCAGTAAGTCCCATTTTAATTCATGCTTCACAATGTCACACTTACGTTTTGTTGGCTAGTCACACTATGTCTTTCAAAATAGTTTGAATTTCCAGACTAAACTCTAACTCTATTTTACCTGTGTCAACAATTGGGAAGATTTTTTTCAGCCTGCTTCGTCTCTCACTCTCATTAGTGAAAATTGAAATCGGTCCCACTGAAGTGAATGGAGTTACGTTTGGTCAGCAGCAGAATCACCCCACTGTCTGTGCACGTGAGCATCCACACATGCACTCGCTCAGTTTTATTTTGAACAACGGATAGCTTTTGTATTAATTCCTGGCGACAGCTTAATTTCAAAGGCACAAAGATCCTTTTATTTTTAACAAAGTTCACGAAGCAGAAACTTACAGACAAATTGCTATCCTCCTGACGCATATTTACCCCTTTCACTTGAAACGCAACCGAGCACAGTAAGCAAGATGAGCGCATACCTCATTTCAGAAGTGAACTATTGGCCAATCTGAAACCTTGGCTTCTACACAAATTACTCTTCCATCTGGGAGGGAATATCATGTATTTTCCATCTACCATTCCTTAAGGTTGACTTTGTTTCCTAATTTTCTGATCTATGCAGCTCTTAAAAAGGGCAACCTGAAAAAGATAGCTTTAAACATAATTCCCAGTAAATCTTTTGTTTCACATCGCTCTCTTGAGAGCTCCAAAATACATTCCACATTATTTTTTGGTAGCTTTAATCTATATGCTGTGTATTGGAAAATGTTGACATACTTCTTCACTTACATTCAAAGTGACACTAATGGGACGTATCGCTACTTTAGAGAGTTAGGACTTTGAACAATGCTGTACGTAAAGAGAAACCAATCAAGAAAATCCACAGTTGCTTTCTGCAAAATAGTGCCAAGGAGATGCTATGAATGCTTACAGTCGACGGTTTTAATTCTAGGCCTTATGAATTGCTAAGAATTTGCTACGCATTATGAAAACCCTGTTTTGGCATTTCTTGCATTGTCAGAGTGTCTTGATAATGATGTGCAATTTGGGAAATATGTAATGCCTTTGGATGTACTGTATATATTTCTAAACACTGTATTTGAAGCAAACTGTCCTCCATATGCAACGCTGAGAAACAGCCAGCTGTTTTTAAAGAAGACATTGTTATTTGTTATTTTTATTAAGCAATACCTCGAGGTCCCGGCCAAGATCACAGTTCTATTGTGTTCGGCACTGAACAAACATACAGTTGGAGACAGGCCTGGCTCTAACAAGCTCACAACCTAACAGTAACAGTAGTTAAAAGGCGGGAGAGAGGAAGCGTTTTGTTTTACAGCATTGGAGCTAAAGGGCAGAGTTGAAATGACTCACCCGGGGGCCCAGGAGCGGGTCTACAGCAGAGTCAGGTACCAAGCCCAGATCTCCCAAGTCTTAGTCACTTTAACCCAGCTTTCCACCTCCCGATGGAGATGGGTTTTCATCATGTCTATAGACAATAAATAATCCAAGTGCACCGGCTGATAATCCAAATAACTCCCCTGTGCGCAGGACAGAATCCGTGCGCCCTAAAGGACAAACGCAGGTCCTTTGTTGTTCCAGGTGGACTCAGAAAAACAGAACGATAAAATTTGCCCTTGGGCATTTCCAGAGAAATCGTTCCAGATCTTTTACTCGACCTGCTCAAAGGAGAGCACCCAAAGCGTTCTTGCTTCTCACAAAGGCTCTCACTGATTTCATTGGCAGGAGGGTTGGGATCCCGAACCCAGGAGCTAGAAACCGTTTATTTTTTTGCATTTCTGAGAGGCAGGCACTAGACTTTTTTTTGACTCGGAGGAATTTATTTGGAAGTAATGTTTCCCCTTTAGTGGTAGGGATGCTGCTGCATTTTCAGGGTTATGGTAATTTTTTTCCTTTTTAATGAAATGGTGCCGAAGACTAGAAAGACATGGATTGCAAATCTTCTACTCATTTCCTCTAGATTGCTCACAGAGCCAGGACTCTCTGATCTCATTAGATAAGGTATTTTTACCCTTCCTGCTCCACCTGCGTTACAACCCTTACAAGTTCTCAGGAGTTAATTCTGCAAGTGTGTCCATAAAGACTCAAACTGTCAGATTAAATCAGAATGATTGTAGCTTAGACCCTTTAAGCTCAGCTGAACAGCTCTCTCTGTGTTAAGAAAAACTATGGTGGGGAGAAGATGACTCTTTTGTGAGCTTCTGCCTGCTCCAAAAGCTTTTATTCCTTGTGCCGTAGGAGGGGCAAAAGGAACAAATATCCTGCCTCAGTCCACAAAAGAATGAAAATGTAGTTGGCTTCTGCAGAAAGTACAATGAATAAACAGTGGGATTGTTTTAAAAGAGCTAGAAACTAGACATAGGGTTTATAACCAACAGATCAATGCCAGTGTACCCAGCTAATGATCTGACCCTAACTATTCAGATTATAGAGTTAGAGGTTAATTTTTTTAGTGTAGCTGCCTTAGGCTGTGCTACCTAGATATACAAAGTCCTCCTGACTAATCAGCTCTGTGTCGGCTGAGCCTGTAGTGGTTTAGAGTTGAATGTGGTAGTTTGTATGCGGTGTCCTGGCTTTGCTGCTAGTGTAAGAGGGAAAAGAGGATGCAGTTCGCATACAGGGAACTTAGCTTGTGGCTCTTAACAGCCACCATAGATTGGTGCAATTTAGAACGGTTTGTAGGCTGCTGTGATACTTGTACACATTGAGAGGCTTGGGCACAACAGTACCAGGATCAGGGAAGCGCAGGTGGGAGTTTTCCTTTGGCTTTGAGTGTGCCTCTTAACTTGCACTCCACACTTGTTGGGAGCACCCAGGAATGTAGTAAATCCCCTTTACAGCCGGTCCTTCCTGGGGCACACCAGTCTGCCTGCCTCTGGTCAGCTGAAGCTGTTCTCTAAGGTTTGCTCCGCTTTGCAATTAATGACTGTATCACGTGCTCGTGATGGCCCATGGCATAACAGAGTGGAAAGGAGGAGGAAGCAGCCAGGAACCACAGAGTTTTGGCCTAGAACCTGAAGACACTTTTGAAAGAAAAACATTTAGGTCCGTCCCCCCTCCTTTAATAGCTAATGTTCCCAGGCCTCTGATCAGGGCATGTATTCTCATTCTACCCCCCACCCCTTCTCTCTCTCTGTTTTTCTTCATCTGTCCAGGACTAATGAACCAGTCAAAAAGATTTTCATTTTGCAAAATATTTAAGATTGAACAGGCTCAGCTGTTTCCATATAGCACTCTCTGTGTGTGACCTCTGGCTCAGCTGGAGCTCCTGCCATCAAAGCAAATCAGGTCTCTTGGAGCTGAACATAAACCATAAGGGAATGGGATGTGGTCACTGCACTTGTGGAAAACAGAAGACTTAATGTATTTGTGCCGGCATTATAATGTAAGGCCTCGATTCTGGGATCTTGTCCATGAGTTCATATGGGGAGGTCGTTTCCTTCAGCCTGTTTGGATCAGATTGTGGGATCCAAGCCTTCGGCTAATAAAAGGCCAGTCTTGATCTCCCCGGCATTTTGTGAAGAAACTAAAAGACCTGTGAAGACTTTCTAAGGAATTTTACCCAGATTGGAGCACAGGGAGAATTCTGCTGCATTTAAAAAAAGCAGAATCCCACTTCCCTCTTTCACTGGTGGTTTTGGGGATGGTAGAATTCCCAGAATTCTGCTACAGCAGAAAAGCAGACTTTGTCAGTGTTTCAAAATGTTGCCGACAAGGCAAACTCCTTCGATTACGTGCAAAATATTAGCTGCAACTAGGCTGCAAGGTTTTCCCGAATATTCTGTTTATTGGTCTCTACCTACTGTTCAGCTCCTGGAAACAGATGTTCCACCTGGGATGAGTCTCATGCTTCACATATTACAGGTAATAATGCAGTGACACCTGCTATGATTAACAGGGCAACTTCTTTACTAAGCTCCATGCAATTTTTGTTAATGATGGGGATCAGTTGCTTTCTAGAGGCTCTCCACTGTAAGGAATTGCTATCCTGTTTTCTACAGGGAAAACAAGATCTTTTGCCTACCTATATAACCTGAATCATAGTAAACCTTAGAGTATAAGATGTTTACACGAACGTAAGTTTGCCTATACCTTTTGGTGGGCTAGCCACTATATAATATACAATATGTAATACAGTGGATGCTGCATTATTTTTGCTGACAGAGAATAAATGAACTCTTTGTTTTTGTGCTATTATACATTGCATGCTGGGTCAATTTTCCATAGGGAAGATTGGAATCTGTGTGGACTTGTGCATGAATTCTTCTTTGCACCATCAAAAAATATACTCTGGTAGATGTACTTTAAGAGCACATGTACACGTGACCCCATTAACATGTACATATGACAAAAATGTTATTTTGTGTGACTTAATGGCATCACAGTGTACACATGCAAGACTTTTGGGGGTTTTAAATGACTTTACATAATTGCAAACTACACTACACTTGGATGTAGTTTAGTTTGCAATGTTGCAAATTGCAACGATGCAGCTGTCAGCTCACCCCCCAGCTGTGGGAGAGGTGGGCAGACTCCACAGAACAAAAGGACTGGGCCCCTTGCTGCTCCTGCCTGCAGTAGGTGGCTGCTGAAGGCAGAAGTGGTGAGAGCCTGATCCTTTTTTATTGGTGGAGTCTGCCCGCCTCTCCTGCAGTTGAGGGGTGAGCTGCCAGTAGGCCAAGCATCCCCTCAGCTGTGGGGGGTCCCAGTGCTTTCCTTCATGGTACCAGTGCTCTCTGGGGACACCTAGGTGGGCTGCTAGTGGGGTGGGTGCTGCCCCAGCTCAGGGATGGGGAAGAGTTGGATCGGGCTGGGTGCAGCCTCCGAGCTGGGGCAGCACCCAGCCTGCTAGCAGGCTGCCCGGGCAGCCCCAGGGGGCACCACCACTGTGGAGGGAAGGACCAGGGCCCCCTGCATCTCCGGGGCCACTCAGCCCACTGGCAGCTCTCCCCCCGGCCATGAGAGAGGTGGGTGGGTTCCTCTGATAAAAAGGATCAGTTCCCTTGCTGCTTCTGCTTCCAGCAGGTGCCTACGGAACGCAGAAGCGGCAAGGGGCCTGATCCTTTTTTTTCTGGCAGAGCCTGCCTGCACCCATGGGGCAAGCTGCTGGTGGGCTGAGTGGCCCCTGAGCTGTGGGGGGACCTGCTTCTTCACTCCACAGCGGTGGCAGCTGCCAGGGCTGCCCAGGCAGGCAGCTAGCAGCCCGGGTGCGGCCCCGTCTTGGAGGCAGCACCCAGCTCAATCCAGCTGTTCCCTGAGCCCACCTGCTGGAAGCCTGCCAGGTGCTGCTTCCCAGGCGGGCTCAGGAAATAGTTGGATTGGGCCAGGTGCTGCCTCCAAGCTGGGGCAGACTTGGCACGCTAACAGCCTGCCCAGGTGGCCCCAGGGGTGGGGCGGGTGGGGCACCACTACTGCAGAGGGAAGAACTGGGGCGTCTTGCAGCTCAGGGCCCACTCAGCACACCAGCAGCTCATCCCTCAGCTGTGGGCAGGCTCCAGCTCCCTGCCCCCCCCAAAAAGGATTGGGCCTCTCGCCGTAATGTGATGGAACAATTTAAATGGTGGGCTTCAATTAAACCCACCTTTCAATTTAGGGGGCATAGAATAAAATCTTGGGGATTAAACCCCCATCATGTGTACAAGCACCCTAATTCTCCTCCAAAGGTTGCCACTGAATTTTTTCACACTTGTATATAATACATTCTGCTTATCTGTCTGTTAGTATACATAAAGCACACAGTTCTGGTGTACGTGTGGTGGACAGACCAATAAACCATATTATCCAGGTGTTATCCATGGATGACAGCGCAACACTGAGAGTTCTGCAAGGGGGGGTGGGTAGGGGGCAGGAGTTTTTCTAGTCCTAACCACGCATCACTAAATTGGAGTGGGATGGCCAGTTTCTTTCCATTTTGGTTATTTGGAGGAATGCTATGGCAAAGAATGGGATTTTTCAATTGATATGAAAATGCTATGAACTGAAAACTTGGAGAAAGTGTTCACAGGAGCACAGGATGGAAATGGACTTCTGAACTGAATCTTGTCTGCTGTTATCACTGGCAGCCGTATCAGACAGTCCCCTTCATAAACTGATCGTCATGCTCATCAGCGCCAGTGCTCTTGAGTCTACCTGGCTTGCACGATTATTGCAGTTTGTGTGATAGGTCCCAAAAGGAAGGGTCATTCCTGAGGCTTGTGGATTTATCTCTGTATGGTCTGTGTTAATAAGGACCAGAACCTGAAAGGGTTCTTTTAGTGGAGAATAGGGAACTAATGCTGTCGCAGAGCACCAAACTGTAAAAATCATTTCCTGAGCTCTTCCCATTTCAAGGCTGGGTCACCATGCCTGTATCTGTACCTGTATCATTTATTTGCTTTAGGCCCAGGTAAAGCAGATTACACTAACTATGGTATCTCAGCATCTAAGTGGGATGGATGATGTCTTTTGCTATCCAGAGATGCATAAAAGCACTTTCAGCAATGGCTGTTCGATTTCCATAAGTCCGGTATGACACCGATAAACCACTGGTTGTCTTCTTGGCTCAGCGTTGTTAATCACTAATATTTAAAAGCAGTTTCTTCTTATATTAGCAGGACCAAAATCTCATCTAGATTATACCTGTGCTACTTGGTTTTCCTATAAACTTCTTCCTGCACTGGGAGATGTTGGAGCCTTCGAATTACATCTCCAGCATACTGCTGCTATCCCTCCTTGTTATTTCATGACATCCCTACTTGTTATACAAGGATGTTAAGCGTGGCTACAAGAATGAGACAAGTGGCACTCTTTACACAGGAGTATACTGCTACTTTGTCCTAGTTATTATTATATTAGATACCTTTTTAATGACATTCACATTTTTTCATGCACTGCCCACCCAACATTTCCATTGAACCAACTCAAATTACAGCCTGGATCTAGTATTAAAACACTAACCAGCTCCACTGGTCAGCGATGGAAGATAACTGATTTTGTGCTTGAAGTTCAGTGTTTTTAGCTGGTTGTACAGTATGTGTCTGCAGAGAATCTAAGTGAAGGGAACAACTTGAGGACTCATTAATTGTACAAACGGGCCAGCAGCCAACTGTTTCTGTATGTATTTGGTGCCCATGCTCCCTTTCTTTAGTGCTAGATTTTTTCCCAGGAGTTTTACCACTTTGTGACTTGAAGAGCAGTTCATCTCTGTTAGCCAACCCAAATCCCAGACATGGTCATGGAACATTTTCTCAGATGTCCCAGTCTTATGCTCTTTCCTGCGAATACGGGGGGATGGGAGGAGTTGGCTGCACTTGGTTTGTCATCAGTTCAGAAAAGTCCCAAACAACTGGGAACAACACGATAAAGTCTTCTGAGCCAGCTTCTCCTAAATGCTGGCAGCTTACCCCCCTCCTCGTTCCCTGGGCTACTGTCATTAGCTCTGTTTCACACCAGCCTGTCTTGCACTACTTCCTGCCGGTGAGAGACTCCCGGTACGCGAGTCAGTCTCCTGGCTGAAATTGGAACGAGCAGATGGAAATAAAATCCTTTCTGCTCCCAGATTCCCTCCTCACTGCATGCACAAACAAGAGGCAAAGCATCATGCTGCTTGTGTCAGCACCGGCCTCACTTTGCAAGCATCAGTCGTGTACCCATCTGCTATCAGGCACTTATCTACATAACACACCTGTACTTCTCAGCAATACAGCTCATTGTTAGCTTCCTTTTTAAAACATTGCTGACTTGCTGTACCATAACCCGTATGTGAGGGACACAACAGAACTGGCTTCCGGCACAGTGATTGCTAAGACCCACATGGCGGTGGTTAAGCAATGCCTATAAAACTTCAGTACATTAGACATGCTTCATAGTACAGGTACATTAATTATGTGTCAGATTTACTGTTTGCCAGGCAGCTCACAGTTGAGCAGCTCTAAATAGCTGCTTGGCTCCCTAAACAATGTTGTCTGCAAGAGCAAGAGTGAAACCTCCCCCCCGAAGGCACTTAACATGCTAACGATTTGTTTAGTATGGCCTACTTTGTGCAATCTATTCTGAAATCCATCCTCCTCAGACTAGCTGGACTTCTCTTCTGCAGCCCTGAATGGATGCTGCCAAAATCTTTCCTCAGATATTTGTCAGGCTTTTTCAGGAGATTTACACTGAGAGGGCTCAACGTGGTTTTTTTTCTTAATAGATAAATAATTATGGCACTTTTCAATATTACTCAAAAGTTTCAGGTGTAAATTAAGCTTACGATTAAACCAGTGCAAGCATATAGTATTGATTTACATTAAAAATGGAAACCTTGTTTTATATATATAAAACTTGATTCTCTAAACACTTACGTGCATGCATAATCTTAGTGCCTTAGAGCAGGGCCTGGCACCGGTACCAGAGCATGGCATGCAAAGGCATTTTGCTTGGCACGCACCTTGGGGTGGATGGTGGGAAAGGGCCTGGGGCTACGCTGCCACAACAAGGAGCAGGGCCCTTGCGGCTCCCCTGCCGTCTGCCCCGGCACACCAACATCTTCCACATCAAGGTTGCAAGTTTTTTTGGCACTCTGCCCAAAAACGTTGCCAGCCCCTGTCCTAGAGTGGCATCTTTCTTTCATCCATGGTAATGAGATTTACACCCATTAATGTCAATGGGTGTAAAATCTGACTCTTTATAAACCTCTTAGAAACATGGGACTACTCATCTGAGTAATGCATGTGCCACAAGAGTTTCTAAGGTTGGTCCTCAAAGGTAGGAGGTTTTGGGGCAGGGAAGGGGGCTTGTTCTCTGTCTGGAAAGAATCAGGTACATGGCGATCGCGACCAGGAACATGACTTATTCTTGATGTGAAAAGAAAGGAAAATATGTGAAGAGATGCATGGTCATGGTTTTCAGAAGCGGTTAGTGAGCCCAAGTAAGTGTTGGATGCTCAGCCTGGAATACCCTAAAGCAGTGGGTGCCAGCCTTTTTGGCGGGTGTGCTACAGAGCAGTCCTACACACTCTCCAAGTGCTATTCTGATCCCTTAATTGTGCCCGATCTGCTTTTTGCTCCTACCCATATGTTCCCTGCCTAATCTGCTATCTGATTCCTTCTCTGCACTCCCTGCCCTATTTTCTGTTGTGTTTTCTTCTTCCTGCTTTATCTGCTGCTCTGCTGCCTGTCCCCTCCCTAATCTGCCACGTGCCACACAGAGGCTGCCTGTGCTACTTGTGGCACCTATGCCACAACCACTCCTGCCCTAAAGGGACATGATTTTCAGAGGGAGCACAGAATATGCCCCCAAGACCAGCCTCTTTATGAAGTGTCTAATTAGGCTACCAAAATGGAAGCGACTAAAATCACTGGTCACTTGTGGAAATATTGGCCCAAACCCTCAGTTATTCTCAGTGGTATCTCACAAAAAGCATTTATGTATGTGTCATCCTCCATCTAATGTAATTTTAATTAATATAAAATAGGGTTATGCATGTTATCCTGACTCCTGATAAATGGTCCCCTCTGGCCACACGGAGCCTGCAGACTGCTATAGAAATTGCCATAGGACTGAAATAGTTAATCATAGACAATGAGGGTGGGAAGGGACGCCAGGAGATTGTCTAGTCCAATCCCCTGCTCACATGATTGGGATCCCACTATTCACTGGCCAGGAGGATCAACTGTTTCTCCCAGGAAGCTTTTTGTTGCAAAACATTAATTTTCCTGTCACCCTTTTTTTTTCTCGGGCTGAAAAATGCCCATCCAGAACATGCTTGCTGAAAACCCAAAGTTTTTAGATGTCAGCAAAATCTGAGAGGTTTCCATTCTCAGTGGAAGAGTGAAAAAAAATGGGAATCTAATGAAAATTTACTGTTAAAATTTTCATGGGGGGGAAGGGGGGAAGCTATTTTCTATTAGCTCTCTATATACAGTACTGTACAAGTTCTTACTGCAGTTTCTTTTACCCAGATCTCAGGAGGAACGTGTCATGGCATTTCATCCCCAATGAAAGGTGTGTTTTATATGACAGCGACACAAATTACAGGTGCAGTCCAAATCCAGGTCAGCTGCAGATTACTTCTAGGGGTATAGGGGTGAAAGCTGTCTGTAGGATGGATGTTCTGCAGTCCGTAACTTGCCAGTAGCAGATGGGCATGCTAAAACCAACTTTAAAAGACATCTTTGTGCTTGTGATGGCACACACCCCTTCCTAGCATGATTCAGGACCTAGATAATGTTTATTAAACTCTCAGTAGCACTAGCATCCTTAAATACATGACGTGTTATGAGAAAGCCTATTCAGTTGCATGCATCCCAGTGTGATGCTGTCAGCATTGTAAAAGGATTTCCTGCCTCCCTCATGTAAATGCCATGTGTCCTCACATGCTGTCAATGTGACATTAAGTGGGATGGACAAAAAAAGGTGTCATATAAGGGTTTTATTGATAAACTTTTTGACCACGTCTGTGCCACTCGTAAAGAATAGGCCCCAAACGCAAGGCTGTCTTAAGCCATCTGCACTCCCTAAATTGCAGGCTTGGGCATGCGTGGAGAAGTGAGTGGGTCCGGCTTATTCCTCAGCAGCTCTTGTGGGCTCGCTGTAGAGATGATGTAGACACCTGGACATAGCTTTTGCCTTCAACCTGGCTACTGGATCAGTATGGAAAGATTCTTATCTCCACACAGAGTCCCCCTGACTTCAGTAAGACTAACTAATGGGTCAAGCTGCTTTGAAGGATTTAGGCTTTAGGGTGAGATATTCAATAGTGTCTAAGTGATGTAATAGCAATCATCCACTGACTCCCAATGGGACTCATGGTCCTAAATCACTTAGGTGCTACTAAAAAATTCACCTTCAGTTAATTTTTTTGAAGTAGTTCAACCAGTATGCTCAAAATCCGTTACTGATCTTGGGTTCCTCAGAATTTTGGGAGCCAAGTGATTAAACCCCTTCATTGTTTCAAGTTGGGCACCAAATAATGAGGTGTCCAAAATCACTTGTCCCCTTGGAAAAATTGGCCTCTCCTTTTCACAGCTTGCTTTCTGATTGATGCAGGATCAATCACAAATGCTGTTTTTAAAATAGGCTCTTGATGTAACTTACTTTCAGAGCTTACCTTGACATTTATGAATTTATGTATAAAGAATTCAGTGTCATTCTTGGGAAATTACAGATTGTAGCTGCATCCTATTAATTGTGTGTTAATTATTAATTGGCCTATTACAAACTTAAATTTCATGTGTTCCTAAAGTGCCAATTCCAGCTGATGTCATAGTGTTAGGGAAAGACCCTTAATCTAACGATGGCATCTAAATTAACTGACATTTAAATTATTTTAACATTACCAAACCCTTAAATCTTTTACACACCAGTTAACATTATTTGCATTTTTACTAATCACAAGGGCCTGAATTTGGCCTGCAGTTATTCAGGTAAGTTCACTGACTTCAACTCATTAGAAATCAACCTGAGCAAAGATGGGTTTTGTATGAAAATATGCAGAAATTCACGGGGCTTGCATGGTTTCCATTTTGCTGCAAATAAAATGAATTTCTGAGGTTGCAACATTGGACAAAACATCTAAACAAGGAATTCCAGTAAACTTAATCTTGAATTTCACGCCGTTAAACCAGAAGACTACTCAGTCATTCTTAAAATATATTGTTAGAATCATATGTTCTGACTTATGTTCAGTGTGCATCCAAGTATTGTAGCAACCCCCCCGGTTTTTCTTTTTCTTTTCTTTTTTAAAACGTATTCCCTCCCCTTCCCCAACCATTTCTGAGTTTGTCTCTCCCTCTCTGTTCCCTATAGATAAGTACAAGTGAGCTAAGATGTAGGATAAGCTTCAGCATTTTATTTTGGTAGCAAGTTGTGTTTGTTTTGTTTTTTCTCCTTCTTTATATTGTATAATTATTAAGTTTATATTGATCTTTACTGTTCTGTTTTACTGGTACTATATGATTTAGGCCTACATATGTAAGTTAGCATAAGTCATGTCAAGTTTTCATTGTGTTTGTCAAGTCTCCATCCTGTCCCCAGGCCCAGTTGTGTAACTTATGACTCACACCTACCCCTCCTATGTAACTTGGTTCCTGGATGAATGGGGATGAATGAGGGTGCTTGAGAGACAATGGCAGTTGGTCTAAAAATAGCTCCCTCTGAATGACCACACCATCAACACCAATACCTGGACCAATGATCCAGCCCTTGGAACCACCCTCAGCATTCAAGAAACAAAAGTTGAGGCAACCCACCTTTGTGCCAAGCTGCACATGCTCAGTAAGAACACCTGGAGCCCTCTGGAACAGGACTGACTTTGCCTGGACAGGCCCTACCCATAGAAGATCAGAGGTAGTCTGCCCCATAGAAGGGGTAGTGAAGACTGACTCTGGACCAGCACCATGTCACACCACTTATCCACCCAGAGGCCCTGCCAGCGACCCCCCCTGCCCCAGACAACACCTACTGGACAAAGACCCCTTTCCAGCCTGGATAGGTAGCTTCCACCACCCACCCCCTCTTCAACCAAGGACTTGGACTCTGTTTCTCTTCTCTACCTGGACTCCAGCCCTTCCACTGAGTCTTCCTCCTGCTGCCATTGTGCATGCTTGTGTGTGTGTGTGTGTGCGCGCGCGTGCATGTGTGAACCAATAACTTCATGGCACTGTGTAGAGTGTTGTCTGTTTAATAAACCTGTTATTTGGACCCCTGAATTGGGTTTTGCTTTACTATGGTTCAGCCCTGCTCCAATCTCTGCTCCTCACTCCTCTAACTTCCGTCTCATTTCTCCCTCCCCTGCTTCTGGCTCACTACCACCTCCAACACCTGTCCTGAACTCCTCTCTGCCTCCAAACCCCCTGTTCCTTTGCCACTGCCTTCTCCTTTTCCCCTGAGCAAGCAGGTTTCTGCCTCAGTTTCTTTCCTAGCTGTCTCCTCCTTGCCACCACTTATCTGACCCCCGTCCTTCCCCCCCATATCTCAGCTGTCTGCCAGTTTCCAGCCCCAAGCTCCCAGGTTTCTGTCTCTCTCTCTTTCCTGGCTGTATCCTCCTTGACACCAGGCTTCTTCTTTTTTTCCCCCCCCCTCCCATGCACCAGTGACCTCAAGTAACTCTGAGGCCACTTGATCTTAAGTAAACCCAAGCCTCAGTTCCTCAGTCAGCTTCTCTCTAGTCCACCAGTTCTAATCCTGGTTCTGGCAACTTTTACTCCCTACACTTCAACTCTCTCTCACCTTAACCTTCCCCCAAGTATCCCAGGTACCCCAAGCACACACATACATACCATACCATCCAAGTTAGGAACTTTACTATGTGTAGGTGGGTTGTATGTGTGTGAGCTGCACACATATCTCATTGTGTGCATGATATACGAATTAGTGATCTGTGTATGTGTACTGAGTGTGCAGGTATTGACAATTGATTTTTGTCTAATTTTTAGTGTGTATGTGCTTGAATTAGTGACAGGTATGCATATGCCTAGGTTGTGTGTGTATATGCACCTAATTGATTTGTGTGTTTGAATATGTGCAATTATGTCACACTCTCCTGTCTAACAGTGCAATATTGAGATCCTGAGATCCTGAGAAATTGGCCTGACCTCACAGGGCAGCAGTATTTTTTTTCTGGCAGTCTTGGAAAAGGGTGAACAAAATTCCAGTGGGTGCACTGAGAAAATACTTCCTCTTTCTCTTTCAGGCAAACCCATCCCTAGGAAAAAGCCCTGGGAGACAGTGGTGGCAAAAAGGTGATTTGAGTTTCGGAGACTGATAGATGTAAAAGAGTTGGGGTAGGCTAAATACAACCTTGAGGAAGGTACCTTTCCAAAATGTCTCCAGAGCCGTTCAAGCTCAGTGACTTCTGTGCTATGCTTAAAAATCTTAAATATTAGTCTATGCTGTGGCAAGCTGTCAGATGCTTTTGAAATCTAAGTAAATCACCTCTTTCTGCTCACAGCGTTATCTCTTCAGAAACAGAAAGAAAACCCTTGACTTGAACTTTGGTCTGGAAATGGATGATAGAGTACATCCGCAGTTGGCAACATTTTAGAGCCATGGACTGGAACAGGCCAGCCTCGGTCCGAGGGAGGCCAGCTTTCCAAATCAGCTGCTGCGGCTTTTTATTGCCACCCCTTCTCCATGCCCTCAGCTTGGGCATGGGTGGAGCTCCCAGCTGCCTGGCCCTAGTGCAGCTCCTTGTCCCCTGCTGTCAACACATGGCTGAGGCCCCCTAGCTCTGCAGGCCAGATGTGGCTTGTAGGCCAGATGTGGCTGACCCTGGACTCCATTGTTAAATTATTATGTGTTACAATTTATTATTGCTCTTTATATACCAAAGACGTGGGGGCAGAATTCACCTCTGTTCTGTGGGCTAGCTTATGGTCTAGGCATAAAGTATTACAGTACTTCTGCTGGTCAGGGAGTTGCATTGGTGCCAGTCTGAGATTTAAAAGGGGTTGAATTATCTCTCCAGGATCAGAATATTCTGATAAAGGAAAAGTCTAGCAATTATTGAGTTCAGGCAGAAGCTCAGCCCGAGGTTGCCTTTATTGCTGTTTGAGTAAACAACAATGGCAAACTGCAGAAAAGGAGCAAGTTTTGGACTGTGCCTAGTGTGTGCCTGTGCTCCATCTGGACCATGGTAGGGATTCTGTCTGCGGACAACAGTGAGACTGAAATGTAGAGAATGTTCTCCCTATTCCAAACAAGCCCCTGTGTGTATTCAGAGCCATTCAGAAAAAATGGCTCCGTTGTGCCCAGCTTTCCATACTTGATACAAAAAAAGGCCTGTATTGTATTTTCCAAACAGAGTCTGCATACAAATGGAGAGATGCAGTTTTGATAAAAGGTTAGCATGGCTGTCTTGCTTCCACATCATTTTTCCTAATAGACCCAGCTTAATGAAATGTTAAGGCCTTTATTAACGTTCCAGTGGCAGTGTTGCCAATGCTTACTCCACAAGTCATCAGGAATCAGAGCAAGTTAAAATAGCCAGAGCTTTGGGACAAGTATGTTTCATAGGTTACCTTGAAAATTCCCCATCATTTTGGCTGAAAGGCCAGCACTCTTTGGGGGTCTCCCTTGGGTTTTTACCCAATGAGGGGTTTTTTTAATCAATCCAGATGTGGTCTCATTTAAAACAAATACCTACCAAACCTGTAAGCCAGTCATTGGATGGCTTGCAGGATGGTATTTCAATAACATTAGTTTTCCTAGTGTTTCAAGAAGTAATGGATTGGCCCACTTGGTTTGGCTATATATTGTTTTTCATTATCTCATATAAACGGAGCTCTGTGCATTTCTGAAGCAGGAAGCAGAGAGCGTCATTGAGAATGCCTTGGGCAGCTTACTTCCTTTGTTGTCCTCTTCACATTTAACTATTATTGGCTGCGTTTCATCGACTATAACTTTTAAAACACTTAAAATGTCTATTTTTGTGTCAGTGAAAACTTCAGATGTTGAAACAAGCACTTCATATGTTGACAGGAGGGCCTAATTGTGATAATGCATAACCATGGTGAGGGGTGCCAGCCATACTCCAGGAAACATTGAGCCTCAGAGACACATATAGTACCCTGCTTCCCCTAAAGAGGCCTATGGCTCTCCTTGCTTCTCAAGGCCACCCGGGACAGGAGAGTCACAGGTCAGCCCATGCCCTGCCCACGTACTGCCCAGCTGCACCATGGAGGGTATATTCTGCACCCACTTAAACGATTAAGTAGGTCTGAAGCTGAGGTCCTGATAGTCCGGGTGACTCGGGGAGCTTGTACAAAGTACATGGCCCAAGTGAGAATCATGCCCCACTCTGAAAAAAGGTTTATATTGGACACTGATGTGGACGTGGTTGGATGAGCTAAATGGGAGGCTCTCAGAGCTTGAATATCACACAGGAAACATCTGAGGGGACCAGCCCTGTGGTGTGACAGCAAAATCCCAGCCAAGTGGAAATTGCTTATGTCAGGCCTGGGCGGGTGGACTGACTCCAACCAACCGCATGTTGCAGGTAATTTATTCTCTGAGTAATAGTGGCCCTGGCTTCATTTCTGCTGAAGGATGGAAGGAAATGGATGTACTATTGTACCTCACAAATGTTGCTAACCGTCCTGGCTTCCCAGTTTAGCATAAAACAAAAGGAAATATATATTTTTTTTAAAAGGTAGAAAGCAGGGGAATGGGATTATCCAATTCCCAAATGTGTCAAAGGGCAACTTATTTTTCCTATTTTGCTTTGCATTTTATGGGAATTGGGATACCAATTTTTTTTTGTTTGCTAGACCTGGTGGTGCAGCATGGGACCCGCGTTTTCTCTCACTGGGGAAGATTGCAGTAGGCATAGCTGTGGAGCATTAATTAGTCATTTGAATGAAGGTTTGTGCTGCATATAATTTTTTACATGCACATTGCATAGTCAGGATGTGAGGTATAGTAGTCACCGCTACTTTTACATGTTCAGTTTTATCACTAGTGACATTGTATCATAGCACGTGTGTTTTCTCCAGCCGTCCCTGTTTAGGCATCAAATGGCTGCTGCCTATAGGACTTGTTACTGCAACAAGCTCCTGTAAGTTATAGGGGCCCAGTTGTGATCTCTGTTGTTCTGATTTCGTTGCGTTGGCTTTGGTGGAATCGCCCCTGATTTTTATCAAGGAGCGAGACAGGAGAAGATACTTGTATGGACTGGAAGCAGGAGAGAGAGGAAGAGAGAGAGGATACAAAGGAGGCAGAGGAGGTGGTGGCTGTAGACAGCAGAGGGGAACTCCTCATCTGGACGGCGGGATGGACTTGGGGCATCCTTCAGGTCTCTTCCAATTCTGCAGTTCTAGAAATTGGAGCCTGTTCTTAGCTTGATTTAACCTACTGCTTTGAATGGTTAGGAAGCAAGTTTGTAAAAGTTTGAATGTATGTGTCTGAATATATAATTATATGGTTCCAGTGTAGCGATATGGATAATTGGAACATTAAAAGGAAGCACTTTAATCCAATATTTTTGTATTATGGCTGTTTCAAGGATCATAAAGTATTATCCGCTTCAGGAGTTAGGGGAAGAAAATCCTTTTTTTGGCATTACCACAGTGAGACAGAGAGAAAGAAAGAGCAGACCGCTGACAAGTGATCCAGCTGAAGAGAAAGTGGTTTCCTAGGCCAGATATTCTATTCATTTTGAATGATACTGTGCCCATTGTAGAGCTCATACCTATTCAGCTTGAGGAGGATTGTCACAATCGGTAGCTCAGGTCCTGTTCAGGTCCTATCATGCTCAGGTTGTACTTGGCTTGAGGAGGATTGTCACAATCGGTAGCAGTATTGACTGTGAAGCACAGTCCAAAATGTCAAGCCTTCTCTCTTGCACATGCACATCTAGCCCTAGCATGGCACTGAGGATAATGAAATTCTAATTAAAGCATCTGTTACAGATATTGCCTACATTATAACGTGGCCTGTAAGATTTTGTTTATTTTACGGGGAAGCTGGGTGAACCAGAGCTAATTAGATATTGTCCCTCCAAGGACCAGACTTTTTTCATCCATGCAGTAAATTCCTTTACTGTGTTTTGGCTCTCACACCTCAACAGCCTGCAGGCACCAACCGCATCAACTAGAAACCAGAGAGCTCGTTATTATAATAAAATGATTTAAATCTCAAAAGCAGAGGCTATGACAATAAGAAATGGGATAGCAAAGGTCTGCTTTTCCACTTAAGTCTTTCATGAAATTTAGTGCAAGGTGACAAAAGAAAGGCATTATGGAAATCTTCCAGTCTGGATATTTTCTAAGTCCTCCCAGTTTATTTCAGGAGTCCAGTGTTTCATAGGTGTAGCAGGGTCAGGCCGATTGCCACGTTTGGCGTCAGGAACTTTACCCCGTGGTCAGATTGGTATGGGCTGTGGCGATTTTCCCTTCCTCTGGCCCTCTGTCTTGGATCTCTCAAGTGTATTTTAACAAAACTTTTAACAGCCCTTGCAGCAGCAGGACATTGTCCACCACTGCCCCCCTGCTTTACTTGTGGCAGGTTAGCACTGGGGCTATGTGACAAGGTTGCTTGTGTAATTAGTAATAGATTAGGCACGTATTTACTTGGGATGTTTTATACAGGGACGATGCTGCCTCAGGTGGGCTAGATAACCTCCAGAGGCCCCTTCTAGCCCTAATTTGCTAGGAGTCTATGATTTTTTCTGATATTACTGGATATTCTTGGGCAGCAAAGCAAACATTTCACAGGGACACTGTACTGTCCCTGAAGTGTCCCTTTTGCACAGTGCAAATAATACTAGTAATAATAAAAAAAGATTTCTTGGATCATTTAGTCCATCAAGCCACAAATCAATACAGGATAGATTTCTACAGAATCTCTGTTAATTTCCTGCCTATGATTGCCCTAACTACAGCATCTGTAACACTAGAGATGCACTAAGAACGTCCCTTTGCTGTTCATTCAGCTTTTATAATTGACTAAGTGTTATATCATCCTTCCTACTAACACATCTTCTTTATTTGAAGCTTTCTTCTTGCATGGGCTTTTGATAAGTCAGTCTTTCCTTCCACCTCAAACATTTTCTTGTTTATTTCTTGCCAATACTTTTACAACATTACCATATCATTCTTTTATTTTTTGCTCAGGTTGTGGAAATGCATTTCTATTACAGTTTCTGTTTTCATTTCTCTTGTTAGTCTAAGTTTCCTAAACCTTGAATTGCTTTTGTCACTGTCTTTGGGTTCTGTTCACTTTAACATAATCCTTGAGTCCAAATCTTCTTCCGGTAACTACATTTTTTACAGTGTAGGATAAATCCTACCTGATCTTGTTTGATACCTCCTTCTATATGTTGCCATAACGTACTATTGGCTTTTGTAGCCACACTGCACACTCATGTCCAATTGTTCCTATTCTTATTCACACCCACTTGAGTGTGGGGCTGGCTATTTGTAGCATGCTGAGGGCAATGTGAACAGAAATAACACATCTCTGCCTCTCCTATGACTAGACCAATAGAAATAAGATGGCTGTGAATGTCTGCAAGGCTCTAGAGGAACACTCTTGGAGGAAAACTTGCAATGCAGCTATACCGCACTCTGGAGTTGGCCTAAAGAAGGGAAACTCCTGGCTAGGGACATAAGTTTCATATAAACTAGTCTAAATGATCAAAACTGTTTTTAACCAGTAACAGAACGGAAGCTCAGTGCACATAAACCATTTTCAAAATGTCTGAAACTAGTTTAAGATAAACCTGGTGGAATATAATATCAGACTTAACTGATTTGGGTCAAACCCATTTATGAAACTTGTGTCCCAAACCCCTTCCTAGTTCAAGTTAAATCACAGTCCCCCAGCATCCCAGCATGCTTTGCAGCCTTGGACTGGGCTGTGTTGTTTGCTCTAGAAAGCAGGGCTGGCCACGCTCTTGTGCTCCCTAGCTGGAGCAGTGAGGGCTGGCTGACAAGGGAGTGAGAGGGCAAGCCTGGCTGGGGATGCAGCCCAGTCTGTGGGTGGTGGTGGTGGTGAGGGAGTCTGGGTCCAGGGAGGGGAATTAAACACCCCTTCCCCTGCTCAAACTTACCACTGGCTGCAACTGTGGACTATAAATCCCAGAGGCACTTGGAAGCAGGAAGAGGAAGTGATAAGCAACCCAGCAGAGTCTTGCTGCTGTGATCTTGGACTACAAATCCCAGAGACCTCACAGGCAGCAGGAAAAGTAAATGAACTCACAGCCCATGCTGGCTATGTGCCAGAGAGCTGTGCTATGGTGGCCTGAGCCAATTGCATGTGGTTGTATGTCCTGAATCAAAGGAAAATGTCTGTTCACTTCTGTTTCTGTTTAATCTCTGCAGCTTAGCCTAACCTGCAAAGACTGAATCAATTCTTCCTCAGGCTTTTTGACTGTCTGTTCTTAACCCCTGAGAATACCTCTTTACCCCTTGGGAGGGGTATATCACAGTCCCAGTGGGGGTTGCGTCTCTGATCTGAATCAGTCAGGTGCAGCTGATTCTAGTTAGACCACTAGCCATACCAAGAGCTGGACTATTTGATGAAGGACGGAAGGAAGAATTTCTGACCAGAAACTAGGACAAGTTGATTGGAGACTTACACTATTTATGCTTTCTTGGATACTTAGATATTATAAGGAATGTGGCCAGGGGCTTTGCAAGTTTAACACAATCCTTGAAAATGGAAGTCCCAGAAAAAAAAGGTGCATCAAACTAAGGTGTACTCAGCTGCTATGATCCTGCTGCTGCTACACATAGGTTGCAGGTCATATTCAGAAATGCTAGCTGTGGAGTACAGTGCTGTTTGGGAAAGAGCTCAGAGATGCTCTGCCAAGGTGAACGTCTCCTTCATAGGGCTTGCCATTCAGTTGCTCATGCAAGGAAGACAAATATGAGCAGTGGATGGGAGAAATTAAAATTGAGAGTCAACAACAGCTCAGATATCTTTGCATTAGGGGCTTATGGGGCCATTATCTTTATCTAAGGGGGATTAGATCCTGCTGGGCAGGTTATAGAATAAGGCAACATTCCTCAGGGTTTCTCTTTCATTTTGAGACACTTTGAGAATGCCTGTCCCATAGGAGCAGGGTTCTTAGTTACACCACCGAAGATACAAACCTGCTCCCCTACACATTCACTCCTGTTTCATGTGAGGCAGCGAGGTTCAACTCTCTGCATTGTGCTCAAGATGTAGGTTCCTAGTGTGCTCAGAAGTGGTGGTCTAGGGTGCCTCAAAGCACCATCATTGCCTTGTTTCTGGGGTTCATGTGCTCGGAATGAAAGGTGGGGGGGGGGCTTATTGCCTCAGCAGCAAGACTGAGCCCTCTGTAGATGCAGATATGGCAAGTGGGTGGCCTCCTGAAATGGTGTGGGTTGGCCAGTGATAACATAGCTTGTGTTGTCTGAACCTGTAAATGTAATATAAACCAGAGTGAAATGCTGGAGTATTTAACATGAAACTTGTTGATACTAATTAGTCAAAGTGTCTTGGAGTGTGAGGAGATAAGTAGATAAGCACAGGTTCAGGTTTGTCCCTATCTGGCTGATCTCTCATTCCCAGTGCTTGGACTCTCTGCAGGGAAGTAAACACTGTAATATATCAATTGATTTTTTAAATTGGGTACCAGCCACTCGATTCACACAAGTTGTGGAGGGGGTGCCTTGAGTTCAATATGGTTGAGAACTACTGGAATTGCAATACGCAATTGTGCATGATTGCACAGTTCTTCTGTGTTTTTTATGGATGGAAGACACTCCTGTTGGAACAACCCTTTATCTTGCATGCTTGTTTCCAAAGGGGGGGAATTGAACGGATTCTGACACAAAGGAAATAAATATACACAAAGATTACGAGGAAACTCTAGGTCAATAATGTGACCTTTTGGGTCATTAGTCATATGAACAGTTCCTCTGAACACAGTAAAATTATTTGCATACAAAAAATTACTCACGTGGCTAAACATTTCATGGGGCACATGCTATCTAGCAGTACTAAAAGGAATAAAAGCAAATCCCTGCTATCAATCAGGAGGAAATTAATACTTTTTAAAGCAGTGTGTGAAGTACTGACTACGTTGAGGTCAATGGGCATTTTTTCTACAGACTTCAGTGTTCCAAGATTTCACCAATAGTGTGAAAAGCCATAGTGAAATTAAGTGAGGGACGATCATGTGCTTGTGGTTGTCTGGGAAATGTTCTGGTGTGTGAAGAAGGGTATAGACCCTAGATCAGTGGTTTCCAAATGCTGGTCCTGAGACAGAAGTGATCTGTGAAGCCATTGTAAGCAGTCTGCAAATAGTCTACAAGTTGTACTACTTCTCTACCTTCAGTTGAAAATTTGATAAGGGTATGTCCCAGAGGGACACAAGCAGAGGCCCCGGAGCACTTTCCCATGGCAGGACCAGAGGCAGGGCTGACCCGCCCGAAGAAATAAATGAAAAGCCCTGAAACGGGGGCACACTTATTCTCATTTACAGGAGAAGCAGAGCCACGCTGAGAAGGGCCACCGGCACGGTTCATCAGCTGCTTTTATTGCTGGCTGGGAACAGCGCTGACTGCTGATGTCATCAAAAAATGCTGCCCGGCTGATTTAAAAGCCAGTGGTGGGGAAATGGGAGTGGGGGCAGGAACATTGGAGCCAGAAGGCGAAGCTGCTCCCCGGGCTGCACTTTGGCAGAGTTGGCAGTTCGGTAGGGGGCTGGACTAGGACCCACAGGAAGGGTCCTGGTTTCATTAAAAGGATTACACACCCGGCTTGGCAGGGCAGCCGGGCCAAGGAGGACGGCCCTGAGGGATCCTGAGGATCACAGACGCCAGGTCTGTGAGTGGGGTGGGCTGAGGCCCATACCCTGACTATTCTTTCCTTCTCTTTTCTTTTATTTGTAATTTTTGGAGAGCACACAGAGCCTGGACTGGGGAAGGAATCTCCAAGTGACCCCGGGTCAAGAGGGAGAGCTGAGGCAGCACAGTGGACTGCGATGCCTCAGAGGGAGAGCAGATGCAGAGACAAGGATGGTCCCACAGCCTGCAGTCATTCAGGGTAAAGGGGCATCGAGGGATGGGCAGGGAGAGAAGAGAGCAGGAGAGAACATCAAAGGGACAGGCCGGCGACCCATCATCCAGCTGTCCTGAGGGCTGGCGTATGGCTGGGGCGTAGGGAAGGTGGAGCCCCAAGAACACCCGCAAAGGGCAGCACCCACCCTGCAAGAATCTGTGAGGGGGAGTGTCAACACTGAAGAGTAGAAGTTCAAGTTGTGGCAGGCGAGGGTTGGGGCCTCCCACGGGGATGAGCACAACCCAATGCACAGGTCCTGGGGATGTACCCCGCGGCCGGAACTGGGTGTGTGCTCTAAGGTCACCAGAGAGCACCTATACGAGACCAGGCGGGTGCAGGGTACAGTGTTATCCATGAGAAATTGCAAGGGTTCACAATAGTCTTTTTTGATCCAAAAAATTTAAGAACCACTCCCTTAGAAACTTCCCATGCTTAAAAAGAAAGAGAGAGACCAACTGGTCCTTCCAGAGAAAAGGAAGGTAGAGGTTCCTAGTAGAAGCCCCTTGGACCAGGGCACTGAGATGCATTCTTGGCTCTGCTGCTGGAGAGCTTTGAACAAGTCACCTCCCTGCTGATGCCTCAGTTTCCTCACATGTAATGCAGGGACACGGAGTCTGCCGGCCTTTATAAAGTATTTTGAAAACTACCGATGAAAAGTGCTAGGTAAAATAGGATGTATAATATAATATGATACAGTAATATTATCATTATACTACTTGCTAGATCTAAATTGGATTTAACATCAGTGTAGAATGGTTTTTCATGAAGCATTAATTCTTTAAAGGAGGATTATGATGTTCTATAATAATTGAGAAAAAAATATCTAAAATAATACTACCAACACATTGTAGGTGTTAGCTTTGGATAATTCTGGTCAGATGGATACAATAAAACAAAGCAAAGCAAAATCAAAATATGTTAATTGATGGGGGAGGTTTCAACACTTTTATGAGCAAGCACCCTTGGATTTTTAGCATGGGGATTTATTGAATTAATATCAGCATGCTGTACCTTGGTTAACAGAACAAGCCAATACCCCTGTATGGTATGTCCTCACTAATATCTAGGACTGATCCTGAGGATTATGTTCAAATCGTGTAAGTTAAATGAGCTATTCCTCCCTGTCTGCATCTTACTTGTTTCTTGAGTAGGGTCCTTCTAGGAAGTATCTTTTCTTCTGTGCTTAGGTCTAATTATGAGCAGTCAACACAGAAATTGGAGTGCGGAAAGGCTGGAAATGAGGAAAAGGGTACTGAGGACTGTTGCTGGTGGATTTCATGTGCTTGAATCTGCACTGTCTGGCTGAGTTTCATATACATTTTATGGAGGGTCTGGCTAGGAACAGGCTCAGCTTCAGAACCTGAAGTTTAAGAGAACTTCCAGATTTGGACTGCTCCAAGGTTTGAATGAAGGTGTTTCGCTATAGATGGTTGCAAGGCATTAACTCTAAAGTTGATGCTAAGTGTTCTTTTTAAACCATACTGTTTTTCAGCAGTGAAATGATAGTGACAGGTTAATTTGTTTTCAGCTATCACTTCATTATCTGGGCTTATTTAACTTTAAATTTTTACTAGGAAATATTTTTAGGGTGTCAATTTAGGGCCTTTCCTCATAAACAAACCTGAAGCCTTCTTTATCATGCAAGATGGTGGTGTGCAGGTATAGTCTAGGCATGGGTACCACATAAAAGCCATTTTTCTCATTAGGGTGGAGATCTGCAGGAGAAATGAGTTTGCTAAGAAGTTTACTTTGTTCACATGGACATTTTAATTTTCCTCTTCTTTTAGATGCATTGATTTCCATGTCCTTTTTTCAAGTTTTAGACCAGTTTAGCTTTAAACTAGCTGCTTGTCCAACAGATATATAGTCCAGTGTACTAAAAAAACCAGCAAGAAATTCTGTCCTTGCCTACTGCAAGGCAAACTCAGTCCAGAGACCCTTTTTCAGAGTCAATGTGTCTCATCTACCAACTGCCTGATCCAAGTCCCACCAGATTATTCAGGAGGGTACTAGTGTGTATTCATTAGATTCATCCTGATGGCTACAATTGTTAGGTAATTAGCATAGCTTTTTGTTGAATGTTGAGGAACTGTGGGCTCTCTGGTAATGAGAAAATTGCAAACATTCATTGTATGCCTAATATTAGTTTTTATAGCCACAGGGTAAAGATACTCATACAATTTTTTTAGATGAAACTTGCCAGATTCTTGTTTAATATCCATGACTAAGTAAGATTAACTGGAAGTCATGGAGGCCATTGTATAAATCCAGAGAAAGCAACATTTGTAGGAACACAGAACAGGAAGGAACCACTTGAGTCACAAGTCTAGTGTCCTGTGGTCACAGGCAACCACGTAATAAATATTTGTCCTAAATTCATGAGAACATCCACTCTAGCCCCCTCTGAAACATTCCAGTCATAGAGCGCTACATAGCACCTCCTCATTAGTTTAGGATTTTTAGTATAAAAAACCAAAATATAAACTCTGCCAGCCAAACAAAAAACAACCAGTATATGCCACAGAAAGGAACAGGAAAGACTAGGCATAGGAATAAATAGATGAAAGTGAGTTAACAGGAGAAGGAGGGCTTGTTGTGGAACAACTGATGCACCATAAGGCTAGGTAGGGACAGACATTCAAAATGCCTGAGCCTGAATTGATTCAATCTTTGCAGGTTAGTCTAACCTGCAAAGCTTGAACAGATTTGGAGGTGGATAGACATTCCCTTTTCATTCCAGAAATGCCAGCACATGCCTGCAGTGGCTCAGGCTGGAAGTCATGGGGGTGCTAGAGCAGCTCCCCCTTCCCTTACAAAGTGCTGAGCTGAGGGCGGGTGTGGTCAGACTCCAGCAGGATGCTCTGATTGGGATGGAGTTGGTAACACAGTGTTTATCACCCCTAACTCAGGGTTTAGCAGCCCATTAAGACAGCAGAAGCATCTCTCATTAGTTCAAGCTCTTCTGAAACAACTTTTTCCCAGGAAGGAATGGGGGACATTACCAGCTACCTGTTGATTAGCTCCAAAAAGCCCTAAGCAGACACTGTGCTGTCTGCCTTTGTTCTGTCTCCCACAGCTTGGACCATAGCCAGCATGTGGTCTGCTGGCTAATGCTGAGAGGTGTCTGTGTAAAGCTGTGGGGATGGGGGAGTCCCTACAGGGAGCAGGGAGTTGTGGGAGGTGGGGAGCAGGAGGAAGACAGGCAGGTGCCCTTTTTGTGCAGGCTCTGCCAGACCTGCCACCAGGGAGCAGAGGAGAGGGGCCAGCCCAGCTCTCTGGAGAAGAGAGCCCCACCCCGCCCAGAGAGTATGTCAGGAAGCTGGGGGACTCTGGTTTAACTTAAACCAGGAAGGGGTCTGGGACAAACATTGCATAAGCCAGTTGGCCCAAATTGGTTAAATCTGATACTACATTTAACCATGTTTATCTCAAACTGGTTTCAGCCATTTTCAAAATGGCTTATATACACTGAACATCTGTTCTGTTACAGGTTTAAACCGGTTTCTGATCACTTAAACTGGTTTATGTGCAATGTCTGTCACTAGCCAGAATGTTCATGTGCCCACAATTACCCTGTAGTAGGTGGAAGTAAAACTGAGCCAGCTTTGCCTTGAATGAAACTGGGCTAAAGTTACCCCAGTTTGCCTTTCACTTAGTGCAGGGAAATTGTGGACGCACAAACAATTACCCACATCAGCTGTTTTGCAGTAAGTTCCTGCCCCAAGTTGATTCACTTTAATTCGATAATTTGTCCCTACCCTGAGGCTGCAATGACAGGGAATTAATGAGGTAAAATATGGCCAGATCATCTTAAAATTATCCCACTTTCAGAGTATTAGGTGCTTTGAACTTCTGAAAATAAGACCCTACATCTGTTGACTGTGTCCAATAGCAATAGGAAACCCCTGGGACACCCAGCAACTTGAATGAGCTGTTACTTCCTTGGAAATTAAATGAGGGAATTATCAAAGGAGACTTCGGTGCCTTAGCACCTGTTTAACCTCCTTCTGTGCAGTTTGTGTGTACTTAAAAACAGGTGGAGGGAAAAAAAGCTTTAAGGTATAAATTCTGGGCTTGCACCTGTGTAACAGATCATAGGATTGGAACCATTGCCCTCATTTAGCAGCATGCATCTCTGGGAATGACTTGAGTGAAAATTGCCTGACATGAAAACCACAGGCATTTCTCTAAATGCCTAGCTAAGTGAATGAGGTGAATGAGGTGAAGGGGGAAATTTAGGAAAAGCAAACAAACATTCTTTGTCATCTAATAATTTTTTCCTTGACAAAAATAAATGACTCTATTATTAATATATGGGCATTTTCATTGAATCTTCTGCAAATATACAAGCAAAAAATTGATACCTCCTTCCTGATAAATTAACTGTTGTGCTTCATGAATTACTTCATTCTGATTTCTTAGGCGGTTAGCAGTTTGTGCAGAAATGCATTAAGGAAATTATTTGCTTCCTTTGTTTCTTCATTGATCGGTCTCCTTGTTGGCTTTTTTTTTTTTTTTTTTACATGCAACACTCTTTCACTTCAAGGTTTTCCTTTTGCTTAGAATTTGTTTAGCCCCCACTACATAGTTCAGGACCTTGTCCTTTAATGATCACGTCTATTGCAAATGAGGCTTGATTAATGGCACATCAAAGGGTGAGCACAGCTGTAATCTATCTGCCTCATTCTGTAGTGGTTAGCTGGACATATTTATTTTAAATAGGAGCTTCTACAATCTGCTTTTCCATCCTCAGTAAGATTTTTCTTCCATTCTATGGATGGCAAGGCTAAAAGTTACATCAACGATTGATGTGCAGTGAGCAAACAGTAATAGATATGATTTCTAAACTCATCCTTTGGTTCTCATTGGGGATTGAACCCCTTTGAGCTAACATTTTAATCTTTCATTGCTTCAGCTAAAGAAGGAACTCCATTAACTGCCTACTGTCGGCAGTAGATTCTAGGGCTGTGCAAAGCTTCAGTCCCTGATTCAATTGGGCAGAGATTCGGCCCGATTTGGTGGCCAAATCTCCAAATCCAAATTGAATCAGAGGAACCTTTAATCTCTCCAAATCGAATTGGAACCCTCCAAATAGATTCGGAGAGATTCGGAAACATTCGGCGATTTGAACATAGCAACAGCTTTAAATGTTTTTTCTACATACCTCTAGGTAGCAGGCGGCTTGTGCGTGCTGTGATGCTGGGGTGCATGAAGTGTCCCACAGGAGTGTGGGGGGCTCCCCAGCATGCTTAGCAGCAGACCCAGTAACGAAACGGAAGTACTTCCAGTCTTCTTCTGGGTCCGCTGGGGAGTGCACTGAGACCCTCTGCACTCCTCCTGGCTGGGCAACTGGTACCTCCCAGGTCTCGGGAGGCACCTGAAGTCCTCCTGCAGCTGATTACCGAGCTGGGGGGGCCACAGGGGACCCACCCCAGTGTGCTCCCCGGCAGACCCGGAAGTGGACCAGAAGTATTTCCGGTCCAATTTTGGGTTTGCCACCGAGCACATGGAGGGCCTCTCTGCACTCCTGCAGGACACTCCATGTACCCCAGCACCACAGCATTCATGAGCCATGCTGGTACTTTGAGGTATGTAGAAAAAACATTTAAAGCTGTGTCTATGGCCGAATCCCTGATTCTCTGAATCAGCATCGAATCTTCAGATTCAGCCGAATTGAATCAGGGACAGTGCTCCAAATCAACAAATCGGATCACTGTCCCCGATTCGAGCTGAATCCGAATTGAATAGGACCCACGTTGCACACCCCTAGTAGGTTTTTATCCTCTTCTCACTCAAGGTTCTGCATTCGGTCCTCACTGTTGATCCATGACGTAGTTGCTATAAGCAGTAGGCCAGGCAGGGATTTGAATTACTGTGGACTTCAGACACTGTGGGACAGAGGGTGGATTTAGAATTTGAAAAAGGTGGCTGGGGGAGCAGCCACCTGTGCTGCAGGGATGGCTGCATCCCCCACTCTCAGCCTCCTCCCCACCCACCCACTGGTGTGTGCAAATGGTGCCATGGGAGCTGACAGATGGGGTCCCCTGGGAGCAGGGGCAGGGAGAGGGAAACCTCTGCCCCTCCTATAGCCACCACTGCTGCTGTTGCTGCTCCCAGCTGAGCCCAGCCATCACACAGCCAAGCTGGAGCTGGCAGGAGCAACTTGGAAGCTTCCCCAGCCAGTTGCACAGCAAAGAAAGCAACACCAGCACATGGGAGAGTGGTAGAAAGGGAGGGGAGGGGAGGGGATGTACTGCTAAGCACAGAGGGAAAGGAGGGTGAATTCTTACATGCTTTGGGACTTTAAAAATATCCCTAGAGGCTCCCATGGCGTGGTCCAGTCCAAAATGGGGTGCAGCCATGCCACTGCACCCTCCCTGTATCTACCCCCGCTGGTGGGTGAGCTTTCATAGATTGGGGAACTATATAGTCTACACTAGGAAAAGAGTAACGTAGGCCTCTAGGGTGTCTAACACAAGTGTGGAGGCTGCTCTGATGCACTGTAATTACAGCACATCGGAGCAGACTGGATTGAGTCTGTTGGAGCATGGCAATCATTGTGCTCCAGCAGCTTCCTGCGTCTCATGTATCAATGCCCCCAAGCTTCAAAATGGGCAGTGAGGGCAATGAGCTTTTTTTCAAGTGGCCCCATGGCCATTTTGAAGTGTGGGGACAGTGATACACGAGACGCTGCAGTGCTTTAATTAGAACGGCTCTCGGAGCCACTTTAATGAAAGTGCCAGCTCTCCCACCCCGGAGCATGTGTAAAAGTGCCTCCAGTGCCTACTGTATGTAAAAGGGTAGACTTCTACTGAAGGTAGCGCTAACAGTTACTCTTCCGGTTTGTTTGTTTTTTTCCAGTTGCAAACCTAAGGCCCAACACCTGATGGCAACCCCCGATGGCAGTGCAGACAGCTGAGACTAAAAACTGGAATTCAGGTCTGATTCTGCCTTTACATCACTATAATCCCAGCAGTTACAATACTCTTATTCCTGATTTTCAGTAGTATTGGGGTGAAATCAGGGCTTGTGTGTTTACTTAGTCAAAGAAGCATAAAATGAGAGTGAAAATGCTTTCAGGGTTTTCAATTCTTTTTATACCTTCCATTAACTTCAGTGAACATGCACTGGAGAGCGGGACCCTTAACTGATTATTCATACTAAACACAAATTCAAATTTCAGTATCAGAGCAACTATATTGCTGGTAGAACACCTGCTTTCTCTAACACAGATCAGCCTTCACTCAGATTCCCCTGCTGCCTCAGCAATTCAAAACCCAAAGTGCCTTGCACAATGAGGCTTAAGCCAGATTCTCCAGGTGCAAATGAAGAAGAAACTATTTCTGCAAGTCGTTAATGGAGTTGCTCCTTTAGATACTTAAAGTCTGGAATCAATCCCTAAGAGTGCGTGCGTGCGTGTGTGTGTGTGCGTGTGTGTGTGTGTGTTGGGGGGAGGGTTATTCTATTTAGCCGTAGACTTTTATTGTAGGCCAAGGATGACAAATTCTGCACCCTTTGGGACAAAGCTTGGTCTCATTTCCACCAGTCGTATTCCTGCAAATGGTCCTGGAAGCCACAGTACGGTATTGTAAAGAATGACTTTACCCTATTGTATATACTGTAAAACCTCATTAGCCTGGTGTTGGCTAGCTCAGAGTGTTGGCTACCGTGAAGCTATTGTCACTCCCCAGCCAAAACTGTAAGTTTTTGTATGCATTATGATATAGCTAATTCAAAATCTGTCTTCTTTGGAATTTAGAGCTGTTTTCTGGTCCCTCGGACCAGGAAAACTTAATTAATTCAGAATGCAGG
Source organism: Crocodylus porosus (assembly GCF_001723895.1). NCBI lineage: Eukaryota > Metazoa > Chordata > Crocodylia > Crocodylidae > Crocodylus > Crocodylus porosus. Next base: position 105,819,982 of record NW_017728947.1, read on the forward strand.
GAACCAAAAAATACTGGCTTTGAAATACTGTAAACAGGTTTGAAATAAATCGGTGGACAACAATTTGCATATACTCAAATTACTATGGGTCTGTACGAGACTTAGTTCACTGATATGTGGACCTTATTAACTGATAAGAGCAAAGTAAGGTGTTATCTCACTAACTGATTAAGCAGCTTTCACAAGGAATCTCTAACGTAGACCAGCAGCAATGATCTAGGGGCCCTTTTTCTTCTGCTTAGATCAATCTATGTGCAGAACTGTCCCGCTGCTCCTCTTTCCCCCCATCCCAGCAACTCACTCTGTGGACCCACCGTTCCCAATCCTGCAAAACTGCCCCTGATCCCACCAAGGACTTGCCCTCAATTGTGCATGCCCCCATTTTTCCACCTCTGCAGACTCCCCTGCACCCTGGCACTTGCTGTCCTCAGCCCCAGTCACTCAGCATGCACCTGCCCCCTTGGGCAGGGATTCCTGTGGCAGGGAGGTCCCCAGCCTGTTGCCTGCTACCTGCGGAGGCCTGGCCACTCCTCACCCTCATGCTGCAAGGCAGGGAAGGTGCAGCCCTTCCTCTGGTCATCGCCAGCCAGGCTTTTTTCACACAGTGATCCCCACAGGAACAGCGCTGTGGTCCATAGCCTCAAAACATTGGAATTTGGCACAACTGGGAGTCGGCCTGGGAATGCCCGAGAGGGTGGTTGCATGGCAGCAGGGATGCTAAGTCCATGGGGGGATTTGGTGGGATTGGGGGGAAGGTGGGAGGCAAGGGTGGCAGGACATTTCTACACTTAGGTTGATCTAAGCAGAAGAAAATGATCCTAGATCATTGCTGCTGGTCTTCGTTAGGAGCTTCCTGTGCTACATCCCAAGAAATCTTCTTAATTAGTCACTGGGATAACTCCTCACTTTATTCTTATCGGTAAAGTCTGCACATGGGTGAACTAAGTCTGTGCACGCATACAAAAGACCATTGGTACATTTCTTTCAAACCTGTTTCTTTCAAAGTCAGTGTTTTTTCTTCCTGGCAATTTGAATTAACGAGGTTTTACTGTGTTGGTGTGTCTTATGCCCTTGGAAACAAAGTACTGGCGGTGGTGGGAGACGGGGAACTGGTTCCTAGTTCCCCAAGTTCCTTTCGGCTGTTGCTGTTCTGTGGCGTCTCACCGCCTTTCTCTTGAGCTCTTGAACTTTGATTCCCAGGTTCTTCTGGGAGGATCTTACTGCTGCAGTGAAGGGTCCCATGTGTTATCACTACAGTGCAAGCTTAGGTCTTGCAGCGATTTACCATTCCTTGGTGAATTTTTAATGATGACTTTGGCTGCAAAATGGGGTTGAGCTAAAGCAAATATCCTGATCAGCAACTTCAGGGCTGTTCGGGTGCTTTCAAGCTACCTCCGCTTGCCCTCGGGTGCGCCTATGTAACTGAAAGCAATAGTGTAAAGTAATCAAATGCAAACATAGACTCTGCAGCAGATTTTATGCAGGGGGACTCTAGGCCTGCATAAACTCTGTTGCAGAGACCACATGCATGTGGGCCTGCCCATATCTGAAGCATCAAGGCTTGTCCTTGTCCTTAGCAGCTAAACCGAGAACAGCCCTGTAGCTCCTAGCTTTTCTCACTTTATTCCCTCAGTGCACCTTCTGACTGGTCCTCTTTGCACATATCCAGGAGAAAAGAGCTTTGCACATATCCAGGCTGGGTTTAGCTTTCCTTGAAGGTATGCTCCATTGAAGCAAGGCAAGGAGTTATTTCCACGGCAGAAGGCTTTGTGTGGAAACTCCTCCGTCTTCCCTGCAGATTTTTACAGCTGTACCCTGTACCTTTGGGGAGAGGATTGTACCCAGCTTCCTACCCTGGATGTTTTTACCAGCATCTATCTCTTCCCCTTGGGACTGGTCCTGAGGTCACATATTTCTGGAGCAACAGAAAAGCATCTCTGCCGACGCACTGGGCATGACCTAAGGTTGTGTCAGTTGTACCATGGCAGTGCTACAGGTCTGTTTGCCAACATCCCCTGCCTCCAGTCCTGCCAACACCCCCTGCCTTCAACCCTGCTGATATGGGTTTGGAAAGCTGCAAGTGGAAAAAAGATGACAGTATCTAAAGAAGCGAGTCCGACTCATGAAAACTTCAGCTACACATACCTGCTTTAGTTAGTTTATAAGGTAAAAATCCATACTGACTTCAGACTAATGTCTCTTTGTCTCTATGAGACACATTAAGGTAGCTTATTCCTTTGCCCACTGCCTTTTCCATGGTATAGTTAGACCGTACCATGATCCCTGACAAGCTGGGGTATCTATACATGTGGTCTGGGTAGTGGGGAGGGGCATTTTAATTAGAGCGGCGCACAGAGAGCCACTCTAATTAAAATGCTGCAGTTATGTTTATTTAGTGTCCCACATTTCTAAATAGCGGTGGGGCATTTTAACTAAAGGTTGTTCAGTGAGCTTTACTTGAAGTGCCCTCGCTGCCATTTTGAAACATGGGATGCTGAATTCATGTGACGGTGAGGCTTGCTGGAGCGTTCTAATTAGAGTGCTTGAGTGGACTTGATTAATTGAGTTTCATTAGAACGTGTTGGAGCGGACTTGATTAACTGAGTCTGCTCCAACATGTTTTAATTAGAACATATCAGAGCATGTGTACAGGCACCCCTAGAGCGTAACCAAGTCACTGTATGTCAATGGCATTAACACAGTCTGATAAGCTGCAATGTGGATATGCATCAGTGAGGTAGGTATGTGCACCAGGGCTTGCTAAAGGGACAGCACAAGCAAAGGAAATTGAAGGGGAAACTTTTCATTGACTTAATCAATGACTAAGCCATTACCATGGTGATTCAGTATAGCAAGAGCATACCACATCCTGCATAAATGGAAAGGTTTCTGTAAGCATAGGGATAAGGATATCTGTTGATTAGAAACCCTGGGCAAACTCTTCCCCCCCTTTGTCCTTTTCTGTGTTTCCTTGTCCCTTTGTGTAGAATTTCTCTTCTGGAAAAAAAACTGTTCAGTGAACCCAGCTACTGGGAATCAGTCATTCTGGTATAATGTATATGTGGTGTTGCTACTTACAGAGGGCAATAAGCATACAAAGCGTTTTTAGATTTGGCTACATGGCACACAGCAGCTGAGACATGCTGAGATGAACCACGTCTGCTCGATACATGCTAGCTTCCAAACCAGAAGCAGCGTGACGGTGCTACCATGGCACAGCATGAGCTTATGGCTGCAGCTGTGGTGCTCAAGTTCAGACAGTTGACCACATCATCTTACAGCCCTCCTCTGGGCACCCAGGGTCTCATTGACATTAACCATTCTACCTGTTGCTGGTTTTCTGGCCCTCACGCTTCTGTCATATGAGTGTGGTGACATCTACATCATCATCATCATCATCTTATGGCTGCATGTGTAGTACCTCCCTCATGCAGCCACACGGCTTCAATTCCAGAGTCACTCCTAAAAGTTCCAGGCAGTCAAACAGGGAACAATAATAATAGTACGTAACACAGATTGCCATTTACACATGAGGAATAATGAAGTGAAGCAGTTTAAGGAAATAAAGGATTATCAATCCATTTAAAATAACTTAACTCTTGGGCTTCGATCAACCTTATTTGTGTACCAAGAATAATGACCAAGTCATTATATGTTACTATTAACTTGCACCATGCAGTCATGACTGAATTGTTCCATATGCTATTCATTAGCAAATCACTTACAACTCTTAATTTTCTTCAAGCAGTGCACTATCTGTTGGCTTGGCAGAATTCATTTTTAAATGATTTAGACAGGTAATATCAATGTTTATTTTTAGGCATTTATTGCGATTTTTATCAATTTAAATTTTGGGGATTGCAAGAAATAATGGGTATGTGGAGCAAACAGTTTATTAATGACACTATACTGTTATTATACTGCAGGTTTTAACCGGCTCTCATGACAAACGTAACTAATGTAGGACTGCTGCCAGCTGAGCAGTGCAGCTGCCATCAGTCCCATCTCTGCTCGCCTGTACCTCCCTTCTCCACTTTGTGACTTCTTCCTTTCTTCCCAGTCCCCTGGGGTTTCTGAGAGTTGCAGTCCAAGCTACAGTCAGTGCAGTTCTGTAGGACTGCTTCCCCTCTCATCACATATTCCATCAGCCATTATTTTTCCTACAACACCTTTCTACATGTTTTGATTATTAACAGCGGGAATATTTTTTTCTTGGTCTGACAGGTGAAGTCGTTTATGAATGCTTACCAATAAAAATTGAATCTTGCCAAGCCTAACTATCTGTAAGTATTTGAGATGGACAGTTTTCAGCCTACTATTTTTGTGAACCATTCACTTTAATCTTATGTGCTGTTGGCTAAGTCACATTGTGTTGATGCTGCTCCTTGATTGGGTGTCATATAAAATAGAAAATAATGTATTTTGAATATGAATTTAAGGATGAATAAGAAATCCTAAATTTCATGCAGTTTTTTTTTTTTGGGGGGGGGGGGAACTATTGTGCAATGTCTGGTTGTTTTTTTAAATATTCAGGAATAACAGTAGTCTGTCCTGATCAACCAGTTTGTTCCTATTTGTCTTGCTCTACTAGTGGCTGAATCCAGTTTTGTGTCATTACCTTATCAGTCCTAGCTGATTTCAGCACAGAGTTGGGTACAGTTTAACTCACTCTGATTTCACTTGCTTTGTTCAGAGCAGGTCAGCATTAGAACTCGAAAGGTGGAACAAAGCCAACTTTGGTAGAAATGGCTCAGCTATGCCAGTAGCACTTATTGTTAGCTATTGTCAACCATATCCTGTTTGTCAGAGGGATAGAATTCTGGTTTGCCTGCCACTGGGAATAGACGTTTATCCAAAATATGAATTATTTCATCCATGACCTGAACTTTTACTTTTTCTACAATGCAGGGCTGCCCATCCAATGCTCTGGATGCCCTAGATAGTACACTGATAAATAAAGGGATGTATTGTTTAGTTCTGATCAGATAAAAGAATGAAGTAACAACATCCAATATGACAAATTAATCACCCACTGGAGTCCTAGGCCACCATTCTCCAACCCTGTCCAACAACCATCTTATCCTGAGCTTGGAAGGAAAGGTACATCTTGCTCTTACAGGGTATTGGGGGTGGGATTTGTTATTGATAATTGCTTCAGGGAAGAGATATACTTCTTCATTAATGGTCCTGGATGCTTGTGTACTGGACTTGTTTGCATTGTTAAATATCTGCAACATTCTGGTCCACAGGTCACCACGTTTCAGAGGTAGATGAAGTGGTGACCATTAGGGCTGCGCGAAGCTTTGGGTGCTGATTCAATTTGGAGGAGATTTGGCCCGATTCGGCGGCCGAATGAATCCGAATCAAATCAGGAGACCTATAAAAAAGGTCTGAATTGATTTGAAAAGGTCTCTGAATTAATTTGGAAAAGATTTGGAGAGCTTTGCAGATTTGGTCAGTGCCTGCCCGCTGCCGCAGGGAGCTGGACCCAGACTCCGTGCTGGTAGGTAGGAGGCGGGGGGGCTGAAGAGCGGGAGGGGACCATGGGGGGACCCCTGCCAGGACCCATCCCCTGCCTGCTCCCCCAGCCCTCCTCAGTGCACCCTGACCCCAGCCCCAGTTCCCAGCTCTTAAGAAAAAGAAAAGCCCCTGATCACCAGCTGCTGCCAGGCTGGGGGCGGGGGCACTGATCCCTGCTGACCCATGCTGCATGTGGAGGGGCTCTACCATGAGCCCCCATCCCACCCCCGCTCTCCCGGTCCCCCTATGGCTGTCCTGGTTGGCCCCTGCTTGCATTACTTTAAAAAAAAAAAAAGCCCCCACTCACCAGCTGCTTCAGTGACCTCAGGGTTTTGGGGGCTCATGGCAGAGCCCCCCCCCCCACACAGTGTGGGGCAGTGGGGATCCCCCTGTTTGCCTGGCTAGCTGCTTCACACAGGCCTAGTGACCATCTGCAGAGGCCCTTTTCTTGTGTACTGAAGCCAATGTTAGGTTTGCTTTTGACTATATTGGAGGAGTGGGGCCTGTATTTTGTGCTGGCTGGTGCTCTATTGCAGTGGTTCTCAACCTTTTTTTCTCCCAGGATCCCTATTTAAACATCAGTAGCCAGTCCTGACTCAGGAAATAGTTTAAGTAGAAGATACACGAGTATTTTGGCCCCCAAATATTTATTACACATTACAAGTTAAAGCAGCTCAACAGTCTTAATTTTAAAGACAGAAATCAACATCAACAGGAAAATATTAACAGCAATATCAACATGCGGCCCTCCATTACTCCCAAGTGACATTCATCATTGTGCAACTTGCACAATGCGAATTGCCAGTGCCCCTCACTCCTGACTCGCAGCCCCCAGCTGTGCCAGTGCCCCTTATTCCCAACCCACAACACCCTACTCCCCCAGCTGTGCTGGTGCCCCTCACTCCCAAACCGGTGCCCCTCATTCCCAGGCCCAAGCCCCCCAGTGTGTGGGGCAGGAGGTGGGAGTGTGGAGCAGGATGTGTGTGTGTGTGTGGAGGGCATGGGGGGCATGCCCCCCCACCTCCCAGTTTGTGCAACCACAGCAGGCACAGGGCAGCAGCGTGCACCACCTCTGCAGCCCAGTGGGCAGGACCTGGTGCAAGGCAGCAAGACTCATTGCTGTTTCTGCTGCTGCCAGGATCCCCGTGCCAGCCGCAACACCAGCAGCACCAGGAATAATGGGTGGGGGGGCATGCTGCCCTCACCTCCTCCTACCACCAGCCACTTGGTGTGCTGGGCCACAGCTCTCCCCCACCATGACCCACTTGCCACCGCTGCTCCCTGCAAGTGGCAGGAGGAGGTGAGGGCAGCACAGCCTCCCAATCCATTACGTTGCGTGCTGCTGGCAGTGCGGCTGGTGCGTGGGTCATGGCAGCAATGCTCCCCACTCCATCCTCCTGTGCTGGGTCCTGCCTGCTGGGCCATGGAGGCAGTTCCTACCTGTGATAGTGTGGCCAGATTGCAGCCCCATCCCCACTGTGGGCACACAAATTTGGGGGGTATGTGCCTCCCCCCGTTCTCCTCCAGCATATCACCTGTGCTCCCCACTCTCCCAATGCATTGTCTATGCCCCCCCCCACTACATAGACTTACCTGTGGGGAGCTGTAGGCATGGGCGGCTAGTGCTTCCCAAGTCTGGGGGGGCACCAGATCGCCAATGAGGGGGTCCCCCAGCGGCTGATTGCCAAGCCAGCAGTGAAACTGGAAGTACACTTCCACTGCCACTTCCGGTTTTGTGGCTGAGTTTCCAGGGGGTGCATGGCTGATCTCAGGGGGTTCACCTGCACGTGCATGCACCCCTACCCCCAGCTGTGGGAGCTGGTATACATATTGCTTGGCTGCCACGTGTTTGTGTGTGTGTGTGTGTGCACATGGACTTGGTGCCCCCTGCCTGCCTGGTCTCCTCCCATTCCCCCCAGCCCTAAGCAGCCCCTTGCAGCCCCTGTTTTTCTTTAAAGGAGAAAATCCGTGATTTTCTGCATTTTTCTACGATTGGATTTTCTGCACATTGTTCTTGAAGTTGATGGCTTTACAATGTCTGTAATCAGAATTGAATTCCTTTACTTGAATGCTCTTTCCTCGAAGAAAGAAGGAAATCAGTAAATATTCTGGGCCTTCCAGTCGGGTCATGACCTTATGAGATGAGAAGAATATGTTGCTAATGCTTCGCTATTTTAATAAAGCTAGCATTTTTGTTACATGAAAAATATGTTTTCGTCAAAATCAAAACATTTTGCAGCCCTGTGTTGATTTCAACGGGTTTTTTTACACGCAAAGGTTGGCATGTTGTTTCCACCTGTTGTTTTAATAGGTCAAAATGTTTCCTTTCAGCTTTATTGTTTCTGTTCATTTTTGGTGTTTTTAGTATATTCAGCATATACTCGATATTCAACGTTTTAACTTTGTATGGAGATTTATAGTAAGAACAAATTTTTCAATGTTGGAATTTTCTATGGAATGAACAATCTGATTTCTGAATGGCTCTAGGTTTTAACAACTGTGTTCAGAGAGGATTTATCCCTGAATAGGTTATTAATATCTGAAGTGTTTTGTTTCCTTATCTTTCTGGTCTTTCTTTAGTAATAATGCTTTCCTTTGTACCTATGGTTCTTAAAAGTTCCAATAAAAAAGTAACTGGGGATTGTAATTCTTCAGCATCTGAATTTGTAAAATATTTTGTACGGGAATATATGTTGTTTTTATATATCTTTATTATTTTTTTCTACACAAACACAGTTGCTATATAAAGACTTTTTAAAACTGATCCTTTGAAATAAGTGGTGGGAAGGGGTAGAGAGAGCATGCTGCTGTTTGCCTGTACAAATGAAGTTACTACTCACTCTTACGAGGGGAAGATGTCTTCATGTTACCATGCTTAGCAATTATGCAGTTTTCTTGTTTGGCTATTATACTCTGCTAAACCTGACATGAAGCCAAGGTGGAAGCAGAGATTTTCCTATTACAGAGAAGCAAATCTATGATAAGCCACGCCATGCAAATTCAGTCTGGACGTGGAATGGGGAGAAGTCGACTGCTGTAAGATATGCGATGTGTTTTGCGGTGCTTATAGAATCTGCTTTTGAGGGATCATATTAACAACCAAAAGAAAAAAGCACATTATCAGTGACAAAAAGATTATGAGGAAAAGCCACACTTAAGAGAGTTTAAGCAACATTTGAATGCATTTTCAGCCTATTGCCCCATACATGCACTGACTTTAAAAGCACCTGAAAAAGTCGTACACAATTCTACAGTAAAAGAGGTCTGCAAGTACTGAACCCGATCGGTGGTCTTCTTAATACAACTGTGTTCATTTTGCCCTGGGCGAGCACCTATGATCATTGCTACATGCCGGTAAAGTTTCTGGGGTTTTTTGTTCTAAAGCTCGTTTAGCCTAAAACACTAAAATCAGTCAGTGCTGTGGCTTTGCTTGCCATCACATTACAACATTACACACAGCTGCTAAAAGTAATTTCTTGTGCTATGGAAACAGAGTGAATTTCATTCCAGTTACACTGGACATGAGCTCAGTGGTTTTCCCAAAGATTAGTTACTAAAAAGGATTTAACCGTTTCAACTTATGAATCATTTGCCACAAGGAAAAAAGACAACTGATAAAATGCACGTGTCAGATTTATGGTTGGGAAAGTTCCAAAATGCAGAAGTTAGCAAACGAACGGACCCAGCAAGTATTTACACGAATGCTGAGCTATGCCTGTTGTCTTTTGAGCTCAGCAGGTCTTCATTCTGACAGTGTTGCTACCTCTTCTTATTTGCCAAACACAAGATAGAAACTGGAAACAAGCAAACAAGTTCCCTCTGGACAAATCCTTCATTGCCCCAATTGTATGAACTGCCCTCTACGCTGGCTGGATACTTTCCAGACCTGAACCACAGCCCTGGATGAGAAGTCACCTCTACATCCCCTTTGAACTGTTCTCCTCTACCCTTCATCTCTGTTCACATCCCTCCTAGCCCTTTCTACCCCCAATTGCATGCTTTTTTGAAAAGTGCTTTCTTACCTGCATAGTGGTCAAAGACGGTAGGCACATACTCTTCCGGGAAGGCATCGTTGGCATAACTCATTAACAAGCAGGTTTTCCCCACTGCACCATCCCCAACCACCACGCACTTTAACATCTTTTTCCTGTTATCGCTGCTGCCATTCGTGCTGTTCTCATCTTCCTCCTTGCAGTTCATTCTTGCTGCTCTTGCTCCGGCTGCGGCTGCTGATACTTCCAAGTGCACATGAAGGAAAAATGAAGTGTGATTGTACTGACCGTTCCTGAGTTTGGCGGGGGGGGGGTGGTTTCTCAAACTCAGGAAATCATACTAATGATAAGAGAGCAGCCTCTAACAGTGCCCCGATCAGTAATTAGAACCATTGAGATAACTACATTAAATATTCATAGATATATTAATTAAAAATAAAAAGGATTGTCCTCTCTTGTTAGCTGGAGTCAGGAAATCCTCATCCTGACCCTGAGATTTTGCTATTTATTGCAACTTGAAAAACGTCAGCAGTCGGAGGCTGTGAAGTTCTTCTTTCCCTCTCCGGCTTGGGCAGAGGGATTCCTGTTTAAAGCCACTCCATTTTCCATGGCATTTCTAACATGGAGGAAAGCTAGAGGTTTTTAATGGAGTTTTTCCTTTCTTTCCCCAGCTTGCTGTGTGTCAGGAAATCATGGGTTTCCTGCTGAATTCCATATTAGGATCAGTGGGCTTGTGAAGGGCTGCAAACAATGGGAGCTCTGTGTGTGTTTGTACTTTAGAGGAGCTATGCCAGGACATAGAGTAAGAAAAACACTAGAGGTCTCCCTGCAGGCTAAAGTTGTCAGGCGTCCTGTTTCATCTCGTACGTGCAGTGCTGTTAGCCGGCTGGCTTAGAGGAAACTGAGGATGACGACTTTTAATGGAGAGTGCTGTGAAAAAGGTGGGGGGTTCTGGTGTAGCCGAATATGTAGGGGCTGGCAAAGCTGCGCGATGCCCAGTCAATTGGTATCTCTCGGGTTTTTCTGCTGCAATACCGAAGGACTGTGCTGTATGCATTTTAAATGCAGGGATGTGCGGGGTGGTAATGGGGAGGGCGGCGGTGTGCGTTCAGAGGTGGGAGCAGCATCGGACACGGACTCTCATGCCATGTAAATAGCTCCTTGACAGTTTGTCAAATTGACAACTGGTCCGCTCTTCGATCAGGGGCTAAGGAGAAGAGCCCCCTGAATTTCCCCCATCTATTTTTTTTTTTCCTCTCTCTCTCTCTCTCTCTGTGTCAGGGCTAGAGAGAGAAAGCAGACTCAAAAGAAATCAAGCGGGAGCGCCGTGTGGCCAGTGGAAGGCCGGCTTTAATCCGTACAGCTCTTGTGCCTAACGCCTGGACCGTGCGGTGCAGCTCCACGCACGAGCACTTCACACGTCTCCCCCTAACCACTTAGGACCACACCCTCCTCTCCTTGTTCTGGGAAGACCTTGCCATCTTCACTAGGCCTTGATAATTAAAACAGATCCTGGCCCATCCCAGCCATCCAGTCCCCCTGCATCCTAGCACATCCTGCCTTGCGCAGACTGGGAGGGCTCAGAGCAGGCAGATGGACACGCAGCACGTGCAGCATGAGATAACAACAGGAAGGGCTTTACAGAGGTGGAAAGCTCATCCAGTCTAGCTCAGGAAGGACCGTACACTAGCCATAGTGCTGGGAGGAGGCATCTGGCTCTGGGAGGCACACGGCCCAAAACATAAATAACATAATTTAAAAATAAAGCCACAATGATACTGGACCAGACCCCAACTCCTTCCCCAGCGAGGGGCCGATGTCTATAAAACATCAGGCATAGCCAAGTCTGTGATAGCCAGAGAGCTGAGGGTCTCTCCCTGCCCACGTGCAAGCCCTTATCAGGGTCCATGGCTGGGCAGTGCATGCAACGTAGTCCTGGATCTGTGGGCCCCTCCACTTCCTCCGTTAAGCTTATTTGACTATGGAGTGTGGTCCCATCTGGCACAGGGCAGTGCCCCATGCAGCAGCGGGGTAAACACGTCTTCCTCAGACTTTCCTTCCTCCCTGGTGCTGCAGCCACTGACCTGACAATGTGGGCATGGGGACCAAGGAAGCAATTAGCCCAGAGGAAAAAGAGAGAAAAAATTGCCTAATTTTGCAATTATTTTACTGAAGGCTTTGCGCTCCTCTATTCTCCTGTCCTTCTTTCCTTAAAAGAAAAGCCTTTGTGAAATGGTTTTATGTGATATAGCTGCTTGCGATAGCGGGGAACTGGGCATGATGTCCCATGAAGTCCCTGCCAGGCCTATTCTCCTCTGTTCCTGTGTTTGGGAAACATCTGGGGAGATTGAAATGAGACCTGCCATTAAAAGAAACCAAATTGCTCCTCTCTTGTTTTGGCAAGTAGCTATTTCAGTGCAGCACTCATTTTGGCCCTGATCTGAAGAGCTAGCGAATGGCTCTCCTTGAAGAGGCCAACACTATGATTTATGAGATTAGCTTGGAAGTGAGAGAGGCAGACGTCTTGCCCATAAATCTCTTGACTTCAGCACTGTCATTTTCCTTTATAAACACAAATAGCGTGAATAGCACTAGCTGAAGCACATTTGCAGAAAAGGTATAGACCAAAGGCCTGTCCCCCGGCTAAAAGCATATTTGATTTTACTTTGCTTTTTAAATGTGGTTTGGCACTGTTCACCTAAGTCAGACCAAACACGATGGAAGCTGGTTTGGCTGCAACCAGGCTTAAGGACTCTTCTTAAAGGTTTTCTTTGGCTGCAATGGGATTGGACCAAACCAAGATTAACCCTTCTGCTGCTGGCACCTACACTGATGGCACCATCATCCATGTGGATTAGCTGCTCAGTCTTGCTGTGCTTTTGCAAAGTTTGAGGCAATGCTAACTACTTTCCAGAAGTGACTGAGGGACTCTAAGACATTTTGCCTTGCATTTCTGTTGTGAACAGCCAAGCAGCTACTATTACAGGCTGCTGACAATTTCTCTTGCCTTCAGAGCTGTGTGAGCTGTGTTTTCTTCAGCTGTGACTTGAAAGTCCCAGTGATTTAGGAGTGCTTGACCCATCTACCGAGCATGAGTCTCACAACGTCTACGGCTAGGTCTACACAATAGAGCTATCTTAAGCCTTCTAGTTTGGAGGGTGATGATTATTGGTAGCAACAGAGAAAACTCATGGAGCCTGGAGACTTAGTGGGATACAAAGCATTTCTGCATTTTTTCTAGTGTCTCTAATCTGGGAATCAGGGTAGAAGTGCTCAGATTTTCTTATGAGATCCCCTGTGGTTCCCAGGCCAGCAGAAGTTTAGAGAAAAGTTGTAAAAAAATGAGAGAACTGTCTAAGCCAGGCTTGTCCAACATATGGCCTGTGGGCCGCCATGCGGCCCGCCAAGCCGTTTTCTGTGGCCTGCGGTGCTGCGACGGGAAACACTTTTTACTTTTGTTCCCACCCCTTGTCCCTCCCCCAGCTCCTCAGCAGCTTCCTAATGGCTGCTGAAGGGCCGGGGAA
>NW_017728947.1:105833135-105846375 GCF_001723895.1 Crocodylus porosus
CCCCTCCCTTCCTCATTTGCATGCCGGCCACACCCTGTGCCAGTCCCTGCTGGCCGCGTCCGCGAGGGCTAGAGCAGCTCGCAGTATGGCGGGTGGGCGGACACAGGGGACGCGGATGCTACGGCTGGGCCTGCAGGAGATGCTGCTGCTGCTGCTGCTGTGGCTGTCGGGGCAGGAAGCCGGCGCTGTTCCCGCCTCCCTGCACCCCCCTGCGCCCGCACATCGCACCGGGGGTGGTGAGTAGTGGGCCCTGGGGAGGGAGGGACCCTTGCTGCTTGGGCTTGGGCTGCCCTGGGGGAGAGGGAGCAGAGGGGTGTCCCTGCACATCCTGCACCCACATGTCCCCCTGGCTGCTGAGCCCAGGTGTGGGAGCATCCTCGAGGCTGCCCAGGTGGCAGGGAGGACACAGCGGGGTCAGGTGGCACCCCTTGACCCTTGCGCCCCCAGGCTGCGGCCAGACTGGACAGGCCGTGCGAGCACCAGCTCCTGCTGGCCCACTGGGTGATAAAAAGTTCATGATCCTGCCCCACATTCAACAAAGGTTGGACATCCCTGCTCTAAGCATTTCTGTGCCTCCCCTTCCAGCCAAAAGCTGCAAATAGCTGAAGGGTGTGAAAATGCAGAAGTCAAGCGAAAGTTAAGTTCACCCAATTTATTTAAATTTGTGGGAAGGCTTGTTTAAACTATTGGGTAAAGATCCAGACCAGTCCATTTCTTACCCAAATTGGTTGTTGCAGTGTTCCAGCCTCAAGCGGGAAAGGAAGCCTATGCCAGTGGGAAAACTGGGCAGTGTGGAGGGAAGCTATTGGCTGAGCCCATGGGACAAGGAAGTTTGTCAAGGAAGACAGCTGTGTTCAGGGTGAAGTGGCTCTATGGTCTTGCTAATTAAGAGGAAGCTGACTGGCAGGGGCTTCAATCCAGGGGCTGCCAAGTACCTGAAGCTCTCACTCATTTATTTGGGTGAGTCATTTCTCTCTTCATCAGCACGACCCGGACAGAGGAATCCCCAGAGCAGGGACACTGCACGCTCCTGGGGTTGTGCAGAGAGTCTGGCAGTAGCTCTGGGGGCTGGAGGGGGAAATGAAGGAATTTCTGCTTTGATGCTGATTTGTAAATTCGTTGTGCCGCAGCTCTTTGAACAGTACATCTGCTAATTAAACCTGTTCCACAGGTCACTTGTGTCCTGGGTGCAGGGCAGAACCAATGAAGGTGAAAAGACAGCGAGGTGAATCCATCCTTCTCCATGCCCCCAGCAGTCTCAGGTACCCTCAGGTTGGCTCTTTGCCATGTTTTATCCCCCTCACTATCCATTGCTGAGAGGCTGTCTTCAGTAAGTGAGGTTAGGACTTGGGAAATAGCTAGGGTTTTCCAGTCCCTGTCTTTCATACTATTATTGTTCACACTGGTCTGATGTGCAGATGGTTTTGCAGTCTTCATTTAGACCTTGTCCTCCTCTTCCACATCCTTGCTCCCACACCTAGACCAGCCTCACCCATTACCACAGTCCACTCCTTCCTCCCTCCTTGCTACGTACCTGATGCAGAACTCAATAACCTCTGCCTCTTGTAGTACAGTTAGCTGTGGATGATGTCCCTGGTCTTCACCCTCTTTGCATCTATATGCTTTGCATTCCTTGGCAGTCCTTGGATTTTAACCCCCTCCCCCCGCCTCAGCTTCCTCCTTTCCTCTGACCTCCAGCTGGCCTCCCTCCAGTCTTCCTTCATGTGGTTTCAGTAGGTCTGGCAAGCTGTGTTGTGTGCACACCAGCTGCCTTGTCTAAATCTTATGCTTCAAGGCTTTTCCAGGGGGTTATCTAGACCTGGTTCCCTTGGTCCTTGCCCAACCAGAGCTGAAAATGACTTGGCCATAAGAGCAGGTAGGCTGTTGTGATGCCTATTGTAGGTAGCCACCCTTTGTGTCACTGTTGGTGGAAATGGCAGCAGAGAAAGATTCCTCCTAACCACCTGCAATTAGAAGAAAATGTCCATCAAAGACAGAAATGGGCTTCTAGTTCTGGCTCTGCTACTGACTTGCTATTTGACTATGATTAAGTCACTTCACCTCTTGCCCACTCACTCTCTATTGGCTTTATACTGCTTAGGCTTTTTAAAGCAAAGATTGGGCTTTCTAATTCATTCTCAGAAATAGAATAAAAGGGCTGAAAGGGGCCTCAGGAGGTCTTCTAGTCTAGCTCCCTGTTCAGGGCAGGATCATCCCTGTCTAAACCATCTCAGACAAATGTTGGTTCAATTTGTCCAGTGATGGAGACCCCATAGTACTTGGCATAAAGGAAATTGTTCTTAAGTGAAGCGTCTAGGTATTGCTGTAATTCAAGCAAGGAATAATAATAAAAACCAAAGGTCCATCTTAGAACCACAGTTTGAGCACCACTGCTGTAAATGCATGGCAGGCAGAGGCCAAGAGCTAAGCCCACTCATTTACAAAGGTTTCTGCTTTGCAACTCCGA
Source organism: Crocodylus porosus (assembly GCF_001723895.1). Lineage (NCBI taxonomy): Eukaryota > Metazoa > Chordata > Crocodylia > Crocodylidae > Crocodylus > Crocodylus porosus. Next base: position 105,835,603 of record NW_017728947.1, read on the forward strand.
GTGGATTTGGGAGCAGGCTTGGTTCTCGTCCTGGATACACCCTGTGTTTGGTTTCTGGCTCCAAAGGCTCCGTTAGAATTCAGCAGATTTATTTTTATAGCAACTAAATGCAGATTTTGGCTCCTTTTCTCCAAAGTTTGAAGAGAATGTTATTCTGTAGACTCCCTTTATGATATTTTATTACTTCCTTGATCTTTAGGCAAAGAGGAAAAGCTTACCCATTCATCAGAAACAGTGCTTCTTAGTATTCCAGAGTCCCCTGGAATCGACAGACTTTTACTTGGAGTCTTTGCCCACTGTGTGAGTTATCATTGTCAGCAAGGCCCATTATCCACCAACTAATGTGATTTACCCCTCCCCCCATATTATCTATAGGAAGAGACAAGTAGCAAATGAGATGAGAATAAAAACAATGTAGCTCTCAGAATTAGCTTCTCCATCCTCCTGGTGTTATGCATCAAGCATTTTTAGCTGTAAAGTCCATTGGAGTCAGTGTTACAGCTTGGCTTCAGAGTTTGTTTACTGATAATGAGTTCCCATACAGTCATTGTGCTGCTGTTTTACCACTTCCATCTTGTACAGTGATCCAGTCTTTGGGAAGTGATTTCCAAACAACTGTGGTCCTATACTCAATCCTCGGGCCTGCACTGTTTGACATCTTCATCAGTGACTTGGACAAGGCGGTAAAAAGCACCCTGTTCAAATTTGCAGACCACACTAAGATGTGGGGGGATGTGGGCACGCTAGAAGGGAGGAATAGGTTGCAATCGGACCTAGACAGGTTACAGGGGTGGGTGGATGAGAACAGGATGGGATTCAACACCGACAAGTGCAAGGTGCTGCACCTGGGGAGGAAGAACCGGCACCATACCTACAGGTTAGGGAACTCCCTTCTTGTCAGGGCAGAGGCAGAAAAGGATCTTGGAGTCATCATTGATGCCAAGATGAACATGGGCCAGCAGTGTGGGGACGCGGACAGGAAGGCGAACCGCACCTTGTCATGCATCCACAGATGCATCTCGAGCAGGTCCAAGGAGGTGATCCTCCCCCTCTATGCGGCACTGGTCAGGCCGCAGCTGGAGTACTGCGTCCAGTTCTGGGCGCCACACTTCAAGAGGGATGTCGACAGCATGGAGAGGGTCCAGAGGAGGCCACTCGCGTGATCGGGGGCAGCAGGGCAGGCCCTACGAGGAGAGGCTACGGGACCTGAACCTGTTCTGCCTCCACAAGAGAAGGCTGAGGGGGATCTTGTGGCCTGTTACAAACTAGTCAGGGGGGGACCAGCAGGCACTGGGGGAGTCCCTGTTCCCCCGAGCACTACCAGGAGTGACTAGAAATAACGGTCACAAGCTGGCAGAGGGTAGATTTAGGTTAGATATCAGGAGGGGCGACTTCATGGTCAGGGCGGCTAGGATCTGGAACCAACTTCCAAGAGAAGTGGTGCTGGCTCCTGCCCTGGGGGTGTTTAAGAGGAGGTTGGATGAACACCTTGCTGGGGTCGTTTGACTCCAGTACTTTTTCCTGCCATGGCAGGGGGTTGGATTTGATGATCTGCTCAGGTCCCTTCTGACCCTACTAACTATGAAACTATGATAGTGTCACTGGTGACATCCACAATTTAGCCTTGAAATTATTATAATGAAAATGACTCATAACAGATGAGGTCAAACAGAGAATGATTCATGTCCAGCCCATCAGATTACGGTAATCTGTAAACTAAATTGCCTTGACCAAGGCGATTGCTATATCATGAGAACTGCTCGTTGTTAAGGGGGTTTGTGTTGGCCTGGGAAAATGGGGGTTGACTTAATTTACAGTTATTTCTGTATTGTAGCAACTTGAGATTGTGTCAAGTTATTTACTCAGTAGTACAACTGGTAGCACTTGAAGGGTGTCCATGTTTGCAGCTGTTTTGCTTTTAGTTTCTTGTATTTAGTCTTTTAGGATGTAGTTTTCCACGGGAGGTGCAGAAGCTCACAGGGACCTCTGAATTCATGCACCTGGGAGATTGCCGGTCATCTATTTCCATCAGCATTCTCTAGTTTCAGAAAATCCCTGCCTTTCGTCTGTCCTGGCTTTCCTTTCAGTTTTCTCTCTCTCTCGCCGGTCTCTTTTCTGTAGTTCATTTGTTTGCCCTTCCTTAAGTATCTTTTCTTCCTTCCTTTTTATTTTTCCCCTTGGTTTATCTTTTGATCTCTTCCTAAGTTGTTCTTACCATCAGTCAACATTTGACCAAAGATGCAGACCTCCTTTATGGACACCATCTCTATAGACTATATATCTGCAACATCTGCAACATTACTGTAGACTGCAAAAAGAAACTGGTCAGCCTCATGATTCCTCTGCTTTTGATATTGCAGGGAAGATGCCATCAATTCAGGGAATCTCGTCTTCTCTGCCTATACGGACTTTTAGTCTATATTACCTGTATTTTCCATCGAGCGAGAGACACAGCAAGCAGCCAAAATCTAAATACAAGAGAGCACAGTGTGTGCGTCTTGGCCCTAAACGATGGTCTTGGTTGTGCCTCATAAAATGGCATCTGCTTCACTTGACTGTTAATACATAAAGATGCTGTGATTGGAAAATAAGATAGTGTTAAAAGTGCATACCACCAGTTGTGGCCATAGTGGTGTGTATATGTCGTGTGTACATGTAGCAGGCTTGCCTTTCGGAGCTTGGGTTGAGTCCCAGGCTTGAAATTTGGCTGTTTTGATTGATGGAGACCATCCACCAATCAGATGGCAGCAAGAGGAGTTAAGTCACGCCCCTTTCCTGAGGGGAGGGGGACAGGAGCTCCCCTCCTTGGACCTAATTGAAAACTGCAACACTCAGGTCTGGAAGACTTCATGGGCAGAGCCCTGGAGAGTGTAAAGGGCGCTGCATGCCCAGCACGAGGGGACACATCCGGGACAGAGAAGAGAGAAGAGCGGGGCTTAGAAGAGCTGAGGCGAGCTGCAAAGCAGTAGCCCAGAAGCGCCCCTGAAGACTTCCATCGGCAGGGAATGGTGGGAGCTGCGTGAGGCGGCTCGGGTCTGCAATCTCTGGTGTGCGGCCAGAGACATGGTGCACAGGCTAGTGCACGGAACAAGATCTTTGGAGCGCGTGGGCAGCTCAGGTCCTCAACCCCCAGAACGAGGCTAGTCCAGGAAGCCAAACGGTGCTAGGGCTACTGAGCCAGCAGACAGGGCTAAGCTACAGGCCCCAGAAGCCCTGCAGAGTGAAGCCCCGTTCCAGGGGACAGTGACCCCCCCCCAAAGCCCACTGCAGGCAAGAGAGCAGCTTGGCGCAGAGGACAAAGGCCACCCTCCAGGCCTGGGAGCTATGAGTTGCAGGGAATAGAGGATTCCCACATGGGAGAGGAAGTCTCCCCTGGTTAGTTAAGGGCTCCTGAAAGCGGAGGTCCCACTGGGAGCCCCCTCCCCCCCGCTAAAATTACCAGCTTCCTTGTAGGGCTTGGGAAAAGCCCAAGGGCATTGGGGTTTCCCCTTGGGATTAAGTTTATCTTTGAGGTTCTTGCGCTATAAGTGGGGTGATTTTGTGTCTTATATTTTGTAAACACTCACATTTCTAAATTAGTAGATAGGTAGGGCTCTGCTGGGACCCCCGTTGTTATTATTTCACCTGTTGTTTATTTGTATTTATTTGTGGCTTACTTATTGTTCACCCATACTTATCTCTAGTTTTCTGTTGGCTATCTATGTTTATTTAGGGGTTTATCTGTTTCAGATCAGATACTTACCTATAGCATTGGTGTAAGGTTTTATAGCATTTACGCAGAGGGTATTGTTTATGTTACTTGTTTAGATTATCATATATATACAGTAAAAGCTCTGTTATCTGGCATCCCCCGGGAATGGGGGATGCTGGATAACAAAGTATGCCCATTAGTTGAGCAGCCCTGGGCACTGCTTCTCTCACTGTGTCTGGGGCGTCCCGCCACCCCTCCCGCCACATTGCCGTCCCTTCCGTGGGTCCTGCAGGACAGGGAGACAGGCCGCGCACAGCCCCACACAGTCTGTTATGTCCCCGGGCCATGGGGGCTCGGGAGCACAGGCTGCTTTGCTCCAAGCCATGGGCGCTCAGAGAAACTGGAGGTGCCACGGTGGGCACTTCCGGTTTCACTTTATCTTACGAGCTGGCATGCTGGTTAGTGGAGCATGCCGACTTGTAAGATGCTGGATAACAGAACTTCTACTGTGTGTATGTGGGTGTGTGTGTATATATATGTGTATATATAAATATACACATATACACCCACCCACACCCACACATATGTACATATTGTCCATATGTTTATATCTATGTTTCTTTCCTTGTGATAAGTTAATGTAAATAAATTTGTATATAGATAGCTAAGTTCCCTGGCTGTCCTGGCCTGGTTCTAAAGGGACAGAGGGAAACGGAGCGGCCTGCAGTTCCCGCAGAGCACACCTGCTAGCTAACAATGCCCTTCAATTGGAGAAGGGGGGTATATACCCAAGTTACCTGGGCTACATACACATGCATGAATATGCACCTAATGAGATGGCTGAAGGAAAAAAAGAGCATTTCTCTTTATATTTCAAGGTGAATCCCATTTTGTTTGCCTCTCTGCTTGAAGTGTTACTCACCACTGATTTAATACTAGAGAAATAGCTTGAAGTCATATGAATTTACAATCTCTAGGGGAAACAAGCTTATATTTTAAAACATGCCAGTTGGACACCATAGGTTTCCAGCTCCCCATTTTCACTCCAAATTGCCAGGCTTGCTTTATCGTTGAAATATGCACATGGCTGATTCATAAAATGTTCACGCGGCGTTTTTACACTCTTTGAAAAATGGAGTGGATGGCTTCCAAGAAAAGAATGTGCTTTTGTACTTCATGTGATTTCCTCTGTCTCCACTTGCAAATACACAGAAGGCTCCTACTGTCTTCCTACATTCCAGGAGCAGGTCGCTGAGGATGCAAACAAAAGAGATGAACTGCAAACAAAATGTAAGCACCACTGATTTAAAACAAAGTGGGAAGATGCAGGTTTCCCTGGGCCATTTCTCTGCTGTGCTCTCTGGAGAGTCTACCTCAGAGGCAAGGATGGTTTTGTGATGGAGGCACTGTACTTTGACTCAAGAGGTATGGGTTCATTCCTGTGGTGAATCCCATCCTCCATCCTTTGTAGGCCTTTCTTTTTAGCCTCAGGAGGTCTGCTAGATCCCTGGAGAGCCAGGGGGGCTTCTGTGCCCTCTTGCTGCCTTTCCTCCAAGACAGAATCGAATTAGCTTGTGCATTGAGGATCACTCCCTTGCGGAGGAACCACTCTTCTTGAACTCCTCTCCTCCTGAGGTCATGGTCCCTTAAGACCTCACTTACAAGCTTTCTGAGCTTGTCAAAGTCGGCTTTCCTGAAGTTGAGGACTTCAGTGTTGCTGACTGACTTGCCAGCTTTACGGTGAATGGTGAAGGTGATCAACTCGTGGTCACTGTCACCCAGCTTCCCACTGATCACTAGGTCACCGATTAGGTCATCCCCAGTAGCCAGTACCAGGTTGAGCAGCGCTTTGCCTCTTATTGGGCCATAGACTTCTTGAGTCAAGTAGAGGTCATCCACGCACGATAGGGAGCTTTGCGACCACTCGGATTTTGCTGGGTGATCCTCCCACTCATCCTTTTTTGTGCTCTGAGATTGTTCCTTTGAGGAACGACAACACTTCCTGAACTTCCTTCCCCTCCAAGTCCTTCTTGCCACTATTTCTCTAAGCTCATTGAAGTCGGCTTTCCTGAAGTCAAGCACCTCTGCCCTACTGGCTGACTTTCCTGCCCTACAGCAGATAGTGAATTTTATCATTTCATGATCACTGTCTCCCAAATTACCCTCATTCCTCACATTTCCCACCAGGTCATCCCCTTTGGCTAGAACCAAATCTAACAAAGCCTTCCGGCTGGTTGACCCATTCATTTCCTGTACTAAATAAAGTTCTTCCATTAAGGTCAAAAACCTACGTGACCGATCAGATCTGCCCAAGTGCTTCTCTCAGCAGATGTCAGGGTAATTGAGGTTGCTCATGACAAGCATGCCCCTTAAATGTGCAGCCTCCATCAGTTCTCCTGAAAATTCTATATCCAGCTCCCAATTTTAAGAAATTAAATGCAATGCCAATCCCCCTCCACCTATCAGTGTTGAGGGGCAGGGCCATTGGAAAATACTGGAGAAATTAGCTCTTTGTGCTGTGACCAAGCTGCAAAAATTATTTCATCTTGCCATGAGTTAAGTACACCCCTAATTATGATCTCCAAGGTAAAACACAGGCACAAAGAGATATGCCCAACCTTGAAAAGGCCAAGGCAGAATTTGACTCCCAAAGCATGTCTACTGAGCAGTCCACAAGTGAGACTACAGCTTATATAGACCCACCCAAGCTAACTATAAATTAGTTAGCTGAGCAGAAAATATCAGTAACACTGTAGCAGAGGCACCAGTGTAGACCACAGAAAACCCACCTAGGCCCCTTGGTAAATAGTTAAACAGCTAACCTTCCAGTAGTACCCATACTAAGCAGTATAAGGCAAGCTCAGGGAGTCTACTCAGCTGCAATCACATGCTGGCTTCAAAATGAAACAAGGGCACTCAAAATGTTTCAAAAGTTTTGAAACATTTTGAGTTTTGAAGCTGGGCTTAATTGGCTTCAGTGCCAGTCCCAGCCAGAAGAACCAGCCTCCTGTCATCCAGCACAGAAACAGGGGCTGCGTCCCCTGGGAGGATTCTAGCACAACCCCCAGCCCTCTTGAGGGTATGGGCCCCTGGATCTGTGCGCCAGATGACAGCATATTGTTGCTGCTGACTGGGACCAGTGGCAGCACCAATCTTCCTGACACTGGGTATGGGCTGAACCCAGTCCCAGCCAGCAGCAGCAGCCTCCTGTTATCTGGCAGGCATATCAGGATCCTGCCTGCACCCCCAGAAAGGCTGTGGGGGATGTGCCAGACTCCTCCTGCTGGTGTGGGCCCCCAATATGTCTGCTGGGTTACAGAAAGCTGGTTCTGCCTCCTGGGGCCAGTGGCAGCACCAATCTTCCCAGAGCTGGGTGCAGGTTGCACCCAGCACCAGTCGCAGCAGCAGCCTCTTTTCATCCATCAGGCAGATTGGGGGTCCACACCCCTGGGAGGAGTCTGGCGCAGCCCTCCTGGAGGTGTGGGCCCCAGGATCTGCCTGCCAGATGACAGGAGGCTGCCGCTGCCAACAAGTGACAGGAGTTTTGCTTGTCAATACCATGTGCTGCAGTTTCCCAGAAACCCCTACACCTATCTCCTTGAAGCTTGGCAGGCTTCATGCCCTCAGAAGGGGCTACCATCCCTGCAAGTTTCATCCAAATCACACAAGAAATGACAAAGTCATAGGCAGTTTCGTGCTTTCCCATTACAGCCTATGGGTGAAATGTTGAAACAGTGTCGAAACAGCGAAACAGTTTTGACGAAACGAAACGGAACCATGCTTCGAAACAAAATGAAACTTGAAACAAAACACTGTTCCGCCACAACGTTGAAATGGAAGTCAAAGCGGAACGGTGCTGTTTCGCACAGCCCTAGTAAGTGTCGGGACGTTCTAAAACAGTGTATTATATGAACGATACACTGTGTTTTATTTTGTTTTTTAGGTTGGTTCTGCAAGAAATTATGGCCTATGCAATAATAATAATTTCCTGGTGAAATAATACCGTGAACTAAACAGATCCCTAATGATAACAGTGCTGACAGCATGTTCTTTCATATTATTAGAATGCTTGGAAAAGCAATAAAACTCCAAGAACTTGCTGTTACTGTTCCTATCTATTAATTGCCACCACCTTTTGTGTAATGCAGCAAGTGTTATCCTAGAAATTACATTAGTGCAGCCTTCTTATTCTGGTACTCTCTATTAACAGTATCGGCTCTTTGTTTCACAGTAAAGGAAAATTGGTTGTAATTTTAATTTGCCATTTTATCAGAGCTGCTTTAGATTGTTTCTGACCTTGCCATTAAAGATCAGAATCACCCACTTGTCCTCAGTACAGAAGTATTTTTGACAATGCTATCTTTATAGCTATGAATTTGTATAATATGAATATGTCATTCTAATATAATGGGGGGGAAGGGACCCATGAGAATTTCCTATCCTACTTAATTAAACTTCAGTGGATTCAAAGTTCCTCTTTAATATACCATGAGCCACAATGAAGTTTGATCTCCTTCCCACCCCCTTGATATATAATGCAAATTCCATTTTTTTGCCTCCTCCCCCATAGGTGGCTGACCGCCAGAACTGGCCTTGCAATAAATTTCAGGAATTTCTCTCTATAAAATCCTCTAATCATGGTAAACACTGCCATGTTTCTATAGTTCATTTCTCATGAATGTCTTTGTTTCTTGCATAATAAATATATTGTAGGCTATAACTGCAGTGGAAAAAAGATTAGCTTCCAATAGTTTTGAACTATATTGTATTATAGAAGCTTCTAACTATTATTCATGTAGTCGGACCCAATATTTTCCCAGTAGCAGAAATGATAATTGTATAACAATAATAAAAAAGAATGCTTTACTATTTCATCAAGTTACTTTCTTTAGACGCTCTTGAAATACTCCAGTAATTTCAAATCCCGTCTGCAGCTCATCTTCACAGCTTCAGCTACTTTCAGACGGGCCATAGAGACTAATTTCAGTGTCTTGGTTATTGAATCATTTACACATCCTTAATTAAAGATAAAGTCTTTTTGTAATCATAAAACCTGCATAACACTGCATTCCTTCTCATTTTGGAGCACCTTGAGTACAATTAAATATATCTTTTTTTATTAGTCTACTCAAAACAGATTATAACTAGTCTTATGCAGACCTCTGGTGATGTCAAAGAGTGGTGAGATGCAGTAAGATGTACAAGAGCAGTCAGAGAAAGCTTTTGGCACAAGTTTTACTGGTACTACACAACCTCGGGTCTGTGCTCTGTGAGAACTAACTAACTTGTTACAGATAGGCAAATAGAGAGCTCTGTGATAACATTTACTGTGGGTTGGAGGTTCAGTTCACTTAGTTCACTGTTTCCAAGAATCTTTGTACCCTGATTGTCTGGAGTATGCACATGGCGGATGACCTCCACCTTTGAGCAATCTGTCTGTACACCTTTCCTTGTTAATTTTTCTCCCAAATATGTTACTTCCGTTACATGGAACTTATATTTTGGTTTGTCCAGTTGCAGTCTGGAAGATGTAGTTGCATGATTTCCCACTGTCTTTTCCAAGATCAAAATATCCATTACACTTGATGACTTGTAGCACCACCAAAGCTGTTGTATTTTTTGATGAAACATCTCAGGTGCCGGACGCAACCCTCATAGAAGAAGGAAACAGGGGTGTACACTGTGTACAAATATGGACTGGGCTTTAATGAGGGCAGTGGCTAAAATCTTTTTGATGCATCAGGTATGGACAAATATTTGACATAAGCTGTCCCTCTCGGGATTTATCTCCTTGGCAATAGTGAAATATGCTCCCTTAGTTCTTAGGACCTGTATATGAAGGCGTCTTCTTTTATCTCCCCAACGACCAGTGAGTGCAACTATGCTACTGATTCTTCCCATCACCCCAAACAACAAAGCTATCAAGCTTCATTTCCAGCTGTGCCTTAGCATGAGCGGAGCTCTTCTGAGGAAATGAATTGTGAGATGTTGGCACTTTCAACACTCTTCTGTACTCAGGTGAGAAACATAGTTAACTGTGTTAGTCTAAAGTCAGGCAGGAGGCAGGGCAGGTGGATAAATATTAGTGTCTGACAGAGTAGGCTGTCTCCTGCAAAAGCTTATGCCCTTCTGAACAAGTTAGTTTCTAAGGTGCCATCATGACTTGCTTTCTGCCTGTACCCAGTTAAGTGCATCCCTGTCCCTCCAAAGATGTCTTCAGACTCTTCCTCTATTCTTTTGCTTCAATGGCCTACCAGGGAGTGCATCCTCTTGCTGAGAACAAGGGCTTAACATGATTTTAACTTAGTAATGGGCACTCCTGGCTCTGGTATAATTTCAGATTGTCTTTTCCAGTTGGCTATTGATCCATACATTGTGCTGATACACCGTATTATTTTTCAGTGTATTAATAATCCTCTGGTGAGGATTAACACTGCACGACTAGCCCTGAATTTCACCCTTTTACATTCTGCGGCATGTTGTTTTTCTTCTGAGTTTGTGATGACTGTCTCTTGCCCACACACAGGGAGTTGAACCAAGGACCTTGAGAGTGAAATGCTTAAGTAAAAAGTTATCAGGGCTGACTGAAACAGCCACTGTTGTATAAAGCTCATATCCTCTGCAGATCAGGCACAGGGTGGGATTTGCAGCACACACTTTTCAAGTAGGTTACTTTCTCTGCTTAAAGGAAGCTCAACTGAGATTTGGTCTTGGCCAGGCCTGCACCTATATGACCGTGTGTAGACAAAACGAGGGGCATGTGTGCACGACACTTTATAGGGGGCTAAATGCTTTTGCACCATTTTAATGGTGTTGGTGTTTGTATGTGTCAGCAGTGTATTACACAGTAATTCCAGCTGCTGTAGCAAATTCGGTGGCATAATGTGCCTTAAATAACTTGGGGCGCAGCAGACTGCCCCTACAGCCATGGACTGAAGCATCGGTTCTGTGTAGCTCTGCGGCTCTGCAGGAAGCCCTGCAAGCAGCAGCCTGGAAAGGCAGGCTCGGCCCAAGAAGAGCAGTGAGCCTGTTTCCACGCCCACCCCCCCATCCCCGTTGGAGCCTGCCTGAGCTGCGTGGGG
>NW_017728947.1:105846987-105848564 GCF_001723895.1 Crocodylus porosus
TTGCACCCCCCTTGGCAAAGATATTTGAAAATTTGTGGCATTTGGGTGAGGTCCTGGATGACTGGAAAATAGCCAACATGATTCCTATCTTGCAGAAAAGGAGGAGGGATGACCCGGAGAATTATAGACCAATGAGTCTGACATCCGTCCCTGGAAAAATCCTGGAGAAAATGGTCAAGTGATCCATCAACTCCAGACTAACAGAAGGCAAGCATCTGAATGCCAGCCAAAATGGCTTTGTGACTGGTAGGTATTGTCTGACCATCCTCATCTTCTTCTATGAGCAGATAACACATGTCCTGGGCAAGGGAGATGATGTGAATGTCATATATCTGGATTTCAAGACAGCCTTTGACCTAGTTTACCATGATGGCTGGGGAACTGTGGCCTTGATCATCTTATGGTCTGATGGCTAGGTAACTGGCTATGGGTTCAGACTCAAAGAGTACTAGTTGATGGTAGCAAATCACTGTGGTGCAGGGTGATCAGTGGAGTCCCTCAGGGCTCGGTACTTGGCCCGGTACTCTTTAACATTTTCATTAATGATCTGGATTCAGGACTCAGATGTGAACTGGCAAAGTTTCTGGATGACACTAGATTATGGGGGAGGGCAGTCTCACCACAGACTGGGGATACAGGCAGATTTGGACACGCTTTCAAGGTGGACCGACCAAAACCTGACGGCCTTCGATGTAGAGAAGTGCAAGGTGCTGTACCTCATTAGGAAGAACCTTCAACATACTTACAGGCTTGGCAGTGCTCCACTTGCTAGCACCACAACTGAAAGAGACTTGGGGGTCTTGATTGACCACAAGATGAATATGAACCACCAATGCGATGCTGTGGCTGGCAAAGCAAACTGGCGTGCATCCACTGATGCATCTCAAGAAAAACCAGGGATGTCATCCTTCCACTTTACTCGGCCTTGGTGAGACCACAGCTGGAGTACTGCGTCCAGTTTTGGGCCCCCCACTTCAGAAGGATGTGGAGAAGCTTGAGAGAGTCCAGAGAAGAGCCACTCATATGATCCAAGGCCTGGAGGGCAGGCATTACAAGGAGAGGCTGAGGGACTTGGGACTCTTCAGTCTGGAAAAGAGAAGGCTCAGGGGGGACTTGGTGGCAACTTACAGTTATGTAAGAGGGGTACATGAGGACCTGGGAGAACAGCTATTCACCAGAGCTCCCCAAGGCATAACAAGGTCTAATGGCCATCAACTCCAGGAAGGCCAATTTAGACTGGACATAAGAAAAAGGCTCTTTACCTTGTGTGTGTCCAGGGTTTGGAACAAACTCCCCCCAGGGGTGGTGCAAGTACATACTCTGGACTCTTTCAAAAAAACATGCGTATGTTTTTCTCTTGATCCCAGCTGACTTCCTGCTGGGGGTGGGGCTGGACTTGATGATCTCATGAGGTCCCTTCCAGCCCCTAATGTCTATGAAATCTAAGAAATGATGACAATGGGGTGAAAAGCACCCTGTTTAAATTTGCTGATGATACCAAAATTTGGGGTGAGGTGAGCACGCTAGTAGGGAGGGAAAGACTGCGTTTCAATACTGACAAGTGCAGGGTGCTGCAC
>NW_017728947.1:105848674-105851279 GCF_001723895.1 Crocodylus porosus
CAGTTCTGGGCGCCCCACTTCAGGAGGGATGTGGACAACATGGATAGAGTCCAGAGGAGGGCCACTCGCATGATCCGGGGACAACAGGGCAGGCCCTACAATGAGAGACTGCGGGACCTGAACCTGTTCAGCCTTCACAAGAGAAGGCTGAGGGGGGACCTAGTAACTGTCTATAAACTCACTAGGGGGGACCAGAAGGGTTTGGGAGAGATCTTGTTTCCCCTAGCACTCCCTGGCATAACAAGGAATAACGGTCACAAGTTGTTGGAGAGGAGGTTTAGATTAGACATCTGTAAGACCTACTTCACAGTCAGGGCAGCTAGGATCTGGGACCAACTTCCAAGGGAAGTGGTGCTGGCTCCTACCCTGGGGGTCTTTAAGAGGAGGCTTGATGCCTACCTAGTTGGGATCATTTGAGCCCAGTTTCTTCTCCCGCCCAGGCGGGGGGTTGGACTTGAAGATCTACAAAGTCCCTTCCGACCCGACTGCTGTGATTCTATGAACGTTTTGGCCCATATAGAATCAAACCAAGGCTCATCCATAGCTATAAAACAATCACAAGCTTCTCCAGCTTGATCTGGAGAGTTCAGATCCTGTAGCTGTGGGCTGAAGTAACTCATAACCTCTGGAGATCGGACACTGGGGGGAACTAGTAACATATACTTGCCAGTGAATTACATTAATATCTATCTAAATAAATTAATTTTTTTATTCTGCAGGCCAGGTCTGTCTGCCTGTGCCAATGGAGGGCAATTCTTTTAGGTGGAGGGCCTCGTAAATGGGTTTTGGTGAGCTGTTGAGGGCTTCATGCGTAGTCTCGCTCCTTGACAGTTGCCTCCCACCCCACCTCTTGTAATTATTTAATGACAGCACATTAGCTTCTGCACCTGTGTCCAACCTAAAATGAATAATGTTCTGTTTGCACTCAGGCTGATAGTGGTCTGTGTATCTCCTGCAGTGTTTCCACTGTTTCTTCAAGACATTCTCCTAAGCTTACAATGCTGCTCCTGTCATCGGTCTCCTTGTCCAGGATGAGCTGACTCTTGCAAAACAGTGTACTCTATTGCACTGCTGTCCTTTCTTCCCAGAGCCAAGTCTTGACTCAGTTTATTGACTCCGCAGGTTGATTTGCAGGCTTTACCCTGGAGCTCAGTATGCCTTCCTTCCTCGGGTCTCTTTTCTAGCGGTATTTTAGATTCTCCAAAACATTTCCATTTGGGTGGAGTGGCAAAGGGTTCATTTGGGCCCTGCCGGGAGTATTTTCCTCAGCTTTTTCTCCCAGACCTGATCTATTATTGAGGACATACTTTTTTCCTCAACGATTCAAGACTGGTTAAAGAGATCTTCCGCCGACCTATCTACATGTTCATCTTTTTTGGTACTTTCTGTTTCAAAACCTATTATTAATATGTTTCCTTTTCATCAAAGAGTACAGTATTCATACAGTTTCTGCTAGAGAGTTTCATGGCTAATTACTTCTGTTTGAGTTAACTGAAAACAATTAAGAACATTGAATGCTTCAGAAATGGCTATTGTGAGGGACAGCTGTTTCCAGATTATCTCCTTTTTAGCTGGCACCCATTGAGTGCAGTTAGTGAAGGTCTGTTTAAACATTTCACATTTTCCGTTTCAACCCCGGTGGGGCTTTTTACTGCCTCATTCTTCCCCTTGGCATATTTTCATAGTTATGTGCCTAGTAGCATGAAGCCAACACCCTTGACTGAGGTCTGCTTCATCATTCAGCATCTGAGTCCCAGTGGAGCAGTACTGCATAACACAAGCTTCTCACAACGTAACAACCAATCCCAGCTGGCTCAGGGAAGAGCTTCTCAAAAGCACAGTTCCCCAGAACCACCATGCCATACTGGGTGCGTCTACATGTTCATTAATGCGCCATAGTTACAATGCATTAAGTTTAGTACTTGGATAATCAAGTACTAAATCAATGTGCAGCAACTTGTGCTCCTGTGCAGTAGTGCTGGCACATGGGGTTTTTTGGACGTTAACTGCACAGTAGCCTAATACTATTAGCTCGGTTTTTGCCCAGCATGCTACTGTGCAGTGTTATTAGACTACTGCGTGGTTAGCATCTCATGTAGATGCACCCACTGACTCTTAATAAAGCTTGCTTTTGTCTTTCCTACTAAGGTCTTTATCTGAACAGTTCTTGAATATCTGTAGTGATGGTGCCTTGTGCATCTCCCTTCAGAGTTGATTTAGCTGCCTAGATAGTTCCTCTCCTGCTTAAGTTAAAACTCCTAATTCCTTTAGCCTCAGGCAATTGCTCCATGTCCTGCCAATCCTCTGAGACTTGAATAAAAGTTCAAGCCAACTGCCACTGATGTGAACTCTCCGGTCTAAAAGCTCTGAACACACTCGGGTACACCAGAGCGTCAGATGGTCTACTGTGCCGGTAATCTGCATACTTAGGAAATGCTCTCGCTTTTAATATTCACGTCCCACTGTGTGGATTTATGTGCAACAGCTCAGAATCAGGTCAGTAATATGGATGTTAAAAACTCCCCGGTGCACTTGCAGTGGCTCTAACTGAGTTCACTGGGTCAGTAATATGCTATTTAAAGCTCCATAAATGCTGAGATTACTG
>NW_017728947.1:105851379-105902850 GCF_001723895.1 Crocodylus porosus
TGGGCACTAATATTTAATCACTTTGATCTCATTGTGTTCTTCATGGTTTCTTTTTGCTGTTTTATTTCATTTGCATGACTGTGCTGGGCTTGGACTTTGATGGGCGCATCCTATATTTTGTATTGGGACTTTAAATGATGCATCTCTTGGAGAAACTATTCCCTCAGATATGAAAAGGGTCCAGTTGATTTCTGCATTGGCTATTCAGATACATCTTGGAGTTGAAGGTCGCCTCCACATAATGGTTGTGAGTAGGGATGGGAGTGCCCAGGCCCCTTCTCACCCCTGTTTCCTGAGGAGGGGGGGCCACCTGTGGGTAGTTATATAAAACGCAGATATAACCCACTGGGGAGTGTGTCCTGCAAGTCTGTCTCTCTGCCTAATCCCCTGAGGCTAAGAATCAGTTATAGCCTTGGCTAAGAAGCCTTGCTGTTTAGCACATGTTGTAGAGGGTCACATGCATGTCCTAGAGGCCCAGTCTCCAGCACGTTGGCTTATCGGGTAGGCATCACTCCAACCTTATCCTTGCCTCTTCTGTTTGTGGTTACCATATTTTATGGTGTATAAAATGCATTCTTTCCTACCACACACACATATACACATACTACCCCAGTAAAGCTCTTACAGTAAGGTGCATCTTATATACCAAAACTGTAGGATGAAAGACTCTTGGTAACTGAAATGAGATACTTGTAACTTGAAGACACCATCATAATCTGGTCCTGGTAGTCAGCCTGGAGACATTGGTAAGAGTCAGCAGATCCAGGTGGGGAAAAGCAAGGAGAAGGGATGTGTGTGGGGCAGCACCTCCCATCATGTTAGGCAGTCCTGGTGTGTGCAGGGTTCCAGGGCATGGCATGTTACTGCATTGTAGCCAAGGGAAACGGGGAGGAAGGGGGATGTGGGAGGAGGGCTGTAGTTGCCAACTTCCCCAGACTCACCCACAGGTCACCTTTGTCTCCATCTGTCTGCCCCTCCTCCTCCTTCCTATATAAGTAGGGCTCTACTTAATTCGAGGAGGCGCCCAGCCGATTTTGCAGGAAGACGATGTGGCCAGCCACCATATTTATGGGCTGATTGGGGCAGGGCCCCTCTAATGCCCTTGATTGGCCAAGAGGCCCCAGTGGCCCCACCCCTTGCTGCTGATTGACTATGAAAGCTGTCCATCACGTGGCCCTGCCCCACTCCACCAGCTGGCGGAGGGGGCAGGGCCACATGACAGCCAGCCCTCTCTGGCAATCAGCAGTGAGGGGTGGGGACGGCAGCCCCTCCTTCTGCTTCCTCCTGCAGCCAACTGCACAGCTAGGCTGTAGCACTGACAGGAATGCTGGCTTCCTCTGTGGAGCCAGCGTTTTATTTTCCGTCAATTTTCTTTTTCCCATGGATTTCGTGGACTTTGCCTGCTTTTGCAGATTTCTGTGAAATTGGAATTTCAGTAGGTCCCTAAATATGAGGCCAGTGGGACCCTTGCACCAACCCTGTCCATTTTTCCCTCTACTTCCCTGCTACACTCTATTGTGGACTTTGTCATTTCTATCAGTTGCCATAGAGGCAGATGCGTGAGAGTCTCCATCAGGGCCTGCCTCATCTCTGTTGCCTTAGGGACTTCCGACGAGGGCAGGGGGCTGTAGTAGGCCATTGCTGTCCTTCCTTGTATATGCCCTGGATTGACCCATAGGGCATCTCTGGTCCCCTTTAGCCCACCCAAAATGACATGACTGAGGGGTAGATGAATACAGAAGATATCAGTAGTTCGCTGTGTCATTACAAATTAACTACGCATAGTTAAAATCAACGGCAGAGAATGGTAATAGAGCAATGGAAAGATGTTTTTGAACTCTTCCCACAGAAAAGTTGATTTGCTCCTTTGTAGAAGACAACAAAATGTGTTCAAAAATGAAGAAAAGGAGAAGCATGCTACATGTGGAAAGAAGAAATATTGTACTGGGTGGTCAGTCATAGGCACAATGGAATTGCTGTTTCCATCAAAATGTCTGTGACTCATGTACAGAAGGTGACAACAAAGAAATATAAAAAAATGCCAGCAGTTGGATAAGTTGGTGCTACTAATTTATGAGATGCCCTGGACTGTGTGTGCAACCAAGAACTACTGTATAAAAGCTACCGGCAAAACATGAGAGCAAAATTCATTCTAAGTATAAGAAAAAGAATTAACATGCTGGAAGTAAGTCAGGTTGGACACGTGAATGAGGTTCCTCTCACCTTTGATGTGTCATTCAATAAGACTATAGATGTGAAGGGCGGGGGGGAGAGCATCACAGTAAAACCTCTGTTTGTGAAAAGATGCACTGCAGTGTTGTCTGGGCCTGGGTGCTGATAGCATAACACTGCAACCAATGCTGACTTTCATACAGAGAGAATTCTCTGTGGTGTTTTTTTTCCATGCCCATGATAAGGTTATAGATCAAAATGGAATGGGATTACGGACTGCAAAACACAGCGCCAGCACACTGGAGCCCTTTATGAAGAAACCATCCCTACTGGTCCAGAATCGGCTTCATGCAGACATGCCGTCACGAATGAAGAGGAAATTCTATGAAGAAAAAACCGGTCTGGCCACCAGATACCTCTACATCACAGCTTCAGCCGTTGGGTGCATCTATTAATAAGCCCTCTAAAATGTTTATGGAAGAACACCAGGATGAGTGGATAATGGATGAGGAAAGTCAGGAGCTCGCAGCTTCAGGAAGGCTAAAAAGACCTATCAGTACCCAAATCTGTGAGTGGGTAAAACTACTTGAGATTGAGTCCCACTGGCAATTGTTGGGTTCTTTAAGAAACGTGGAATCAGGAATGCACTCGACGGCATGAAGATGCTCTGTGTGAAGCAAGTAAAAATGAGAGCTGTGTTTCTAAACAGGAAGACTCTTTTTTGTGGTTTCAGTAGCTATGGAAGTGTAGAGATGTTTTGTGCATTTAATGAATTACAAAAAGCCAAGCCCTGAGATTTTTTAAGGTAAAAATACTCCCCATAAGGACAGATAAATCCTGTTGTAGCCTAGACCGTTGTAACCAATCGTTGGTCAGGTATATGTTAAAACTTTTTATTTTCCCGCACTGTTATCCTTTCCTTGCATGTCTCATACACACTGGAAAAATATGGTTAAGTACTTGTGCGTCATATGGTGCAGTCATTCACAAAGGCAAAACACTCAGCCCCACATGACAGGAAAAACTGGGGGAAGAAGCAAAGGCAAGAAAAGCTCGATGCTGTGAAGCAGCAACCTGTGTCTGACGGAGACCTGGGTGCTGTTTCGCAGTTGCCAGCAGAGAAGGGTAGCCAGGCATGCAGACAACAGCTGAATCACCAAGGAACACTATTACAGAGCCAGATGTTACTCTTGGAAGAACATTATACTGAACTTGGCAGACGAGTGCTGCAGCTGTCAAGTGCATCTCTTGTTTGGTCATAGGTAATGATTCTGCTGCTGGAGAAGGTAGAGGAAAAGGAAAGAGGCTGTCCAGAGAAAAACCTCATCCAAACATTACAGGGAGACCATAAACTCCCAAGAATCAAAGAGATTTTGGGGCTCCTGAACATCTTGTTCGAAGGGTGATGATGTTTAACACTGTGCACAAAGGGAGAAACTTGCAGGAAGTGAAGCCAGCGCTTTCGAAGTATCTGGTATTTGAAAGGCTACTAAGAAGTTGGGGTTATCCATATACCAACCATAGTTATTTGTGGGTGCTGTTTTAATTCTCAGGTAAGACTGCAGGGAAGGAAGTTTGGACTTCTTTTTCTCTGGCTGCCCAGGTTTCTGAGGGTGTATTAATATGGCAGTCACGGTTGTGATTGCATTGCAGAGTAGATGGCTGCAAACTAGTTTTAAGCAAGCCTAGGAACTGGTAGCAGGCTAGCTATAGTAATATGGTGTTTTGTCTGGGTTTACCAGCCAAGTATTTACCCAGCTTCTCTGAAGGGTTTTTGTAGACCATGCTGAGCTCCATCCTGCAGTGGTCATGTTACTAGCAGTACCAAACTAGCTAACTTCAAGTTAGCTGACGTCTGTTCCCAACTGTACTGTGATGCAGACATACCTTGACTTGAATCACAAGATATTTTCCAGGGCTGATAATTATGACCTCTAAACCTGCTATCAGGGTGATGTTATGGAACCAGACTTCTCAGTGAAACTTTGTCTAACTAGGACCCGGAGCCCGTAAGGGTGTGGCTGTAGTTTGAACACAAGTACACATTTGTGATCAATCAGGCACTGCGTGGGCAAACACAACATAGGTGCTGAATAACATTATACCAGTTAACAGGGTTTTCTGACTCTGCATGCACCAGTGGTGTATTTAGATATCTGTGCTTTGCAAGCATCGGTATATGGATGAAATGCTTAAATATTTTGTGTCTGCTGCATAAAATTTTCTGAATTTCTATTTAACTATTACCTAACCCCTATTTTACTTAAACTATTGCCTAATAGATGTGACATGAACAGTAGCACTTCCCTGTGAGGTGTTTTGTGTTTTATTGAGAGATGCAGTTAGAATCATGAAGCTGTAGAAAATGAGGGTGGGAAGGGACCACAGGAGGTTGCATCTAGTCCAGCCCCTGCTCAAAGCAGAACCGGCCCCCAACTGCATCACCCCAGCCAAAGCTTTGTCTAGCCGGGTTTTGAAAACCTCCAAGGATGGAGAGTCTACCACCTCTCTGGGTAACCTGTTCAGCGTTTTATTACCCTCCTAGTGAGAAAATTCTTCCTACTATCTAACCTAAACTTCCCTTGCTGCAACTTGAGCCCATTGCTCCTTGTGCTGTCATCCCCGCATGCCCAAGCAATGCTCTTATATTCTTCCCTAGTTATTTGACTAAGCTTCTACTTATAAGCTTCCTTATTGTGATTTAGTTTACTGAAGAGTTCCCTGCTAAGCCAAGCTGGTCTTCAGGATGGTTTGTCCCTGTACTCTCAGTAAGTCTTCCTTTAAATACAGCCAGCTCTCCTGGACTCCTCTCCCCTCAGACTGACTTCTCAGGGGATCCTGCCCATCAGTGAGTCAAAGTCTGCTTTTCTGAAGTTAGGGATCCATTAAAGGTGTTTTCTTGTGGTTTTTCTATTACAAAAAATGCGTAAAATGTAAATGTCTTGTCAAAAGCAGAAAGAAGGTTGCGTGGTTAAGGTGCTAGGCTGACACTCAGGATTTATGTGACTTTTGGCAAGTCACTTCATCTCTGTCTGTCAATATGTACTTTCTTCTCTGTGTATTTTGACAGTGGCATTTTGGTTACAGGGGCTATCCATCATGCCCATGGGAAGTATCTAGCAAAGGGAATCCCAAACCGTGGTCCATGTTCCCAAGGGGTACCAAGACACCTGGGAGAAATTTGTGTAATGGTGGATTTAAATTTCATTGCCATAATAATTGGCATTTAAGGGGTTAAATATAAAATGTATGCTGGTAGGGGTACACGGACAGCTGGTAAATCTGGAAGGGGGTACATAATAAGAAAAATTTTGGGAACCTCTGCTCTATCAGAAGGGGTTCCAGTCTCAGCTGGTAATCCCCCAGCACCATCATCAAACAACAAAATGTGGACTCTCAAGCCCTTTTGAGGATCTTGAGCACCTGGATCCAAAGCCCACAAAGGCTAATGAGAGTCTTTCCGCTACTTCTGTGAGGGTTAGACCACAAGTATTAGAACTGTATCCAGGGCAAATTGTCAAAGGCATGAAACCTATAAGGCGCCTAACTCTTTTGAGTGGGAGTTAAAGGACTTCAGGCCTTTGAAAAATCTTTCCTTCCTGCTTGGATACTTTCAGCATCATACAGGTGCTACCATAGAGGACACTTCAGTTCTCTGTCTCTTTGACCATCTCAGCTGCACGGGTCCCACTAGATGAAGCTCCAGTGGGGCTTTTACATTCCAATCCCGTGCACGGCTTCAAAGAGCTGTTTCTTAATAAGCCCAGAGCAGGCAAAAAAGTCTATGCCAGATAATTTCCCCCGCCCCAGAAGCAATTACCCCCAAATTACATTGGCTCAGTATTCAGCACGTGCAGTGGCCCAGTGTTCAGCACATGCAGTATGACGTCCTTTTCTGGACCCATGACAGATTTCAGCTCTGACATTTCACCAGTTGCACTGGAGCTAGGAAAACCCACAGGCTCTAAATGAAATGCACAGGGTTTGTCTTATGGTTTCTATTTGTCCCCAGTCAGATCCAGCTCAGAGGCTGGACTACTCCTTTGCAATTCGGGGGTAGCAAAAGTTCACTTCCCAAATGTAGGTCTGAGATGAGAATGCGTTGCCCTGGGTTTGACATCTAGGTTTTGTGTTGGGTTTTTTTTAAGCCATTAGTTTCTTTCTCCACCTAGTGGCCAGGCAGTGAGGCACGCCAAGTGAAAAAACAGGATCTGAACAAATGGGTCATTATGAGAACGTCTCATATGTTTGCACTGTTGTCTAGATAACCGAGTTGAAAGCAGAGAGAGATTCCTTGATGATTAATACTCGTTAGTCAAAGTGAAGCAATGGAAAGAAAGCCAAGTCAGGTGTGAACAATCGCCACAATAGCTAGTGATGCTTTATACTTTCCATAGGCCTCTAACTGCTGGCTTTGTGGAGGGGAGGTTCAAGTTATGAAATGTAATGTTGACAGGCCTTCATTACTCAACTGTACCTGGATTTCTTTCTTTCTTTCTTATTTATGCGTCATGGTGGCAACCCAAACATTGCAGTACGGGTCTAAAGTAGAAAGGCCTGAAAATGAAGCGAACTAGAAGCTGATTCTTTGCAAACCTGGTGCTGACTATTCTTTTGCCATAGCAAATTCCAAGCAGTGAGCAAGGAGAAGGAGTGACAACACATGCAATTTCTTGAATTCTTTGCACGTTAGAATTCAAGCTGTTATAAGTTACATGAAGAAAAGTAAATGTAGAGAGGGCTTTAATCACACCACCAGCCAGATTATCTTCAAGAAGACTATTCACATGCCTAAAGTGAGCAGAATTTGTAAACAAGAAGCGTCTGCCCTTCATTAAGTGACATTTTGTTGTTGCTGTTATTAAGGAGATCTCAGCTGTATTCCCAGTTCTGCAGCTTACCTCCTAAGAACTTGGAAGTTATTTCAGCTTCTATAAAATGGGCATAAAGAGGCTTTTGCCAAGTGTTTTGAAATCAAAGGATGCTTAAAGTAGAAAGATGGTGCTAATTTGGAGCCATTAATATTTTACCATTACTGATTCACTATTTATAGGGTATATGAGAGAGCTCCATGCGGGGTAGATCAGCCATGTGGAGCGCCGCTGTCCTGCACCTGGTGGTTAAGTTGTGAGTAGTATATAGGCTCTCCGCCCTTCAATGCAAATGTGACAGGTGGGCTGCTGGTTTTATTTTGAAATAGTCCCCCTTCACGGTTTTCCACACCCTTTGAGAGTTTGAGAAGTTCACGTCAACAGGGCTGGTGCAGATAGTTCTGTGAAAACTGTGGTCGCAGCTCTTTATAAACTCTGGTAACACATCAATGTAGCAAAAGGTGTTGCAGGCTGTAAAATACTTCCACATCTTTGATTTTAATGTTCTGTTAAACCTCTCTACCACCGCCGCTTTCACTTCACTATTTGTCACGAAGTGGTGAATATTATACTGCTTTAACAGCTTGCTTAAAGACCTATTTAAAAATTCTTTTCCCCGATCAGTCTGTAATTTTTGAGTTATACGGCCCTCGGTAAAAATGGTTTTAAAGCCCCGAGCTATTTCACCACCTGACTTGTCTTTTAGACCCAAGGCCCGGGCATACTTTGATAATATGTCTATCGCTGTTAAGATGAACTTAACCCCACCGTTGTGTTTGGAAAACTGCTACATATCCACCAAATCTGCCTGCCATTGCGCATCAATATCTGAAACAACTGTCTTGTTTCTTTTAAAGCGTCTTCTTGCCGATTTGTGTAGGGTGTAAGAAGTCTGATCTGAAAGCCAAGCGGCCACCCCACTTCTGTTCAGAACCTTATTATGTCTTTTGGTGGCTTCAAAAAGCGTGTTCACCCCGCCAAAACTGCCAGCTTCACCAGGAGAGTAATAAACTTCCTTTAATATAGCCTCCAGTGTAGACATGCCTGGTAACCACTTCCCCCAACACCCAACCCCCACGCTAACACCCTTGTGTTGCATTCAAACGCTTGAGGACAAATTTAAACCGTGGCGTGTCTCCATCTCAAAACTATTTCTACAGTAACGCTTTCTATAAAGCCGTCTCGGGGTTGTAGTGAGTGGGCCTACAGGCGCTGTGAAAGAATCCATATCCGCCCCTGCTTGCCTTCGCACAGTCTCAGATAAACAGAGTGGTCGTTTGGGAAAGCAGACAGACCTGGTGGGATTGCCGCCCAAATCCCACCCCCTCTACTCATTCCGATTGGTTCAGCATCGTTCTTGGGAGGTCTGAGGCCTCTGAAACCTCTGCCAATTGGTTGGGGGTGGTGGGGCAGGTTGTTAGAGGGGTCACACCACCACCCTGCCACCCCATAGACCACGCCTGTGCTCTGGCGGGGGGCTAGATCAGTCTTGGCCCTGATAGGCCATAACTACATCACGTGATTTAGGGCTGTTCTTGCAGCCTGAGGGGTTGGGCCTTGGGGGTCTGCATGGGCTGTCCTTCTGATGTCATGGACCATGTGGTGCTGGTGTCACACACCACGTGACTGGGGGTTGGGGCAGGGTTGTTGATGCCACACACCACATGACTGGAGGTGGAGACGGTGTTGCTGATGTCACATACCATGTGACTGGTGGTGGGGGTGGAGTTGCTGATGTCACATACCACGTGACTGGGGTCAGGGGGTGGGGTCGGTGATGTCATGCATTACGTGACTGGGGTCAGGGGCGGGCCCGGTGAGGTCACACACCGTACATGGGGAAAGGGGGCGGGGCCAGGGGGGCGGGACATCTGGTCCCACCCACCTGTCACATTTGCATTGAAGGGCGGAGAACCTATATACTACCGCTGTGTCATGGGTATAAGAAAGTCAGGCAACTTTGTAGCATCTTCATGCCTTATCGAAACTGACCTAACTTTGGAAGGTGGCATGGAGAGTCTGATGAAAAGTTCATGAAACATATGGCTGCACTGAATTTGCAGTCATACACCTATGTAATTTGGGACAGCAATGGATTCTGGACTCTGTGATAACATGGCTCAAATGGATCTGTGTTATTGAGAAACTGAAGAGAATTCAAATGGTCCCAGATCCAACTTAGAGGCATGAGGCTATGAGCAGATGAGTTATTTACTGCAAGAGAAAAGGAAGTAGGGACTTACCCAGCAGCAGCTGCTTTAAGGAACCCACCTGTGTGCAGCTCAGCACTGACCTGGTGAGGCAAATGGAAGCTAACCTGCACTAATCTCTGCACCCCCTCCCAGTGCAAGAGGCCTGAGATAAGAGGTTTAACCTCCATGTATCAAAGGGCAAGAGCATTTGCACAGGCAGTTACTGCAAAATATCTACCATATGGTAATTCCCCAGCTCCTTTTACCTTGGGGTACATTATTTGTATGTTCATCCAGTAAGATTTTACTGGGAGGACTCTGGTCCCTTGTGAGCCTTGGAGGGAGCCTGTTACCTGGGGCCTAGCTGCTACCCATTCGTCACTGACCCTCCCATCATGCTATAGAGTTGTATCCACATCCTCCTAGAATCCTCCTCCAGCTTGGTCCTTCCAAAGGGGCTGGTTGCAGGATGATCCTCACAGTTTCAATTAAATCAACCTGCCACGTGAGTAATGAAACCTGTTGTGCATTTAACTTATTGTGGAGGAGCGCTCTTGGGGGAAAAAGGAATATGTTATATTTTTCAGTTTTTAACAAAATGTCCTATGAGGTATTCTTTTGCCCTTCAATCATATAGAAGTTTGACCTGCCATGGTCTGCAGGAAGTACAGCCCCTCATCCAAGTCTGTTGGGGCTTCTCTTGGTGGTTGGTCCAAAAAGGGGGGTCCATTTCTACCAGTAACAGTTACAGTGGTTGTCAGTTCAAACTTACCAACAGCCTTAGATGGACAGTATCCTAAATCATCATCAGTTATCATTTGAACTGCTGTAGACCTCAGAAATTGTGGACAAACTTCCTTGGACTGGCATCATGTGATCTCTTCATAGGCACCAACTAATAGGAGAAGACACACAAAAAGTTCATAATTCTGTCCTAAGAAGTACAAAAGTGTGTTCTGGTGCCTGGCTCAACCATTTGGTCAAGACTGTATTGTTAATAAATACCAATCCTGTACAAGAAATAAGGGTGAGAATTGTATTCCATTGGCAGGAAGCAGTCCCAGCCTTGTTTGCAGTCTTAGCTGAAGAGGAGAAGCAACTCAGCTGAATATTTTTTTTACAGATCCTGGCCCCTCTTGAGAGTTTTGGTCAGAACCTAGGAAACTGGAGTGTGATTTACTCAGCCACTTTCTCACGAACCTAGTTATTACTTTCTCTTCTTGACTTATTGTGACCTTTTCTGTGCTGATTCTTTTGCTTCTGTGGCATAACGAAGCATATAGAGACAAATGTGTGCCTTTCTGCTAACCTTCTTATTGCTACTTCTATATTTATTTCAATAATGTAGGATGGGTGCTCATTTCAATGGTATTAGCCAGATTTACTTTCTTAAAGCAGACTTCCTTGTTTGGTTAGCCATTCCTACTTCTGATGCACAGAACCAAATGATTGGACAAGGCTGTAGTTCTCTTTGTTGAAGTTGGGTCTAGGTCCTGTTAGTATTCCTCCTGTCTAGTTTGGTTAGATTTCTGCCAATGTGCCAAAGAAGCTAATCGCCTACAAAGGGAAACTAGTAAATTAACTAGGACCAGGAGATAATTAATACCCAAATTTGCACTTTGGTTCATAGAAGGAGAGCATATGCCGGAGGGTATATCTCATGATCAAACCTGTGGACCTTATTTAGCAAACTTGTGAAACATATGCCTGGCTTCAAACACTCAGACTGCTGCATACTCAGTAGGGCTGTGTGAAATGCCTGTGTTTTGTTTTGTTTTTGGATTTGGCGTTTCCGAGGGACAGTGTTTCATTTCAGTGTTTTGTAAAGCTGCCCCAAACGGCTGTGTTTTGTTTAGTTTTGGATTTGGCATTTCAGAGGGACAGTGATTTGTTTTGGTGTTTTGAATCACTGTCCTGTTTCATTTAGTCCAAAACTGTTTCGGAGCTGTTTTGGAATTTTGATGGTGTTTCGGCCATAGGCCATAATGGGGGAATCGCAAAACTGCCTATAACGTGGTCATTTCTGACCTGATTTGGATGAACCTTGCAGGGATGAGTCCATGAAGCTTGCCAAATTTCAAGGACATAGGTGTAGGGGTTTCTGGGAAACTGTACCTCAACCTGTCCAAAGCAAAACTAGTATCACTTGCCAGCAGCAGCATGCTGTCATTCTGCATGCAGATCCAGGGGTCCACTCCCCCCGGGAGGAGTCTGGCACAGCCCCATAGCCCTCCTGGGGGGCTTGGCTCCCAGATCTGCATGTGGGATGACAGCAAGCTTCTGCTGCCATCTGGGACCAGTGCCAGCATGGGATCTTCCTGGCGCTTGACACGGGCAGTGCTACAGCAGACTCGGGTGCTGGCACTGGCCTCAGCTGGCAGCAGCATCATGCTGTCATCCACATACTCTGCAGCCAGTGAGTGCGGACCATTAAAAAAAAAGGCAAAAAAAAAAAGCCCTGCACTCACTGGCTCTGGCACCAGTGACTGGGGCCTCTGAGGGCTTGTGGCAGAGCTCCCCCATGCAGCACAGGGCAGTGGGGGGCAACAGGGATCCCCGCTGACTGGTACCTGCACCACTGCATGGGTGCAGTGTGGCTTGACAGGGTGCCATGCACTGCCTTGGAGCTGGGGTGGAGTCACCTGTCAGCTGGAGCTCCCAGTTCAATTCCCCAGCTCTCTGATTGTTCCCTCAGCTCTTCCTGGGGGGTGCAGCCCATGGATCCCTGTGTGGGGTTTCAGCAGGCTGCTGCTGGCTGGGGAAACAGTGCAGAGCCACCACCATCACCAGCTGGCAGCGGCAGTCCACTGTCATTCCACATCATCTGGGAGGCCGCGCCCCCCAGGAAGAGCTGGGGGAAGTGATCAGAGAGCTGGGGGAAAGACTGGGGAGCTGGGAAATTAAACCAGGAACTCCTGAACATTCTCCCATCTTGCAGTTCGATTCCCCAGCTCCCAGTTCGATTTCCCAGCCCCCGGTTCAATTTCCCCAAGCCCCGGTTCGATTCCCCAGCACTGGGATTGGAAGGGACCTCAGGGACAGATTGTTGTCACTGGCCACCACCTACAGAAGTCAACATTAGAGCAGTTCCTTTCTGCCATCCTCCCCCTCCCTCTTTCCCTGCAAGCCCAGCTCTGAAACGTTTTGGAAACACCTGAATTGTTTTTGAAGATTACCAAAATGTTTCAGATGACCCGTTCCATTTCAGAGCTGTTTCAGAACCCTGTGTTTCATTTCTGATTCAGTGTTTTGAGTGTCAAAACATCCAAATCTGAAACGAAATGAAATGGCCGCCGAAATTTTGCACAGCTCTAATACTCAGGTATTTAGGGGCATGCTTAAGTGCCTTGCTAAATCTTGTCCCATTTTAACAAAGTTGAATGGGTCCAGGTGTCCTAGTTACAGCAGAACGCAGGTCTGCTTGAGGCCATCCAGCTTTCAGATTCTGTGGGGCACCACTTAAAATGTTCTCTCATTGAGACAATGAACCACTGATAGCTTCTATTTTACTCTGTTTTTGAACAGAGCTGTGATTTTATCTAGACCATATCCCCTAATTTGCCTATGAGAATGTCTTATGGGACAGCGTCAAAGGCCTTGCTAAAGCCAATCTATAACACATATGCTGTTTTCCTTCTTATCCACTAGGCCACTTATGCTGTCAGAGAAAGAAATTAGATTAGTTTGACACCATTTGTTCTTGATACATCCATGTTGACGCTTATTGCTTTTTATCCTTTACATGCTTATAAATTGATATTTTAATAATTTGGTTAGGCACATTCTTGGGTAGTTGGTTTGCCTGGTCTGCAATTTTCTTAGTTCTCTCCCCCGCCTCCCCCACACTTTTTACTGATAGATACAATGTTTGCTTTCTTATTGTGCAGTGAAGGTGACTTCACACAGAAAAGAAACAAAATGACTGCATCAAAAAACACAAAAATTACGACTCATTGCCAGAATTAATCAGAAGCAGTGCTAGCAAGAAAGGATGAACCATGAGAGCAAAAAAGAAAGCAATGAGAAGAACGCTGATAAAACAAAAGACACAATGGTACAGAGTACCTCATGAATGGATTGATAGGCAACTAAACTCCAGAGTTATCATTATAGTGCTTTTCATTGGCACACAGGTCATTAAAAACCTATGGAGGAAAATATTTTTAAAAACATCACTTTTCAGGATAGTAACTGGTGGTATAAATATGGACTAACTTTAATGAAAATAGAGTTCCTCTGGATTTATACTGGGAGGCCAGTCTGAGAGGGAGAGGAGTCCAGGAGAGCTGGTTATACTCTAAAGAAACCTTACTAAGGGCACAGAAATGAAGTATCTGGATATGCAGGAAGACTAGCAAGTACAGTAGAAGACAAGTTTGGTTTAGCAGGGACCTCTTCAGTGAGCTAAAACACAGAAAGGAAGATTACAAGAAGTGAAAACTTGGACAAATAGTTAGGGAGGTGTATAAGGATATTGCTCAGGTATGCTCGGAAGAAATCAGGAAGGCCAAAACACAACTGGAGTTGCAGCCGGCAAGGGATGTGAAGGGTAAAAGGAAAGGTTTTTACAAGTATGTTAGCAACAAGAGGAAGATCAGGGAAAGTGTGGGTCCATTACTGAATGGGGGAGGCAACCTAGTGACAGAGGATGCAGAAAAGGCTGAAGTGCTCAGTGCCTTTTTTGCCTCAGTCTTCATAGGCAAGGTCAGCTACCAGCCTATTGCACTGGGCAGCACAGTTTGGTGGGGTGAGCAGCCAACAGTGGTGAAAGAACATATTAGGGACTATTTAGAAAAATTGGATGTATACAAGGCAAGGGGGCGGCGGGGGGGAATGCAATGCACCCAAGGGAACTGCGGGAGTTGGTTATTGTAAATGAAGAGCCTCTGACCATTATCTTTGAAAACTCATGGTGATTGGGAGAGGTCCTGGATGATTGGAAAAGGGCAAATATAGTGCCCATCTTTAAGAAAGAGAAGAAGGATGATTTGTGGAACTACTGAATGGTCAGTCTCATCTCAGTCCTTGGAAAAGTCATGAAGCATTTCCTCAAGGAAGCCGTTTCTAAGCCCTTGGAGGCAAAGAAGGTGATTAAGAACAGTCAGCATGGATTTACCAGGGGCAAGTCATGCTGGACCAACCTGATTACCTTCTATGATGAGATGACCAGTTCTGTGGATGTGGGAAGAGCAGAGGTCATGGTATACTTGACTTCAGCAAGGACTCCCAAAACATTCTTGCTAGCAACCTAAGAAAGTATGGGTTGGATGAATGGACTGTAAGGTGGATAGAAAACTGGCTGGATAATCAATGGGTCAATGTCTAGTTGGCAGCTGGTATCAAATGGAGTGCCCCAGGGGTCAGTCCTGGTGCTGGTTTTGTTCAACAACTCTGCAGGTGACACCAAGCTGGGGGGAGTTGTAGATGCATTGGAGCATAAAGCTAAGATTCAGAGAGACACTGACAGATTGGAGGATTGGGCCAAAAGAAACCCAGTGAGGGTCAGTAAGGACAATTGCAACGTCCTGCACTTAGGAAAAAACAATCCCATGCAACCTGGGGACTGACTGGTTAAGCACCAGCTGTAGAGAAAAGGACCTGGGGGTTACAGTGGACAGTAAGCTGAGTGACAGTGAGCCAACAACATGCCCTTGTTTCCAAGAAGGCTAACGGCATACTGGGCTACAGTAGTAAGAATGTTGCCATCAGATCAAGGGAAGTAATTTCTGCCTGCTGTTCAGCACTGGTGAGGCCACATCTGGAGTACGGTGCCAGTTTTGGGCCCCGCACTACAGAAAAGATGTGAACAAATTGGAAAATCCAGCAGAGGACAAAAAATGGTTCAAGGACTGGGGCACATGATTTATGAGAACAGGCTGAGGGAACTGGGCCTATTTAGTCTGCAAAAGAAAAGTCTGAGAGGGGATTTAATAGCAACCTTCAACTACCTGAAGGGGGGTTCCAAAAGGGATGGACCTGGACTGTTCTCATTGGTGGCAGATGACAGAACAAGGAGCAACGGTCTCAAGTTGCAGAAAGGAAAATTTAGGTTAGATATTAGGAAAATCTGTCTCACTAGGAGGGTAGTAAAGCACTGGAACAGGTTACCCAGAGAGGTTGTGGACTCTCCATCCTTGGAGGTTTTTAATACTGGGGTAGACAAAGCCCTGGGTGGGATGATGCAGTTGGGGCTGGTCTTGCTTTGAGCAGGGGGTTGAACTAGATGTGACATCCTGAGGTCCCTTCCAACCCCCACTTTCTATGACTCTAAAGCTGAGAGCAGAAGTGGATCTTCCATTTGTAGCAAACCTGAACATCCTGAGAGGGCCCTAGGCCAATGTATTATTTATAATGTTGATCACACACTAATCTGTGGTGCTCATCAAGGGAAAAGTCCTTGTATTTTGATAAAAAATGAATTAACTTAACTGAACACGTTATTGAAAAGCCTACTTTTTTTGTTTGGCATTAATATTTTGGCCTGTTTGGGAAGATTTGTTACTGAGAGACTGCCATTATATAAACTTGATAACAACATCCATTTTTATTATTCAGGATGTGACTGAAGAACAAAAAAATCCTTTGGATACTTGTATTGTTAGCTGCTTTGTAATCCCCTGTTTTTCCTCATCTTTTTTCAGAAAGAGCATTTTTCAAACTGAATGTACTGCTGGCTGTTTTTATTCTGGGTTTACATTTTGCGTTTCTCTCAGCTTCAGAAATAAAGTCTAATGAAGTCTGTTTCATTCTGCTTATAATGAGTTCTCAATCCTAAAATCTTTGGGTTTTGGCTACTACAGAAAATGTTTATTTGCTGAACATTAATTGCTTTAATTAGAATTTGTTAAAATATATCTATTGGCTTTAAAT
Source organism: Crocodylus porosus (assembly GCF_001723895.1). Lineage (NCBI taxonomy): Eukaryota > Metazoa > Chordata > Crocodylia > Crocodylidae > Crocodylus > Crocodylus porosus. The sequence continues at coordinate 105,867,485 of NW_017728947.1, forward strand.
AAGGAAAAAAGCTTCTTTTTGTAGGGGACTAAATAACTCTTAATCATAGACACTTGAGTCTTCATGTGTGTACAATATGCATGCATACTGCTCCAGTCAGCAGTTGATGGGACTTCTGCGTTCCTGAGGTTGAACGCACATTGACATGTTTTACAGGATCAAGTTGTTAATTGGACAGTGTTCAGTGACATCATAATGGAACTCTGGCATTGCTGGTTAGTTTGCACGTCACAATAAGCTGGGGGGCTGAAGAAAGAAAGAAGGCAACACAGTGATATTCCTAGTGACTATTGACTAAAATGACGACAGCAACAACAAAAATCTCACATCTGTGTAAGGTGACTGTGATGCCCAGAGGCTACAGCATTCTCTTGCCTTTTGCTTCACTTATCACATCTCTCAGAAAGCTTCAGGGATTTCCTTTGCTGCCAGGTCTATTGAGAACACTATTCACCTCACTGGCAGTTTTCAGGTTATTGTGAATTCATACATAATGGAAAAGAAATGAGCAAACTATAACCATTTTGCAATGCCTTGTTGTTCATAATGGGGATGCTCTTTATGAATTGGATCTATCCAACTCATATTATCACCAGTCAGTTTTCTAAATAAGCTCATCTATGAAAGAATAGTTAGGAACAAATCCCAAGTTGGTTTAAATCAGCCTAGCTACATTGCAAGGCAGTGGAGCTAGACTGATATACAGCTTGTCCTGCTGCTATACTTATCCTGGCATTGATGAGTCAGCAGAACCCCTTTGTGAGGACTGGAGCTTGCTGGCAGAAGATTTCTTTCTTCCGGCACCTTCATACCCTCTCCATGAATGGCACTAGTAATATAGGCAGAAGCTTTATCACATGGCAGTGTCCAGGGCAGGCATTCTGCTTGCACAGCTATTTTGGTGTAGGAGAGGAGGTAGGGGAAATAGGGAGGGGAGAGAGGTATAGCTGACATTGCTGTACTGGTGAAATCTTGTAGTGTAGACCAGGTCTTAAGCCAGGGTTGCCAACTGTCAGTAAGTTTACTAACTGTCAGTAAAAAAACAACCAAGCAACCAAAAAAGAAAAACAGGCTAAAAATACACATGAATTAGGTCCTTAAGAAAACTTCAGCTGTTAGTAAAAACACTCAGCAGCAACAGCTTGATTGAAGCTAGGACAGATGGAGCACAGTAGCACCACCTGGTGTCCAAATGGGAGTGCAGTATCCTGCAGGGAATATTATCTCAGCCATGTGCTGTTGCTGCCGCTGTATCCTAGACTTCCTGTAATATTTTTGGGTCACAGGTAGGCTTCTTTGGGGGTTGGTGCTAGGGTGAGGTGAATGAGGCTAGCAGGAGAAAAGGCTGGAGGGGTGGGCTTGGGGGCCACATAGTGCACAGTTCAGTTGAGGGCATTGGTATGTGCATAATAGAGGTGTGCAAAATAGGCCATATTCGATTCGGCCTGAATCGGGGACAGGGCTTCAATTCATTGATTTGGATCACTGTCCTGATTCAATTCAGCTGAATCTGAATCTGATGATTCGGCCATAGACACAGCTGTAAATGTTTTTTCTACATACCTTAAGGTACCAGGCATGGCTTATGAATGCTGTGGTGCTGAGGCAGATGGAGCGTCCCACAGGAGCCCAGCCTCCCCCCACCACATGCTCAGTGGAACCCAGAAGTGGATCAGAAGTACTTCCAGTCCACTTCTGGATCCATCAGGGTGTGCACTGAGGGGCCCTATGCACCCCCTCAGCTTGGTGATCAGCTGCAGGTGGACCTTGGCTGCCCCTCCCACAAGATCCAGGAGGCACCAGTTGCCGAGCTGGGGGGCACGGGAGGTGGGGGGCCCAGCATGCTCCCTGGTGGACACGTAAGCACTTCTGGTCCACTTCTGGGTCTGCTGCTGAGCGCACTGGGGATCACCCCCATGCTCCCATGAGATGCTCCATCTGCCCCATCATCTTAGCATTCATGAGCTGCCTGGTACCTTGAGGTATGTAGAAAAAATATTTAAAGCTGTGTCTATGCCTGAATCATCAAATCTTTCTGAATCTCTCTGAATTGATTCAGAGAGTTCCAATTTGATTCAGAGAGATTAAAGGGTCTCCTGATTTGATTCGGATTTGGAGATTTGGCCACCGAATCAGGCTGAATCTTTGCCAAATTGAATCAGTGACTGAAGCGTCACACAGCCCTAGTTAGTGCATAAGTAGAAGGCCTCTGGTGGGGGAGGATGCCACACAGTGTAAAACCATCACTGCAGCTAGGCAGGGTTGCCAACCAAAGAAATTTTTACTTACTGCAAACATTTTACTGGCAACCAACCTTTTTTTCCTTTTTTACTATTGTTGATGTTCAACCTCTAAATTTGAAGCAAGCTCTTCTAACTGATGCCTGGCAGAGAAATAACATTTACATTATATAAAACATATCAGTAAAAACATGTCAGTAAAAAGTTTGGCTGTCAGTAAAAAGCTTGCAGATAATCAGGAAGAAAAATGTTTTTGGATTACCACCCTTGCCTTAAACCATTTGAAGATCTGGTCCTTTTCTTATACATCTGATTTTCTAGGCACCCAAACCTGTGAGCCTTTGTTTCCATGCTCATTCTGTACTTATTGATGTGGATGGGAAATGCTAAACTGCTTAGTGGGTGATTTGTGCTTACCTTGCATAGATATAAAGAAATGTGAGGAATCAGTTTTCCTGTTCTTAGTTTCATAAATACTTAACAAAGACCAACACACACTTTCAGGGAGGCTCGTAGAGTATTTTGAAGCTGTTTCTGTCACGTTGCCTCTACAAATTTTCTAGAGTGTTCTGTGTAGGCGCTTGATCCAAAGGAGCTGTAAAAAAGTGCACTGTTGAAATGAAGTGGGGAATTAAATGAGATTAAACTCCTCCACAGAAGACTATGATGTATGGGAAATGGTTATTTTCTAATAAAGTCCTTCATTTAATTTTGTTGTGAACTTCTTACCATGATTTTCCAGTAGCCTTTGGGGATATCACATGCATTTGTCTTTTCCTTCCTTCTGCAGATCAATTGGGTCACCCCCCGTGTGAAACACCTAAGTCTGAAATGTCTTCCTGAATTATGGGTGAAAAAATTAGGCATCATCATACTTTCTCAGTGTTAAAGGAGCTTTTGAAGGCTCTTAGACTGAGTACCTCCACTGTAATTTAAATACTTATTCCATTGGCTCCTTCTAATATTGTGATCTCTGATTAAGTTAGCAGAAAACTTTGGATGACACAAAGCTTAGTTTTCTAACATTTAAAGTGTATGGACCATCTTTGTCAAGTGTTAACTTTGCCAATTTAACCATGAGGTTGACTAGGTTGATTTCTTAGAGTGTCTTAAGTGATTTAAGAAAAACTTGCAAGTGAGTTTCTGGTCCCCTCTACACATTATATTTGTGCTGCAATTCACAAGTTAATTGTGGCAGAAATGGCATGTACACCTAATTTAAAGTGCCATAAAATGGAAAATGAGCCATAAAAATGTTCCACAGATGAAAATGTTTTACATTTTGGCTGGTTCATATGGCACCTTAAGTTAACATGTGGCTGGGGCCAGCAATCAGCTGATTGTCAGTCCTGGGACCCAGAGTGCACTGGAGGCTGGAATGGCCCCGGGACCAACAATTGGCAAAGTATTGGCCATGGTCTGAGGCTGGGGTGGGGTGGAGCCAAAGGGCTTTGCCTGCTGGGGATGTTAAACCCTGCACCTAGCAGCTCTGGCTTTGAACTTGCCAGTGCAGGGTATAATAATCTCAGGCTCCTCCTGCACTAGCAAGTAGTAATGGTGCATTTGAGATTTGATCCCTGATTCCAAAATTGTGCCTTCTGCTGTGCACCTGTGGCATGGCAAGAGGCACAATCAAATCAGGGATCAGATTCCATTGTGCCATTAAATGAGTGTGTGCCAGGGGGCTTTGCAGATCCATTGCAGAAGGACCACTTTTTTCAGTCTCAAACACTCCAAGGACAGGTCTGTTCTCAAAGACCCTGCCAGCAGCTAGAGGGGGAGGATCTTCTGGAAAACCCATGAACATGACTGGATGCATACATGAGAAGGCTGGAGAACAGCTCTTTAAATGTACTCTCCTTCTTGTGAAAAATAAACTAGGGAGATGCTCACCCTGTTGATTTAAGTGGCAGTGGGAGCAGAATGAAGAGTTGGACTCATCACCTGCAGTATTGTTGTCCATTGATGCTGGAGAGTTGCAATACTTCCCTTTGACTATTAATGGCCATGCCGATTGAAAGCATTACTGGTATATCAGATTTTGACTACTTCTGCTATGGGTGCACTGTGATTAAATGCACCATCATTGGAGGGGGGTTTATTCCCTTTAGTAAGTCATGAAATATCCCTCACTGGAGGATAGAGCCATACTCTAAAGGTAGGGGTGCTGCTGTTACAGGCCACATAGACATACCTAAGCTACTAATAGTAGTGTACCTGCAGCAGCACCTGTCAGGGTCTACAGAGGCATTAGGCCTAGCAGTCAGAGCTGGGAGATGTTATCAGCCTTTGTAGTCAGGTGGCAAACTGAAGTTAAACTGAGGTTCACATGTTGAGCCAGAATGGGTCTCAGAAGTGGATGTCAGGAAATGAGCCAAGATCAAACCAGGGTCTATGTGCCTTCTTTGGGTCACCAGAAGTGGATGTCAGGAAGTGAGCTGAGGTCAAACTGGGGCTTTGAAATTCAAGGACTGGGAACACGAGCAGGAACGGAGGAGAAGGCACCGGGAGAGTCACACAGCTGAGAGCTACTCACAAACTGAAGCCAGTTTGTTGCACAGCGGGGGCCAGGTGCTGCAAGAGGTCCTTAAATGCAGGCCTAGAACCAGTCACCAGGCTGAGGTTCAGCTGGCCCTGCTTAGAGGGTTGAGTGTTGCTGACCTACTTGCCTGGCTGCAGTGCAGAGGCCTTACACCACTGAGATCACTCTGGGTTAGTTATTCACGTACTCACCTAGGGGCTTGGGTAGGTTGTACAGTGAGGGCTTGCTGTGGCTGAGACTGTTAACAATAGTTTAATGCTAGCCCTGATCAGTGTATGCAAGTGCAATTGCATCTTTGGTTTATAGCATGAAGATGCCCTGAGGGCTGTATTGTGTCACTTCACTGACATCATCAGTATTGCACACAAGAGGAATTTGGTGTAAGTGTTATAAATAAGAACCAGGTCAAGAGCTAACCCTAAACTCTGTTCTGTATTTGTAGCATCTTCCTCAATTGGGTCCTGGTCCATAATTAGACCTCCTTGCTGTTAGGGTAATGCAAATAAATAATAATAATGCAGGTAAACTGTTTTGTTTGTAATACACTGTCTGCATTATCATTTTCATAATATAATTTGGAAATTTCAGCTCATTTTAATCCATGTGAAAATTCCAGAAGGTTTTGCTGAAAACTCCAGTATTGTGCAGAAATGTCAGAGGCAGCAACTCCAAAATACTTTTATTCGAGTCCTGAATGCCACTCTGATTATGTTGACTAGGCTATGTAGATTACTCTAATCTCCCAAGAGATAGGATTACAGTTTTGTTATAGTGCATTGGTGACGGCAAAATGAAGGATTAACTTGAGAAGAGGAGGTCTTTGAGCACAGGGACAGGTCTCAGATTTGGTTAATTAAATCACACTAAGGAAATGGTTGCTTTAGTAGTTAAAGCGCTGTTTTTACTGTTGTTTGGCAATTCTCCTTGGAGTTCATACAGATGAACTGAACTCTCGCTGCCTATTCACTGATTACTGTACACGGGGAATTTTTTGCCCATTCCCTATTCTCCAGATGCAGAAAGTGTCCTTGGCTGTCACTCATGGACGTGGGCATGGTAATATTCAGGCTAACTTCCTCTTCAGCTTGCTACATGTGGGCAGATCTCTTCCAAGGGAAGTAGGGGACACAGAAAATGATGCTGCAGACCCATGTGAATAACCTTGGGGTTTTTCACATGGTGCCTACAGGTTGATTGGATTAGGATAGGCATTAGGGCTGTGCTGAACAGGCCCTATACAATTCAGATTCGGCCCAAATCAGGGACAGTGATTTGATCTGTTGATTCGGATCACTGTCCCTGATTCAATTTGGCTGAATCCAAATTTGAAGATTCGACGCTGATTTGGTGAATCAGCGATTTGGACGCAGGCACAGCTTTGAAAGTTTTTTCTACATACATTGATGTAGCAGGCATGGCTTGTGATCGCTGTGGTGCTGGGGCAGATGGAGCGTCCCACAGCTGCTTGGCAGTGAACCCAGAAGTGGATCAGAAGTACTTCCAATCCACTTCCATGTCTGCCATGGAGCTCGTTCTGGGGCCCCTCTGCGCCCCCTCACCCCGGCTCAGTGATCAGCCACAGGGGGACCTCAAGTGCCCCCCCAGATGCAGGAGGCACCAGTCACTGAGCCACAGGGGCACGGCACGGCAGGGAGAGGGGCCCCAGCGCGCTCCCTGGTGGACCAGGTCCACTTCTGGGTCTGCCACCCAGTATGCTGGGGAGCCCCCCATGCTTCGGTGGGATGCTGCATCTGTATCTGGCCCAGCACCGCAGCGTTCAGAGCCCATGCTACCTAGAGGTATGTAGAAAAAACATTTAAAGCTGTATCTATGTCCGAATCGCTGAATCTGTCCACATCCCTCTGAATCGATTCAGGGAAATTAAAGGGTCCTCTGATTCAATTCGGATTCGGAGATTCGGCCACCGAATCAGGCCAAATCTCTGCTGAATCGAAACAGGGACTGAAGCTTCACACAACCCTAATAGGCACTGCTGAATCCAGCATTATCCTCTGTTGTGGCAGCAGATCCCCTAGAGGATACCCCAGGTGGCGTTAACTGTGACTCAGTGTCTGCATCTTCTCTCATGTAAGCAAAGTCTGCACTGAACCCTGTTCTCCAACCCCTGCCCCTCCTCCCCCACATTTCTGTCCTTTGGGGGCACTTTCCACAGCTGCCTTAAAATAATATGACCAACATGTCATATGTAGTTTGTTCTTTTCTTCCTTTGTTGGGAGAATTCTGTTTGCAGAATAATGTTTCGTTTTAGGGTCTTTCTTATACTACATACAAAAGAAATGTTCTATCCACATGTACACGCTGTAGCAAAGATGTAGATAGGTTTTCAAAGAGGCAGGGCAAAATCTTGAAGTGGTTCCTCCACCCCTGTTTTGGGATTGGTTTCCTTCAGGCAGTCATTCAGCAACCCCAGAACAAATAGCAGTCCAGTCAGCCATTCTTAATGTCTCCTTTATCTATGCCCATTGACAGTGGAGAATGCGGACCAAAGTGCACTGTGTAGTTAAGGGAACATTAGAAAGGTCCTATGGGAGACCATACCAGACTCTTGGCCTGGCTGCCAAGAAGGCTTTCTCTCCTTCGCAGATATGCTTTATTCTTTATGGTAAAAACTTGCATTTTACATGAGAAGTGAAGGTGTCAACCCTGGTCTTTGTCCTAGAGCATTAGGTAATGTTGTGCTTTGCCCAGGTTGTTGAGCATTTGGAGATAAGGAAGAAGATCTTGAGTTTGACTCTTTGATGGGATGTCAGGGTAGAGAGCAGAGGGCAGATATGAAACATTGTGGGATAGTCACTGTGGTTGAGGAGAAGTATTGCAATATTCTGTACCAAGGGTGTCTAACGTATAGCCCAAACCCATAGGCACTGACTTTGTTTTTTGCCGATGGGTACTTGCAGGTGTAAAAAAAAAAAAAAAAAAAGAAGCAAAACAAAACAAAATGGCACTTTACTTTTAACTCGGTGCATTCCTGGGCTAGGCCCTCACATGCCCAGAAGAGGCAGGACATGTTTTCTACCTGGTTCCACAATATCTGTAAAGATTGGGTGCTTAAATGGAGCCTTTTTGGCACTTTTATCTAATAACTGATTGAATCAGCTATAGCTCAAAGCATCAAAAACCCTGCTGAAGCATCCAATCTTTACAGACACTGCAGAGCTGAGTTGAAATCATGTGCTGCTTCTTTCGGGAAAGCATGGTTTTGGTTTTTTTAACGTCTGCAAGCAGCTCTGTGGGTTCTAAGCACCTGCTAACTTCTTTTGGCGGGTGTTTGAGCCCCAGAGCACCCACGGAGTTGGCGCCTATGCCTGGACCATGGAGCCATTTCATCTCGGTCAACGGGTTTCCAGAAGACCTGTGAATTCAGGGGTGAGGTGAGCGAGGGACAGGGCCAACTGCAGAATTTGGGGCAACAGGATCCCACTGGGGACGACCTTTGGTGTCATTGGGAGCAAGCAATGGCTGTGTTGCTATATCACTGCTTACCCCTCTTCTCCTACTTCTTGTCTTGCAGCTATCAGATCCAGATCCAACCTTTGAGGAGCCCCGCAATCAGGATTCATCCTGCAGCACAGGGTGGGTTTGCCATTGCTGTCCGTGCTGGTTGGTATTTTTCTATGAGCTGTTGTCTTTATGCCCAGACATAGTTACACTGATGTACCTCAAACAAGAGCTAACAAAGGCCTGAATAACCCCCATACTCCAAGACGTGGCAGTCTCCTGGACAACCAGACATGGCAGGAAGCTGTATTCATGGAAGCTGTTTTGTGAGGCTGGGTGACACCAAGCACCCTTCATCTGACTGAATGATTGAGCAGGGGCATGTGCCTTCATGCAAAGATAATTGTATCATGGCAGAACTTCCTCCAGGTACTTTCCTTTGTCTGTCAGCTAACTTCTGTCATCTGTGGGTTCAGCTTCAACAAGCTGTTCTTCATCCATGAGTCGATCAAGCTTTGCTGGTAGGGCTATGGTTATATACACCAAAGGACAAAAGCTTGTGCCATTGTGCCTGCATTCTGGCCATGTCCAGACATGCAAGCCATGCTTGCAGTGGCACAAATTCGTGTCACTACTCTGTATCACAGTGCACGCCCCTACACATGCGCTTTGCTGTGGGACACATTTTCCTATTGTGGGCAAACTGCCCATGCCCAGCTCCTCCCAGCTCCTGGTGCGCTGCTCCAACTGGGCTCCATGTGCTGTAGGGTGGGGAGGTGGGGTGGGAGGCAGGGCTGGCTGGAGCACAGGGTGTCTCAGGGAAGGGCTAGCTGGATGGCATTCCCCACACTGAGGCACCCCATGCCCGGCACATGAGATGGGGGAGCAAGCAGCATGTTTGTCCTAATGCATGCTATTTTGGCATGCTTTGCACTGCTTTTTCCCCCAGGGTTATTTTTGCTACTAGGAAATCCTGGTAGCAAATTTTGCTCCCACACTGCAAATTAACAGTGCTGCGTATGGCTTAACTTGCAGCATGTGTGGTTTGTGGTGCCACAAAGAGGTTTATGGCACCATTAATCTCATGTGCCTGCATGTGTGGACGTGACCTTTTAAGTCCATATCATTTTATCAGTTTGCTTAGTGACTGCATCTAGATGTAGAAGACAGTGAGGCAGTGTGGGCTCCCGTGCGTGTGCCTATATGCTTGGGGGAGTTAAGGGAACAGCAGTACAAAGAAAAGAGATTTGCATTTCATTTTGTTTGTGGACTCCCAAAAACCCTTTCCACTGAAAGAAGAAAACTGCATTGCAAAGTGTCTGGGTGGCTTGCTGCCTTCCTGCTGTTAGTTTTGCAGGAAAGCTCACTCTGGCCCATTGTGACTAACAGGAAATTGCTTTGAATGGTGAGAGTTACCTCCTTGGTCCTTTTATCCCCAGCAGAACAATGGAACAAATAATAGTGGATAGTGGTGGGGAAGGGATATTAATACATTTTTATAAAGTGACAGGACTGTAGGTACCAAGCAGCGGGGCTTTCAAAAACAAGATTGTAGCAAAAAAGAGAAACCTTAGTCTGACTCCCAAGAAAAGCTTTCTGGCACCAAGTTGTTTTGTTGTGGAGTAATTTTCTGAGGGTTGCCTTGGAGAGCCCATCAAAAGTGATATTTTAAAGTAGGTGAGCTGAACAATAAGTTGACATGAAATCAGAACCGACCCAGCACAGGGGGAGCTGATGCTGTAGTTTCTATCCCTTTCCCATACTTCTAATTGCATGGATTAATTATTAAATGATGATTGCTGCATATCTTGGTTCTTGATTCCAGTTATTGTTAAAATAATTTCTTCTCTGAGATTCCCTCCAGAGAAATATTAACGGATTCTTTTTGCCCATCTGTCTACCATGATTTTTCTATTGTTGAAATAAATCTAGTTTTGTAATTAATGCATTGGGAACAGTAAAAGATTTGATTAGCAAATAAAACATAATTATAATGCATCTCAGAGTCCCTCTGTAGTAAATATTTAAACACCTCAGTCCAAATCCTCATCTATTGTAAACCGAAGTTAGTGGAGTTATGCTGATTTACCTCAGCTGATGATTAGGTTCCACCTCTGGAAGAAAAGAAGCTGTTGCCATGCAGAATTGCACAGAGAGCTTCAGCAGAAATGTCAGGGGAAATTAAAAATGCAATTCTACAAAAATTACCCTGGTGGGAAAATGAGGCATAACAGCAAAATAAGGACAGGGCTGCCTGGCTTTGTGCTCCAAGACCTGGAGGCAGGCTTGCTTATCTCTGCTTTATGGCTGTTTTTGAATCACCTGAAATAGGCAGATGGGAAAGAATTGTGGAGGCCTAACTTTGAAAACTTGTCTGCAAATCTGTGCCTCAACTTCTGCATGTCCACCCCAGTGCCTGAGGTAGGAGAAGGCTGGACTTATACCTTGTAACTGCTACCTCCCATATTGAATCCTCACTTGAAAGATAAAGCGAAGCTGGAGTGACATCTCCAGGAACCAAGGGCCTGGGCCGTGTATATGGGGACACTGAGCTGCCCAGGTTACAGTGTCCCACTCTCAGACTTGTTGGTTTAATCCGAAAGAAAGGCAGGTGCCAGCATGTTTGAAACCAGCTTGGCTGCAGGAGCTGCTGGAGCAAAGGAGATCATCCATTTGTCCATCGTTTAGGGCTCTGCTCCTAGACTGGCTGCCAGCCAGGGTTAAAGAGCCCAGTCTACCCTAGCCTAGAGTGACTACAACATTTTGGTGGCATTTCCTCCACCAGAGGTAAGACTGGTACCCCGCTCTAAGGTGTTCTTTTGCCCAAAGCCATCGGCACTCTAGAAGTTGCCGGGTTATTTAACCGCTGTCCAGTGTTAACAGTCACAGGTAATGCCTGATGTAATGCTCTGCTCTCCGTGTGCAGATAAGGATTGCAGACAGAAACATCTGCATATACAAAAACTATGGAAATGGCATAAAGGACACCTTTTGATAAAAGTTCTGATCTTTAGACATATCTTGTCTATCCTCAAGCTGTTTTCCACAGACTCAGCTTCCTCCCTCACTCTCGGGGGCAGCCTCTCCTTGTTGGTGCCTGAGGACCTGGGTCTGTGTGCAGGGAAGGTACTGGGGCCACCTGGCTGGCCAACCGGCTACATTTTCAGATTCTTCCTCTGTCCTGAATCTGTGGGGAGGTATGAAGCAAGATTAGCAGCCCCTTGGACTCTGTGGAGTCTTACACAGGAATCCTTTTCATCCGGTGGAGCCTGTCTACAAGGTAAGCACTGAGAACAAGGGTTTTCAGGGAAGCTCAGGCCAAAACAGCTTTTGAAGAAGCTGGGGTCTTCACTGACAAGAGGGAGCTGTAGAGAAGGGGTGCCAAAGATCAGCATGGAGGTTTGGCACCAGTGAGCACGTGGGTGCCCCAAGTCCACGCATTTACCACGGTCCATGAACGTGCTGTAACACTCAGTGGAGGAATCCCTAGGGAGACAGTGCAGATGAGCAGGGGATGCAGAGCTTGTATCAGCTCCTGGTGCGGTGCTGATAGTCCTTGGGTCAATCAAACAGTTACTTCCTAGCGGGTCCCAGGACTCGCTCACTGAACAAATATTTGAATCTAAACATCCCACCTGTGGAGGAGGAACAATCCAGCAATGCCAGGTCTCTTCCATTTCCAACTCATCCTATTCTCTCGGGCTGTGTTTTAGCAGCTGCTGTCAGGTAGCTACAGAAACAGAAATGCTTCTGCTAACGAGACCTTTGTCGAAGGAGGAGATTTGAAAGCAGCTTACTCGCTCCTCATTAAAGGCCTGATCCTCAAAGGGTTGAAGTCAATGCAAGTTGACTTCAGTAGCCTGTGGATCAGGCCCAGAAACCTCAATCGTGTCATACAGAAAACTGACTGTTCAAACTGCTGGGAAGCCAATGCATTTCAGTTTTGATTCAAAGAGACATTTGTGAAGTTTTCAGGGGGCCATTCAAAATGTGCTGTCCATATGATTGCGCTGCACTTTTCACAGATTTTTCAGGAATGAAAAGGCAGCAGAAACCAGATGAGAGAAGAATGACAGAGGAAAACTAAAAGGAAGCACATTTCAATGACACGGAAGCCCATGGCAAAACCCACTTGCCTTTTGCGACAGAACTCCTAATGTAAGTAGTTTATGAACAAGGAGAACAGCATTTCGCTGCTAACATGCAATGTACAGCAAAATAAAAAATAAATCTCACTCTCTTTGGCTTCAAGAGTAAACTAGAGCTTTCCAGGCAATAACAGATCTATAAATACAACTGAGGGTGTGAAGGACAAGTTCAATAAGAATGTAAATTTTTGTAATCAGAAATCAAACAGGAACTGTGAAAGTCTCGCTAGAATTGCAGCTCCTAGATTGCTACCTGGATTCCTGGGGTAACTGCAAAGAATGTACCTTAAATGTATGCTGATGCCTTTTCTGATCAAAGAGTGAACCACAACAGTTTTTAAAGTCATCTGAATAATTTCACAGTCTGTATTGTGTGTGTGATGTTTTAGTGATCTAAAGCCACAGATGATTAGCTAATAAGAGAGGAACAATTTATTAAGATTCAGAAATGCCAAAGGTATTGTTGCCCTGAAGAGCCTGCCAACTAATTTAAGACAAAGCTTAAAGGATGAATCAATGCACTGATTTGGAGCAGTATCTCTGCCAGAGGGAAGCCAGTTTTTCATGCATCCAAATCCTTTACATCCACAGAAATAAACTATGCATAGATTGAAAGAGACATGTGCCACGCTGCTCAGCTGCAAGTGGTGATGTCCATCTGTTTTGGTATGTAGCATAAGAGAGGAGTTTGGTCTGACCATGGACCTTTAGAACAGGTCCTCAACATTTGTAGTCTTGCAGTTCCACATGTTAGACTCAAGAGACCCCTCATTAGATTTAAGATGTCCCTCAGAAAACGCCAGCTCTTCATTTTCACTTGGTTTTTGACTCTAGAAAAATAATGGAGCAATTTTTCTTTTACAAAGTTCTCAAACAGACCAGGTCAGAATGTTTTAAATGCGATGGATTCCTATTTGAAATGTCTGGATTTATCCTGTGAATCATGTTTGCATGCCTAATGTTGCTAATGTTGCATGGCACTCTTGAAAAGATCTCAAGGCACCCCAAAGTGCCACGGCATCTGGTTGAGAATCACTGGTTTAGAAGCAAAAGGAAGAAAAGCATCAGAAACAAAGATATAAAATAAGATGATGTACATATAGAAATGTGATACAGTGGTTAAATACAGATCCAGGGAAAATATACGAGCTGCTGACATCTTAACCAGAAAGTTTTTGGCAGGGATGACAATACTATGGGGATATTTTTGGCATAATTTAATTTTGTCATGTCCAGGTGGTCTTCATCAAGCAAGAAACTGATAGAACTAGAATTGCAAGTAGGTTATATCCCCAGCTGTCTGCATAGATGGACACTGTCATGGCAGATGGGTCAAAGAAAAATGTTTGCATTTGCCAAAAGGGACAGAATTCTAGACAGTCTATGAGGAGCTAATATCTATGGATCACCTGAATTGTAGAGAGTAAAGGCTGTGGGTTCTGTGATCTTCAGATCAGGACAACACCACTAAGTCACTGGAACACAGAGCTGTGAAATACTAAAGCGGGGCAGGTCCAGAAATACAGTCCGTGCAGTTCACTGGAGTCATGTGCCCTGGGGCGAGGGAGCTGGCTGCCTTCCCCACTCCCTGCCACCACGTGAAGATAACAGGACTCTGCCAGAAGTGGCAAGGAGACTTGCTCCCTGCTTCCTGGGATGCCACAGACCACGAGCATGCCAAGGGCCCACTGCCTGTTGCTGCTGCTGGTGGGAGGGGCTGTGTGCCATGGGGATGGGCATGTGGGGGGGTCACCCAAACCCCCACCCTTCCTCACACCCAACCCCCCCCACAACCTCACCAGACATACACACAACCACACCCCCAACATACACTATACTGCCTCCACACAGCCACACCCTCTCAGAACTTCCCCCACACCCACATACACACCCCACCCCCCAACCGCTCCCCACACACACCCAATACACAGTATTCAAGAGTAAGACCATTTTTGAGCTCTTATGAAACCCTCTCTATATACACTATGCAAACACACATGAATCAGGACAAAAATATTTTTAAAAATAAAATATAGCATCGTAGAATCATAGAAAGTTAGGGTTGGAAGGGACCTCAGGAGGTTATTTAGTCCAAGCCCCTGCTCAATGCAGGACCATCCCCAACTAGATCATCCCAGCCAAGGTTTTGTCTAGCTTGGCCCTAGAAACCTCCCAGGATGGAGATTCCACAGCCTCTCTGGGTAACTTGCTCCAGGTCTTTACCATCCTCCTAGTGGGAAGGGTTTTCCTAATATCCAACCTAAACTTCCTTTGCTGCGACTTGACCCCATTGCTCCTTGTTCTGTCATCTGCCACCACTGAGAGCAGTCCAGCTCCATCCTGTATGGAACCCCCCATCAGGTAGTTGAAGGCTGCTATCAAATCCCCCCTCAGTCTTCTCTTCTCCGAACTAAATAAACCTAATTCCCTCAACCTCTCCTCATAAATCATGTGCCCCAGCCCCCTAACCATTTTCCTCTGCTGGACTCTCTCCAGCTTGTCCACATACTTTCTGCAGTGGGGGCCCCTCCAGATGCAGTCACTAGTACAGAATAGAGTGGGATAAACACTTCCCTTGATCTGCTGGCCACATTCCTACTAATGCAGCTTAGTATGCCATTAGCCTTCTTGCCAACAACAGCACACTGCTGATTTATTCAAATTATTGTCCGGATATGACTTATCATATTCAGTTTATTGTCCACTGTAACCCCAAGGTTCTTTTTTGCAGAGCTGCTGCCCAGCCAGTCACCCCCAGCCTGTACTGGTGCATGGGATTGTTCCATCCTAAGTGCAGGGCTTTGCATTTGTTCTTGTTGAACCTCAGGCGATTCCTTTTGGCTCAATCTTCCAGTTTGTCTAGGTCACTCTGAATCCTAGCCCTACCCTTCAGTGTATCTACTACACCCTCCAGCTTAATGTCATCCACGAACTTGCTGAGGGTGCACGCCGTCCCATCTTCCAGATTGTTAATGAAAACAAAACTGGAACAAAGTGGCCCCAGGACCAACCCCTGGGGCACTCCACTTGATATTGGCTGCCAGCTAGACACCAAGCCATTGATAACTTACAGATGAGCTTGACAAACCTGCCAGCTTTCTATCCAGCTTACAGTCTATTCATCCAGCCCATACTTTGTCAGCTTGCCTGCAAGAATGGTGTGTGAGACAGTGTACCTTGACTTAAACAAGGCTTTTGTTACTATGTCCACTGTTTTCCCCACATCCACAGAGCCATTCATCTCACAGAAGGCAATCAGGTTGGTCAGGCATGACTTGCTCCTGGTAAATCCATGCTGACTGTTCCTAATCACCTTCTTCTCCTCCAAGTGCTTAGAAATGGATACCTTGAGGATCTGCTCCATGATTTTTCCAGGGACTGAGGTGAGGCTGACTGGTCTGTAGCTCTGGACCCTGGATCCTCCTTCTTCCCTTTCTGAAAGACTGGTACTATATTTGTCCATTTACAATCATCTGGGACCTCCCCCAGTTGGCACAAGTTTTCAGAGATGATGGCCAGTAGCTCTGTAATCACGTCAGACAGCTCCCTCCGCACCGTTGGATGCATTGCATCTGGCCCCATGGACTTGTACGTGTCTGGCTTTTCTAAATGGTCCCTAACCTGTTCTTTCCCCCCTGTTGGCTGCTCACCTCCTCCCCAAACTGTACTGCCTGGTGCAATAGTCTGGGAGCTGACCGTGCCTGTGAAGACTAAAGTAAAAAAGGCATTGAGCACTTCAGCCTTTTCTTCATGATCGTCACTAGGTTGCGTAATGATGTTATAATAGATGTTTGACTTTTAGTATATGATTTGTTGTTTTTATGGCACCCCGCCCCCCCCAAAGGAGTGCTTCTGGGGTGAGGGGCTGGACTTCAAGTGGCAAAGGCCAAGCATTAGGGAGTGGTCCCAAAATGGTGACCAGGGGGCGCGGCATCAGGCAAAGGGCAGGGCTACAACTGTGGCCCTCAACAGCTCACCAAACTCATTAAGTGGCCCTCCACCTGAAATAATTGCTCATCCCTGCTATATGTACTAATGTGGAGTATCTTGAGAGTCCTGTTCATCTGAATATGTAACAACTAAATCATGGCGAAATACTTGTTGTTAGCTGTGATTCACAAGTCTACTGTATCCTAATCTTTCACAATTATTTTTAACACCAACTGCACTCACATCTGAATGCTCAGTTACAACTCAGTGAAGAATTTGTGGTTGTCTGTGGTTATAGCACTTCCTTTGTGGTTTGATGGTGTCTCTTGATGCACTTGTACAAAACTAACTCTTCTGAGGGAAGTGCTTGCCTAGTTTTGATACCCTCCAGTCTCTTTGGATTGTCCGAATACACACAGCAATGCACATAATCATTTTTATCAAGCTGAAGTAATCAGAAACCCCCAAGTCTGTTTGTCTTTTTGTTCTTCAGGTAAATTTTGGCTTCTTTTGTAAATGAAGAGGTTTTATGCGGCATATAAAAGATGCAGTGCCAACATGGAAGAGCTTACTAGTGGAAGGCTTATTGAAAGGGTTCACACGACTCAAGTGCTTACTTGAAATCCTCTGAATTCATAATTAATGGATCCTACAAACTTGTCTGTCAAGATTAGCCTAAGGCTATGACTTCATGGCTCAGAGGATGTGTCACTGCTCTTCTAGGTATGTGATACAATGACTGAGATGTTAAGACTTCTTCATTAACTAGTATTTTAGTGGAAATTTTAGTTTGGTTAGTGAGGTGTTTGGGCTACTGAGCAATTGGATAATCTAGTCCCATTACTCAATGGACCCATGGTGACAGCTCTCACAAAAACTGCTCTCTCACTAAAGCCACTAATAATCTGCCAGTTTAATAAGTAGAAAACCAAGGGGCAATTCATTTGTACCCTAACTAACCATAGAGCCCTAACTTGCAGCGATGGCCTGCTTTCAAAGATGAGGGTACTTCCTGGATGTATCTATACATGGAGCAATACACTCTAGTGTAGTGTGAGATGGGGTGGAGCAGCCCTGGGCTGGCAGCAGGCTTGAGGAGTCAGCCCCAGGCTTTGGGTGGTAGCATCAGGTGGCAGAGGGGCTGGCCGGGACATGAGAGTGTCCAAAGAGCAGAGCCGTGTGGCTAAGCCGCAAGCAGGGGTCTGCTGCCTGGACTGACCGGGTGCAATTTGCACCTGGGTCAGTGTTTACACATGTTTTTAGGTGCAGTTATTTTTGCTACAATAAGATAGCACTGTCCCTGACAGTACTATTTTATGGCAGTGAAAATTAGTCTGCTGTAGTCTAATAGCACCGCACATGCAGACTGTGATGCTTTACACTGAAGCCAATTTGTTTACTGCACAGTTAAGTGCACATGTAGATGAACCCAGTATGAATCCACAATGTCTCAGCATCTCCTATGTCAAGTTTCACAGTAATATTTGCCACAACCACACTCCCTAGGGAACAGTGGGAGGTACACAGAAACCCGCCCCCCAGTCCTGAGCTGAATATTTCTTTTGAGATTAACGTTTCACAGCCTGATTCTCTGCTATATTAGCCTAGTTCAGTCCCAGGGGTTTCCAAACCTAAAAACAGAGATTCAGGCTTATAGAATGAGAATACAAATTATTCCTTGCATGCTACATGGTTGTATCTGTAAATTACTGCAAATAGTGAGAAACAGCGGGTAGCGTGGGGCAACAGGTGCCATTAACTTGGAAGAGCAGGGCCCTACATGATTAAACAGATCTTGCTTTTTTCAAGAACTGGAAAAGTCTTGCATCAGCATTTCCTATTGTGGAAGTACTGCACGTTCTGCAGCAACAATAAGTTAGACACAGGCCTGGGTGGAGATCTAAGATTTTGACTGACTTCTGAACCCTTGCATCCTGTGCATGCAAAGAAAAAAACCCATCTAAAAGCAGACAGATAGTTTTGTAGTTTAGTTACACACTATTTAAAAGCTCTGGTGCAAACTGGTGTAGGCATAGTTATATTGATAATGCTCAGGTGGTTAGTTCAGCTAAGAACGATGCTAGCTGGAGAAATATTCCAGCTAAAAAGATGATGCTTAAAATGTATTTTAATATTGTAGCCATATATAAAATTCTCTAGACGAGAGGGAAATAGTGAGGTAGAAACATTTGCTGAATGAATGAAATGTTTTAAGTTACTCAAAGTTAAGCAGCAGCTCAAGGAACCCCAGAAGAATTAAGTGAAGCTGAAAAGTATTGTAGACCAATGAAATGTAATGCATTTGGAGAAGGAGCAATTTGAACTACTGTCCTTCCACACCGATTTGGAAAGTTCTTGGTCTCTCAGTTGGAAGAGAAGGATCAATGTATCTGTGTGAAGCTCTTGTAGAGGATTTCAATACAATGCAACATCCCCATCAGAAAGTTAATGACACTAAATGAGCTGTGATACCAAAGGAATGGAGAATAATAATGGAAAATCCTTGCCTTAAACATTGAGGTCAGTTTAGGTTGCCTCATCTCAAAAGAGTCAGCAGCCATAGCTAAGTAACTAAGGGTAGGCGACTGGGATATCAGCCCTAGGCACTGACTTAGAAAGAGTTTAAGAATGGCAGCTGCCACAGCCTGGCCATCAAAAAGCCCTAAAGAGAGGCAGGGAAAATGATTTGCAGCTTGGAAATGGGGAGAAAGAGGGAATTTCATCAGAAGATAAATTAGACTTCAAGCCCTATTCTTTTTTTGCCTATCCCAAGGGATCTCTACAGCTCTCTGTAGGAGGGAGATTCTCAAATCATGGCAGGTAGTGGGAGGGAGGAGAGAGATTTGATTATGTTGAGGCCCCTGAGGCTATGATGGGTAGAAAGTGAGAGATGATTGGGCATGAACTTGGTGCTTGAAGGTAGAATGGCACCAATTTGCCACTTATGGTGCTAGGGCGTGGTGGGGGAGGGAAGGAAAGTGTCTTACGAAATGATGCAAACTTTGGACCCAACTTTGCTATTGGGTTTTTGAGGTCACTGGAATTTAGCCAGGTCCCCTGCTTACCTCAGAATCAGGAGACTATAAAGATTGTATAAAGCTGGAGGGGGAGAAAAATTATTGAGGAGAAAAATCAAAGCAGGTGGTAATGGAAGAAAAAGAAAAAGTGGAGGATGTGAGCAAAAGGTCGAATTAAGAATCAGTCATTAGGGGCATGGACATACAACACCATTACTATAGAGTATTTTCTTCTACAGTAAATTTATTCCATAAAGGGCATGTCTACACTTCATTAATGCTCCTTAGAGACTGGGCACTTAGTTTAGTACTTGCTTAATAAAGCACTAACTAAATGTGCAGTACCTAGAGTTACTGTGCAGTAGCATCAGTTCACAATTATTTAGTGATGCTTACTGCACATTAGCTTAATAACACTGCACAGTAGGCTATTAGCACGGTTTTTGCTGTGACACGTTACTGTGCAGTGTTATCAGGCTAATGTGCAGTAAGCTTCTTATGTAGATGTGTCCAGGAAGAAGCAGATGGGTGACCAGTTCTCTTACAATAGGCATTCACAGCCTATTGGTGGGGAACAAGCTTGCATTGTGTAAATGGCTACCCCAGGATGACATTAATGAAGGAGGGGACATGTGACACATTCTGCACAGTAACTTTCCCATATAGCCAAGTTTTACTACTCATTTTTCAAGGAGTAACTTTACCCTGGACTGCACGTCTTCTGTCCGCTCCAGTTTTACTCTGTAATAAAGTCACTTACTATGTAAGAAACACATTGTGTAGCTTCCCCATTCCTAGGTAGATTCTCAGGCTGGGCTGGACAGGCATGAACCAGCAAACTTGGCTTTAATGTACAAAGGCTCAAAGGCCACTTGTATTTTTTAGACAGCAGATTAAATTTAGCCTTTGTATAAGCAAGTAGAGTGAAACGATTAGATTTCCACCCGTTTATCCTGTAGTTGGCTTCCAGTGAGTGTCTTTTTCTTTTGTAATATTTTCTGAGAAAAGCTATCAGGCTTGATTTGGATGATTATGCCAGCTCATACATCAGTACTATGTATTTATAGCTCTACCCACATATATCTGTTACTTCCTCATAATCCTTAATAGGCAGAGGTAATCTTTAGATCCAGATTGCTGCTGTTCATTATTTATAACATCAGAATGGGAAATATACTACTTCCCTTGGGAAAAAAACCTGTGCCATCTTTGGTAAATTCATCTGATCACTCGCGCATAATATGGTATAGCATTCATTATTTAATGTAGCCTCCTATTTTGTGGGTTGATGGATGCAAACCCAAAATTAAAAAATATTGTGACAAATTCATAAGCAATGTGTAATGTTGATTTCCCTATTTACATTAATGGAGATTCATTTCCAGTCCAACTCTCCTACGCATGCACCTGCTGTATTAAAATATGTGTGTGGCGTCCAAGTTGGTGTAATATTCAGATGAAGTATCCAAAAGATACCTATCACATCAATGCATGCTTGCCTACACTTGTAAAAACAAGGTACAGCAGCAGAGTAATTGAGGCATCTTGCTATAGATCTGTAAGAGTAAGTCCAAACTTTTCTCCAGACCTAGTCTGAAGCCTGTCTCCAGTTAGCCCATCTGTAAATGAGTCATTTGGCTCAGCAAGCCTGGACATGATGCTTGTCATATTGCTCGCCTGTGTGCCACTGGCTATTATGCTTAACCAAGCTGACCCTGATGGGCCACGGAAGACATGGCAGATTTCCAGATAGGTGAGTTGAGAAGGGGAGAACTCAGGATCCAAGATGCCCCCAAAATAGCAGCACAGCTCAAAAGAGGATCTAACTATAGGGGGCAAACTGCAGGTGAGGAGGTCTATGCCAGGCAGAGGTGGACTCAGTAAAGAAGGCCTTAACGGGAAGAGGAAGTGTGGTAAAGCAAGGAAGGACTGAGGGCACCTATACACGTGCTGGATGTCTGCTCCTAAGTGTGCTAATTAGCATACACTGGAGCAGACTCAATTAAATGAGCCTCTGTGTCACATCTATTCAACACCCTGTACTTCAAAATTGCAGTGGGAACACTTAAAATAAAGTTTGTTCAGCGAGTTTTAGGTCAAGCACCAGGCCACCATTTTGACATGCAGGACGCTGAATTCATGTGATGCTGTTGACATGCCCCCCTCCACCTGGAACAGGTGTACAGACACCCTAAGTGACTTAAGGAAGGACGTGTGTGAGACAGGGGACAGTGGAAGAGAGGAAGGACAGGAAAGAGGACTGCACTAGCAAATAAACTCAGCAGGGCTTAGCAGGGGTGCTGAGCCAATAGCAGGTCTGTCAAAGGTGGGGGGCTGGTCAGAATAAGAGATGGGAGCAGAGGTGAAGTATGAAAATGAGAGAGTGGGTAGCAACAGAGCCCAACTGCATAAACCACCATGTATGTTCATCGTCTTATCTTGGATCCATGGAGCAGTTACTTCTGTGGCAATCATAGTATCATAGTGCTTAGGGTCGAAAGGGACCTAAACAGAACATCAGGTCTGACCCCCCCCAAAATGTGTAGGCCAATGTGATTGTGGTATTAGTTTCATAGTTAGTAGGGTCGGAAGGGACCTGAGCAGATCATCAAGTCCGACCCCCTGCCATGGCAGGAAAGAGTACTGGGGTCAAACGACCCCAGCAAGGTGTTCATCCAGCCTCCTCTTAAACACCCCCAGGGTAGGAGCCAGCACCGCTTTGCCTGGAAGTTGATTCCAGATCCTAGCCGCCCTGACCGTGAAGTCGCGCCTCCTGATGTCTAGTCTGAATCTACCCTCTGCCAGCTTGTGACCTGACTTCTTTGCTTGATAGCACAGATCAGTGATTTTCAACCAGGGTGTAGTGGCACCCTCGGGTGTCCTGAGACCTTTACAGGGGTGCCGTAGCCTGCCAAAGAATGCCTGCATTGTTAGGTATGCAAACATGATTCACAAGATAAACCCAATGGTTTCAAATAGGAATCCATAGTGTTGAAAAACTTCTGAACTCCTGTCTTTTTTTTTTATAATAAAAAGATAGTGAAAACAAAGAGCTAGCATTTTCCAAGAGATGCCTTGAGCCCCAAAAGGTTGAAAACCACTCGCATAGATCATTGTGATTATATTATGTGTTTTCTTTGCGTGGGCAAAAGTTCACCACCAGGAAGCAACAACCAACATTTAACTTATTGTGAGGGGTCAGCAAAACATTATTTTTTGAGGATCTTTTCATTAAATCTGCATACCCCTGTGGCATGATGAAAAAGCAATTCAAAAAGAATGAGTCAGAAATCTTTAGCAAGTCTCTCAGTGAAAAATATCTTTGCATGTAAAGCAGCGACAGCTACACGGGCTTAGAAGAGCTCCGAAGCTAAGCCACCTGAGCACTCAGTCCTGCAAGTCTTCCCAAATCTTTTTGCACATCATAACTTGACATCCAAATTTAGTAGGAAGCTAAGGAGAGCAATTTCTAACCCTGAATGGGTCATTTAATGATCCCAAAAGCTGCAACGTTGTTCTTACCATTAACTCGCCTCATGCCACGATCACAATGCTGCTTTGCAGATTTTTTTTTGTTTCGCCTTTTTCTTTCAGTCCTGTCCAGCGGTTACATGGGTTGGTGGCATTATCACATGTGGGTTTTTTTAAAGCTTTTGTTCAATTGGATTCCATCTCCCCCTTCTCCATGCTACTGACCTCATGGGCAGATTTGCAGGAATCCTTGGTAGATATGACATTGCATTATTTTAAAAGCTTTGCTGTTCTTATCTTCATGGTTAGAAGGGTCAGAATGGACTACATATGAGGATTAACATCAGCTTGCCCCAGAGCAGAGTCAAGTCAGACTAGATTACACAAAACACTTTAACAAAGAAATCTGAATACTCCATTCAATTTTCCTCTTTCTTTTTTCACCACTAACCAAGATTTTAAAAATATATTTCAAATTGCCATTTGGAAGAGTGCAAGAGAGAAATGTAAAACTACTAACACCCTCCCTCCCTCCCCCCTCTAATTTTGGCTAAAAAGGGGAAGAATATTGGATCAGATCACTTGCTTTATGAACTGCTTAGCGTAGATATTTTTTGTGTCCATAGAGAGCAAAGAAATGGCCTTGGGTAATTACCTGCAGACTGAGTTTTGCTAATGGAAGTACCAAGAGCCATTTCCTGAATGATGTTTTCTGTTACAGTACAGAGAAAACAACATTTTCTTTTTATGAAATAATTTCCAAGCTACTGCAAAGTGGTTTCAACAATAATGTTTATTATGTACTAGGCTTTGCCAGATTTTATTCAATGAAATGCCTAAAGCTTTGTTATATGTTGTGTGTGTCATATATCATCATTCCACTCCTGGCTTCAGTTTCAAAGTTGCCCAGTACCCACCTTGAAATCTTCGGTTTCAAGGTGGTTTGGTTATCGTTTGGGAAACCCTGCATTTTAGGGTTTAGAAGATGAGGGAATACAATGCACTTTATCAGAGATGCCAAGTATGTGGGGGCCCAAGGGCCCTGGCTCCCCTTGGGAAGAGGGCTGTCACCTGAAATGCATAAAACTTTCCACATGTCCATCATCTTAGCCTCTCCCCCACTTGGAAAAAATAAAAATGGGTGCCTAGGCACCCTTTAATATATATTTCCAAGGAGGAACATTTTTTTTTTTTTTTAAACACTGTAACCTCCTGGACACTGGTATTCAGAAACTGTCTAAAAAATGAACAGTTAGAGAGAACGTGTGTTAGCTAGAGGCAGGGTGTTGTCATGAGACAGAGCAGAAAATTCAGAGCCAGGAGTCTCTGCATTGCAGTTCTGGCTCTGCAGTCGACTTCCATCCAGAAGCATAACTGGCCCGCACGGTGCATGGGTGGATCCAGGAGAGAGGTAAGAGGGGTGCGGTCACCCCCCCTTTGACATGCCAAGCTCATCGGCCTGGCAGAACAGCTCCTGCTGGAGCTGCACATGGGCCCTGAGCTCTCTGAGCTCACCAGCCGATCTGCAGAAGCTCTAGCCATAGCCCCTGCTTTCATGTGGCGAATGCACAGCTGAAAGCGGAGCATGAGCATGCTGCTGTACCCAATGGATATGCCTCTGGTACAGCACCCTGGGACGTGCTGGTGCAGAAGCAGTGGTCAGTGATTTGCTGCTGTGGAGAGACCCGTTGCCTCCTGTTATTGCTGCTGAGCAGTGTCAAGTGGCCATTTAAACACTGTTTTTCAGTAGCAAAAAAGGTGGTGACGGCTGCTGCTCCTCTGCTGTGTGCCACCACTGCCCAAGCCACCGTGCATTTCCCCTGATGCTTTGCCCCCTCTACTACTGGAGCCAGCGCCATTGCAGGGAAGGGGCAGGGTTGGGGGCACCCCCCAGCCATTCTGGTGCACACATTCTTAGGCAGTGCTGCTGCTCTTGCCCAGGGCTCGTGCTCTGCTTGCCCACTGCGACAGGACTCTGGGCATGGTCATATGGCCCACTTGGCTGCACCTGGTCCTTGCTAGCCCAAAAGGTCTTAAAGGAGCCAGGCCGCATCTGGTCTTTGCTCTTCCCCCTTCATAGCAGGGACTTGACCCCCTTTTCCACCGCCCATTGTTATGCTTGCTGCTTCCATCTAACTTTGGCCAAGTTGTTTAGGGCCAGATGCAACAAAAGACCGATGTACCTGAAAGTTAGGCGTGGGTGTGGGTGGGGGTGGGCAGGGCTTATTGCCTTGGGTAGACTGAGTCCTGTACAGGCACAGTGTAAACACGCCCTAGGCTCTCCACGGAGGGCAGAGTCCATTCTGGTGGGTGGGGTAGTGGAAGTGGGCATCTACCGTTAAGCTCTACATATCCCTGAGATTCTGTGGCTCTGTCCATGGAGGCCCAGCTCCACTTGTGCCCCCAAGCTCTGTTGTTCCCTTGGAGTTGGCTTACTAGAGAGAGAGTCTACAGCAGAGCTGCCCTCACAACCCCAGGGCTAGTACCAGAGCAAGGGAGGGGTGAGTGGGATGCCAAAGTGAAGGGGCAGCAACAGGAGCTGCCCAGCCAGGGTGGGGTGTGGGACGGAGCTGCAAGTGGCTCATATGGCAGGGGGCGGGGGCAGCTCCCGCCACTGCATGCACCCCCAGGCAAGCATGCGGCGGGGTATGCACTTGGATCTGTGTACGGCGCCAGGGCACAGAAGAAATTGGTGAAAAAAGGTCATAAGCCTACATTCATTTTACACTGGATTCCCTGTGTGGTTTTTGGGCAACTCACTGTGTACCTCTCTTCCAGGTGCAGAGCCCCAACTCCACTAGAGCTGACATTGTGAATGAGAAGCTGCCTGTTTCTCCACATGTGCCTTGGCCTCATGGCACCGGGGAAATCCATCCTGCCACCAATGGAATATTTAAACCCAGCGCTTTATTGTAGGTGTCCCTAATACTTGGTATAGGAAATAACTGAAGGCATGGTGGCTATTAACAGGTGCTGATTTTTTCCAGTGGAAGCTGTACTACGCTAAGGAATTACATGGTTTGTGGTTGAAATGCATTACTGCCTCTGCCATATTAAAGGTTAGAAAGTATATTCCAGATTAAATAAAAAAGATAACCCTAGTACCTATGCAGGTCTGACATAATGATTTGTGAGTGCACTTAGTTGCATAAATCTAGAGGACAAAGTTGTTTTCAGTGGGCCTCTATTTGTGCGTGTTTGCTTTCATCAAGGAAGGGAGGAAAGCTTTTGTGTACACACAGCAGATTTTTTTTTTTTTTAATGACAAACATCCACTTTCCAGTGTAAATCTCGTCCCAGAGAGGATTTCTGGGAATGGAGTATTAGCTTTCTGTCCAGGGCTGATTTTTGTGGATGTGTGATAGCTAAATCCTCCTATAATTAATATTTAGTAGGAAGTAATGATATTTAGGGTGTAAAATGCAGGGTGAACTGGGCATAAGTTATTATTTGGTCCTGGTTCTTCGTATATGTTGGCCTGACAAGTCCGGGTCTGGAGGATTGATTGATATTTTGACGTTGGTTGTGTTACATAGTCAATGGTGTGTTTTCACTTCCTTAAACAGAACTAGCTAAGGATGCTGACACTCAGATCTCACAGGACCTGAGACAGGGAAGTGGGGACACAGTTTTATCAGGTTTCCAAGGTCAGAGCAGCCTCAAAAAATGATGTGAATTTTTTTTTTAATAGAAATTATCGTTTCTATCCTAATTACCGGTAGGGAGTGGCAGCCCATGATTCAGCTGGTTTATACACCCAGCTCACTGCTCTAAAAGGTTGAGCACCACTCCTGTGTAACACTGGGCAAGTCATTTAAACTCTCTTTTAACTTAATACAGTCATCTCTTTATTGGGGATAGTGCATATTTTGAGACTTGGAAAACTGTGAGATGGATGGCAGTGCTATTAACCAGATACCCAGCTCTGCATCGCCATTGCATTGAATCCAGCATCTGTAGCTTCCTGTGTTCAGAAAGGCTGCTGTACACTGTCCTATCCTGGGAAATGTAAGTTTGTTTTTCTTTCCTTTTTAGGTGGTGTTTGAGTTAAAACCCCCGAGGTCTGTATTTCTACCTCTCCCTGTTTCTTTAAATCTGGTGGTCTGGGTGAAGAGCATGAAGAGCAGTCTACAGATGTGCACAAACTACAGCCTATCTCCTGCCAAAATGGTTTACAACTTGGGGAGTTCTCAGTCGTTCCATTTCTGCTGCAGCAATCTCAGAGAAAAGCAGCGTGTCCATATGGTCTGTCTGCTGCCAAAAGAGCTGATAGAGTGAATATAGAATTTTAAAAACCAAACCATGTTTTTTCAATGGCTTTATGACCAAAACATTTTTTTTTTTTTTTTGCGCAGGGGGGATAAGAAGTCTTGCATTCTTGTCACATACTTTTGGTTTTTCCATGGAAAAAAAGAATGAAAAGTTAAAACATTTAGATAAGCATTTTAAAGAAAAAACAGAACCTCATTTTCTAAAAAAAGAAAATAATAATATTGGTTTTCAGGTTTGACTTTTCAGTAAAAGCTATAAATTTTTAATGCAAAACTCAGGAAAATCTTTCAAAAATAGGTGGTGTTTTGACCTAGTCTAACTGCTAGCTGTACAGAGTTTTTTTCTGATTGAAATCATCTACAGTTCTGTCTCCAACAAACCAGGGTATTGTAGAATACCCTGCTGTGGCTACCCGTGTCTGTACACGCATCATATGTGGCAGACTACAGATATTTTCCAGTAGAATAAGTCATTATGGCCCTTTCTACATGTTACATATATAAGGCAATTGCTGGTTAATTGCGCAATACATTTAGACTGGCCACATGTGCAAAATAATTATCATGCCATAAAAATGTCTAGCCAGCTATAAAAAGAGCCAACCAGCTACAAAGGTAGTGCCTGAAAATGTCTAACAACTCTCTAGCTGGTTTCTAGCCAGCTTTAATTTGAACATGTGGCAGAGACCTATGAGTGCATCCAGGTGAATTTGTATTCCAAGTTCTGCATGTGGGTGCAATTAAAGATGCTTCCTAATTTGGAGGAAAGCGCTGGATGATCATTTGAACTGGATATCTCTGTTACAGAAGGGCCCTTATATGTCTTTAGTTGCATTCAGCTAGTAAAGGCATGATCCTGAAGTAATTGGGTTGAATAGAAGCTTTATAACAGGGCAATTGGGCCTCTAACTCTATTTAGCAGAAGTATGATTGGTCACGAATCATTGCTGATTTACCAGAGACGAATAGAGCCTATTTTCTAGCCCATGGTTTTGCCCAACATGGGGACAAAGACAAATATTTTCAAAGAACAGCTGTCAGATTCAAATTGGGGTAACTTCTGAATAAACTGG
Source organism: Crocodylus porosus (assembly GCF_001723895.1). Classification (NCBI taxonomy): domain Eukaryota; kingdom Metazoa; phylum Chordata; order Crocodylia; family Crocodylidae; genus Crocodylus; species Crocodylus porosus. The sequence goes on from NW_017728947.1 coordinate 105,895,636, forward strand.
AACTCAGAAACCCGTTGACAAATATCCTTCAAACTTGTGTTCAGAATAAATTGGAAAATATCAGGCAAAACAAAATTTTCTGAATAAAAGTTGTAGCAGAGCTACGGTAGGTCACACAATAGCTTATAATGGAAATTGGCCGCAAGCATGGAAAATCTGCCCCTTCTCTTCAGTACTGGATTTTGTACTACATTAATATTATAGTGCTGATTATTACAGATGCAAACTCCAACTCCTACTCCTTTATGCAGAGTAATTGTTCCAGGTTTATGTTCCAATCTCTATTCCTTTTGGAGAGAAAAAAAGTTACTCTGCTCTCCAGCAGTTTTATTGGGCCAGCTGCAGTTTGACAGGTACATCTGCTCATTTTGTTATTTTCAAGACTTTTTGTAGCCTGTTAGGTGAATTGCTTTCTGAATTTGAAATGATTCAGTAGTATGTTAAAGGGGTAACAGCTAATTGTATTTATATAACAGAGATGATGAGATTTGTCGTTGTAAACCAGTATGCTTCTGAACAAATTGTGGGGCAGAAAATGTACATTTGCTCTGGGGTTTGAAAGGTTGGCATAATTAGCTGCCTTCTGCTTAAAAGGTGCTTAAAATAACAGAGCAACTTCAGTAGGACTAAAGTGAATTAGCAGTTATGATTGAGAGATGAAGTGTGCAGTGATACAGAATCATAAGTAAACCAACAAGCTATGAAGTTTAAGGTCTTCTAACTGCTGATTCAGCTAGACAACTGCACATAGTTTGGGCTACCTGTGTTTTTTTCTGGCTTGTATCGTCATTTGCTAATCTCCTATGGCACACTACTCACCTCTGTTGGGAGCTGCAAGACCTTTTGTGACTTAAGATTCCCAAATAAATCACTGACTCTGATAATATTTTGCCATATGCAGGATATTAATGCATTTATAGGCCCTTAACTATAAAATCCTAATGTATTTTATACTGCACCTCTTACCTGGCACATGTACAATCCCAGTGAAACAACACGATCATCTCAAAAAAGGCTTTTGAATTTTTTTGATCGGTGTTCTAGCATGGTATAAATGTAACATCATTACCTCATATAAAGTGAAATTTAATTTACTATTTGCTCATACAATATTTTGCTCAGTCCAAGCTGCATTTCATGCTGAAATACCTTTATGGGATTGGTTGTTATTAATAGTTTTGTGTATAAGTATCCAGCGGATCAGTAAATTAGGGGCATTTTCGATGTTAATCAATTAGTTATATAGGATGCTGGAGCAGAAGCTACATTGCTTGCTGTGAAGGATCGGGTATCAGCAGATTCTACGTGTATGCTACAATTTTATGCAGAGCCAACATCAAACCTAATAAAATTTAAGGTGAGAAAATGTTGCTGGTGCAATGATGGGAGGCTGAGATTTTCATTGCGTGAGAGGTAATTCAGAATTTAGACTCTTAACTTCTCTGATGATTCAGCATTTTAAAGATGCCAACTACTGGCTTAATCCCATGAACAACGCAGTCCCCGGCGGCTGGGGGGGCACGGCGGTGGTGGAAGCACAACAGCGGTAAGCGGGAGCTCCTGCACATGCCACCGGCGCTGTCGGCAATGGGAGGGGGTGCGGGAGTGGCGAGCACCGACCAGGGGAGACGCCTTTGGCAGTGTCAACAGCAGCCAGCAGTGATCGCTGACTGCTCACAGATGCTGCTGGCACGGGGCGGGGATGGCAAGTGGCGACTTCCCGCAGGCGCCACCGACACTGTTGGCAGCGCCTTTTTGTAGGGCGTGCGCCATCATGCTCAGGGGGTGCGCCTGCACCCCCTATGCGTTGCCCCTGCTTAAATCCTGCTAAAGCAGGACATCAAAACTCTTACAGACTTCAGCTGGAGGGGAGAGGATCCAATCTGTCCTCAGCCCTAAGCTCGAAGGACCTGTTTGTACATGCTCTGTGACGCCATTAGGTTCAGACTAGGGATCTTCAGTGGTGCAAAAATCCTTTGCTACTGAGACATTTGCTGTCTTTCTGCCCTGTAGGCTTTCAGATTTGGGGTCTCAGAGTTGGGAAAAAGGAGTGCCCCATCAGTGTATTGCAGGCAGTGATGAACAGAAGAATTGTGTGAGCGGGGCTTGTGTCGGAACCATGTCCTCTGAGTCTTATGCTGTGTGCCTGGTGCTACAGGTTATTTTATATCAAATATCTTAATTTAAAATGGCTGCAACCAGCTGGAAGCTGTCTTTCTGAAGAAAAACAGCACAATTAAAAATAGCCTGCAACTGGTGTTAGTCCAGATGAGCAGTATGGCTTGGGACAGACATACAAAAAACCTGAATTGATTCAATTTTTCCAGGTTAGTCTAACCTGCCCAACTTGAACCAATTTGCAACTACACAGACATTCCCTCTGGATTGAGGAAATGCCAGCACATGCCTGCACATTGCTCAGGCCAGCAGCTGGAGGGTGCTGGAGCGTGCCATCAGCTTCAGGGAAGTTGTGCTGGGGGGCATGGCCAGCCCAAGCAGTAGCCTTGGCTGAACTGGTCAGAGAGGGTTTTAATTCCCCCTTCCCTGTCCCGCCAAGTCTGCCGGGCACCCCTCTCTTACTGCTGCAGCAGCAGGGCTGGGCATGGCCAGACACTGGCCAGCATGGCTCCTGAGGCAGAGGGAGCAGGGAGGGGGGTTATTTTGCCCTCTACCCCCACTGCCCCGGGAGACTGCAGCTGGGTCTGCTCACCCCGACTACCACCGCTTGCTCCCTGCAGGGGCAAGCGGCGGAATAAGCCCTCTTCTGCCCCCTCCACCTAAGGAGCCCTGCCGGCTGGCGTCTAGCCATTCTCCCACCCAGCTGCCACAGCCGTGGGGCTGGGGGGGACGTGGGGCCCTGGACGGGGGCAGCAGTCCCTGTCACATTGTTGGGGAGGGCAAGCCCCTTCCTGGTGGGGGTGCCATGCTGCGGGGTGGGCAGAGCTGCTGTGGACTGTGCGCAGCAGCAGCACCAGGGCTCGCAGGGGGGCCAGAGCCCCCCACAGTGTCACCACTGCTGTGGTCCACAGCAGCTTTCCCCACCCTGCAGCACTGTCCCCCTGCTGGGAAGGGGCTTGCACTCCCTGACACCATGACAGGGGCTGCTGCCCTTGTCGTGGCCACTCCCCCCATCGCCACTTAGTGGCTGGGAAGGGGCAGAGCCAGATGCCAGCCAGCAGGGCCCCTTAGGCAGGGGGCAGGGAGTGGGGTTATTCCCTGCCTTTGCCCCCCAGGCACCACAGCAGGGTCTGCCCACTCTGGCTGCCACTGCCACTACTCACTCTGCACCCAGGACAAGAGGCGTGATAAGCCCGCTCCTGCCTCCTCCACCAAATGCCAAAGGGAGGGGCTGTTGGAGGGAGGGGGGCAGGAGCAGGCTTATTCTGCCACTTGCCCCAGGCACAGATATCAGTGGTGCTGGCCAGGGCAGGTAGACCCCAATGCAGTGCCCTGGGGGGGATAGCCCTACTCCCTGCCCCCCACCTAAGGGACCCTGCCAGCTCTGGCCATGCCCCCATCCAGCCACTGAAGCAGCAAGGGAGGAATGACCATGATGGGTGCAGCAGCCCCTGTCAAAGTGTTGGGGAGCATGAGGTCCTTCCTGGCAGGGTGCCACACTGTGGGGTGGGGAAAGCTGCTGTGGATTTCAGCAGCAGTGCTGTGGGTGGCTCTGGCCCCTTCCAGGCCCTGGCCAGACCCCTGCCCCTGCCTATCCCTGCTCTAGCTGGGGAGCAGAGGGACGGGGCCAGCCCTACTGGGCTGGAGCAGAGAGCCCAGCCCAGAGACCATGCCGGGGTGCTGGGGGACTCTGGTTTAATTTCAAACACGAAGGGGTCTGGGAGAGACATTGCATAAACCGGTTTGAGTTCAAACAGTTAAGTCTGATGCTACATTCAGCCAGGTTTATCTGAAACCAGCTTTGGCCATTTTGAAACTGGTTTATGTGCACTGAATGTCTGTTCTGTTACAGGTTTAAACCAGTTTCTGATCACCTAAACTGGTTTATGTGTAATGTCTGTCCCTAGCCTATGAGGCGTGGCCTCATAAGGAACTGAATGGGGACTGGCGGACCTGCATTCAGCCCGACTTCCTTTACATCTTAGCCTTCTCTGCCTCCGTTTTCTGCCTGTTTTAATATTTCTTCTACCCTGTCTTGAAAACTATTAATATGTACGTGTACAGTGCCTAGAAAGCTGGGCCTTCTAGATAGTGTTGATAATGAGTATCTTTAAATTCAAAATTTAGCATCCTGCTGAGTTTTAATGAAAATTTCTGCAAAAAAATTCACTTGCAAACTGAGACCAGGCATAAGCAACTAAAGGTGATTTTTGAGAATTGCATTATAAGTATCTAAACAGGTTTAGAATTGAAGAGCCCATCTCCTTCTTAACCGCAGCACCCTTATTGCAATATGTTAATATATGAAATGCTTTACTTCTAATGTAGGCACTTAGATTTTCAGCAGTCTTTTAACAAAATAAAACAAAGCATTGCTAAAAAGTGGATGATATCTTAGTACATATTCATGCCTTCAATTTACAGTGGTCTCAGCTGTCCAGATGGTTGAACTATTTCTAGTATGCCAAGGAAAAAGAAATCATCATGCTTTCTGATGCACTCATATACTACTGAAGCTTCTTGATACTACTGGAGTGTTAGAGGACTTTCTCTTAGCAAGCTGTAATCTGAAGGGAGGCCCCAGAACCTCTGCATGGCTCTCGCAGAGAAGGGGAAGAACTGGTATCTGAGGTGGGAATAGTTGGTACATATCCACTTGGGGAAGAGAAATGAAGTAAGTAACTCAGACTGTCTTGCATAGTGTACTTTGCCTTGAGCAGTACCAGGGCTATTTTTTCCTCTCTTCACCACAGTTCCTCTGTGTGTCCATCAGAAGTGTATTCATTTAGTCCAGAGCAAAATTTTTCTTTTTTTACTTTAGATGCAAGTAAGGAATAGGCATTCTGGGCCCATGCCTAGGGTGCCAGCTCCTGTTTTCACATGTTTTACATGTTCCAGTCTCAGCTTTTGCATTTAAAAGAAGTAGGGGATGGAAGAAGTTTCTTGCCCTCTGTAACAGGGAGCCTGGGGCTCCTGTTACTTCAAGGAGAGAAACAGCAGCAGATAGGGGCTGGGCAGCTGAATACAGACCAGCTACAAGAGGGAAAGCAGCAAAGGAACACTTTTAGGTTAGCTCAAAAGCCTATTAACGTGCTTAAATTTGACATTCCTACTGCCTTGGATTTTGGAGGAGGGGATCTTGATATGATAGGATTCTTGACAAAGAAAAGGAAGGCATGAAAACAGCAAAACATTGGGCTTGAAAAGGTCTGATTTCAATTGACTTAAAGATAAGGTCCCGTGGGGACACAAGTTAAAGGATAAAGGGATCCAGGCGGGTTGGCAGTTCCTAAAGGATATGGTATCAGTACCTCAATGGCCAGCTATTCCAACAGAATGGAAAAGTAACTTCAGGAACCTGAGGTAGCCACACAGGCAATAGAAACAAGGGTGAGACTCCAGGGAGCAGCAGGAGCTTGTACAACAAACTCATGAAAGCAAATGAGGTACAGCCGGCAAAGGATATTAAAAATGAAAAGAAGGACAAGAAGGGGGGGCTCAGTGAATGTGTTAGAAAAGAAAGGCCAAGGAAACTGTGGGTCTGCTGTTCAATGATAAGGGTAAGCTGTTAATAGAAGATGCAAAGGTGAAGCTGGTTGATAACTACTTTTGCATCTGTCATCACGAAAAAATAAGCTATAACCAGACAATAACAGAATTCACATAAACAAAGTGAAGGGCTACAGATCGTGGCACAGAGGATATCAGAGAGCTTGTGATAAATTGGAGTGAATTTAACTTAGCAGGGGCTGACAAAATTCATCCAAGGGTGCTGAGAGGAACTAGGTACAGAGATCTTGGAGCCACTGCTGCAACAATGCTTGCGAAGTCCCAGGGGACTAGGGCTGACATATAGGGTGCATCTGCACATGCAAGCACATGTGCTTGCAGCAGCTCAATAGAAGCAGTGCAAATTGGAGCGGGGGCTTTTTGCTTCAGTGCAAATGCTTGAACATGCACTTTGTTGTGGAGCAAATTGTGCCACTTGGGGCAAAATAACCCTGCCTGGCTACTCCTGGATCTTCAGTCAGGGGGAGCTAGAGCCCAGGACCAGCACCAGTGCTGTCCCCAGCACTATAAAAAGCTGCCCTGGCAAGTCACTCAGGGCTACTAGCTCTCAGGACCTTCTGGGGCCCAGCCAATTGGTACCTGTAGACACTACCCCTTGTGCCAGCTGGAGTGCTGCAGCAGCCCTGAGAGTTCCCTGCACCCTCTACCTGCTGCAGCAGTCTGGCAGTGGGGGCTGCTGCCTCGCTGTGACCGGCTGCGCACCTGCAGACCCAGATGGGGACTGCACAGCCAGTAAAGGCATCTGCCCTTTTGGGCCAGCTGCCAGTGGACTCTGGTTGCAGGGTTGGCCTCTGTGTGGCACTACTGCCATGTGTGCCCCCTGCCCGGGCATCTGGGCAACTACCACCCAGAAGATGTTCTGGGTGTGGTGGCCTGCTTTGAACTGTCAAAGCATGTCCTCCTGGCCCCATTTGGCCAGGAGGGCAGCCACTGCCAGCAGGGTCCAAGGTGCCAGCTCTGAGCAGACAGGGTCCTGCCACTGGCCTCCCTAGCAGAAATTCTGGTGTTCCCTATTGGAAAACTGAAAAATCCCTGATAAAAAAATCCCTAAGTCACTCTGTAAAATACCCCCAAATCCATGTTCCTCCACAACTAAAACAAAAGACCACTATAAAGAGGGAGAGAGAGTGAGACAGAGACAGCAATCAGTTGGACAATATTTTATTGACATATCTACAGTTAAAGCAAGTCTCTTACCATAATAATAAAGTGAACTCTAAAAACATGTTTCATAAATTCTTCAATACATATTTTCCTTCCCTCCCACAGGGGTGATGGCTCCCACACAAGGGGTTCTGTCTCCCAACATGGGGCTTGGCCCCCCAACAAGGGTTCAGCCCTGACACAAGGGATTTGGCCCCACACAAGGCGTTCAGCCCTGACACAAGGGGTTTGGCCCCCCAACAGGGGATTTGGCCCCCTCACAAGAGGTATGGCCCCCCAACAGGGGCCAAATGGCCCCCACAGGGGCTACTACCCCCACCCTGCAAGGTCCACATGCCCTACCCCAGCCCCCAGATTGCTGCC
>NW_017728947.1:105903565-105919290 GCF_001723895.1 Crocodylus porosus
GCCTGGGGGAAAGAGCGGGTCCATTGGGGGATCCCCTCTATTGTCCCCCCCTCTTCTGCCCTCCCCCCAGCCCCTTACCCATCAGCACTGGAGCCGTGGTGCTGAAACATGTGGCGTGGTCGGCCACGTGTTTCAGCACCAAGGCGAGGGGCCAACCGTATAGATGCTCTGGCAGCCAGAGCATCTCCATGGAGGATCCAGCCTCTGGTTGCCTCAGGGCATGGTCCTGGACCTACTCTGCTTTTTTAAACTTGGGTTTTTTTAGACCCTTGGATATCCAAGGGTCTAATTTTCTCCCCGCACTGCAAACTTGCAGCGCGGAGAATGATTTTTTGTTCCCATATGTGCCTATTGCCCCACCTCAAATGCCTTTGAGGCGGGGCAAGAGGCACGTGCACGCTCGTGTGGATGCGCCCATAGTGTCTATCTATATACAACGGGGGAAAAGGAGGAATTGGATAATTATACATTGGGACTAGAGCAAATTATCAGAAGGGGTAAACACTAGCAGGCAACAGATTTGTAAGAACAGATCAAGTTTATTTAGCATGATTTTCCCCGTTGACCAGGTAAGTTGTTTGGTGAATGAGGGGAATGAAGTGGACATAATAAACCCAAACTTCAGTAAGGATTTTGACACAGTCTCATGTGACATTCGTGTAAGAAAACTGGAGAAATATGGCTTTATAGAACTGCTGTTAGATGGATGCATAATCAGTTGAATAACTACAAGCAAAGAGTAACTCTAAAAGGAATGATATCAGAATAGCAGGAGGTCTCGAATAGATTCCACGGTGGTGTGTTCTGCGTCCGGTCCTGTCTTGTCATTATAATTACATTACACGGTACAGGAATAGAGAGCTTCCTGATAAGTCTGCGGCTGACGCAAAACTGGAATTCCAATCCTGAGAGGTTTAGAATAATTAAGGATCTTGATAAACTAGAGAACTGGGTCTTGACAAAGACAAAATTGGACAAAGACAAATGAAAGGTGCTATACTTAGGGGAAAAAAAACAGATCTACAAGCACAGAATGGCAGATAACTAAAAACGTAAGAAGTGCCATATTCGGGCAGACCAATGGTCAGTTTTGCACGGCATCCCATCTCAGCAAGTAACAGATGCTTGAGAGGGAGAATGGGCATGTCAAGAGTGATTCATCCCTTCTTGTGTCTTCCCTGGCATCAACTGTCATTGGTTTAGGGACGTCAGAGGATACAACTGGCTTGGTAGTAGCAGTGCCAAGAACACTCTGAGGGTTAGGATAGATCATGAACTCATCATGAGTCAGCATTGTGATGCAGTTGCAACAAAGCAAATGCAACTGTGAGCTACCTTAACAGATCCTGTATACAAGACATGAGAGGTGATCACATGGCTCTCTCTTTTTTTAATGGTGGTTTGGCTTCAGCAGGTGTATGGCATGCCATTCTGGGGTCCACGTTTTAAGAAGGATGTAGGAGAACTGAGGTGAGTGACAAAAATGATGAAGGGGTAGGAGTGCATGCTGTACAAGGCATAAAAAACAAGGTATGTTTAATCTGAGAAAAGGAGATTACAGGGTCAGGGAAGGCCAGGATGGCAGGTTTCAAATATTTGAAAAGCTGCCATAAAGAAAAGGAGGAACAACTGTTTTGTTCTCTCTTGCTGCAGAGGGCGGACAGAAGGCAATAGACTTAAACTGCATCAAAGAAGACTTTAGATTAAATCCCAGAATAAAATTCCTAACTGTAAAAACAGGAAGACAAAGGAACAAGCTGCCTTCAGAAGCTGTGTAATGTAGCAATGTAATTTTACACCAGAAAAGTGTAAGCCTTTGTCTGCTTTTACTGCCTGGCTCATGTAAGATGCTTTTGTTGCAGTTGTTAGCTAGGGGACTTGGGGCTAGAGTTTTAGAGGTATTTAAGTATATAGTGGTATTTTTCAAATGTGCCTAGACAGTTTCGTTGCTAAACTTTCCCTGAAATTAATGAGTTTCTAATCTTTCTAGGTACTTTTTGAAAATCCCCATAGGGACTTTATCTGTGTATCTAGGCACTAAATACCTTTGAAAATCAGGTCCTTGGTTGTTTGAAGAAGGGAAGGTTAAGGATTCTAGCCTCACTTCTCCATTGACTGCCCAAGAATCAGTGGACACCTTGGAGGTGTTCAAGAAGAGATTGGACAAGCACCTGGCTGGGGTTACTTAACCCCAGTGCTCTTTCCTGCCTGGGGCAGGGGGTCAGACTTGATGATCTACTAGGTCCCTTCTGACCCTAGAAATCTCTGAAATCTATGAATGGTCAGTTACACAATAACCCTGTAAAACAATTTGTAAAAATCAAATATGAGCTGAGTTTGTAATGTGAGCATGACCTTAGTGATGCTTTAAAAAGTGTGCACCTTGCTGGGGTCATCTGACCCCAGCAGTCTTTCCTGCCCAAGTGCAGGGGAGGCTGGACCTGATGATCTTGTGAGGTCCCTTTCAGCCCCCTAACATCTGTGAATCTATGAAGTACTTTCTGTTGAAACACCGCATATAAAAATGGAGCATCATCAGGTGACCTGAAATTCTGTGCAGGTATTACAAATCAAATTCTTTACTTAACGCTCATTTGTACTAAAAACCCTGAAAAATCTTTGCGCAGAAAGACTGTGTACATGGAGTTATATCTGGGGCACAGTTCCTTCCTCTGACATCATAACAATTAATTTCATATCTGCTTCTGAAGCAATGGCAGACTAAATTCCCTGGGAGTGTTATATGCATGATGGCTGCTGGATTGGGTTCACCTGGAGACTAAATCTGCAAATGCTAAATGTTCTTATGATTACTTGCATGTGTGCTTGTATACAAAGATTAACAGGACCTGGCTCTAAGTCATAGATTTCATAGACATCAGGGCTGGAAGGGACCTCGGGAGATCATCGAGTCCAGCCCCCTGCCCAAAGGGGAAAGTCAGATGTGCCAAGTGGAACAGAAGATGTTTCAGGGGTTCTAGCTGCACGCAGGGTCTCCTCTTAGACAGTAATTGGAGGTCAGGTGTGTCAGAGAGGTGGCCCACAGGCTGGGTCTGGCCCACGGAGCTGTATCATCTGCCCTGCTGTGCTTCCTGTCCCATGCAGAATGCGCTGGCACTGGCCTTGGCTGCACACCCAGCATGTGGCTGGTTTGGGGCAAATGCTGCATGCAGTGTCCTTGTCAGACCAGCCCTGCATGCTGGGTCCAGAGCCAGTCCAGATTGGGTTCACAGACCCCATGGTGGATTCAGTGTGCAGTGCTAGACTTGCATAGCTGCCATAAGCAGCGTGCACCCCAGATCAGTCCTGTGGAGCCAGCACGCTCTGCACAAAGTGCAGGGCTGGGCTGGGGTGTGCTCTTTGTGGAGTACATACCCCAGGCCAGTCCCACACACCAGGTGCCATGTGACGTGGGGCTGGAGGTGGCGTGCAACATGCATGGCTAGTCCAGGACACATGCTGCATGTGGCACCCACACTAGGTCAGTGCTGGGGGCTGGTCTGCGGGCTCAATATGGCCTGCGTACTGGCCCCACATGCCTCATCCGGCCCCGTGGACACTCCTGCTGTAGACCATTTTCAGATACCATCCTTTCCTGGGATGAATGGCCTAATAGCAGACATACACCAGAGACTGTGATTTTTAGAGCACGGGGTCAGTTGCGATCACATCCAACATGATCTGTTATTTCAGGCGTTACCTGTTTGTGGCTAGAAATGTTTTTCTCTAGTTTCATAAAGCCAAGAAAAACAGGCTGGCATGTATTTGTTTATTCTTTCCCCTGATGTGGCAAATCAGTCCCTTTTACATCTAACAGTTGAAATTATTGGTTTCAGCACCTTATTTCTCAGGAAGAAACCTTGCTGAGGGAAATCCCCACTGGTCCATTAGAGACCTGTGATAGTTTTCAGCTGGCACTTTGCCTGACTTCAGACTAACATGGCTAACTACCTCCCTGCTGATAACAATTGATCTTTTTTATTAGAGAATCACCTTTTCTTTCTTATTCTGTGCACTAAATGTATTGCATGTTGACCAATTACATCATCTCTTCTGTGTTATCTCTGAATTATGGGCATGTGTAGACGAAATGGGGGTTTACTTCACCCTAAATTGAAGTGGTGGGTTTTTAAAATCTCACTGCTTCAATTTAGAGCAAAGGAAACCCTCCTCTAATGTATACCTGTGCCTTACCTGCCTCTCCGGTGGTGGGGAGAGGATGGTGAGCTGCCAGAGCGGTCCCTGGGGGGGCTGGTACTTCCCTCCGCGGTAGTGGTGCTCCCCGCCCAAGCAGCATCTGCCTGCAGGCACCCGACTCGGGCAGTCCTGGGGGGCACCACAGCTGTGGAGGGAAGGGCCAGGTCCCTATGCAGCTCATGCAGGCAGGCAGGCTCCAGGGGGGTTAGCGGGCGTGGGAGATCAAGCTTGCCCATTTTTTGTTGTTGTTGTTGTTCTTTGGTGGAGCCTGCTTTCTCGGGCTGCTGCCAGGCTGCCTGCACGAGCTGCCAGCACAGCCCCGAGCCACGTGGAGCCTGGTGCTTCACTCCGTGGCTGTAGGGCAGCAAACTAAAACTCCTTAGAGATGTTTCAGTTTGCTGCACCCCAACATCATTTAAGGTGCATTATGCCACTGAATGTGCTACAGCTGCTGGAATTAATGCACAATATGCCACTGACGTGTTCAAACACCAGTGCCATTAAAGTGGTGCAAAAGCGTTTAACCCTCTTTAAAGTGTCATACACACATACACCTTGTTTCGTCTACATACGCCCTATATATGCCTAAGTACACGTATAATATGATTATGCACATTATGCACAAGGAGGTGGCATCACAGGGATAAACTTTAGAGCCATTTGAGGTAAGAATGCATAAGTACCTTTTGATCATCTTGTGTGGTTTCTGTCAGATCGGATAGGATCTGTCTTGGTTTGCAACTTTCCTAATTCCTGAACTGCCTCAAATAGCTTCTCCTTTCCTAACCATAACCTGTGTGAAGAATGGTTACCCTTTTGTCTTCATGGGGTTAGAAATAAGAGCTTTCATGCTGTTGGGAAGAGTGGGGATTACTTGTTGCCCAGCAAGCATTTGGAGCCTGATTCATAGCCCAGTGATGTTTTGGATCAAGCCCTAGAAGGCGCAATGGTAATGGACTTCTAAAGCTGTGACACTTTTATACAGAGGCAACCGAAGCAGGGAGCAGGGCCGGGGGCAAATCAGCCCATGCAGGGCCCTGTTCCCGCTCCGATCCTGGACCCAAAGAAGCTGCCGGGGCGGCTGGATGCGGGCCCTACAAAGCATGGGGCCCGGGTTGGTTGCCCCCATTCAATCCCCCTAGGGACAGCCCTGCTTTTATATTAAAGCTAACTTCAGTAATTTGGGAGGGTTTTATGTTTCCCTCTGAGGCCTGCACAGTTGAACTAAAGTGTAATGGCTTTTCAGGCAGAGGCCTATAGAAAACAATCCCAATAAAATTTTGAGGACTGTTTTCTGCACTGGTATTTTTTGTAGTGTATTCTACACAATAATTATGGATTATATAGGATGGATTATGGATTGTGCAGGATGCTTTGCATGGGGTGATGCTGCCTTGGGCAGGGGGTTGGACTAGATGACCTCTGGAGGTCCCTACTTCTCTATGATTGCATGAAAATATTACTCCTGCTCCCACTCCCCCTCCCCCCCGGCCAAAAAAAAAACCCCAAACAAACCAACCCTCATGCTTTTAACGAAGGTTGTAAAGTTGAGCACTCAAAAGGAATGAAAGCCCCCTCCCTCCCTCCCCCTTGTGTGCACATTGTGACTACAGTCTCTAATTCCATGATCATATTGTTTATTTTTTGCAGGATCCCTGATTCATTCACTGCATAGATGGACTGTGCTCAGGGGATGAATGGGGGCTGAGTTGTGAAGGAGGTTGTTTGTCAGAACGGCGACTGCTTCATTTGCTGGAAGATGAGACAACGGACTACAGGAAGAGAATGGCTGGTCTCATGGTTAAGCTGAATCGTACCCTGGGGAACTAGATTTTAGCCCTGCCTCTGCAACAGAAGTGTGATGTAATAGAAGGCTAGGGACTTGGACCATGCTTTTCACTGCTGATCACTAATTTTGTGTCCTTTATCACATGAATACTTGTGCTGTGATCTGCAGAAATGTTGAGCACTTGCAACGGCAACTGAAGTCCATGGGAATTGAACTAGCGATGCACCACATGCCCTGAAATCTGGTCTTAGGCTTCTGAGCTTGGACACCCAAAATTATCAGATGCTTTTGACTCTGATTTCTCCATACCTGATTTCCTCATTCATTCCTTAGCTCACAGGGTGGTTAGGAAGATACGCCCATTGATCTTTAGATAAGATCGCTGATGTTTACAAACCACACTGATATTAATTCTTCACTTGGAAAGGAGTTTGGAGGGTGTCCAGTGAATGTGGCGTTTGGCCACATATCAAATGAGAAGTAGAAAAAGAAATTATTGACTAGCTACCCATTCATGCAAATGCAGTATCATTTGGCCTGTGCACTGCAGGCAACCTTTGTTCTAGCATCGCCTAAGTTCTAGGCTCCTGCTGTTGTAACCCAAACACTTGAAAGTATATCTGTTCTGTAGGTGATTTTCTACCTCCTTTTATCATAGGTGATTTTCTACCTCTTTTTATGTGTTGGGAAAACGACAGAAGCCAAGAGATGGGGGAATGTGTCACCCCCTGTTGTGTATTCATTTGGAGTTAATTGCATAGCACAGTAAGGTTGGAGAACCAGCACCGCCCTAGGCTTTCATTATTGTGATGCCACAAACGTAACGCAACTGGAGTGCTGGCAGGGGGCTTTCATCACCTACCCAATAACTTTTGACTCCAAAGGCTATTTGACCTTTTGTGTCAGCTTTTTTCCCCTGACCAAGGAAAAAAGGCTTTTTGACCAAAAGTTGGTTTTGATGAATTCTTGTAAGTATGTTGTTTTGATGGAAGTCTCTTTTTTTCGAGAGAGAGAAATCGATGTATTCACAAATCTATTTTTAACAAAAAATGTAAGGGCTCTCCCCACCCCCAAAAGAGAGAATTCTACACAGATATTTTTAATGGAAAAAGCTGCAATATTGCAGAATATTTAATTGAAATATATAAGAAACTTTATTGTAAAATTCTTCATGAAATGAAAAATGTTTTCTGATGAGCTCTACTGGCTCTTCAGCTGGCATTCATTATGACCACTGCTCTTCAGCAAGAGAGATAAGAACCTAAGAAATGCTACACTGGGTCAGATCAATGGTCCATGTAGCCCCATATCCTGTCTCAACAGTGGCAAGTAGTAGATGTTTTAGAGGGAGAACATATAAAAAGGGTACATCTGAGGTGATCTATCTATGGAAAGGATGCATTCCTGAGCCAGACGGACAAAAGATCTACAGATTTGACATACTGCTCCCCAAATTCGTGTGTGGTTCTTCTCATTTCTTGTATGCCTGTATTGCAGCCCGTGATCCCTACGTGGTGTTAGAAGTGGTGAATGAGAAAGAACTTTAAGGAATTTGATTTCCAAACTGAAACACACGTTGGAAACTCAGAGTAATTAGAGCTACACATCGACACAGAAGGAGAAGGACCTCTAAATAATCTTCCTTCACTGTTATAGTCTAAATAGAAGAACCAATAGTCATGAACGTTTTGCAACCTCCATCTGCCCTTCTGATGTTAGGCACTGTAGAAGGGCACTGGAAGGCCTTCAAACAAAGGTTTGGGTGGTACCTGAGCAGCCACAGGAGCAGAACAAAAAATGACAAAGTCAAATCCTCAATATATTTGCATATCGTGGGAACTTCTGGCTGTTTATAACACCTTTACCTTCAAAAAAAGGTCACCATATGAAATACTGTCCAAATCTGAAGAGTACAGCATGCCAAAAAAGAACGAGACCCTTGAAAGACACTGATTTTTTTTATATGCAAACAAACAACAGAATAAAGTATAGATCAGTATGTTATTAAACTAAAGAGACTGAGTAGGAACTGTGAATTTAAGAACTTGACAGAATTTCTGAGTAGAGACAGGATTATTTGTGGCATTGCAGACACCGCATCACAAGAAAGGCTCTTGCATGAAGGAAATTTGTCTCCCTAGAAAGACTGTCTAAATGTGCAGGGCTTGGAAACTGCAAAGACCCAGGCAGCAGGGCTAAATTCACCAAAAGGGATAGGTCATGCATTAGGCATGAAACCATGTGGTTAGAAGAAGCCACCTCATCACATGACATTTTCCTATGATAAGCCTCCTTACAGAGTGGGATTTTCTACTGGCAAGCCAAAATGCACCAAATGTGAAAGGCAACATGGCCCTAAACATTGTGTTGTATATGGAAAGCTCTGTTTTAAGTGTAACAAAAGGAACCATTTTGCCAGTTACTGCAGATCCCGAACAAAAACCTCACATGCGTACAGTTAAAAGCACACCAAAGAGATGTTACAGAGATATGGCAGAATCCATGCGAGGGACTGAATTTTGCTAGTGGAAGTGCGAGGAATGATTGTTCCATTGCAACTGGATGCTGGAGCTCAGATTCATACTTTACCAAAGCATGAATATAGAAAATTCAACTTGAGACAAGAAGTGAGTCCAACAAACATCAAAAGAATTAGCTATTCAGGAAAAAAAAGTATTAGTGAAAGGCATCACTAGCATCTCTAGTATAAACATAGAATATACATACTCCCATTCACTGGGGTGCTTCAGGAGGTGAGATCAATTTTTAAGCAGGTGCCAGCTTGTGGGAAACTGAATCTAGTTAAAAGTGTGTTCTTGCAGTAGAAGAAGACATAACTTCCATGCCTCCTGATGATCATCCTGGTCATCGTGTCCAAAATCTGGATAGTTTTCTTAGGAAGAAGTCAATCAGCCCAGAACACAAGAAGCAACCATGTCCTTATGGGAAGCGACATGCCTATATACATAAATGCCAGCACTATCATGCAGCCTTAGCGGTCTGTAGCTAATGAACTTTGTGCTAGGTGCAGAAACACAGCTACCAAAAGTGCAAATCCGTTGCAAGACTTGGAAGTAAAGCTTCCCACCAAAAACAAATCAGAAACTGGATCTGGTGCTTTGTCCATCTGAGAAGAAAGTGAAACCTCATGACAGACTCACAGAAACTTGTGAAAAGAGCTACAGAAAAGGACTTGGAAAGTGAGTGGTAAAGACTCACTCCACAGTGACACACGAGCAGCCTCTCCTCTGCAGATGGGCGTTAATAGATTAGGAAGTTAATTGATTTTTGTAATTTTTGTTAGGAGGAAAGGCGGAGGTATAAAAGTTATAATTTAGAGACACTTCCTAATGAAGAAGAGTTGGGGATTGGGAAAGGGTCCCTCTTGTGGAGAGCCAGTTAATGAGAGAGAGATGGAAAGGATCTGCAGATTTTGCATCCTGCTGGTCCACAAATGAAAATATTTATTCGCATTCACTGTGTGCCTGTATTTATTGAACCCAGTGATCACTACGTCTCCAATGATTTCAAGGTTTCTTTCCTAAGTAGTAATAGGTAGTTCAGAGCCCAGCACTGTGCATGTATAGTGGAGGTTATTTTCTTCCTTGTGTATATTACTTTGCAGATGTCAACACTGAAATTTATCTGCCACTTCATAGCCTACTCAGTTTTCTGAAAATCTTTCTGCAACTCCTAACTATCAGCTCAGGATTCGACAGCCCCAAATAAATTTAGTATCATCTGCAAACTTTGCAATTTCACGATATGTTTCTCTGTGCTTATGGTACGTGGTTTCAAGGCAGCTTTGCAACATGTTTCAAGGGAGAGGAAGAGAAATCATTCTATAATTTAAGAGCAGCAGAAGTGCCATACTGGGTCAAACCAGTAGTTCATGTAGCTCAGTATTCTGTCTCCACCAGTGGCAGAAATTATTGCGGTAGTAGGCGCACACTGAATCTGTGATCTTTTCCCTATTCAATATCCTCACTGGCATCCACCGTTGTTGGTTTAGAAATGCCAGGGGAAATATCTCCAACCATTGGGCTTTACACGTGTGTGGGGAGCCTGCTCTGACACGCGGGAAACCCAGCGCATCTTAATCAAGTCTGCTGGAGCCTGGAAACTGATACGCTCTGGCAGCCTCGCACGTCACGTGTATCAGTGTTGCTGCGCTGAGAAATAGCGGTGGTGCACTTTGAAATAAAACATGTCCAATGACCTTAGTTCAAAGTGCCCTGCTGCTGTTTTTTCAGCATGGGGATGTGCAGCAATGCTGATACATGTGACATGCAGTCACTTTTAATTAGCATGGCTTGCTAATTAAAGCACCCGGCACCTTGTCCAGAAGCAGGTGCAAAAATTCCCATTCTGTTCAAAGCCATTAATAGTTCCATCACCCATTATTTTATCCAGTCAGTTTCTGAACTTAGCTATGCTACCTGCCTCCACCACCTTGTGTGGCAATGATTTCCCCAAGTGAACTACACTGTATTAAAAGTACTTTCTCCTGTTAACTGTAAACCTGTCACCTACTAATTTCAGTGGATGCCCCCTAGTTTTGGGATTTGGTGAACAACACCTCCCTGTTCACTTGGTCCGCACCCTTCATGATTTTATAGACCTCTGTCACATCCCGTTCAGTCTTCTTTTTAAACTGAAGAGTTGTTGCCTTTTTAATCTGTACTGGTTTGGCAACTGCTCCATGCCCCTGATCATTTTGGTTGCTCTGTACCTTTTGGAATTCCACAACAAGCTGAAAAGATGATACCCACATCACAATAATGCTTACTGATTTCAGTCCCTTGGGTCC
This sequence comes from Crocodylus porosus, assembly GCF_001723895.1. Lineage (NCBI taxonomy): Eukaryota > Metazoa > Chordata > Crocodylia > Crocodylidae > Crocodylus > Crocodylus porosus. The sequence goes on from NW_017728947.1 coordinate 105,914,362, forward strand.
CAGAATAAAAACAGGAGGCAGAATTTACCATTCCCTGTTCTGCTATGTCATCTGGGGTTTCCCTGTTCTTTGTCACAAGTTGTTTCACTGATACTTGGCTGCAGATACTATGGATAGGGCAGCAGTTGTGAAGCAGGAAAACTCATCTGATGTCAGTGAGCTAGTATAACTTCATTGGATTTAGTGGTGTTATGTTAGTCTTTTCCAGTTGAGTTGAACTCTGCCTACTGGGAGTTGTGTTATGCAGAATAACACCCTTGCATTCTGTCAGATGTGGCTTTACACAGGAGTTTTGTCTTAAAGTAATATTTATAAACCATAATCTCCGGTCTACCAGATTAACTTTTATAATTGAAAATCTCGTGTTCTCTGTACTAGCGAGGCATAGTGGAATATGGAACAGCTCTGAGCACAGCCAAGTTCATCCCACCTCAGAGTCCTGCATGTTTAAAAATATATTTTAGTATCTATGTGGGTGGTTCCTGCCTTAGTGCCCAGACAGCTCCAGGGGAACCTGATTCACCTTGTTACATATAAACATTGCAAGCAAAGGCAAAACTATGAATAAATTAAAAACTTGCTATTACTTTAATGGCAGAACTCATTTAAGTGAAAAATTGAGAAGCATCTTACGTGCGGTTTATGCTGACCAGATGATCTCTAGTTTCCTTTTCCTCTCGCAGAATGAATTTGTGCCAAAATGAGATTACTTTTCAATTAATACAGTAATTGAATCAAAGATATTTGAGCAGGCTGCTTGAATGAATAGGTCTTTCCTACCAAAGGTGGCATAAAAATATTACATCTGGCCTAAAGCAGACTGAAAGTGTGCATCTTTCTGTTAATTTATGATAGTGGCAAGTGGAAAAATAGAGACTTTTAGTTTTATGAGTAACAGAGGCGCTCATTTTATTTTGGAAGCAGGCCTAAAGTAATAAATCCTTCCTGAAGTAAAAGAACCTATTCCAATAGCATTTAGATATTTAAGGGCAAGGTGCTCAGCTGGTATAAATTAACTTCATCACATCTATTGACATCAGCTCAGGAACCCTGGCTCTAACTTGAGGGAGGTGAGCAGTTGTCTTTCTGGAAATGTCACTGGAGGATGCTGTTGAGGTCTGAGCAGGTGTCCCAGATTTCAAGTCGGAGGAAGAGAAGTGAGAAAGGGAGGGAGTGGGATTTACCATTTAGCATTGCTACTCCAACTGTCCCATTTTGATACAATTTTAGACTGTGGTTTCTGTTCTCCAACCAGAAACAGTATTGTATATTTTTTTTTGAAATAGTGGATTCTCTAAAATTCCCCCAAATTCCAGGGGTGTCGAATGTAGTAGAGGGCACAAGTTCGTGCGACATTTCTACAGCCAAGGAAGTGTGTTTGGAACCAAGTACATTTTCTGTCCCACTTAAGAGCAGATGGTTGAGAGGGGCATTTCTGACTTGGAAAGAAAAGAGAAGTAAGTTCTCTCCAGATCATGCTGATCTTCAAGCAATCTGACAGCTCACTCCTTGCTATTTTGACACTTTATACTTCCAACTAACAACCCAGTATAATTTGAAGATCCCTACAAGATGATGAGTTTCCTCTGCAGTTCATGGTTTTGTTGTCTCTTACATCAGACTTCTTCTTTCCAAGGTTATCTTTAACCTTTCCCAGCATTTCAGGAAAGAAATGAGGTGTCCCCTAGAGCCTTTTGGCGCTAGAAATATTTGAAGGAAGGCTAGCATCCCATCGCGCACATTCTGCTGCCCCTGTCCTGCCAGACAGCTGTGACATTTAAGAATTTCTCCTTGGAGCTTGCTCCTTTTCAAAACTTAGAGTCCAATTAATGCCCCTAAAACCAGAATGGTAAAACTGTTTTTTTTTTAAGTGGGATATACAAAGTTGGATGCACAACGCATAGCAGATGGGATGAGTGTTGGATTAGGTTGTCATATTTCAAATGTTGAGAGAAAAGTAAGTAAATAGAGAGAGGGAAAGCAAGAGAGGGGTTTGATTCAGAATTCAGAGCCGGGGAGGAGGGTGGTTTGGATTTCAATAACAAAGTGCGAAATGGATAAAAAATAAATAGAAGAATCCAATCTGGGTCAGAAGGGGGCTGGGCTGGGAGCACAGTAACTGAAAACGCTATCCAGGCAGATCAGTCATACAGCATTTGGCTAATGCATAGATGCACCTCAAGGGCTATCACACACTTTAAAGACACAGACATGCAGCGCTCGGTACATGCCAATTACTAGATGCCAGCGCTGCCTGTATCTGGGGCAGGGCTCAGCAGGGGCAGCTCCTAAAACACATCCCTGTAGCGGGAACCCCTGAAGGTTTCAGACTTGTTCTTGAAGAGTGAGTCCGATCAATACACGCTGTTTTGGGACTGATTCTCCTCCAGGACCAGTTTTGTATCTGTGTAAGCCCCCTCATTTCAGTGGAGCTATTTCTGATTTGCACGAGTTGAAATGAGAACAGCACCAGGCATTGTATTTTTAGCGGTTAGGGCAACTGTTTATTGACAGGGTGGCACGTAGAATAATAACTGCCTTTGGCAGAAAAAGGCCCCTGATGTGACCGAGCACTTAAGTATGTTCTAAACTTTAAGCAGTTGAAAAACTCAGTTGATTTGGGTCCGGGTCTAAGCATAGGGGAAAGTTAAAAGATTCGGATTATTCACAGCATACTTGGAAGCGCTTGTGTTTGAGCCAATTGAAGTGAGTGGGCAGAGCACTTGAAGCGGATTCTGCAGGGCATCCTCATGTTCTGGCAGGGACGGGCTAGATAATTTAATAGAAAGAAAAGGAGGAAGATGGAAAATAGCTGTGATCCCGTATAGTCTGAAATGGCTTTAAAAACGACATAAGCAGAAAAAATAGATCATTCAGATAGCTCCCAGGATTTTAGTGTCCACACCTTTCAAAGTTATTGTTAAAATTACTGTGTGACTTATGATCCTGCTGGAGGCAGAACCCGAGATGGGTCAGGAGTGTGGAAAAGCATGCACAGCAATTAACGTGCGGTCTCTGTTAAAACATTGACTCATCCGTTCCTTTGGGACTCTCGCATCGGAGAGAGATAGTAGGGAAAGATCCCAGAATAAAACAGGGAGGTCATAAGAGGCTGAGACCCCCTCCGCGCGTAGCTGCTTCCTTCTCCTTGGGTTTAACTATCCACCTCCTACCAGATGGCAACTCTTTGCACCTGATGTCAAAGCATTGCTCTTTGTGTACAAATCCTTACAGCAGTGCTGCCAAGCTGCACAGTTTTATTGGGAGTCTTGTGATTCCTGTAACTCCCTTCCCCTTCCCCCAAACCCTGCTGCTGAAATCATGTGAATACTTGAGAATCTCATCTTTCATTTAAAACAAAAAAAGAAATTTCTAGCCTTTGCACTAGCAGAAAAATATCTGAGAGGCAAGGATATTTTGGGGGGGCTGAGAGGGAGAGGGGATGACATATTTTTTTGGACCAACTGCATGGTTGGAATAAAGTTAAATGGGCTTTCAGAAAAGTACCGAGGTGTGAACTCCATTGAGCAAAATTTTAAGGAAGACAATGCATCCCCAAGAGACATTTTAAAATCTCATGCTTTTTAAAGAAATCCCATGATTTCTGAATGCTTGGGGCAGTAACAACATGTGCATGGCTATTTGCATTGGAATAACATTCAAATGCCGCTGTAGTGCCAGGTGCTGTACAAACACCCAGTGTGACAACGCTTGCTCCGAGAATCCCGTAATCCAGACTCAGTTGTGCCATCTTGGCATCTGCAAGATATCAGCCAACTCCTAATGACGCCAGCCGGAGAGACTGCCATGGGGGAGGGTGGGGTGTATGATGCTTACTGATGTAATGACAACCGTGAAAGCTCAGTGTGATTAAAACGGCGTGGCTGTGTTTTGTCTTGTTGGATTGCAAGCTGTATGGGGCTGGGGGTAGGTGTAGCGTTCCAGCTGTGCAGAGCCTGGAGCATCCCTTCTCTTGTTGGGGAGAGCTTGGCTGCTGCAAGGCTACATAGCAGGGTCTCACGGATTTACTGCCAGCCGCTGCTGCCCTGTACTTGTGAGGAGTTGGGCTAGTGCTGGGTGATGCAGATGAACAGTGCTTATTTGTGGGGAGTTGGGTTAGTACTTGGTGCTGCAGGGTTTGCTAGTAGTACATGCAGCTGAACAATGCCAGGCCGGGGGCTGATTCTCAGCCATGCTCCAAGTCATTAAAAAGCCAAGGTGGTTTGGCGAAGTCAGGGTCCCCCATCAGGGTCAACACGGCTGTGCCAGAAGCCAGCTCAGCTCCCTGGGCTGGAGGGGAGGCGCTGCCTGGGGGCCAGGCTGCCCGCCAGGGCCACAGACCCGTGGTGCGGGAGCTGGTTACTGGCAGGGCAAGGAGAAGCAAGTCTCTTCCCCTGGCGCCCGGCTCGCCGCGTGCGTGTGGGCCGTGGAGGGGACGAAGCCTTGAGGGGAGCAGCGGGAGGGGAAGGCTGTTGAGGCAAAGAGGGGAAGGAGGGCAACAAGCACCACTAGCGGCGTGGAGGAGCTTCCCCGTGAGAAGGGACCGGAGAGACGCGGCCTGTTGTGTCTGGAAGAGAGACCTGGAAGGGGGACAGGAGCGGGGCCTACAGGTCACTCGTCTCTGCGGCCTGGAGCACGAGGGGCCGGTCCTGAGGCCCCCCCGGCCCGGCCCGGCCCGCGGTGACGGCGTCGCCGCGCGCCCGTAGGGCGCTGTTATCGCCTCTCACAAGGCGCCCGAGGGGTCAAGCCACGGACGAAGCCGGTGGGCGACCAGGCCGTCCCCTCGCGCCCGGCCTGTCCCTTGTGGCCACACGTGCGGGGCGGGGACGCTTCTGGGGGCCGGGCAGAGCGGGAAGAAAGCCCTCGCCAGCCGCAGCCCTCAGCCTGCCGCGGTGCGTGACACGGCTCCCGGCCCGGGAGGCGGCGCCG
>NW_017728947.1:105919390-105923087 GCF_001723895.1 Crocodylus porosus
CCCGCCGAGCCCCCTCCCGCCGGCCGCTCCCGGGCCCCGCTCCGCACGCGCAGGATGCCGGGCGGCAAGCGCGGGCTCGTGGCGCCGCAGAACACCTTCCTGGAGAACATCGTGCGGCGCTCCAGCGGTGAGCCCCGCTCCGCGCCGCCGCCTCCCAACTTTCCCCGGCGCCGCGCGCTGCCCCGACAGCGGAGTTTGTCCGTGCCCCCGCCTGCCTGTGCCTCTCTCCGTCTCGTCCTCCTTCCCTTCCGCCTCTTGCCTTCAGTCTGCCCCTCTCTTTCCGTGTCTGCCGCCGCCTTCGCGGTGCTTCTCTCTTTCCTTCGGTCGGGCTCCCCGGTTCCGCGGGTCGTAACAGAGGCACCGGCTGCTTCTTGCTCGTCGCTGGTCTCAGCCCTCTAGTATTGTGCGAGACGTCGAGCTGCGTTTTAATGCTTTGAGTTTTTGGAGCGATGCTGAGAAGGAACAGCGCGGAGAGCACGTTTTGAAATGATGTCTTTGCTCTTCCTGTCCTTCTTTCTGTCTCCTTCTGTCTGCTGGTCTTTCTCGTTCTGTTCGTTGTAACGGAGTCGCCGGTTTCTTCTTGCTAATCTGCGGTCAAAGCCCTCTAGTATTCTCTGAGACATCAAATTGTGTGTTAATGCTTTGACTTTTTGGACCAATGTTGAGGATAATGGATCGGAGAGCAAATTTTGAAATTATCTTTCCCTTTTCCTTTCATCTTCGATTTATTATAACAGAGTCACAGGTTTCCTTCTGTTATCCTGTGGTCTAAGCCCCCTAGTATTTTGCGGCACATTAAGTCTGGAATCTGTGGCAAGGACTTATAGTGAGGATTTGTAGTGATTTTTGGTGGTGGTAATCCTGCAGGCGTGCAAACATGAAGGGTGCTGTCTGCTGTTCCACATCCGCAGGCTCCATCAGTAGAAACGCTGGTGGTCCTGTAGCTTTTCAAGTTCCAGGGCTGTAAAATTATTGATCAGTTTGGGAATTTATTTTACCCTTTCAGCATCTCGGAAACCAGTCAGGAACATTGCATGCAGCCCCTCAGCTTAAAGCAGTGATGTGGGCACAGGTCGTGCCCCTGGGGATTGGTACACATTAGGCCAAATGCTTTTCTTTACCTAGTCTGTACACAGGCAAATTCTGATTCAAGCGCATGGGCTCTTGTGTGAATGAAGTCTGAAAACAGACCTCAGAATTTAGCCCACTGAAGCCTTACAAGAGGTTTCACTCCGGACAAAAAGTATAGACCGAAAGGAATCAAAACTCATGGCAGAGGTGATATCTTTTATTAGACCAACTAGATAATTGCAACCCACCCCTCCTCCCGCAGATCAGCGTTTATGTAGTAGCATGAATCAATTTAGGTAGACAGAGCCCCAGGTGGATAGCATTTAAAAAAGTTGCCGAGTGTAGTGTTAACAAGTACACACATGCAGTTTCAAATCCCATAAATCATCATCCCTTTCACCCCTTCAGTTGTAGTGTTGGGTCTACTTCCCAGCTCTGCCTGAAGTGGTTGGGTCTGGTGGGTTACGGTTGATTTTGAGTTCAGAAACGGGTTTAGGGAGCTGATTATGTTCCCAGTGAAGACGGTGGGAATGCTGCCATATGCCTTCAGTGGGAACAAGGCAGGGACCTGTGCTTTGGTTGAAGGATGTTCTGCTTGGTGATTAAATGTCAGCTTCATAAAAAAAACAGCAAACATTTTTGCCTTCCCCTTGCACTCTTACTATCAAGCTATGTGATGTGATTGACTGCTGATTCGGTGTCACGTTCAATAGCTGATGGATTGCTGAAAGCTAGGGGTTCTTGCAGCAGTGTATGCACCAGAATATTAAATGCAAGACTGAGTAATCGTGCATTTGGTGTATACCTTTCCTCAAAGCATTGGGTGGATTTTAATTAAAGTTCACAATGTTACTAAGCAGGTGCAAATGAACATTCACATTCTAGTTTAACACCAATGAGGAAACTGAGGCACAGGCGGTTCAGTTGTTTTACCCTATGTTCATGCAGCAGGTCACTAGCAGGGAACAAAATACGAGCGTCTTAGTTTTTAGGTCTTTCCTAATGAATTCTTTAGTAAGGGGTGAGGCTTCAAAAAGAATGGCCAATAAGTTTTTTGTTTGTTTGTTTGTTTGTTTGTTTGTTTGTTTGTTTTTAAACCATGTCTTTAAAACCTATTATTTTCCATCTCATTTTAAATTTGACTGAAAAATGGGAATTTGGGATTTCTCATATTGGATCAAGTAATTGATTCCTGTAGTTAGCCTGCCTGATTCAGGAAGGGACAAAAAACTCTCCCTAATGCGCCAATCCATTTTGGAAAATGATGTATAGATTGGGACTTGCTTTCTGGAGCATGTAGGTGATCAGTTTTATGCCCTGAAGCATGAAGTTAGATTATCCTTCCTTTATTAACCACTGAAGTTGTCGTGGTCATAACATTATTCTATTCTTTTTAGAAATAACCTCGTTCATTAACAGTGAGTTTCCCATCTAATGGGCCAAACTAAATGGGCTGCGAGTGGTATTCCTTAATATTGCTCAAGTAGCCCTGCTTGCTACGTGGTAAGGAGAAGTTGTCCCTTTTTCAGTATATGGCAGGGTTTTAGTCAACGATGTAGAATCCTGTGTATGAAATAGTACTATTTTATTTTTGCATACACTTGTTTGCAGTCATTTTGAGAGATTTTTCAGTGTCACCGTGTAAAACGGGATAAAGAAAAATAATTTTTTTTATTGTTTAGAATCGCTTCTGTATCTTCAATTCCTCAATGACGTTCCCTCTAAATTTTTTCCAGGGTAAAAAAAAGGAAAAGAAATACTATTCTGAAAAGTTCTCTTATCATATGTGAAATCCCATCATACTTTTTCTTGGCCATAAATCTCAACTGAATAACTTTGCTTTTCTGTACAAAATTTATAGTATCTTTAACATGTGGAAAGCTGGCACTGGCACTGTTTGTGACGGTGGGAGTTGTGTGCACATATTGAGTGTGGTAGATAGACTTTGGTGTTAAAAACAGCCATATGTTTTATTTTCAGCATGAATTGGAAATTTTGTCTCTTAGGAATCTCAAGTACCATTTTTCTCCCCAACTTTGACAACAAAACAGATTAATGCCAGAGATCCCACGATGAGATGGTCATGATTTAAAATGCGTATTAAAAAAATACATTGACCACCACTTCTCTGTTGTTCGTATGCTGGAATGGGCTTCTGGGAATGCCTTGTTAAAATTATGGCTTCCTGCTGAAAAGTGTGGGAAGATTTGTCGGTGGTTTCCTTTTTGTCTTGGGATGTTCACTTCATTCTCTTCTTCAAGCTAATCTTTTATCGCTCTGAAGCTTAGAAAACCAGCATAACTTGTCTTCTGGACTGTACCGTGTTACTTCATCAGGTGCATTGGAAAATTTAAAGGGTTTTGCAATAGTAGCAAATTGTTCGCTTACACCCCCCCCCCAAATTGATGTCATCCCAAGCTAAACACCCTGCAATGATATGAATGTGATGAGTATGTTTTTTAGGGGTATAAAGAAAACATGTCCGCTGAGGACCTATGGTCTAATAAAAAATATAATCTTTCTCTGAAGTTCATTGTGCCGTGGACCAAATCCTGCTTGCTGATCATATACCATTGTCTTCCTCCTGCTAATGGTTGTGAGAGAGCTCGCGTAAAAGAGAAAATAC
>NW_017728947.1:105923942-105931817 GCF_001723895.1 Crocodylus porosus
AAAAATGTATGCTGTTGTGCTAGATCTTGTAGAGGTATGTATAAAGGTATGGCTCTGCTGAAGGCAGTGGGGGTCTTGCTGCGACTTCAGTGTAGCTAGGGTTTCATTTGTGCACTCTGTCCTGAAGAATTCACTCTTTAGCATCACAAGCATGCAGTCAGATCCATAATACCCATAGGGATGAGTTCTCTTTTCCAGCTGGAGCTTCAGTGGTTTTGGTGGGGTCTGTTGTTTTTTGTTTGTTTGTTTGTTTTTGGGGGGTGGGGGTTGAACCAGTGATAAGACTGACACTGATTGCAAGTTAAGTAGAAGAAATGGGTGCAAGCAATCGCAGACCAAATTTAGACACTTTATTGATTTATCAGAGTCTGTCAATGGATAAAACAGGAGCCAGCATTCCTCTTCTACCCCTCAACTAGCCATTGTGAGTTGCCTGATCTCTCGTAAGCACTGTGACAAGCCTGGTAGGGGAGGAGAAATAAAAAATTAACTGGGGATTCTTGTGCAACTGAAATGCAGTTAATGTTCTTTCCAGTGTGAAACTTAGCAGAGACACGAAGTATGATCCTCATGCTATGAGTATAATTGCTTAAGTATAACGGGCTATAAACTGGGCCAATTTAATTAGCAGTCCAGCTCCATTGACTATACAGAGGTTAGCCCAGAGATAATATTGTTCCAGTAAGATTATATAATTAGTGGTTGCTTTAGTTTTTCAAATGCACAGCCTTCCCTTTGAAATAACCAATTAGTTGCCATTGGAATTTGATTTATAAATCAATACATGGATTGAATTGGAACCTGGATGGCAATTATGCAATGCAGATGATGAATATACAAACTCTCTTCTTCTCCAGGCTACTTTTCTCTGTTGAGCCTGATCCTGAAGCTGTAAGTGCATGAGATCCTTCTTAAAATAAGGAAGAGTTGTGTTAATACAGCTCCAGGTCTTTAATATGTAGAGTGCTTTTAATAAAGTCAATATTTGTCCATGAAAATTGTATACCAGTATAATAATTAAGAAAAATGAAGAATATCATCTTGCTGGACAAGGGAATCGCAACATTTTTTCACTGATATTTGATTAACTGTTCTTTAATGCAGGTCTCTATTAAGTTTTTTAACATGTGCATATATTTTCTTCTTTCCAAGCCAGTAAGAGCAGGATACTGGAACTAGAGAGGCGTTGTTACGTCTTTTCTGGGACAGCTTTGAACAGTATTTAGTACTTGCCACAAGAGGTCACTGTAAGTGTTGTTGCATCTACAGATTAGTGCATAACTCTGAAAGGAAATAGTAAAATGAAATTATTGGCTTTTAGATTAAACATTTAATTTGTTATTGCTATTGGAAGACAGATATAGCCAAGGAATAATGTAAGAAATTGAATTGAAGAAGAAATGTGTTTAATTTGTCTAGTTTATGCTACTACAATTTGGTAGTTAGCCAGAATGTAATGCCTGTTTGTCCTTTTTTAAAAAACAAACTAATAAAAGAGTATTTTCTCATTTGAGGGCTATGTTTAAGAGGTAATATTGAAGATACATCTTTGAAATTAAATTCTAACTTGCATTTTCAAAATCTTATAGAATCACAGAAAATCATGTTTGGAAGGAACCTCAGGAGATCTCCGACATGCTGCTCAAAGCAAGACGATCACCAACCATATTATCCCAGCCAACAGTTTGTCTACCCAGGTCTTTAAAACCTCCAAGGATGGAAATTCTGCAGCCCCTCTGGGTAGCCCATTCCCATGCTTTATTACCCTCTTAATGAGACAGTTTTTCATAATATCTAACTTAAACTTCTCTTGCTGCAGCTGGAGACCATTGCTCCTTGTTCTGTCATCTGCCACCACTGAGAGAGTCTAACCCTGTCCCTTTTGTAACTGCCCTTCAGGTAGCCGAAAGCTGCTTTTAAATCCCCTGTCAGTCGTCCCTTCACCAGACTAAATAAACCCAGGTCCCTCAGCCTCTCCTCAGGATTCACATACCCCAGTCCTCTTAACAATTTTCATTGCTCGCTTCTGCTCTCCCTCCCGGCTTATTCACAGCTTTTCTGTAGTGGGTTGCCCAGAACTGGACACAGTTTTTCCAGTGTGCTGAACAGAGGGGAAGAATCACTTCCCTTGATCTGCTGACAACGCTTCTACCAACGCAGCCCAGTATGCCATAAGCCTTCTTTGCAAAAAGGTCATGCTGTTGGCTCATATCCAGCTTATTGTCCACTGTAACCCCCAGGTCCTCTCCTGCAGAGCTGCTGCTTAGCCAGTTAGTTTGTGCTGTCCTAAGTGCAGGACTTGGCAGTCTTCCCGATTTGAAATTCATGAGATTTCTTTTGGTCCAGTCCTCCAACTTGTCTAGGTCATTCTGAATCCTAGCTCTACCCTTCAGTGTACCTACTACTCCCCCGCAACTTGTTGTCATCCACAAACTTACTGAGGGTGCAACCCATCCCATTGTTGATGAAGATTTTGGACAACATTGGCCCCACAGCTGACCCCTGGGGCACTCCACTTGAGACTGACTGCCAACCAGACTTTGAGCTATTGATTGCTACCCTTTGAGCTGATGATCCATCCAGTTTTGTATCTACCTTATAGTCCATTCGTCCAGCCTGGACTTTCTTTGTTTGCTTGTGAGAATGGGAGACCATATCAAAAGCCTTATTAAAGGCAAGGTATATCATGTCCAGTGCTTTCCTGACATCCACGGAGCCAGTCATCTTATCGTAGAAGGCAATCAGGTTGGTCAGGCATGACTTGCCTTGGGTGCATCCATGCTGACTCTTCTTAATCACCTTCTCCCCCAAGCACTTAGAAATGGCTTCCTTGAGGACTTACTTTCCTTGAGGACTTGCTCCAACTTTTCCAGGGACTGAAGTTAGGCTGACTGGCCTGTAGTTCCCCCTTCTTCCCTTTCTTAAAGATGGGCACTATATTTGCCCTTTTCCAAATAGTGAGGACCTATCCCAATCACCACAAGTTTTCAAAGATAATGACCAGCTGCTCTGCAGTCACATCGGCCAACTCCCTCAGCACTTTTCGCTGCATTGAGTCTGGCCCCCTGGACTTGTCCAGTTTTTCTAAATGATCCCTAACCTGCTCTTTTACCACTCCTGGCTGCTCACCTCCTCCCCAGACTGCTGCCAGGTGCAGTAGTCTGGAAGCTGACATTGCCTGTGAAGACTGAGGTGAAAAGGGCTTTGAGCACACGAGACTTTTATTTATCGTCTGTCTAGATTGCCTCTCCCATTCAGTAAAGGACCCGCACTTTCCCCCATCTTCCTCTTGTTGCTGACTTGTAGAAACCCTTCTTGTTACCCTTCATGATCCTTGCTTGCTGCAACTCCAATTGCATGTTGGCCTTCCTAACTTCATTCCTACATGCCCGAGTAATACTCCTATACTCCTCCCTAGTCATCTGTCCAAGTTTTTACTTTTTGTAAGCTCCCTTTTTGTGTTTTAGCTTACTGAAGAGTTCCCGGCTAAGCTGGTTTTCTGCCACACTTGCTAGTCTTCCTGCACAGGGGGGTGGTTTGTTCTTGTGTCCTCAGTAAGGTTTCTTTATGTCTGATTTTCTTCTACTCAGTAACTTATGTTAATGACTAACTATATTTGGAGAGCTAAGCCTAGAAAAACTAGGCTTTAAGGCCAAGTCCTGCAGTCCTTATTGGGTGGGAGGAGGGAGTCCGGCTCAGCTCAGATGAGTTTTGCCTCAGTGGGGTGAGTATAATCAGATTTAGAATTGAAATCTCCCATGCGAGTCTGACAGCGGTATATGCTTAAAATGACGAGCCTAATCCTACTGATTTGTGAATAGCCCCCCTGACTCGTTTGCGAGTTGTGACTCAGGAGAAGAGAGCTCGATCCTAATGCCTGTTGTATGTAGTACTTAGCTTTCAAGGAGTTGTCAATCATTCACAAGAACCATGGAGCTAGTGAAAAATCCAACAAAATTCTTAGACAAAACACATTTCTTGACATGCATTGAGTTTGATAGCATGACTCATAGTTTCACATACGTAACTGATTGCAGGATTAGCCTGTGTTGGAGGAACTACAAGTAAGGGCCAGACTTTTCCAAATGAGAAGTTTAAAGTTGGATGCTATTTAGGTATTGGTTTGATGTTCCCCCACCTCCTCCCAACCCGAGATACTCAAAGCCCCGTTGTTCTTAGTTGGAGCTGTGTAGTGCTCAGGAACCTGAAAAAGTAGGTAGGTTCCAGAAAAAGGTCACAATCCTGTACAGACTTACAGCTGTCCTTAGCTTTGTGCATATGAATTGTGCCATTTACTGTAATGGGATACTTGTCTGCATACAGTTAAGTACATGCCTTTGCAGAGTCAGTCATTCTCCCCCCCGCCATTAATTATTCTGGAAAGAATTAATAATACAAGGTGGTATAAAGGTTTGCCATTCATCTTCCAGCCTTCATTCTTAATTGCATTACCTTCTGTATTGCACTAAGGTTTACTATAACTTAGTAAATAGGTATGTGGCGGGGTTTCATACCAGATAGTTCAAATCCCACTGGCTTCACAGCTGTGAGTAGCCCCGTTTGAATGTAAGGTGATTGTCTCCATGAGCAAGGCAAGACGGATCTGGCTCGGTGGCACTGTGCGTAATTTTTGTGAAGAAAAAAATTTGGCAAACAGCTTATGGGTAGTTTCTTCGTATTTGAGGAGATAATTGGCAAAGGCATGGACTAATTTAGAAGCCAAGGAGTGGCATAAAATATGTGATCAGAATCTAGTGACATAGATTTTTTCAGACAAGTTGTGGGGCAACCTGTCGTCTTTATTGATATAAAGTCCTATTAAAGCCAGTGAGAGTTTGGCCTTGCTAAGAACTGAAGGATCAGGCCATACTTGGGAACACATGCCTGTGTACTGTTGTTATAATCCCCACTGAATGTTTAGAGAATAAATTAAATCCTGATTACCGTATTTTCTTTTTGAGTTTTCCCTCTGCATTGCTTGAAGTGCTGTGTGCTGAATTAAGTGACACAGCCTACGTGCTGATGAAACCTGGGGATTTATATCGGAGTCCCCAGTTTTATACTTTGGGGAGCTGCAATGTGGGCAGGGACTCTGCCGTTGTAGAGCACCCAGTGCAGTAGCACCCTGTTCCTGAGATTGTCCTCGATCTGCTTTTGAGATGTAACTGTCTCATAATGACACTACAGATATCAGGAGTGGAAAAGTGTTATTTGGCCTTGTTGAGCTGGTCTTCTGAGTCTGCCTTGGGTGAATTTGGAAAGACTGATATCCTAGGAGGCATGAGAAAAAACAGCTTTGTTAAGAAATGCCTAATTGTCTCTGGGGCTAGGGAGAGATGGTCAAAAAGCCAGAGCCAGAATTGATTCAATTTTTGCAGGTTAGTCTAACCTGCGTAGATTGAACTGTTTGCAAGTGAACAGATGTTCCTTTTGATCCTGGAAATGCAGGCACATGCTGTGGCTCAGGCTAGAAGCCGGGGGGCGCTAGAGCAGCCCTCCCTTCCCTTCAGGCTGGAGGGAAGCTAAAGTGAGGGAGGCATGGCCAAGCTCCAGCAGGCTGAATATGATCGAGGAGGGGTTTAAATCCCCACCCTGGCCTGCAGGGACCCCAGCTGGGTTGTGCCTGGCTTTTCCCCTCTGCTTGTGGCTCAGCATGACCTGAGACCCCCAGAGCTCCCCCCCCAGCCAGTGGGCGATCCCGTTATGTCCCCCTGCCCTGCTCCAGCCTGCAGTGCAGCCCCCCCATCCCACTGGGAAAAGGCTTGCACTCCCTGGGATGTCATTTCTTCCCCCTTGCTGGGACGGGGACCTGGCCAGATGCCAGCCAGCATGACCACCTGAGGGGAAGGAGGCAGGGATGGGTTTTATTCCCCCCTGCATCCCCTCTTCCTCCAGAGGACCACAGCTAGGGTCTGCCAGCCCTGGCTATAGCCTCCACTGCTTGCACTTGCCAGGCAGACCCAAGCTGGGGTCCCCCACAGGGGAGGGGATGGAAGGTGGAATAAACCCACTCCCTGCCCCCTTCCCCACAGGGAGCCACGCCAGCCGGTGTCTGGCCATGTGCCCACCCCTGCTGCTGGACCGGCGAGGCGGGGGGGGGGAATGATGTCCTGGGTAATGCAGTCCCCACTAGTGCCACCGCTGCTGCTTGCCCCGTGCAGTCTATGGCAGTGCAGCTCCCCTGCTGGGAAGAGGATTGCAGTCCCCAGGACACCATATGGGGGCTGCTGCCCTGACAGAGAGTGAGCAGTGGAGGCAGCGGTTGGGGCTGGTAGACCCTGGCTGTGGTCCCCTAGGGGGAGAGTGGACGAAGGAGGGAATAAATCCTCTCCCTGCCCCCCTTCCCTCAGGAGGCCATGCTGGCCAGCCTCTAGTCAGGTCCCCACCTCTGCTACTGCAGCAGTGAAGGGGAAGACCAGGGAGGAAGAGGCCTTGGACTACTAAACCAAGCAGCACTCACAAGTACAGCCCAGCCTAGACCGACGAGTGGAACAAATACGCAGGTAAGCGACAGGGGCCAGTGCACACATCCACAGGAGGCCTCAGATGCCTCTACACAAACGCTCATAGTATGGGAAACAAGCAGGAGGAACTTACCCTCCTGCTAGCTGACACCAACCCAGACATGGTGGGGCTCAGTGAAACATGGTGGGACCCAACGCACGACTGGGCGGTGAATATCAAGGGCTATAGGCTGTACAGGAGGGACAGGACAGGGAGGAAAGGAGGGGCTGTGATGCTCTACATTAGGGAGGAATACACATCCTCATCAGGTAGCACAGAGTCAGAGGAGGGGCACACGGAAGTGCTCTGGGTTGGGATACAAGGCAGTCGAGGGGAAAGAGACTTAATAGTGGGGGTCTACTACAGACCTCCCAACCAAGGGGAAGAGCTAGAACAGGAATTCTTAAGTCAGCTCACAGAGGCAGTTAGGTCAAAGGACGTGGTCATCATGGGCAACCTAAACTTTCCAGACATCTGCTGGGGAGAGCAGTCAGCCAGGTCTCACCGTTCACGTAGGTTGCTAGCCCAAACGCAGAACCTTCATCCAACCCAGGAGGTGCACAGCCCCACCAGGAGAGATACCTCGTTGGACCTGGTGCTGGCCATGGGTGATGACCTGGTGAGGGGGCTGCGGGTGCTCGACCACCTGGGTGACAGTGACCAAAGGCCTGCAGCAAGGCAGCAGCCCTGGATTGCAGGAAGGCAGACTTCAATGAGCTAAGGAGAATAGTTGGGGAAGCACTGAGGTCCCGGAGGGGAGGGGAGCCAGGTGTCCAAGGAGAGTGGTTGCTCCTTAAGGAGACGATCCTCCAAGCCCAAAGGGAGGTAATCCCAACACAGATCAAAGGGGGCAGGAGGGCGCAAAAGCCCCCATGGCTCACCAAAAGTATCTGGGAATGTCTCCTAGCTAAAAGGGAGGCGTACACCCAATGGAAGGGAGGGGCCATCACCAGGACAGACTATACTGCGGTTGCTCAGGGCTGCAGGGGGGCAGTCAGGAAGGCCAAGGCAAAGATGGGACTGGGACTAGCTTTCCAGATCAAGGACAACAAGAAGTCCTTTTTTAAATACACAGGGGGCAAAAAGAAGTTACCGGGTAATATGGGGTCCCTGCAAGACACGCTAGGAAATTTGGTCGTCACACCAGATGACAAAGCTAACCTATTTAACGACTTCTTTGCCTCCATTTTCCTGAGCAGAGACCAGATCAGCCCCTCCACTGGGCCCCCTTCAGGCCCCAGGGTAGGTGCACCTAGGCCAAGGGTCAGGGAAGATCTATTGGGGAACTTCCGGAGGGACTGAGTGTATTCAAATCGGCTGGTCCAGATGATCTCCACCCCAGAGTGCTGAGGGAATTAGCTGAGGTCATTG